>NC_051182.1:153663752-154391090 GCF_013339695.2 Rhipicephalus sanguineus
CGATTCACCGCCGCCTATGTCACCGTCGTCTCGCCCAGCTCCATCTACCCACCGTTCGCCGTCACCACGACGCCGATCACTGTCACCGATGCGGCCACGGCCGGTTCCACGTGCCCAGGAAAACTAGTCGTCGCAGTCCACGAGGCAAGGGCTGCGACGCTATCGAACTGCGAAAGCCCTCAGCGAAGCCCATCGAACGTGTTAGACGTGTTTGTGGACGTTGTGCGCGCATCTGCCCTTATTGACACTGGAGCCGCCGTATCCGTTACTGACGCCAAACTTAGCCGACTACTGCGAAAAGTGACGACGCCACTTCCCGGGATCTCCCTCCGTACAGCCAGCGCCCAAAGTATTCACCCTACAGCGGTGTGCACAGCCAGCGTCATGATTAAGGATGCTCTGTACGCCGTCGAATTGAACATAATTCTAGCATGCTCTCACGACGTCATCCTAGGATGGGATTTTCTCTCCCACCACGACGCCGTGATTCATTGCGCACCCGCCGAAATAGAGCTCTCACCATTCTCTGATCTGACGCCGGCTGACAGTCCATCGTCTGTGAGCAAGGTACTCGTCAAAGACGACACCAAACTGCCTGCATACTCGTCAACGGCGCTGTCCGTCTACTGCGCCAGTCTCTGCGACACCGTCGCGCTCCTCTCGCCATCCGACCGTGTTTGCACGAGGAAAGGCTTGCTGGTGCCCTTCGCGACCGTGCAAGTCACTCAGGGCAGCACGTCAATTTTTGTTATCAACCCATCTCCGTACAGTGTTACGTTGGTGCGAGGAGAATGTCTCGGCAGCGTGGAACCCCTCGAAGACGCACAAGTTATGGACGAACCAGATGGTACGCACTGCCCCAGTTCCGGCACGCTCAGTTCTGTTACCACGTCTGGTTCATCGCCCGCTGATGTATTTGCTTCTTCCATTGCTGACAACCTTACGCCGGTCCAGCGGTCCCAGCTTCTGGACCTCTTGGAAAAATTTCGCGCTTCTTTCGATATTGCTCAAACTTCTCTCGGCCGCACGTCCACCGTTACGCATCGCATCGACACTGGCGCCCAACCACCACTGCGGCAACGTCCATATCGCGTATCTCCCACAGAACGCCGCGTAATCAACGAGCAAGTCGACTACATGCTTCGACGCGATGTTATTCGACCATCTAACAGCCCCTGGGCGTCTCCTGTCGTACTTGTTGCGAAGAAGGACGGTTCTGTGCGGTTCTCTGTGGACTACCGACGACTCAATAAGATCACTCGTAAGGACGTGTATCCACTACCGCGAATAGACGACGCGATTGACAGCCTACAAGGAGCCGAATTCTTTTCATCTATCGATTTGCGCTCAGGGTACTGGCAGGTACCTATGGCTGATGACGCTCGACCGAATACCGCCTTTGTCACGCCCGACGGCTTGTACGAATTCAACGTCATGCCGTTTGGGCTGTGTAATGCGCCCGCCACCTTCGAGCGCATGATGGATACTGTTCTGCGCAACCTGAAATGGCACACGTGCTTGTGCTACCTCGACGACGTCGTCGTTTTCGCTCCAGACTTCTCCACGCATCTTCAACGCCTCCGGCATGTGTTGACGCGTTTGAGCGACGCTGGTCTGCAACTGAATCTAAAGAAGTGCCGATTTGAAGCACAGCAGCTGACAATACTCGGCTACGTCGTGTCCAAGGACGGAATTCTCCCCGATCCAGCCAAACTTCGGGCCGTGACCGAGTTCCCGAAACCTACGTCCGTCAAAGAACTGCGCAGTTTCGTAGGACTGTGTTCCTACTTTCGGCGCTTCATTTGAAACTTCGCGACTATCATATCACCGCTGACGAAGCTCCTCGGAAGTAACGGGCCCCTCCATTCGTGGTCGTCGGAGTGCGACGACGCTTTCGCACAGCTCCGTCGTTTGTTGACGTCGCCTCCCATACTACGCCACTACGACCCTACGGCCCCTACAGAGGTACACACAGACGCCAGCGGTGTTGGCCTTGGCGCTGTCCTTGCACAGCGCAAACCAGGGTTCCCTGAATACGTCGTGGCATATGCAAGTCGTACGCTTACTAAAGCCGAGACCAATTACACCGTCACCGAAAAGGAATGCCTGGCGATCATATGGGCCCTTACAAAGTTCCGACCCTATTTATATGGCCGCCCATTTGATGTCATCACCGACCATCATGCACTATGCTCGTTGTCGTCATTGAAGGATCCCTCAGGCCGCCTCGCCCGCTGGACACTTCGCCTACAGGACTACGATATTCGCCTGCTGTACCGTAACGGACGCCAGCATGCTGACGCCGACGCACTCTCGCGCTCCCCCTTGCCTGACAACGATGCCCCCTGCTCAGTACCTAACAATGTTGTTTCTTCCATCGACGTTCACACCATTGCTACCGAACAACGCAAGGATAAATGGATCGCCTCGCTGATCGACTTGCTCACTGATCCGTCGGCAACACCAACCACCCGTGCGTTGCGTCGTCAAGCCTACCATTTCACCATTCGTGACAACCTACTGCACCGACGCAATTAAAACGCCGACGGCCGCCAGTGGCTACTTGTGATACCCCGCAGTCTGCGTTCTGAAATATGCGAGTCTTTCCACTCTGATCCACAATGCGCGCACTTTGGGGTATCCAAAACTTACCACCGCATTCGACAACGATACTTCTCGCGATTGATGTACCGCTACGTGCAGAAGTTTGTTCGCTCCTGCCTTGATTGCCAACGCCGAAAACCTTCAACGCACGTTTCACCCGCCGGTCTGCAACCATTACCTTGCCCGAACCGTCCGTTCGGGCGCGTGGGCATCGACTTGTACGGACCACTTCCTCTGACATCGGCTGGTAACCGCTGGGCCATCGTCGCTGTTGACCATCTAACGCGATACGCCGAAACCGCCGCTCTCCCAGCGGCTACAGCGCGCGATGTTGCCTCATTCCTGCTACACCGATTCATGCTGCGTCACGGTCCACCCCAGGAGCTTCTCAGCGATCGAGGCCGTGTGTTCTTGTCGGAAGTCGTCGAAGCCATTCTGAAAGAGTGCCGTGCTGTTCACCGCAAAACTACTGCTTACCACCCGCAGACGAATGGGCTCACCGAACGCTTTAACCGCACGCTCGGCGACATGCTCTCAATATACGTCGCCGCCGATCACACAAATTGGGATGCCATTCTGCCCTTCGTCACCTACGCCTATAATACCGCCCCTCAGAGCACTACTGGTTTTTCACCCTTCTTCCTATTGTACGGAAGGCACCCGTCGCACACCATCGACACGATACTCCCATACAAGCCGGATTCAACTGAGTGAGCGCCGATATCTGACACAGCCAGGCTTGCGGAAGAGTGTCGCTAGCTTGCCAAGACGTTTACAACGCAGGAACAAGAGCGGCAGAAGAGCATTCGCGGTGGAACCACCACTTCTGCGTCCACGTTCCTCCCTGGAGCGCTCGTATGGCTCTCGGTCCCTACCACTGCAACTGGCCTCTCTACAAAACTACTGCCGAAATACGAAGGCCCCTACCGGGTCGTCGAGCGCACATCCCCCGTCAACTACGTGATCGAACCCATCGAACCATCTTCGGACATGCGCCGTCGAGGGCGCGACATCGTCAACGTGGAGCGCCTCAAGGCCTACTATGACCTACTCATAGTGACGAGCTGTTAGGTCGCCGGACGGCTCCCTTTTCGTACCCGGGGGAATTGTAGCGACGCCTTTAATGAGTAATGGGTTGCGCTCTCTGTAGCCTTCTAGTGGGCTATCCCCCTGAGTGGATAGGTGCCAATCATCCCAGGAGCATCAGCATCATCATCATGACGATCGCGGTCTTCCCATTATAAAGCAAATTCTAAAACAAGTTCCTCCCGTTTCATGGCTGCTCGCCCGCGGTGGTTTGCGCCAGGTTACTGAGGAACCAAGCAACCAACCAATTAACTGAGAGACAGGCTTTGGTTGTGATGGCTGTGGCAAATATGAAAGCACAAGGAAGTATGACAAGAAAAAGATGCAAGAAGAAATAGCTAGGAATTGATAATCAATACTGACGCTCATCTACTGACCGGCTAACTAATTAAATCCACGTATTCTCTGGTACAGATGCCAGAGAATACGCGATAATTGTAGCTGCGATAAATATTTCGTAGTGTAATGGAGTAGAAGTGAGCTTGTCAAAAATAGGTTAAAAATATTGCACAGCTTGCACTTAGTGGTGCAAGGTTGGAGCCAACAGCGCTGGAATCGCGGTGGGGCTTCTTTCGCATGGTCCAAGGACTGCGCGTTCGTGTTCGAAACCCTTAAAGAACGCCTGACTTCCGGACCAGTGCTTCGCCACTTTGACGAGAGAGCGACCACTATACTCCACACTGATGCAAGCGCACAATGTATCGGAGCAGCGCTTCTACAGCATGATGCCGCCTCTAAATAGCAGGTTGTGGAATATGCTAGCCGGAACCTGTAGATAGCGGAGCGTAACGACACGATTACGGAGCAGGAGTGCCTGGCTATTGTCTGGTCGATACGGAAATTTCTCCCGTACCTCTAGGTCAGCACTTCTCCACCGTCACCGACCATCACGCACTGTGTTGGCTGTCATCAATGAAGAATATTGCCACATGCCATCATGTATGAGCCATCCGCTGTGGCACGTACTCGCGAGTGGAAGAAGAAGAGAACGTTGTTGTTGCTGGTCTGGTTCTGGGGAAGACTTCAACACCTGGCTGTCTGTCTTATTTCGCCCGTGACACTGGTGGAGGCGCTGGGTACATGCACCTTGGCTCCCAATTTCCAGCCGTGACTCCTAGCAACTTGGAGACAGCCACAGCTCCCACAGCAAGAAGCAGCCGCCGCCTGCTAGGACTACCCCCAGAATTCGGTCCCTTGTCAAGACTTGACAAGATGACAACCTCGACTATAAGCCAGGCGAGTCAAACCAACGACGCCTATTCTTCTCCGCTCCCGCATGTTTTTCATGCACCGCAGACACCACGGTCTTTCCACGGAGACATTTTTGAGGATGTTGATGACTGGCTCGACCACTTTGATCGAGTTGCCAGCATCAATGAATGGGATGAAGGTCGCAAGCTACGGAGGGTTTACTTCGCATTAGAAGACTCTGCCAAAACATGGTACGAGAACCACGAGGGTTCCTTTGCGACGTGGCAAGAGTTTAGCCGCCAGCTCCGCGACGCGTACCGCAACGCCGAAAGGAAGGAGAGAGCGGAACAAGCCATCTCGTCTAGGAACCAGCGACCAAACGAGAGAGTTTCGATGTTTGTCGAGGACATGCTTCGACTCTTCAGGCGGGCCGACCCTGCGATGTCCGAGGAAAAGAAGGTGCGGCATTTGATGCGTGGGGTTAAAGAACAGCTCTTCGCCGGGCTAGTACGCAATCCACCACGGACCGTGGCTGAGTTCATCAGTGAGGCGACCACGATGGAACGTACTCTCCAGCAGCGGTCGTCACAGTACGAACGCCACGACATAACGGCCACGGCATGCTCTATCGGGTCTGACAGCGAGAGGCAGGCCCTCGCAGACTTCATAAGAAGTGTCGTGCGGGACGAGCTCCGCCAACTCCAAGCAGTGGGACCTCAACCAACCGCGCCAGCATTCGTGGACGTCATCAGAAATGAAATCAGACAGGCGGTCGCACCACTCGCACCACTCGCACCACCAAGACCTGAGGTCCCTGTCCTGACTTATGCGGCGGCCCTACGATCTCCTGCACCACACGCTACTGGTCCTACTTTGCGGACAATGGACCCGCCTAGTCATCTATTCCAGGACGCCTCTTCGACTTCGCCCCCTGCGTCAAGGTTCCCGAGCGCACCCACGTATCAGCCGTCCGGCTCAAGACAGAACGCTACCAAGGCAAGCGTGTGGCGCACGTCGGATAACCGTCCGCTATGTTACCACTGTGGCGAGGCGGGGCACGTGTATCGTACTTGTCAGTACCGCCAACTCGGTCTACGCGGCTTCCACCCTGATGCTCGGTGCCCACGCTACGGTGAGCGCCCCCGTGAAATCGAAGCGTACCTTACGGGCCAGCAAATTCCTCCCCCTGTTCAACGCCGCCAATCACGATCACCGTCGCCTCGCCGCTCCATGTCACCTAGTTTGCCCTCGTCGTCCTACGCTCCTTTCAGAAGCCGGTCACCGAGTCCCCACAGGGGAAACTAGGAACCGCGGCTTCTGGGGGTGAAGTCGCTTCCCAACGAACTGCCAAAGAGCCTCCCTCGACGCAACGACCCGATGATGACCGTTCAGATTTTTCGTTATTTTCCGAGAGTAGCAAGACTGTTTCTGCCGACATCACCGTATTCGTCGATAATCATGCTGTCACTGCCCTCGTCGACACTGGTGCCGATTATTCAGTTATGAGCGGCGCCCTGGCATCTAAACTGAGGAAAGTTACGACCCCATGGCAAGGACCCCCGTTGCGCACGGCAGGAGGCCATCTAGTGAAGCCGACTGGAATGTGCACAGCACGTATTCGGATACGTGCATCGACGTTCACGGGCTCCTTCCTCGTATTACCTGTGTGCTCCCGCCCGCTCATTCTGGGACTGGACTTTCTTCGTGAATACGGCGCAATCATTAATCTACGTGAGTTGCTAGTGTCTTTCGAGGACCCCTTTCATCCTGAAGCTGAGGCTGACAACACCCCCTTCTCGAAGACAGCCCTACGCGTGTCCGCCGAATCTGTGACTCTGCCTCCTCGTAGCAGCCTCTTTGTCAGCGTTGAATGTGAGCAGGACGTCCCCGACACTGTAATCGCGGAGGGAAATTTGTCTCTCCTTCTTGCACAACAAATCTGCGTCGCCCGAGGTCTTGTTCAACCCAGAAATAGACAGGCTCGCCTACTAGTCACGAACTTCAGCGAGGAGTATCGCCATCTTACAAGGCGCACCGCGATCGCATACCTTGAAGACATTGCCGACGTCTCGGGTCCCTCAACATTAGCTGCACTTTCGTCGTGCGACCATTCCGGCATGCCATTCGCAAGCACTCTCGACGTAAACCAGAATCTACCTTCCGCACAACGGGCGCGTCTTTTGGATATACTCGATTCATTTCGAGATTGCTTCGCTACAACATCGAAGGTCAAACAGACGCCGCTTGCCAAGCATCGTATCATCACCGAGCCTACCGAGAGACCTGTTCGACAACATGCCTACAGGGTGTCGCAAAAAGAACAAGACGCCATACGTCAGCAAGTCCAGCAGATGCTCAAGGACGACGTCATCCAGCCATCGACTAGTCCCTGGGCTTCCCCTGTTGTGTTGGTGAAGAAAAAAGATGGTACCCTGCGCTTTTGCATTGATTATCGAAAGTTGAACAAGATCACGAAGAAGGACGTTTATCCTTTACCCCGAATAGATGACTCCTTGGACCGCATACGGAACGCTCGATACTTTTCTTCCATGGATCTACGCAGCGGCTACTGGCAAATTGCAGTTGACGAGCGTGACCGCGAAAAGACCGCTTTTATTACTCCTGACGGCCTCTACGAGTTCAAAGTCCTTCCTTTCGGCTTATGCTCAGCGCCAGCTACTTTTCAAAGAATGATGGACACGGTTCTTTCTGGGCTCAAATGGCAATCATGTCTTGTCTACCTAGACGACGTGGTGGTCTTCTCTGACACCTTTGAACAGCACATCCAGCGCCTCCAGACAGTTCTTGAGGCGATTCGAACAGCCGGACTTTCTCTCAAACCTGAGAAATGTCATTTTGCCTACGAGGAACTCAAGTTTCTTGGTCACGTCGTGAGTCACGCTGGTATCCGCCCAGACCCTGAGAAAACAAGCGCCGTCGCCGCATTTCCCGTGCCAACAAACAAGCGCGATCTACGCCGATTCCTGGGGCTGTGCGCTTACTACCGACGCTTTGTCAAAGGTTTTTCCAAAATCGCTGAACCCCTCAACCACCTTACGAAAGAAGGCGTACCGTTTGTTTGGGGTCAGGAACAGCGACATGCCTTCGATACCCTGCGAAGCCATCTCCAGGACTCCCCCTGTACTCGGTCACTTTGACGAGACCGCTGCCACAGAGCTACACACCGATGCCAGCAACGTCGGACTTGGAGCTGTATTAGTTCAATGGCAAAATGGCCTAGAGCGTGTGATTGCCTATGCCAGCCGAACATTATCATCAGCAGAGAAAAACTACTCTGCAACAGAAAAAGAATGCTTAGCTGTTGTTTGGGCTATAACAAAGTTTCGACCATACTTGTACGGACGCCCATTCAGAGTAGTTAGCGACCACCATTCTCTATGCTGGCTCGCCAATCCTCAAAGACCCTTCAGGTCGTCTGGCACGGTGGAGCCTTCGGCTGCAAGAATTTGACGTTACCATCATTCACAAGTCAGGACGCAAACACACCGACGCTGACTGTCTCTCACGTGCACCAGTCGGAAGTGCCAACGCAGACCTCGATGAGGACAACACTTTCCTTTCCTCTGTATCAGCAACCGACTTGGCTCAACAACAGCGCGACGACTTGGAGCTCAGCCCACTAATTGACTATCTGGAAGGGCGCACATCTAGTCTTCCTCGAAATTTCGCACGCTCGCTAGCCTCCTTTTGTTTCCGGGATGGAGTCCTTTATAAGAAGAACTTCGACCATACGCAAGCTACTTACCTGCTTGTTGCGCCGACCTCGCTTCGTGACGATATTTTACATGCTTGCCACGACGAACCATCGGCCGGACACCTTGGCTACACGCGCACATTGCAACGAATTCGTCGCTCCTATTACTGGCCACGTCTCACGAAGACTGTCAAGCATTACGTTCGCACATGTCGCGACTGCCAACGTCGTAAGACTCCACCTGTCCGACCAGCGGGACTGTTACAACCAATCGCCACACCGAAAGCACCATTTCATCAGGTTGGCATGGACTTGCTCGGATCATTCCCCACGTCTGCGTCTGGAAATCGGTGGATTGTGGTCGCCACCGATTATTTAACACGATACTGCGAAACAAAGGCCCTGCCCAAAGCTACCGCAGCTGACATCGCCCACTTTTTCGTCAACAATATCGTCCTCCGTCACGGAGCGCCAGCTGTCATAATTACTGATCGTGGAACAGCTTTCACCGCAGAGATGCTACAGGAAGTCTTTAGGCTCAGTGGCACAGAACATCGCAAAACCACGGCTTATCACCCCCAAACAAACGGACTCACTGAACGGCTGAACAAGACCATTGCAGACATGCTGTCAATGTATGTGACCATTGACCACAAGAACTGGGATGATATCCTCCCTTACGTAACTTTTGCTTACAACACTGCGGTGCAAGAAAGTACAGGTTTCACCCCATTCCGCTTAGTGCATGGTCGAGAGGTCACTACAATGCTCGACGCAATGCTCCTCCCCGACAACCAGGGACTGTTTAACACGGATGCTGCCACGTTCGCTCAACGCGCCGAGGAGGCCCGTCAACTCGCCCGATGCCGTATTGAGAGTCGCCAAACTGCAGACGCACGCCGCTACAATCTTCGGCACCGAGATGTTACCTTCAAACCAGGCGATGAAGTCTGGGTGTGGACCCCCATCCGACAGCGCGGCCGGTCAGAGAAGTTACTGCGGCGCTACTTCGGCCCCTACAAGGTTCTACGCCGACTCAGCGACGTAACCTACGAGGTTCTCCCAGAAGGCACCCCAAGACGTTCCCGTCGGCTTCCACAAACTGATGTGGTTCATGTTTCAAGGCTCAAGCCATATTTCTCGCGTCGTCAATCGAACGCAGAGTGACTTTGACTACAAGCCACTTAGCTTCTTTCTTTTTGTTGCTTTTCTGCTTGTTATTGTTGTGTCCCACTTTCTCTATTTACTTCTTCAGTGACTGCAGCATGTTCATTTTGCCTTACGGGCACAGTTGTTTCGTTTGTATAGTGACGTTTTGTTTTTCTTTCCTCCTTTTTTTAGTGCGCGTAACCAGCATCGAGACGATGCTTTTCTGAGAGAGGGAGTAATGCCACATGCCATCATGTATGAGCCATCCGCTGTGGCACGTACTCGCGAGTGGAAGAAGAAGAGAACGTTGTTGTTGCTGGTCTGGTTCTGGGGAAGACTTCAACACCTGGCTGTCTGTCTTATTTCGCCCGTGACAATATGTTAGGTCGTCTGGGGCGCTGGATACTGCCCTTGCAAGAATACGACTTTACCATCGCGTACAAGTCTGGCAAATGTCATCCTGATGCCGACGCGCTGTCCCGATGCCCACTCTCGCTTTCTCTTGATAATACGTCCTGCGCATCTCCTTCGAGTGGCTCCATAGGCGTGCGTACGGGAAGAGGAGCAGGCGGGACCCCCCCCCCCATTCACCTAGGAGGGGAGCGCAACGTCAGTCCCATACATTGTCATAATAGGAAGAGGGGGCGCTTCGACGAACATTCGCCCCCCGCCCCTGAAAGGGAACCCTGCCTATGAGTGGCTCCGACATCCCGCCTGCCTCACACCAGCTCTCGATCACCTCAGTGGATTACATTCAACTTTCTTCGCGCTCCGATTTCCGTTCACTTCAGTGGGCAGACTGCTACCGTCGAATTTTCATTGGTCGCCTTCGCGGCATTCATCGCCTCACGCTGGAATACGCCATTTGCGCCACCGTTGTGTCGTCGGGCTCGGCATTGGGCGTTCTCTGTGGCTCGCACGGTTGGGATCTCTTTCTCGGCGGCGCTGATTACTCCAACGCCGCCGCTCGCTCTCCCTGGTCCGAAACTCGAGATCCTCTGCTCGACTTCCTTTTTCAGCTGCAACCTGGGCGCGGTGTTCTGGGTTGGCTTGGTCTTATTCTAGCCGGGCTACACGACGACTTTCCCGGTAAGCCGTTTCTTCATCGGGCGCACGGACTGTCCTACGTCTTCCAATGGCAACCGCATGGCAGCAGAGGAGGCGAGAGAACTGCCATCGCGCCGACTGTTGCGAGCTTCTCCACTCAGCTGTGACGCCATGGGTGGTTGCTAGGCAACGCGAAGCGAGGCGCAATCAGGCTGAGTTTCCGTTTGCACTAGCCGGCTCAACGAAAAGCTTACACAGCTCTGCTGTTAAAAAAGACATCATCGTCATTATCAGCCCGACTACGCCCACTGCAGGGCAAAGGCATCTCCCACATTTTTCCAATCAACCCGTTCCTGTGCTTCTACGACCACGTTATCTCCGCAAACTTCTTAACTTCCCACTCAGCTTTCCGAGGCCCCTTCGCGCACTTGCCTTTTTGAGAATCCAGTTTGTTACTCTTAGTGGCCAGCGGTTGTCTTACCTTCTCGCTACATGCCCTGCGAATGCCCGTTTCTTCTTCTTGATTTCCACTAAGACGTTCTTATTAACACCTGTTGGTTTCCCGACCCCCTCTGATCTCTTCTTGTCCGATAAGGTTACATCTATCATTTTTCCAAAAACAAAATGACAAGTAACGTTGAATGACCATTATAACCCCTGTGGTATGTAACCATACCTGTTACTATTTAGAAGGATAGTGGAATTCGACAAGTAGGCTAATATTCGTTGTTGAGGAGCAGCGCTAAGGATAACGCCAACAAGAGCAAGATGACGAGCACAGCGCTGAGCCAACCATACTCAAAAAGGTTAAGTGTCATTCCACCTTGCCATCGAGAGACCCTGGCTAACACTCCCATATGACAAGCACATAAATGCCCAGTAAAGTGGACGGGGGAAAGCCCGCCCGCCGTCGTAATCAAATGGTGGAGCATTGAAAACGTAATTCGAAGACTCTGGGTTCTCATTCAACCGACAGCAAACGTGTTTTTTTTTTCGTCCATCCTAATTACTTTCCGTTTACATCATTTTTTCTACATAATCTAGAAGTAAAAAAAAACACCGCATCTATACGAAGTGAATGATGATGAGTGGGATTGAGATTGTTCGGTCTAACCGTAAATCACCCGTGACATTGCCCACTCACGCATGTAAATGAGTGACAAAGCGGTGTACAGTTATATACCATCTTTATTGGTCATAAATGGTATGTCGTGTTGAGTTGTGGATTCCGTTTTCCCTTCATTATTACTGGTTTGTGGTCCGTGAAATGTAGCGCCAATGGTTCTTGGATCGAACCTAGCCTGAACTTGGCAAAGACAAGGCCTATGCACGTCCCCCTGGTGGTTGTTGATTGTTTCCAGCCAGACAAAATGCATTGTAGAGCGTATCGAGACGACATATACTGCAGAAGCCCGTCGTTGTCCATGATGTCTACGTTAAAGCAACCGACTAGTACGAAGGGGTTTTTCTTGTACTTTGTTTCATAATACGCATTTCAAGATCGACGTACGCGCTCTCGCCTCAGCAGTAGCAGCTTGTTGTCGGCGCTGCTGCTTTGCCGCTGCTTCCCAAGATGTCGCCCCCGGGGTATGTTGTTGTGTGCGTCGGCGTTCCCTTTCGCGGGCGAGAGCGCGTTCACGTTCGGTTTTTTCATCCATGGCAGAAAGAGAATTTGTGGTCTGGAACGCACTAATTCACCATCTCGTGTATTTTCACAGCAGCGTGCATTGTGCTGTCATATGCTTTGATTGAATATTTCCTGTTCTATAACCTCCCTTATTCTAAAGTTCCATAACATTGCACAAAACCACTCAATCCTTGGCCAATCCCCCGCGGTGGGTCAGAGCCACAGATATACGCGGTGCTGTGCCGTGACGGACACACGGATAGACGCCGGACAACAGTCGGCCTTAAGGTGCTTCGCCCCTAAAAGTAATGTCCCGTATGCTTACATTGGCTTAACTGTCTTTCATTCATTAGTTTGTGTCCAAGAAAAGAAACAAGCCCACTCGAACAAGTGCACTTCTTTTATGCTAACCGCCAGAAACTTAAGTAAACTACGGTCTCGTTTATTCGTCCTCAATATAAAGTGAAACTTTTTATGTCGAAAGATCTGGCCCAACTCGTTTGCCATTATCATAGGCAATAAGTGATCGCCGTGCCAAATTTCATTCGAGTAATGTAAGTGTGGAAGCATCACACAGCAGAATAACGACTCTAGAAAGTTACGTAAGAGTACGCACACGGCTTTCAAGGGCGTTTCACACGCAGCCGGAAAGCTGCGTGCTGCCTAGCTTTCAGTGAGAATAAACTATCTCAGAGGCAGTTCAGTTGGACCACTCAGTTTATTTCGCAGATTCTCAAAATCTGACGCATCGTCAAATATAAAAACGTTCTTTCGCATCCAAGAACAATGTGAAGCCGGTAATGGTAATAAACATGAGCAAGAGTTTTCATAAAAAGAGATGCCGATAAAAAAATAAAATGCAGTACTAATGGGACACTTGTGGCACATCTCGCGGTAACGAAACAGCTTGATATAATGGCCTAATGTTCACGTTTCATTTCCTCTTGTCTCAATGACTACGACATTGCACACAACGGACAGCTGAAAAAAGTGCCAATAGACAGACAGTATGGCAGTACAAAATGGTAACTGATGAAATGATGTGTATCTATATGGTGTCAAAGAATATGGCTGGTCCTCTTTGTCTTACTAAACTTGGTAAAGCGTGGGACTCCACCCAAAAGATTCCCACGAACGGGTCTAAGCTCCAGAAGTTCTCCGAAAAGGGCCTGGTGGTTGTACCTTGTTCCTTAGTTCCTCCACTCTCCGCATCAGGGCGGGAGTGCCTGAGACAACGCCGAAGGCAGCCGTGCAGCGCGGCGAGTCGTCCTTGCGCAATACACAGTGCGCCGCGCACGTAAGGTATCCCGTATTACGGCCGATGATGTCTTCAATGACGAACCACTCATCGTCTACACAGTCCGTACGTTCCAGGACACGCAAGTAAGAGATGGTCTTGTTATCCCAAAACTTGGCGGCAAGCAACCGAACAAACATGCCGTTTTCCGTAGGGTCCCAGGATGCGAAGACGAGCTGGCACAAGCTCTTGCTGGCGGCAACTTCGTCGACCAGGAAACGTAAGTTGTCCTCACCGAGGCGCATCTCGTTCAGTCGTAGGGTTTGGATGGCCACGTTCTTGAATATCGCCTCGAGGAGTACGCTGTAAGGCCGGCCTGCCGATCGTAGGGTACGGCTGAGATCCGGGTCGTCACATCCGGTCAGCCAGAGCGCATTCAGTAAGACGGCGGTGCTCAAGTACTCGCTCACCGTGCGAAAAGTCAGGACGTCGGACAGGAATTCCTGAGTCAAGTTGAGTTCAAGCTGGGTGACCCGAAAACAGGTGCATGCCAGCTGGACCGCTCCTGCAAACGCCTTCAAACACGGCTCCGTGAAAGACGTGATCGCCATCTTAGATAACGCCTCCGGATAGCACTGAAGTTCGGCCAACACCGAAGAGTCGACGTAGTAGACTTCGTCTATACGGACTCGGCCGAACATTTTGGCCTTCCGGATGACTCGGCAAACTTTCTTCAGTTTGTTCAGTGGCACGCCGCTCAGCGAGATGTTTCTTAGAGATGCGACGGCAGCGGCTCTGTCCAATAGAACCCGCAGTTCGTCCAGCCTGAGTTCTTCGAAGCTGAGGGCAAAGAACGAGAGCTGTACTTGTGCGGTGGAATCGAACATCCGAATCCAGGGACAGGTCTTATGCGTGGGCGCGGGTTCACCTGTATGCTCGCCGTCGGGCAAATCACCTTGAAACCATCGTTCCGGCCAACCCTTGGGGCTCCAGCAGCAGCCGCCGATGTCCAAACTCTCAAGACACCCTTCCTGTCGAGACACGAGAACAGCCAGCAGACCCGCACACTCCGCTGTTAACCGGAAGTTCCATAGTCGGAGCTTCCGGAGCTTGCCGCTAAAGACGAGCGGGGGAACGATGCTCTCGATAATTGGGTAGGTGAAGTTGGGATCCCCGTACACGCCTTGCACGCTCAGAGAGGTCAGCCGCGCGCTGTTGGCAAGAAAGTGAGAGAATTCGGAGAATCCGTTCCGCAGACACGTACTCGCGATGCTGGCGTGAACTGACAGATTCTCGACGGTTTCGTTGCGCAGGAGCGCGTCGACCAGGCGCGTACCGGTTTCCTCGATGTAAATGATTCCCGGTATCGACAGAGTGGTAAGACACGTGGTGCTCACGAGAAGCGGACAAACTGCGTCCTGAACGAACGAATGCGGCAAGCCGCTGCCGAGCACGGTCAGCTCGTGCAGGTTCGTCATCGTGCCGACGGCTCCGAACAGGTCCGCACAAACGCTCCTGTGCAGAGAAAGGCGGGCAAATTGGGGCCGCATAAGTTGATCTGAGAATGAACAAAGTGTGACGAACGTATTTTCATTCCATTTCATTTATTTAATCTAAGGGTCCAGACTCGGGCATTACTCGGGGTGGGGTGGGGGGGATGGATAACAATCGAAGAGTTTGCTAAAACATCAGCAGACTTAGAACGCAAGGTGGTAACAAGAATTATAATACTTAAATGAAGCACGAAATAATATCACAATGGAAGAGATCACCACCACTATCATCATCATCATGGCGATTATTATTCTCAGCCTGTTTTAATCTACTGCAGGACGAAGGCTTCTCCTAATGACCTCCATTTACCCTGTCCTGTGCGAGCCGGTTCCAATCTATCCCTGCGAACTTCTGAATTTTTTCACTTCATCTAACTACCTGCCTACCTAGACTGCGTTTCCTATCCCTTGGTAACCACTCTGTCTTGCTGTCCACCGGTTGACTCTCCTAACGCATTACGTGGCCGGCCCAGATACAGTGCATTTAATAGTAGCCTAACGGGATACTCGAACAATGAACTAACACAAGGTTGACCTGCAGAACCATTAAAGTATAAAGAACAAAAACATGAAAGGATTCAGATGTAGCGAAGAATGAGACATATCGGACAAAAAATCAGACAGGTGGTTTGTTCACAGATCAGCTAGTATGTCAGATATCCTCATTAAGGTAGATTAGTGGAGCCGTTTGCAAGGAAGATAATTCCTTAATATCTGGAATGGATTACGGAAGGCCGTTCTACTCATTAACTGATACGGCAAGACGTCAGTCGAAATATTTTTGATCCAAGGTTATTAATGAGCGAACATTTATCGTAAAAGCAATATGATATCGTTCAAGAGAAGCAGCTTGAAACATACAAGCACGAAAGCTTTGAACGACTCAAAGTTCAGCTAGTTGGTGAGTATTCACCATGGAAGAGGATCGTAGCTTCTTCATCCCTCACCAAACTAATGTGCAGAAAGTCAACGCCAGCTTTGCATGCTCAGTTTACGCGCCTTTTAAAGGTGTACGTTATGCTGGCGTGTTTGCAGCTGTTGTCGCTGAACCTATACAAAAGTTGATCATTTCGTCATGTTCGAACATGGCTGCAGAAAGCCTTAGCAAAGAAAGTAGGAAGTGGATATGGTCTTAACGTTTCTAGCACGGCTACCAATAAGCTCCGTTCCATATGAGCCGCAGTGGAGGGAAGGAATGAGCGGGTGACGGTTAAAAAGGGGACAAACATTTGTGTTGTAAAACAGACCAAGTATACAGCATGTCATACTGGTGTGGTTTATGAAGTTCCTTTTCCTTGCGGCCGCTCCTACGTAGGACCGCCGGGCCCTTGCGTTAAGCAAATTAATAGGGCATAAAAGGTTTAACCGGAGAATCGCCATCTAATCTGAATTTGCATTGTCGAGATTGCAAAATTATGCCCAACTTCAATAAATGCGCCGTTTCGTAGAGACATGGTAACGAAGAGACGCGTCTCATGGTCGAGGTTAGCACATCAACATTAGTGGAAGCGCATGCGTGAGCCAGCCTTCGATTAGATTCCATGGAGAAGGAATTAAAGGTCTAAACAGTTATCTGTCGCCTACACCAGCACATATGTCTGACTGACAGGCGGCGCTACCACACCTGAGAATTCACGAATAGGTTTTGCGTCTGCTGTCATTTTCGCCACGGCATATGGTGCGCCCTTTCAGTTGATAGTCGGCGTTTTCGTTGTCCCGTACTGTTCTGTATCCGTGTTTTTGCACTCATCCTCTTTCATGAAGAAAGCTGTGTGCGCGCGCATTCCCGAAGACTACCAGCAGTCCACTCCCTTCTGTCGCAGTGCGCCCTCACGTTTTCAGCGACGTGATAGTAAGTTTTCAGAATTGGTCATCGTGTATTGTCACATCACTCTGTGGACGCATCGGCGTTCGCGATGTCAACTCTTAGTACACCTGCGGCTAGTGCGAACCTAATGCACCACGCTGACGCAAGTGTGGACCAGTGGTAAAACAAGGGGTGCGGCTAGATCCAACGCTTCCACAACAAGAATGTTTGTTTTTCTTTAGGGAAAGTTTGATTAGGACTTGTCGCACTGAACAGTACAAGTCATCTTTGGCAGCGTTGGCTGACGTCCACGTCATTCCTAACGAGGCCAGTGTGCATCAAGTCTTCAAATTTTCATATGGACATTTGTCTCGATTTGACCATAACGCATCATGCAACACTTAAGACTAACCGGTTTTAAATCAAGTACAGACGAGACCCGTGTCTGATTCGACCGCTGTATTTTTCTTCTTTTAAAACTTTAGAGGCCTACGCCGCAATGATACCACACATGGTGTCAAGGCCACTAACTAAGGGCGCTGTATTAAAAATATAAATGGAATCTTCAGACACAACTAATTAGCGCAAAAAAGGACAAATGAAAAGCAAAAGAAAACAGGATTTACAATAAAGTTAGGATTTACTCGCAGAAAAACACACAATTCACAAGATGCGCTGAAAGGTGCGCAACACTTAAAAAATCGCTCTAAAAGCGCTCCCTAATCTTTTAAACGCTTCCACCTAGGCGTTCTGCGTCTTACCAAACAGTTCAATGCGCGGGTTTCTTTCAAAATATGCGCATTCTTTATTGTTCAGAGCCAGCGACGGAGCACTTACGCACTGTCGCCCGCTTTTCCCATGCAATATGCTTCTGGTATTTGCCAGTCTGATCAGCGCCACGTCCTGTGTTTTCTTCACCTTATCCTTTGTTTTTTCTTGCGCTAATTAGCTAGGTCTGAAGTGAATACGCACAAACTAGCCCAACTCAAATATCTAAAAGTGAAATCTTGCACCTTCCGCGACGCTGCAGATGCGCACTGCGAACGCGTCAAAAAGCTCGGTAACTCTAGAAACTTCTTTCAGACCGTACTCACTTGTACTCGTAGAGACTACACAAGGTCAACGTTTGCAGGGTCGTGTTTTTCCGAAGAGCCGAGACGACAAGCTCCCGGCACTCGCCGAGCCCACCGCCTTCCATTAAGACGTCGTCGAGGTCTAGGCTCTCGACGCAGCTGTGCTTCACCAGGAGAACGTGAAGGAGAATCCGCGCGTGGTGGCTTTGCGTTTGCTGCGTGCAGCCGCCACCGCCCTTGTAGACGACCCGTACCAGGGACAGTCTTCCGGGACCACGGAGTTCTCGCAACTGCAAGCCTACGTGCCATAGGACGTAATTCCAGCGGGACAGACGATCGAAGATGTGACAGATGGACGTCGGAACGCTGCCGCCGTCTTCGCCAGCAGCACCTTCCGCACTGCAAGGAACGTTCAGGTTCAGTCCCGAAAAGCGTTGATTGAGTTCGTCGAAATACAGCTGTTCTGTCCCGATGCTCATCTTGTGGTCCATGACTAGTGGCGGGAAAGTAGACAGCCGTTGAACAAAGGTCCTTGTGCTTCTCAGTGAAGAAGCTTAGTAGCAGAAACCAGACCACAACATTTTCCCAGTGCTTACTTGCTTGCCTATCACTGCACCGGACTGAAGCGGAAACCGATATAGCCCTTCCTCAGATCTTGACGTCACATGACATATGTGCTGCCAATCATTTGTCTACTGCTCAATCGATGCTGTTTTGGGCAAGCACTGTTCCTTACCCTTTCTATTACCGTAGATCAAGAACTTGTCTTTAGGTCCAAATTATCGCTACCACTGATTAAAGAGACTTGACAACAGAGATAAGATTTTTTTACTTTTTGCTCATGCGTCTCCACGCTATGACGTTATGTGTCTACTGTCTACTGATAAGAATCTTGCCGATAAGACACGCGGAAGTGAATAGTATAACATATCAGACGCGCTACTCAGAGTGACAAGACAATGATGGGTTGTCGTTTCGGCGTGGGTTATCGATCTTCCATCGGTTCACATAAAAATACAAAGAAATTGTAAAACGACACTGGAAATCGGGGTACGCCAACGCTTCATAAAGCTGCGCGGGAAAATGGTACGTCACAACAGATTTATTCTGTTGGTTTTAGTAAAAAGAACACGCGTTGAAATTAAGTGGAATTAAGGGGGCTTTGCATACCGAAACCACGATACGCTTACGAGTCACGCCGTAGTGGATGACACCGCATTAATTTCGAACCCCTGAGGTGGCTTAATGTATGCCGAAATCTAAATACAGGACTGCTCTTGCATTTCGCTCATGTATAGGTGCAGCTGCTGCAACCGGGAATCGAACCCATGCCCTCGAGTTTTCCAGCACAGTACTCTGCCCGCTACGGTGCAAACAAGAGTGCGATTCATGGCAGAGAAAGGAGCCAAGTGATAGCAAAATGGTGCTTCCCTACATTTAACAAAATTGAAACCGACAACCCGGGATTCACAAAGACTGTCGTTACACATCTTTATAATGAAACTAAATATTACCTACGCTACCACAATTAGTCACGAAGGCGGCTAAGAAAATATGAGTAAGCGAAATGATATGAAAGAGCCGCCGGTGCCTTATCTCGGATCCAACTGTTACACACACCGAGCAAGTGAGCTAGCCTTCGCTTGTCTTATATTAAGCGCGCTTGTGCACAGTACCTCGGAGCAAGCGCATTTCGATTGTTGATGAGTGAACAGATGAGCCACGTGAGTCGGGCATCAGCCGCCGCCCCACTTTGTCTTTACCTTTTAAATGGTTTGTTAAATTACACTCTGGGGCTTACGTGCCTTAACCACGATATGAGACGCGCCACTCTGGAATGATCCAAATATTGGCCACGTGGGATTCTTCAAGCAGTTTTCACACTGCGCCCCCTTCAACATGTGTCTGCCATGGCCGGGATTCGAACCCACGTCCTCTACTCAACGTGGCAGCGTTAAACCCTCTAGTGGCTAAGTTACAATGACGGGCAATGCAAATGAGCTTTAAGGAGGGCATTTACAGCGACGGGTTTCTCTATGCATACTTTTTCACAAGTTTAAGGCAGCCCGCCTTGACTACAGACCGATATCGGTAGCAATAGTGCGGGAATGTCATCATAAAACTCTATCGAGGACAAAGGCGACGAAGGCGTTGTTAAAAGTTTTAAGGACAAGTGAACATCAAGCTTAGACTGTTCAGCGGGCCGCGGAAGCCACCAGGACGCAAGAAGTCCTGGCCTTCACCTAGCCAGGTGGGACTTCTTGCCCGTCCCACAAACTCGCAGGATCTTTCAATAAAGTTATTTCCCCGATTGAACTGACTTGCACAAGCAACTGCACACTGATAGTGATGCTGTATACCACACAAGACTGACTGACTGCGAAGTTGAGTGTTTTCTCCCCCCCCCCCCCGTTTATGTCTCTCTCTCTCTTCCCTCCCTCATTCCTTCCCCCAATTTAGGGTAGCATACCGGGTTTTTTTTTTCTGAACTGGTTAACATCCCTCCCATTCAATTCTTTCTCTCCAGTATTCCCTCCTCTTAAAGGGCCCCTCACCAGCCTCTGAAAATTCAACAACCGAGCACGTTATTTTCTTCTGGCGTTTCTCGTCTTTCCGTCGCACATCGTGGCGCAAGAACAGTGATTCACGGGACGTCAATACGGTACTGGAGGTAAAAGAAACAGCGCAACCACACAAGACGCCCCTCGTAGAAAAGACACAGACATACGGTACATACTCTCTATTGTTTCATATGCGCCAAATATCAGTTGTCAATTGTCTCCTACACTGCTCTTGCCATGCAGCCACCCAACTGTTCTGCCTTGTCTCGCATGACTGTCGTACGGGATCAACTGAGTTAACTTCATTTTGTGTGCTTTCGGCTGCGCAAGCGGAGATAACAGCGTGTTGCTGAAAAACGCGAAATCCTGATAGGCTACACGCTTATTGCTGGCATTGTACACGTGCGTTTAAGAAATAAATGGCAAGGAGGAGATATCGCCTGTAGGAAGGGTAGGGATGGCGAGAGAGAAACCATTCCCTCGTCTTTGAACTCGGTGGGGTGAGGGGCCCCATTAATAAGAGAGCGTGTGCGCTACACCGCTAAGACATCTTGCGAACCTCGAATTCACACATGCAGGACAAATCGGTCGTTGTGTTTAACCCTTCTTAAAGAGCATCTGTGTTTTCTTTTTAGATAAAGAAAATTCTTCAGGCTTTAAAACTACCACAAGCAGTGAAAATATGACACCAGCTATGACGTCATCGGACAATGCCACGGGAGAAGACGTCGAAATAATATGCAAGGCGATATAGCAGACACGCGGTGAGCTCGCTGGTTTTGGCTCCTCTACTCCGGTCTCTGTGCAAGCTCAGTGCTGCGTTCGCATTGTAAACACGTAACGAGACTTAAGTGCCTAACTTATCTCAAGTAATCCTATAGCATGGAAGCATCCCAAAGCGCACGGACGACCTAGAAACTGGATGGAATATACGCGCCTTTCAAAGCATTTGCATAAGCAATATGACATGCTGCGTGCAGCCAAGCTTTTTTTCACAATGAAATGACTCAGACATACGTTAATGGTACCCGGTGTATTTATTTTGAAGATTTTTGAAAATTCCTTCTCACATCGTCCAATGTAAAAGATGCATTGCCGTACACAGACAAGACCTACAGAAAGTGGTAATGAACATGAACAACAGTTTTAATACGGTGAACAAGCATGAAACTAAAATACAACGCTAATGGCACATTATGGTGTCTCTCTCGATGGTATATCAGGTTGATAGAATGGAAGAACCTTGTTGGTTTCCGGAAAACTCACATATTACAAGAAACAATGAACAGCTCAAGAATTTTGTCAATGAATGGGTAGATAACTGCGCGCAAATCCATACATGCACAGTTGGCCGCAAAATAATGCGGACCGTGCGACCGCGTGGGAAAAATGGCGTCTGCGTTATCTAGTGGCGAGCCATCTGATATTGCGGGCACTGCTTTGGCAGCGTAATCGTCGGACTCTCGACAGGAGACAGCTCGCCACTACATGGCCATTTCTCCACGTGCTCGCGTGGCCCGTATTATTTTTCGGCAGACTTTCCAGTGTCAGAGAACATCGGCTGCCCTCTCCGTCATACTAAAAGCAAACTAAAAGGCCGGCAACTCCATCTAGAAAATTCTCACTAAAGCTACGAGGCTATCTCGAAGTGTTTTGAGTAGTACCCGTTGTCCGGCCCTCATTCGTTAGTTCCTCCACCTTGTTCATCAAGGCAGGAGCGTGGCCAAAAGTCACGTATGCAGCCTCGCTGCGCGGTGAGTAGTCTTTGCCCACGACAAAGTGTGCCGCGCACGTCAGGCATCCCGTGTTGCGGCTGATGACGTCTTCAACGACGAACCACTCCTCGTCCGCATCGTCCGTTAATGCCCGGAGACGGAACTGGGTGACGCACTTGTTCTCGCGAAATTCGTCGGCCAGGAGATGAAGAAAGCAGTCGTTTTCAGCCTTGTCCCAGGAAACAAAAGATACCTCAGACAGGTTATCGCTACTGACAATTCTGTCTACGAGGAACGATAAGTTCTCGTCACCTAGACGAAGTCCACTAATTCGCAGCGCTCGAATAGCCGTGTTACCTGATATCACGTCCAGAAGAACGCTGTGAGGAGGGTCTCCCGATTTAAGTGTGACGTCGAGATCCGGCCGGTAGGAACCAAGGAGCCCAAGTTCCCTTAGCGAGACAGCAGTGCTCAAGCACTTGCTCAGCTTTTGAAACGTGGGGACGTCAGACAGGACGTCCTGCGTCAAAAGGAGCTTGAGCGAAGTCACTTGCTTCCAGGAGCACGCCAGGTGGACCGTTTCTTCAAAAGCCCTCGGACACGGATGGTCGACAGAGCTGATGGCGATATTGCGCAGCGCTTCCGGAAATTCCCGAAGCTCGGCTAACGCCGAAGTGTCGACGAGGTAAGAGTCTTCTAGGCGCACCCGACCGCTCATTCCGGTCTCCCGGATGGCTCGGCAAACCTGCTTCAGATTGTTCCGTGACACGTCTCTCAGCGAGATGATCGGGAGAGATTCGACGGTGATGGCGACGTTGAATAAAGCCTGCAAGTCGTCCGGTCTGAGTCCCGCCATGCTGAGTGCCATAAACGACAGTTCCACTCGTGCAGCGTAGTCGAACGCTTGAAGCCAAAGACACCTCGACTCCTTGACCACTGGGCGACCCGGCTGTTCACCACGAGTAGCTCCACCGGATCGTCGGCGTTCTGGTAACGACTTGGGTATCCACCACCGACAGCCGCTGATGTCAAGGCTGCGAAGGCGCCCTTCTCTCCGCGACACAACTTCGGTGAGCAGAGCAGCGCACTCGGCGTTCAGCAGGAAGTCTGTAAGGCGGAGCTGCTCGAGCTGGCCGCGAAGGACAAGCGGTCCGATGATTCGCTTGATGTCAGCGCACGTTTCCTCTGGATCCACGTGCACGCCTTGCACGCTCAACGAGGTCAGTTGCATGCAACCGGCCAGAAAGCGGGAAAATATGGAAGTTCCGTTCGGCATGTAGGAATGCAGGATGCTAACGTGCACTGACAGATCCTCGACGGTATCGTTGTGAATCAGCTCGCCTGTTAGGAGCTTCCCGCCTTCCTCGTCCAAAACGATTCCGGGCATCGAGAGAGTGACGAGACACGTGGTTTCCTCGAGGAGCGCACATACGGCGTCTATCAGGACGGGCGTCACCTCACTGCTGCCGTGGACCACCAGCTCTCGCAGGTGAGTCATCGTGGCGATGGCTTCGAACAGGCATTCTCGAATGCTCCTGTGTAGAGAAAATGAGTCAACTCTGGCTCAATAAGCTTATCTGATAATGATTAAGGTCTGCAGAACACATTGCTAAGGAACTAGGAATCTTTCAAGAAACTAGGGTGTCAAAAGACAAGTGAAGAAGCTATGGAGTGCAGTGAAGTACCGTGCACTGCAGATAACAGAGGCCTCTTAGCACCTTTCGAAGTTATAGATAGAACAACCTTACTGTTGAACTATTGCTTCATGAATTCTTGTCGAAAAAGCTTTTCGAGTAAGTTTAAGTGTACGCGTCAAGTATAAGTGCTGCAGGGTCTCTTGGACGTGATTGCGATTGTGAACAACGTGACAGAGGTCACCTCTGCTCGTGTCTATCCGAAAACGCCCTCAGCTATTTACACTCCATCAATACAAAAACAAAAATAATGACCAAATCGTTCACAATTAGGGTGTTGGATTGGGCTGGTTGGGGCATGTCCTTTAGTGTTCGTCTTGTTCAAGCGCTATATCATCGTTCAAATAGTTCATCACTTCGTATCAGCTCACGCTATCGTTATTCTTCAAAGAAGCTGTTTTCCTTTTAAACCGGATGCCACCATAGCTGTAGCGTTGCGCTACGTCACGCCTATAAACTTTTCTTTCCTTGATTAACCTACCACTCCACTAGAGCTCCGTAAGCGGCGTACGCTAAAGCGTACGCTACCCGATGTGTCCGTCACGACGATCTAATACATGCGAGGTAGATCACGCGGTCTTCTCACGCATGCGTATCACACTGACTTGTGCTCTTGCAAGAAATGTCGCAGAAAACAACGGTTCCATGAAGAAACTAGGCATTATCAGAACAACTTGGTTTAGGCTTTGTTACACTAAAATTAAGTCCTCCCTACCAAATCTTGGCATAAGCTTCAGTTATCCCCTCTTCGCGCACAGCCAAACGTTACAATACATCTCAACCGTGCACAATTGACTCGTTTTCATCGCTATCTTAGGCTTCCCGTAAAACACCCACTTTTGGTAGAATTGCCCGGGTGCCCGTGCAGCCATCGGTGCTAGCCTCGGACTCACACCTGTTAAACTAAAACCTGCGACCTTGGAGGAATGGCTGACCGATTCCCCCAGACGCCGTGAAGGCACTAATCGAACACCTGAAATTTCTAGGACTGCCGGATGACTAGGCCTTGCTTCTTTTATATTATCCGGACTGGGGATCGTGTTTCTTTTAATAAAGTTCTCTCTCTCTATCATTTCAAAGCTGAAACGCAGCCGAAATACTAGCTGGACCACCATTCAGCGGTTGACGAAGCGCACGTAGTTACTCACGTGTAGTCGCCGAACAGACTGCCGATGGTCAGCGTCCGTAGGCTCATGTTTTTCCCAAGCGCCGAGACGACGAACTCCCGGTACTCGCCAAGTCCGCTGCCTTCGATGAGGGCGTCGTTCAGGTGTAGGCTCTCGACGCATCTGTGGTGCACCAGCAGGACGTGAAAGAGAACCCGCGCGTCGCGGCTTCGCGCTCGCTGCCTGGAGCCGCCTCGGCCTCTGTAGAAGACCCGTACCAGGGACAGCTTTCCGGGACCGCGGAGTTCTCGCAGCTGCAGGCCGACGTGCCATAGGATGTAATTCCAACGGGAGAGATGGTCGAGGATGTGACAGATGGATGTGGAAGCGCTGCGGTCGTTCTCGTCACCGCTACGTTTCGCGGTGCAAGGAACGTTCAGGCCCACTCCGGGAAACAGTCGGTTGATTTCATCGCAATCCAGCTCTTCAACCCCGATTCGTATTGTGTCGCTCATGGCTTGTGCGAAGGGTCGTAGGTAGCTGTTCAACAACGTCCCTTCCGCTACACATGGAAAAGACGTCCTAGCAAAGACCTATGCAGGCCGCACCTTCTCGCTTTGCTGGCTCGCTTACAAATCAACTCTTCCTTGACAAGCGGATACCGGTATACTTTCATCTGGGTCTTTACGTCACATCAGATAGGAAGCTGGGGCTGATCGCTTGACTATCACACAATAGCTGCAGCTCTGGGTAAGCAGGCAAAATTTGTCGGAAAGGTCTTATCGTCGTAAGAGGAAAACGGGTTTTTAGCAGCAGATTATCGCGACCACAATTTCAACTGACTCAACGCTAGAGATATATTTTTTTTGCCCATGCGCCTACGCACTAGGCGCGGCATACGAGGTCGTGCCATATGCCTTCTTCTCATTGACGAGAACCTTGCGAATGAGAAGTGCGCAAGTGAAAAGTATTTCTTAGTAGATACGCTAGCCTTGAGTGGCAAGAAATCGGCAGGTCGGCTTCTCGGTGTGGTTCTTGAATCCTCCACTGGTACGCATGAACAAAGTCAATTAACAAACTGACACGCACAATAATTCAGGATGACATGATTCCGCGACCGGACTATAGGTGTGTCAGCACGCCATCTTTGCACTTGTCAGCAAATTAGCTAACGTTATCGCGGCATGTGCAATGCGACGACGGCTGCGTACGTTCACGGCTTGCTGACACTGGCACACCGTAGTCGGGGACCAACTGATACGCGATATCTGTGAGGCTTCATAAATGCCTGGGCTAGGTAGCTTGTGCGTCAGCAGGCCTTCGATCGCTTTACCGGAGAAAGAAAGTTATTTTCTTGAGCACGTTCGTACGCATGATATTCATGGTGTGCAGTCGTGGTGATAATGTATGGCTTTTACATTTGCTTTGCTGTTATGATTTTATATCGTTCTTCATTTGTTCGGTTATTCACTGCGCATGTATGCATGGCGCGTCTGTGACAAGCGTTGCTGTAAGTCAGCGCTGTTGTTTGTGTCCATCTTTTGCTGCTGCTCTCTATTGCGCTGTTCCTATTTCAACCCCGGATTGATTTAATTACCCTGGGTTACGTGACGTGCCCCGAAAAGAGGTGTTCTCCTGGGTTTTGTCCCCATTGACTTGCGACCGGGTTTAGCTGGAATCGAGTCCGCCACGGTGGATCAGTGGTTACGATGCTCAGCTGCTGATCCGAAAGTCGCGGGTTCGATCGCGGCCGCGGCGGTCGCATTCCGGTGGATGCGAAATGGTAGAGGCCCGTGTACTGTGCGATGTCAGTACACGTTAAAAACAACTACATGGTCGAAATTTCCGGAGCCCTCCACTACGGCGTGCCTCATAATCATATGGTGGTTTTGACATTTAAAGCCTCACATATTACCGCTACTATTACCTGGAATCGAACCCGCGTCCTCGGGCTTGGCAGCGGCACATTCTAGTCGCTTACATACCATGGTGGGTGACGCACATGTTTATTAATAAAGGGGGACGTTAATACTGCGACCAGCTTTACCCTGTGAATACTCTTGTACAAGATAAAGGCTACCCGCATACTTGTTATGTTCGGCGCTTCATAAACGTCGAACTCTTTAAGGCAAAAATATGAAAAAGGGTTGCACATGAGACAGATGTATTTTCAGTAAAAAACGACAATTCCTGCAATTCCAACAGACAATTGTGCCGGGACTGTATTCGTTGTGACACCTGTTGTACTTCTACAGTCGGATACAACTTCAGGAAGTCGAGAGAGGCCCCACCCAGATGAACGAAGCGCGGCAGCCGATCGCCTTCGCGACTAAAGATATAGCCCCGCTGATGCACTCGGCAAGGCTCTCCGAACGCGGGGCCACCGGCCACCGGACTCATGAAGTCGGTATGCAGTGCGCGCCCATTGGCGCAGGTTTGTGTGCAACCGCGTTTGAGGAGGAAACGCCGCAGACTTCTGAAGTTTTAGGAGCTTGCTCTTTATGCTCGGGGCTTGTCCGTCGTAGCCGCTAGTTCTCATTGCTCCCGCTAGCTTGGCTCAGCGCACGCTCGCGCGAAAGAGAAGTCTTCTTCCTCTTGTTCTTCGAGCGCCTTGATGGTGATATTAACGCAGGCGAAACCACATACAGCATAGCCAACTGTAGCATGTGGCGCTCGCTCCACTCCGACGCGTGCTCTAGTTTGATAGAAGACCACTAAAGGGCCACAACTGCGCGCTTCCTCTCTCTTTCGACAGTCGTCAGTCAATGCGCTTCGATACTAACAACCTGAACGAAGAAGACAAGGCGGCGGAGCGGAGGGCTCGCAAGGCAGCAGCAGTACGGGCTCGCCGCCAAGACCCTGCAGTGAGAGCTCGCGAGGTCGCAGAGAGACGTCATCGTCGTGCGGACCCCGAGATACAAGCCCTCGAAGCCGAAGCAGTGCGAAAGCGGCGGCAAGAGAACCTAGAAGGTACGGGGGCGGGATGCAGCGGCCAAGCGCCGAAAGCAGTCGCGATCTGAAGTTGGTGGAGCTGACGCGCGCTTCAAGCGCGATTTCCTCGACCACACGTTCGGCCACAGCTACAGCGTCTGCGACCGCTTGTGGTGCGACAACAACCTAACCACATTCGCTACTATAAGAACGTGTCACGTCTTTATATGACAGCAGAGGAATTGTACGGAGCGTTCATGGTTTACCCGATTATCTCCGAGCAAGCTCCTCTAACATCATTCACTTCGTGGATATGGTGGGGATTTTTTATCCGACTGGAGACAGAAAGCATATAAATTGTCGAGTTTTGTGCGCCAAAACCAAGATATGATTATGAGTGCTCAGCTTGCATGCGTGTCATTTCACTGTATGGAAGCGGAAACCGATGTACCCTTGCCCCGGAATTTGACATCACATCAGATGTAAAGCTGTACGATGGTTTCAGTAATGCTCATTCGCTGCTGTTTTACGCAAGCGTTGGATCGCTCCTGAAATCTTTATCGTCGTACTCCAAGAATCTCGTCTTTAGCTCCGAATTAACGCCAAAACAAATTGATGAGATCCGACACCAGAGGTAAAACTCTTTCTTTTTTACATTTTGTCCATGCCACTGCACGCTAGTTTGCTGTTAATAATCTTGCCGTTATTACTCACGCAAGCAAACAGTATAAATCATCACACAAGCTGCTCACCGTGACAAGGCAACGATGGATTTCGGCTGTTGGCCCATCCGAAAGCGCACTAATAAACGCTTGTACATTCCTTATCGGAAGAGCGTGCTTATGCAAATGATTTCTTTTTTTTTTGCTAAACTTGCGAGCAACCGTATCTTTACCGCAGTTGCTTCAAAAAAGCTGTTTGTTTAAGTGCTTTCCGCCGGCCACCCCTGCTTTGGAAATTAGAACGTGCATGGTATTCTCGCTATAGGCGTGCCCGGGAACAACTGCGCCGCGTGTCTCGATTTTGCCGCTCCGGTCATCAGTCACATGTGCTAATATTTTTCAGTTGCTACTTTACGTCACAATAGATACGTCCTGTTGTTATTAGTAAAAAAACACGCGTTAAAGTTAAGTGAAATTAAGAGGGTTTTTCATACCGAAACCACAATATGATTACGGGTCACGCCGTAATAACACCGCACTAACTCTGAACATCTAGGGTTACTAACGTACACCGAACTCAAAGTACACGGCTGTTCTTTAATTTTGTTCCCTTCTAAATGCAGCTTCCGTGGTCGGGAACCGAACCTTGGTCCTCGAGATTTGCAGCGCGACAACCTACAGGATACGCTACAGGCAACGGTACGACTCGCGGCAGAGCAAGGAGCCAAGGGTCAGCGAAGTGGCGCTTCCCTACATCTGACAAAATTGAAACCGACAACCCGGGATTCACAAACAGTGTCATTAGAAATCGTTCTCATGGAACTTAATACCTCCTTCGCTGCCACGATTAGTCCCGAAGGCGGCTGAGGAAACATGACTGTAAGCTAAATGATATTAAAGAGCCTCCAGTGCCCTATCTCTGATACAACTGTCGCACGCACCGAGGAAGTCGGCGAGCCTTCGCGTGGCTTCTCTTTATCGCGCGCTTGCCCAGTATCTCGGAGCAAACGCATTTCAATGGCTGATGAGTGGCCAGATGGGAATAAGGGTGAGATCGAGAACATTCGGAAAGCATTCCCAAATCATGAATGGTAGTTCACCATTATCACTCAAGTGGTATATAACAGCTGCATCTTACCGGTACTTGCCTAACGAACAGAAACGTGGAGGCTTACAAAGAGGGTTCAACTTAAACTGAGGATGACGAAGCGAGCAATCTAAAAGAACATTATAGGTGTAACCTTAAGGGACAAGAAGAGAGCAGAGTGGGCCAGGCAAACAAACGGGTGTTATAAACATCTTAGTCGAAATCAAGAAGAATAAATGGACATGGTCAGGACATGTAGCGCGTAGGCAAGATAATCGCTTGTAATTAATAGTAACTGACTGGACCCAAGAGAAGGAAAACGGGTGAGGAGGAGACAGGAAGTTAGGCGGTATGACGAGATTAAGAAGTTCGCGGGGATAACAAGGTCAATCTAAATAGGTCGCGAAAGTCGGAACGAAAAGTGGTCGTAAACCTATTGCGACAAACATCAACACCCGCGTGACGATTAAAGCGCTACTAGGTGAGGGGGGGACAAATAATGAAAACAAAAAATTAATTAAGCGTTTATTTTCATTAGTTTTAAATTTATTTGTCACGAAATAAATTAGATTACTTTAATCAAACTTCAGTCTTGGGTATGTGGTTGAGTGGCCAATTTTTTTCGTTTATTTTCAGAAACAGCGGGCACATGCAGGCAGTCTGGTAACATGGGCCAACGGTTTTGCGCATTTTGAGATGCAAATGGCGTCGCTCGTTTTTGCGCAGTAGGTTTGTTGCCTGTCGTCCGTAGATATTTCCTCGCATAACCGTTGTTTTCTAGTCGTGGTACTTGGCAGAAGGTAATATAGCCCATCGAAGCCATCGGGAACCGTTTCAGTGACTGTGTTTTGCCAGCGCACGGCCGGCGTGCTGTCGCCCTTCGGGACGATGAGTCCGCCACGCTACGCGAAGAAACGCTGCGCTGTCTACGGATGCAAGAGCAACACGTGTGCAAGGTTTGTGTGTGTGATGATGTGGATTGTGTGGCCCGTGACGGGGCGAAGAGGGAACGACAGTTCTGCTCTGATGTACGCCTTGGAGGGGAAGACGACGAAAAGGAAGCGCGAGCGGGGCGTGCGGCTTGAGGAGTTGGAGCGCGACACGGTTGGAACGGCAGCCGCTGGTCGGCGGTTCGGGTCGCGACATCGCTTAACCAGGCGTCTGGCAGCCATGTGGACCTGGTGAGCCTGATTCCCGCTCTGTGCCCGTTGCTGACACGGAGACCGGCTGCCTAGTCTGTTCCTGGCCTGAAGTCCTGGGGCCCGAGTGGTGTCACGAGGTGGCCGCGGCTCATGTTGGCGACGGGCAACTAACCTGCGCTGCAGTGGCCTGGTGATCTACCGGCCTGCAGTGCCATCATCACCACCACTATCACCTCGCCACGGTCAAGGCAGCGTGACTGTTGACTGCCCAAGGAGTACCGGTGACGACCGACCTCGCCGCAGCGGCAACAGTTCATAACGGCGAGTAGGACAGTTTGTGTGCGAGGCGCGTAGGACGTTTAGGATGTAAATAAGGAATGCTGTAGTGTGTTGTGTGTGAATCGTCAGAGTTATCGGTTGTGTTAAAGTCTGTGTTGTGTGTACAGAATCACCTGACTGCCGGTTGAATTATTTCGGATCCTGGGCCCACATTACACCATCACAGTGTGCACGTTGAATTGTTATGCTACTTCTGATTTCTGTGTTATATATTTTGGGGTAATATCCTGTTCAACTGCAATATTTCGCCAATAAAATGCACCTTATTTATCAAATCTGTCTTTTCCGTCTTCCCGTTATCTTGCAGGCTGCCATTATGGAGCCGTCATAGTGATAAGAAAAAGAACATGCAGCTATAAAAAAAGTAAGAAACGGCGCCCTGTCAAAAAAATTCATAATTTCGCGCCCATCGCGTTAAAACGTGACGTCATTTCCGCTTCCTGTCGTGACGTCATCTTTTTCTTTTTTTTAATTCTGTTTGTCCCCTCCTCACATAGATGGCGACTGTTGCAACAACTAGCCACCGGCTTGACACGTGGGCTTCTACGGAAGTTACGCTACCAGTTTACATATACCTTGGGGATAACTTGGCAGCTGCAAGCACAGCACTCGGTTGATTGACGGAACATGGGAGAGGCCTTTGCCCTGCAGTGGGCGTAGACAGGCTGATGATGATTACCAGATGGATCACATCAGTCGGCCGTCTCCCGCCTCCTCACGTTGCCTTCGCAACTTGAATAATAATAATCGTTGTCGTTTTACGTCCCAAGACCACGGTATGACCATGAGACGCCGTAACGAAGGGTTCCGAAATGCCTGGGCTTCTTTAACGTGCACTTATATCGAAGCACACGGGCCTCTGGTATTTGGCCTCCATCGACATGCGGCCACCGCGGCCGGGATTCGACCCCGCGACCTGTGTGTCACCAGTCAAGCACCTTAACCACTGGAACAACACGGCGGGTTGTCTTAAACTGCAATGGTTTGTTAAATTGCATTGTAGGGCTTGCTCACCTTAACCACGATATGAAGCACGCCGGTCTTGGCTGCGCCGAATTTCGGACACATGTGATTCATCAAGTACAGGGCTGTTCTCGCATTTCGCCCCCATAGAAATAAGTCTGCCATGGCAGGAGTCGAACCTGCGTCCTTGAGCGTGCCAGCGCTAAACCCTCTAAGTTACAACGACAGGCAGGTGCAAGGTTACATGACCTAGGGATGACGTGATCTGACAATGTCACGTGTCATGACGTCGAAATAACTTGTAAGACGATGTAGTCGACACGCCCACACACGCGGCTACATTGCTGGTTGCGCCCATCCGCTGCATGTCTCTCTCCAAGTTCCATGCTGCATTGGTATTCAAAGCACGTAGGGAGGCTTAAGGGGACATAAATTAGCTCATCCTGATAAATTATACTCTGAAAACTCGTGTCGTTAGTTTCATCGCCATGTTTATTAGCAGGTTATAAAATCAGTCAAAGGATTTTTTTTTTTCAGTTTCCCGCCGAAACCTCCGATATTGACGTCACGGATATCAAACGTTTCTTTCTCGTGTTTTGGCCTGAAACAATGTGTGATGAGTGTGGCTCCCTAAGACTGCAATTTACTTCTTATTTTAACAATGAGGAACTACATAGGTCCTGGTAGATGCCGCAAAATATATGACGTCACGACGACTGGTGCACGAACTTGGTGCAGGTGCGCCGCCACTCGCAATTTCTTTTTGCGTGTTTTCTCGCCTTCCAAAGGCCTTCTCGCAGCAAGCATGGCGTTTTTTGTGTCCTCAAGGCCATTTACTAGTGCGCGAAAACTCGTATTTCTCTTTAGTATCCCTTTAAGTGTCTCGGCAACTTTTCTGAAGTAATTCAAGTGCGCAAGCATCTAAAAAAATCACAGCATATCCACGGGGTGAATGATGATGAGTGGGGCGAAGCTACGGAGGGAATCATCTGTAAACCGTGAAACTCTTCCGTGAAATGCGCCCAGTACATAATATAAAGAGTGTGAAACATCGTGTATATACTAAACATCAAACTTTTATTGTACTGTTGGTTTACGTGGTCCCTTCATTATCACTTGTGATCGGTGAAATGCAAGGAAGAAGTCCGCTCCCGAGCGAAAGAGCGCCAAGAGCGACCGCATTCCTCGCTCGCCCTGTGCGAATTAAAGGCAAGGCTAGAGGGAAGACAGGACGCGCGTTCCACGACGCGAGGTCGGTAGCATGCCCAACGAAAGCCAACGGAACGCGATCGTGCAAGTGCTCCGGCTTCGCATCGCCTCATGGTTCCATTTAGCGTCCCAAAACCAAACATATTGCTCAAGGTGTGCCTTGCGTTTTTCGTAGAAATAATTTCTTTATCATGTACATTAAGACGAAAAGTTGAAAGCTCACTAGAGTGTATCGCCCGCAAAGTATGTCTTTTAGTGTGATTTAACTCTCGTACGGCAGGGTCCTCGCGCCGTTGCCGGTCCACCTCGCCCGTTGACGATCGGGCGAGGTGGCTACATGCAACTACTACTACTACACTTTAAGAAAAACATCTGGCGTTCTTTCGTTCTGCTTTTACAAAACATCTGGCGTCTTTCGTTGGTTTATTTCATCAATCAACGGCGTTTTGAACAAAATTTTTATTGTTTAATCACGCACAGGAGAAATCTCACCAGGCACTACCTTGGAGGTAAACAATGGCTGCTAATGGCAATGAGACAGAAGAAGTCGGCTTTTAGCTAACACTTACACTTCTACTACTAACGTTTCCTACTGGAACATGCCAATGGCTGCTAATGGGGAATGAGAGACAGAAGAATTCGGCTTTTAGTTAACGCGCTCGCTGCGAATTTTTTATTGTTCAACAACGCACAGGACAAATCTCCCACCGGCACCACCTTGGAGGTCAAAGCGTAAGACTTGTTACTCACTACTACGACCACGACGACTACGAGGGACGAACGGGTGCCGCCTTAAGGAGCTTCGCCCCTAAAACGCACGGATGACACGGAAACTGAATGAACTATGCGGCTTTCAAGGCATTTTCATAAGCAGTACGAAATCATGTGTGCAGCCAAGCTATCCGTCAGAATGAAATAACTCAGGTGCATGTCAATAGGAGAACTCGGTTTATTTCGACGATTATTGAAAATCAGCAACATATTCACATCGTCCAATATAAAAGGTGCATTGGCATGCAAAGACAAGGCGAACAGGAAGTGGTAATTAACATGAAGAAAACTTAATACGGTAAACAAGCATGAAACAAATACGACGCTAACGGTGGTTACCACTCTTGTATCGGTCATAGTTAGCACTAGCCTTCGTGTGCCTCTTTGTCCTTGTCCCGATTTTGCGCTACAGCAATCACCACAGAAGGCAAATAAAGACACTTTTCTTGATAGTATATCAGGTTGATAGAATCGAATAACCCTTATATCTTTCCAATAACTGGCTGATTACAACAGAAGATAAACAGCTCAAGAACGTCGTCAGTGAATAGATAGATGAGTGCGGCAGGATAGTGAATGATATTAAATCTACAGTCGGCCACGAAATAATACGGACCACGAGAGCGTGTGGTGGAATTACCGTCAGTGCCTTCTAGTGGCCAGCCGTCTGCTGTCGAGAGCATAGCACTGGCCACGCAATCACCAGAGCTCTCGTTAGTAGATGGCTCACCACTAGACGGCGAAGATAGCAGTTCTACCACGTGCTCGCGTGGTCCGTATTGTTGTGTAGCCGACAGTAAAGTGTCAGAGGACATCGGCTGTCCTCTCCGTCCTTTAAAATCGTGCTAAAAAATGCAGCTACATCTCGAAAATTCTCACGAAAGCTCAGAGGCTATCTCGGAGTGCTTCGAGAAGTACCCGTTGTCTGACCCTCGTTTCTTAGCTCCTCCACCTTTCTCATCAAGGCCGGAGTGTGGCTGAGAGCCTCGTATGCAGCCTCGCTACGCGGCGAGTCGTCATTGCCCACGAAATAGTGCGCCGCACACGTCAGGCATCCCGTGTTGCGGCTGATGATGTCTTCAACGATGAACCACTCTTCATCCACACCGTCCGTAAATTCCCGGAGTCGTAACTTGGTGACGGACTTGTTCTCACGGAATTCGTCGGCTAGGAGGTGAAGGAAGCAGTCGTTTTCGTTCGGGTCCCAGGACACAAAAGAGACCTCGCACAGGTTCTCGCTTCCCACAATTTCGTCGACGAGGAACCACAAGTTGCCGTCGCCTAGACGAAATCCGCTAAGTCGCAGTGCTCGAATAGCCGTGTTACCAGATATCACGTCCAGAAGAACGCTGTGAGGAGGGTCGCCCGATTTAAGTGTTCCATCGAGATCCGGCCGTTTGGAACCGATGAGCGCAAGTTCCCTTAGCGAGACAGCAGTACTCAAGCACTTGCTCAGCTTGTGAAACGTGGGGACGTCAGACAGCACTTCCTGCGTCAAGAGGAGCTTGAGCGTAGTCACCTGTTTCCAGGAGCAAACCAGGTGGACCGTGTCCACGAAGGCTTTGGGACTCGGATGGCTGACAGAAGTAATCGCCACATTGCGCAGTGCTTCCGGAAACTCCCGAAGCTCAGCTAGTGCCGGAGAGTCGACGAGGTAGCCGTCTTCCAGGCGAACTCTACCGCTTAATCCGGTTTCCCGGATGATTCGGCAAACGTCAATCAGATTACTGCGCGACAAGTCTCTCAGCGAGATGACCTGGAGAGATTCGATGGCGATGGCGACGTTGAACATAGCCTGCAGGTCGTCAGGCCTGAGTCCCGCCATGCTGATGGCCAGAAACGAGAGTTCCACTCGTGTAGTGTGGTCGAATGTCTGAAGCCAAAGGCATCTCGACTTCGTGAGCACCGGGTGTCCCGGCTGTTCGCCGCTAGTAGCTTCACCGGATGGTCGGCGTTCTGGCAATGACTTGGGTATCCAAAACCGGCAGCCGCTGATGTCGAGGCTTCGAAGGCGTCCTTCTTTCCGAGACACCAGTTCGGCGAGCAGAGCCGCGCACTCTGCGTTTAGCAGGAAGCCCGTGAGTCTGAGCTTCTCGAGCTGGCCACGAAGGACAAGCGCTCCGACGATGCGCTCGATGTCCGAGAATGTTTTCTCTGGATCCAAGTTCACACCTTGCACGCTCAGAGAGGTCAGCTGCATGCAAGTGGCCAGAAACGCGGAAAATATAGAAACTCCGTTCGGCATGTACGAATGCAGGATGCTGACGTGCACGGACAGATCCTCGATGGTATCGTTGTGCATGAGCTCGCACGTTAGAAGCGTCCAGCCTTCCTCGTCCAAGACGATGCCGGGCATCGAGAGAGTGACGAGACATGTGGTGTCCTCGATGAGTGGACATATGGCGTCTATCAGGGCCGGTGGCGCCGCACTGCGGCCGAGGACGACCAGTTCTCGCAGGTGGGTCATCGTGGAAATGGCTTGGAACATGTGTTCTCGAATGCTCCTGTGTAGAGAACGAGGGCGATATATGACTGAATAAGCCTATTTGTTCATGAGTAAAGTTACACAACAAATACCTTAACAAAGGAACGTGAAACCTTTCAAGAAACCAGGCTCTTAAGAGACAAACTAGGAAACCATGTACTCCCGTGCACTGCAGGTAATTAAAGGGGCCCCTCTGACACCTTTCGAAGTTATTATGGAAAAACGTCACTGTTGATCTCTTGCTTCGTGAATATGCCTCGAAACATTTTCGAGTACGTCAAGTACAAGTGGCAAGCATATGTGGTGCAGGGTCACTTCAACGCGATTGGGATGGAAAATTGTGAACAACGCGACCGTAAACAACGTGGCAGCGACCATGTCAACTCGCTTCTATCCGAAAACGCCTTGCTATTCGAGCTCCATTACGACAACAACAAATTAATTACCAAATAGGTCACCATTCGTTTCAGCTCGGTCTGTCTGTATTAAAGACGATAGTCTTTCTTGGGGAACTTAAACGCAGAAATTTTGGTCTGTCTTTCTGTCTGTCCTTCTGTCTGTCTTTCTGTTTGTCGGCACGTCCCTCGATTCAGCCACTCGGCCAAAGTTGAACCACTTGCCCAAGGGCCAGCCATCGTGAACGGCTGACTAGGTTCATACTTGTGTACATTGTTGATCAAAAAGCAAACATTACGCATATCTGAGGCGCAACATCACTAGGTAAGTATTAGGCGGTGTGTTCCTTTAACAGAAAATACATAGATACGCAATTTTAAAGACCTTGATGGTATGCGTTTAACGTTGAGACAGTAACGCGTTTAGTAAAAGATTGCCACAGCTGAAGCGATCAGCGGTCCAAGCCGAGCAAGCGCGAGCGCCAACAACAACCGTCTTCGTCTTCTTTCGCAGGCAGTTCTTGTCTGCGCCCTACCATGTTACAAATCACTCCCCCGCGGAAAAGGAGCCATCCTGGCGTCCTAAGGAACAGGTACAACTGGTGGGTCATAATGCGGCTTCAGTCGATCGACGTGAACAGTCTCGCGGCCGCGACGACGGCGGTCCGTAGATTATTGAACAGGCTCAATCATAGAGTTAGCTGGGGATGCTTGACGTAGGACGCGGTAGGGGCCTTCGTACTTAGGTAGTAGCTTTGTGGAAAGGCCAGGAGCGGAGGAGGGAACGCGAAGCCACACCAACGTTCCAGGCGAATACGACTGAGGAGGCAGGTTTTCGTCGTGACGGTCCTTCTGGCCCTACTCGCCCTACAATGTTACAACCCTAGTTTCTTAAGGTGCGCTGAAAATGCGACTGCGCTGAAACTTGTCTTCCTCCGTGCCCTCTACACAAGCTCATGTTGTGTTTCGGTTTCGGTTCAGTATTGCATTGTACGAATGACAGGGGTGCCGCTCTGGCATTTTTGTTTTACCCAGGCGACGTGTAAGTAAGAGCTTGTGGAGAGTACTCGTTGAGTGCGGACGTTTCTTCTCCTTCGGCGCATCGCGCCAAACAGCGTGTTCGGGCTGGCCGGCGTCCCCACCGGTCGCGTTGGTCACCGCCGGTCTTCGCCTGCCGCTGCGCCGGGACTACCAGCCTGCAACACAGCACTCGTGTTTCCCGACGTATTGCCAGATGGCGTCCATATCTCACGCAGCGCCTCTTCTATCGTCTTTAGACGACATTTGCAGCGAAGCACGCAGATACGCGGCCAATTTTATTTCAAGGCAGCTGCTTTTTTTTTTAGCCCGGATACCGCCATAGCTTGAGCGGTGCTCTACGCCTTGCCATAGAACTTAAATTCTTCGCTTGATTACCGCCTCACTGCAATAACTATCCGCGAGCGGCGGTTCTAAGCTAAAGAACCTCCACTCACGAACCAATGTATCCGCCACGAAGAGCTGCCAAATGAGAGGTGGACAATCATCACGTTGTCTTTTCACGCATGCGTATCACACCACGGGCGTAGCCAAAGGGGGGGGGGGGGGGGGGGGGTCAAACCCCCCGAAATTTTCAATTTTGCTTGAGTATATATACCCGCACACATACAAACGCACGCACGAACATACGCAAAGTATGGTTGAACTGAACACCCCCCCCCCCCCCCCGAAAAATTCTGGCTACGCCCCCGTATCACACCTACTTGTGAGCAGTCCTTTCACAAGAGATTACACTGCACGTAACAGTTTCGTGAGGAAACTACACTTTATCAGAACAACTCGTTTTGAGGTTTGTTACGCTAAATACAAGTTCTTTCGACGAAATATTGACAGCAGTTTAAGTTACCCCTCTTCGAGAACAGTAGAATATTACACCTTCACCATGCCCGACTGCCTCATTTTGATAGCTATGCGGTCAGAACGAGGCAGTTTGTGCGGGTGCCTGAGCGACCATGAGCCGAAGCCGAGGACATATACCCGCTAAAGTAAGACCTGCGACCCTGGATGAGTCGCCGACCAACTCCCCTTGCCCCTCCCCCGACATCATGAAGGCACCACTCGAACACCTAGAACTTCTAGACTTTCTCATGAATAGGCCTTGCTTCTTTTAGTGAACCCGAACTGGGTTTCGTGCTTTGTTTTAAATAGAGTTGTTCTCTCACAACCACCTCGAAGTTGAAACAGCACTGACACACCAGCTGGACCACCATTCAACGATCGATAAAGGACACGTGGTTACTCACGCGTAGTCGCCGAACAGACTGCCAATGGTCAGCGTCCGTAGGCTCGTGTTTTTCTGAAGCGCCGAGACGACGCACTCCCTGTACTCGCCGAGTCCGCTGCCTTCGATGAGGGCGTCGTGAAGGTGTAGGCTCTCGACGCATCTATGCTGTACCAGCAGGACGTAGAAGAGAACCCGCGCGTCGCGGCTTCGCGCTCGCTGCCTGTAGCCGCCCCTACCCCTGTAGAAGACCCGTACCAGAGACAGCTTTCCGGGGCGACGGATTTCTCGCAGCTGCAGGCCAACGTGCCATAGGATGTAATTCCAACGGGACAGGTGGTCGAAGACGTGACAGATGGACGTGGAAGCGCTGCGGTCGTTCTCGTAACATGTACTTTTCGCGCTGCAAGGAACGTTGAGGCACACTCCTGGAAACCGTCGGTTGATTTCGTCGGAATCTAGCTCTTCAACCCCGATTCGTATTGTGTCGCTCATGGCTTGTGCGAAGGCTCGTAGGTAGCTGCTCAAAACGGCCCTTCCGCTACTGATCGAAATGACGTCCGAGCGAAGAACCGGGCCGCACCTTCTCGCGTTGCTGGCTCGCTTACAAATCCTTTCTTGCTCGGCCAGCGGATACCAATATACTTTCTGTAGGCTTTTGACGTCACATCAGATATAAAGCTGGAGCCGACCGTTCGACTATAGCGCAATAGCGGGCAAGCCGGCGAAATTTGTACTAAACCTCTTATCGTCGCCGACTGAAAACCGGTTGTTAGCAGCAGATTATCGCGACTACGAATACAAGTAACTCAACCACTCAACGCCAGCGATACTTCTTTCGCCGATGCGCCTACACACTAGGCACGCCTTTTGTCTTCTGTATATTGCCACGAATCTTGCACATCGGAAGTGTGCAAGAGAAAAGTGTTACGTAATAGACACGATAGCCTGGCGTAGCAAGAAAACGAAAGGTCGGCTCTCGGTGTGGGTCTCGCATCCTTACACTGATACACATGAAACAAAAAAGTAAACTGACAAACCTACACGTGCAGTAGTTGAAGATGAAATGATTTTCCGACTTGGCTATGGGTTTTTCAAAACGCCTTCTTTACATTTTTCGGTGAAGCAGGTACCCTTCTCAAGGGTGTAAATTACGCATGTGCAATGCTACGACTGCTGCGTACAAACACGGCTTGTTGACACAGGCACGCCGTAGTCGGCAACCAAGGAGTAATTCTAATCACCAGACGTCATCCTGCGTTTCGTCCTCGAGGAAATGTCGCCGCCGTGATCTGACATCGAACCCGCGTACATGAGCTTGGCCGCGCCATATTCTAGCCGCTTATCTACCATGCTGCGTGACGCATATGTTCCAATAAAGGCGGATGCTCACACTGTGACCAGCTTTATCCTCTGCATAATCTTGTACAAGGTGAGGCTTGCGTATAGACTAGCTACGTTCGGCATTTTATGAACTTTGAATTTTTAAGCAACAACTATGGAAGCGAGCCCATAAGGGACAGCTGTGCATTTAGTAAACAGCTCTCTTCTTTTCCTTTTCTTGCTCTTTTTTTTGTAACATCTCTCTTCTATCATCTTTTATCCCCCTTACTCCTTCCCCCAGCACAGGGTAGCCCGCCGGTCTAAGAACTGGCTAACCTCCCTGTCGTTCCGCTTGTTTCTTCCTTCCTTCCTTCCTTCCTTCCTTCCTTCCATCCTTAGTGAACAACTCAAATTATTTTGATTTGGCAAATCCCCGTAGACAATTGTGCTGTGACCGTATTCATTGACACCTGTATTCATTCTACAGTCGGATATAACTCAAGTCCGGAGAGGCCCCAACCAGATGACCGAAGCCGATCGCCTCTGCCACAAAAGACATAGCCCCGCTCATGCATTCAGAAGGGCTCTCCGAAGGCGGGGTCACCAGCCACCCCGCTCACGACGTCAATATGAAGTGCGCGCCCATTGGGGCAGACTTTTGTGCATTCGTCTTTGAGGAGGTTATATCGTAGACTTGCAAAATTGCACCCGACTGTAGACAGAAAACAGTTTGTGAAGTTTTACATGCCGAACCAACGATATGATTATGAGGCACGCCGTAGCGAAGGGCTTCGACAGTTTAGACCATCTGGTGTTCTTAAAAGTGGACTGACACCGCACAGTACACGGGCCTCTAGCATCTCGCCTCCATCGATATGCCACCGCCGCGGCCGGGATCGAACCCGCGACTTGTGTGTCAGCAGCCGAGCACCGTTAACACTGCACAAGCGCGACGGGCTCTAGACAGAAAGTGGAAATGGTGAGTTGTAATCCAACGGATGTAGCGGCTGGTACGGTCATAACTACCGAAATTGAATAGTAGTGTGGAAAGCACACATTCGAAGTAGCTGTGCAGCTAAATCACCCAACTAATTTAACAGATCACTTACACAAGGGAAATTCAAAACCGCTCGTTTGTAGCACGAAGTCACAAGGAAATCCATACAGATTCCACAGAAAGAAGCCATTTCAGTTGCCGAAAAGAAAAAAGAAGATTTCAAAAAGAACGCTTCTCGGATGGATGGATGAACAACTTTATTTTAGTCCTTCGGTACGCGCGATTAGCACGCAGCGGGCCGCTCCCACGTCGCCGCAATAAAGAACTTTCCGAGAAATTGTAGCTTTGGGCTATAAACGGATTGTTGTCGATTTTCCTTTCTTTACTCTTCCGCCACTTTGCAGGCTTCCGCAGAATCGGTTTGCAGATAGCTTTAACTTGAAAAGGCTGAACCACCCTGTTTTTAAATAATAATAATAATATCTGGGGTTTTACGTCCCAAAACCACCATATGATTATGAGAGACGCCGTAGTGGAGGGCTCCGGAAATTTCGACCACCTGGTGTTCTTTAATGTGCACCTAAATCTAAGTACACGGGCCTCTACCATTTCGCCTCCATCGAAATGGGACCGCCGCGGCCGGGATCGAACCCGCCTCCTTCGGGTCAGCAGCCGAGCACCGTAACCGCTATACCACCGCGGCGGACCACCCTGTTTTTTCTGAACAACAACAAAGCATGGAGTGTGAACAGTATTGCAAATTTTCGGGCAGCGACAAGCTTACTTAAAGGACCGCGTACGGCATTTGCGAAAGCGAGCTTTAGGAATACACAATCGAGGAATCATGAAGTACACACCAGCGACTTTTAAGTTTTGGCAGCATTTGAAATTTCATTACGCGTCAGCAATTAAGACTTGAACGAGCTCTGTCAAACGCTCAAGTTATGCAGGCGAAGTCGTGGGCTATTATCCCTGGGATAGGATTGTTGCAGTGCTAAACTTTTTATCAAGTAAAGTTAGTATGGAAGCACCACAGAGTATCCGGGTGATTCGAAAATCGAATTGAAGTGCGAAGATTTAAGAACAGTTTCACGCGCAGCATGACATGCTCCACGCAATCAAGCGTTCCTTTAAAATAAAGTGTCCCAGAGGCAAGTCGACTAGGCTGCTAGTTGCATTTATTTCGAACATTTTTTTTTTAATGTGACATTCTCACATCGTCAAAAGTAAAACGTGCTTTGATTCCACATGAACAAGGCGAACATGTAATTGCAATGGGCATGAGCAGCAGTTTTAGTTACACACACGCGTATGAGACAGAAGTACAACACTAATGACAAATTCATGGCACCTCCTTTGAATGTAAGTCACGTCGTTCGAATCTAAGAACCCCGGGGTTTCATTCTTGTCTGAATGAATAGACTATTGAAAAATAGAGCCCAAGAGCAGTTCCAGTGGATGAATGGCTGCACGAAAAATGGTAAATGATGTGTATGGAGTCGGAGAACATCAGCTGTTCTCTTCGTCACACTACTCCCGACGTTAGCTAAAAACATGTAAAACCTTTCCGGCAATTCTAACAGAAAACTTGTACCTGTTCCAAAATGGTCCGATTGCATAGTAAACTTAGCGCCAAGAACACCACCACGCAGGAACACAAAGGAACGATACACAATATGTTGACAGAGTTCGTATTTTCGCTTCCATATTTACAGCATTAGAAGACACCGAGAGAGCAAAGGAACACACAGATAGGACAGGACGGTCGCTCGAGGAGGAGTGACAGGAAGAGCGCCTGTGTTGTCTGTGTTGCTTCGTGCTTCAGAGTGGTCGTGTTTTTGGCGCCAAGTTTACTATTGATACGGAACATGCACCAACCAGCCCGACAGCGAGTACAGAGGTCAAAAAACTTGTCTAGAACACTAGAACGGTGCGCTCCAGACAGCACTAACGGCGTTTGCCGATTACATCTAGTTCAAAAAGGGCCCTACGTATAGCATGCATGGCCGCTAAGGATAAATACTAAAGTGCGGGCTAAATCAAACTACTTGTTATTGGTATACATGACGCCGGAGCGTGCCATTCCAGCGTTCGAGACAACTGCGTTGGCAGCTGTACTACTATTCCAAAATGCTTTCAATGGCGCACGTCTCTTTCAGCTCTTTCCTGAGCTGCTGAACTATCTTCTTCAGAAAAGGACTTTCGGAGACGACCCCGTGGGCAGCCACGCAGCGCGGCAAGACCTCTCCGTGGACGACATGGTGCGCAGCGCACGTCACGTATCCCACGTTGCGGCCGATGACATCATCGATGATGAACCTCTCATGCTCTCTGGCGCCGTTCGCGGACTCTGCGACACGCAGGTCGACGATGAAGTCGTTTTCTCGGATGTCCGCGGCGAGGAGCTGAACGAACGCGTCGTTTTCGGCCAGGTCCCAAGAGGCGAAGAAGAACGCGTACAGCCTGTCGCTGGTGACAAGTTTCTCGGCCAAGAACCACAAGTTGGCCTGACCCAGGCGAAGACCATTCAAGCGCAGCTCTTGAATGCCTTCGTTAGCGAAGATCGCATCAAGGAGGACGCAGTGGGGATTACTTCCCGGTCGAAGGGTACGCTCCAGATCCGGCTGGTTGTGACCGACGAGAACTAGCTCCCTTAGCGAGACTGCTCCTCTCAAGCACTTGCTCAGCTTGTGAATCGTGTGGACGTCAGACAGCACGTCCTGATTCAAAAGGAGCCTGAACGCAATCAAGTGGTACCAGGCACACGCCAGGTGGACCGTGTCTACGAAGGCCTTCGGACTCACGCAGCCGACGCTGCTGATCGCCACCTTGCGCAGCGCTTCGGGAAACTCTCGAAGCTCGACTAGCACCGAATATTGGACGAGGTGGGCGTCTTCTAGGCGCACTCGATCGCTCATTCCGGTCTCCCGGATTACTCGGCAAACCTGGCTCAGATTCTGCCGCGACACGTCTCTCAGCGAGATGACTTGGAGGGAATCGACGGTGACGGCGGTGTTGAACAGAGCCCGCAGGTTCTGCGGTCTCAGTCCCCCGAAGCTGAGGGCGAAGAAGGACAGTTCCACACGAGCGGTGTGGTCGAACTCCTGAAGCCAGGAACAGGTTGACTGCGTGAAGGCGGGGTCACCCAACTGGTCGCTTTCATTAGGTCGACAGTCGCCTCGGCCTTCAGGCGAAGGCTTGGTTCTCCACCGGCAGCCGCTAATGTCGAGGCTTTCAAGACGCCCATCTGACCTAGACACGAGGGTAGCGAACAGGGCCGCGCACTTGGCACTTAGCAGGTAGCCCGAGAGGCGGAGCTTCTGGAGCTTACCGCGGAAGACGAGCGGCGCGATGATGCTGTGGAGATCCGCGTACGTGCTTTCGGCATCCGAACGCTCCCCTTCCACACTGAGAGAGGTCGGCAGCAGGCTGTTGCCAAGAAAGCGGGAGAAACGGGAAAGCCCGCTGGACAGGTACGAATGCACGACGCTGCCGTGTAGGGATAGATTCTCGACGGTGTCGTTGCGGCGGAGCGCGCTAATCAGGAGCCGCCCGCTTTCCTCGTCGAAAACGAGTTGCGGCATCGACAGAGTGATCAGGCACATGGTGTCCACGAGAAGCACACAAATCGCATCCAGCAGGACCATGGAGGCCGCGCCGCAGCCGAGGAGGACCAGCTCTCGAAGGTTGGTCATCGTGGAGATGGCTCTGAACATGTCCCCTCGAATGCTCCTGGACAAAAAAAAAACGAGAGAAGGGAGATTGACCGAGGGCTCGCTTCTTTTTGTTAACCACAACGAAATGAAAGAAACAATGACGCTAAGGGACGTACAGAGAACATTACTTGCATGTTTTAACTGTAGCACAGTAATTATCACATAAATGAAAGGATTTAACGTGAATAAAAACTTGCCGCAGGTAGGGAGCAAGCGCATGACCTTCGGGTAACGCGTCCGATGTCCTACCAATTAAAGGTTGCAGGTCGTAGGTTCGGTCTCAAGCGTGTGCTCCAGCGACACGTACATATGTTCACACGCGCCATGGCAGCAAGAAATCAATTACTAAGGCGGTCGTCGCTTCACGGAACCTCCCGCTGCAGTTTGCGATGACAGTTCTTGTGCGGCCAGGAGTCGCGACTGCTTTAGTGTTTCGCTACGCCCTTAAAGCCCGATTCATCACGCCACGGTTATTTGACCTCTTCGAAGGAACCCGGTAAGCGGTGGCTGTAGGCTTAAAGCGTTGATATGCCGGCACATGTACTGTGGTGTCACGTAGAAGTAGGGCATGCGCATTGCGCACGCATTCTACGAGGTATAGGGCTTACGCAATGAACATAAGAACAGCGTAACAGACAAGTACTGGCGAAGAATACACACGCAGTGCGGACTTTCGACGACCTTTAATAGCTAAGCGAAGATCATATAAATATGGTACGGAGGCATGCGTAGGACAGTTACCAAGCGTGTCGATGACTATAAAATAACAAATCTCTTGTCACGTGTTGAATGCGCTCGAGGGCAGTACGAAATTTAAAACTGACTGATACGCGTAATCTTTTGTGCAATATCGCCACTGATGGGGAACTTACACAAAAGCTAATACACTTTCTTACGTGATACGCTTCAATAATCTCTCGAGTTGACTGCGGGATCAAATGTTAACTGATTCGCTATTGAATGTTGGAAGTCAGTGCTGCGTGTGTATTCTTCGCCAGTCCTTGTCTGTTGCGCTGTTCTTACATTCCTTATGCCCTGCGAACACGCCCAAATTTCAGCCATTCATAACGCCGATGAGTGACCAGTGCTCGAACATGAGACTTCATATGAAGCAACAGTTCCGCGAGACTTGTCCTTAACGTAACAAGTCCCCTTGACAAAACCTTGGCGTTAGCTTGCCATCCTCTGCGCAATAAGAGCCGGTGGTATTGAAAATCTTAACCGTGCCTCTTTTTGGTCGCTAGCACATCACGCAGAGCTAATGCGCCACGCAGTTTTAGATTAGGGTACACAGAGCTTTGCGTGCGCACTCACCAGGCGCTTCACTTTTGGCATCCCGGCGACATATCTTGGCGAAATAGCTACACGAGCAGCAACCGAAGCACTTTTGAATTATTCTCGTGAATGTTCAAGAGTAATTCATTTCATTTTGGCTTGTTTGGGCCAAATCCTAGTCTAACGCATCTACGACACGCCTACGCAAACACAAAGCATCCAAAGAACCAAAGGTCCCAAACTCTACCAATTAAACAAGATGGCAACTTGGGCCAGTCGGTGCATATTCACTTTCCGAAGAGCAATGCTGCACAAAAAAACGTAGACAAGAAAGGGAGGGAAGACACACGCACACGCCCATTAAACACCTGTTGGCCAACGAATCAAGCCACGCGTACTGGCAAACCACGCGTACCACGTACTGACCTGTAGTCGTCGAACAGACTGCCGAGAAACAACGTCCGTAGGCTCGTGTTTTCCCGAAGCGCCGAGACGACGCGCTCCCGGTACTCGCCGAGTCCACTGCCTTCGATGAGGACGTCGTCGAGGTACAGGCTCTCGACGCAGCTGTGCCGAACCAGGAGGACGTGGAAGAGAACCCGCGCGATGTGGCTGCGCTCTTGCTGCCTGCAGCCGCCGCTGCCCCAGTGGGCCAAGCGCACCAGGGACAACTTGCCGGGACCACGTAGTTCTCGCAACTGCAAGCCGACGTGCCATAGCAAGCGGTTCCAGTGGAAGAGACGATTGAGGATGTGACAGAAGGACGTCGGAATGCTGCGACCGTCGTCGTCGCCACCGCCTCGAGCGCTGCAAGGAATGTTCAGGCTCACTCCCGGGAAGTCGATGTCATCGAAACTCGGTTCTTCCTCCCTGATGCGTTTCCTGTGGCCCATGGCGTGGTCGTCGGCAGCCTTTGAATGAAGCGCCCTTGCGCTGCTCGTGAAAAAAGAAGTCCGAACGAAAAACCAGACCGCACCTTTTTTGTCTTTCCCCAGATCTTAATCGTACAGAACTCAACACGTTTTTTTAGAAAGCTCGAATGGCGCATTCTGAACTGCACTGGCGACGTCTATACCGACGACGCCTTGTATAAGATAGCCCACATCTAATCATGCATCATTGGTGAACGCGCATGCGTAGACTTTAGCTATCTCAAACCACGCATTACGGGTCTAGACGCTGTTTGTTCAGGGCGGAATGCGTTGCTCCGGCGTTTCTAGATAAGTATGTTGAGCTCTGTACGTGTATTCTTTCGGGAGTGGAGATCAATATAAGTTTATCCGAGCGGTAACGTCCCGTTAGATATAAAGCTGGTAACCGTTTGAATGCCGCGCAATTACTGTGGTTTAGCACCGAGTACGCAGCATTTGACCTGAACGTTTTGTCGTCGTAGACCAAGAGCTGTCTTTAGCTGCGGATTATCGCAACCAGAAAAGAGAGACGTCACAGGGAATGTCTGTCGTTTTTACGCGTTTTACCCACGCATCTATGCGCAATAGCGACAACAAAGGTTTTCTGTTTACTCCGAATAATCTTGCCTACACTACATGCGCAAATGATTAGTTTATCATTGGACACTCTCTCTGAGCGCAGCAGTAAAGCAATTGGTCTTCCCCATGACGTGCGTTTAAAAGCTTCAGCAGCTGCGCATGACAAAAAAAAGAAGGAAATTATCGAGTTCCGACGGCTCTGTGGTGATCGGTGTACACGAAGCTTTTTAGGAGTCTGCGAAGCAGCTCTGGTAGGAAGCCTTCATGAGGCGCGCACATGAAGGCTTCCTAAGCGCTGGGCGTCGCAAGAGACGTGCTGCGGATTTTAGGAACAAACACGTCTGCCAGCTATCATGGAGAGCCTAGCCGAGAAAACACGACCTTTTTTTTCGCCATTAAAACGCGTATTCAACCTCAAGACACGACCTAGACGCTCGGCCTTTTTTTTTTAAATGTGAGCAAAGTGTGCTGATAGACGTGCAGATCCCTGTCGCGGGGTTCACATTTCGATGGAGGTGATATGCTAGAGGTCCATGTACCTAGATTTAGGCGCACAATTAAAAATGTTTGAGGCCCGTGTACTTAGATATAGGTGCACGCTAAAAAACACCATAGGTGGTCGAAATTTCCGCAGCCCTACACTACGGCGTCTCTCATAATGATATCGTGGTTTTGGGACGTTGAACCCCAGATATTATTTTATTAGGTGCACTTTTAAGAGCAACAGCGCGTCAAAATTTCCGGACCCCTCCACTTCGGCGTCTGTCACAATCATATCGTGGTTTTGGGACGTAAAACCCCAACAATTATTAACATGAAAGCCGAGAAACGAACGTACAATTTGCAAAATGGCGAGTGTTCTCATCTGTGCAGTGGCGGAATCGTGACATTCGGCTGGAAAACGGGACGTAGTTTGCTATCTCTGATATCTGATCTCTCAACAGCCAGCCGAATTGTACTTATAGTCCCTCGTATTTCACTTCATAAGCAATAACGCGTCTCTTTTTCACTCGACAGCCGTTTTTATGCTGTATAGAATGCTGGCCTGGTATTGTCGTCCCTATTTGAATCTTGCGTAGAAATAGAAGATATCGATCATTCTGTGTCATTATGTCGCCGATATTTATTGATTTTACAAACACTTCTGAATATTTCGCTTTCTGTGATAGGGTTAAATTTAACACCAAAAATCGCATTCACGTTCGTTGTTACGGCTCTATAATGTTGCCACGGGGATGTCTGTGATGCCGTTTCCCGTTTTATTTCATCAACAAAGCATACAGGATTTCAAATTCGTCTTTAAAAAATAAAATAGATAAAAAACAAGCCTAAAATTCTCAAAATGTTATTTAAAACAGGCCTTAACTTCTTCTGTGCTTACTGCAAAATATTATTGTCAGGTTATAAAGCAGTCTGGTCTTGTTTCCCAATCCCACAGTGCTTGCACTTTATTATTTTATATTTTTTTAACGGTCATAGCGCTAAAGAGCTCGTTTCGCAGGAATTCCGGTGTCGGTCTCGGCGTCGGCGTTGTTGGTTGCGAGCGAGCGAAAATTTGAGCTCGATTAAGGAATAATAAAAGCAATTTTTCGCTTCCAGTGGGACCGGGGATTCGAACCTGCGACTCCTCGCTCCGTAGCGCGGTGCGCTTAGCCGCTCAGCCACCACGCATACACCTTCAAGCATACCAACGATGAGCTATTCATATAAACCATTTAGCGTTGGTGGTACGCACATCTCGTAGGTGCTTCAGCGTGGCAGGCGCTTGACGATCACCCGCGTGAAGGCGCAAAGGGCCCACGGGCGTGCTTTAAACGGCATCGCCCCACCGTGTTTCGTCACGCCGCAAGCACGGATATAGGAGCCGGAGGGCGTCCAACCTTTGGCGCTTCTTACGACACGGTTTAGGCGTCCACCGAGAAGCGATTCCAGGCTAGCCGTTGGGAAGACGGTAAGAACACGGTCCCATTACGCTATCGCATTCCACTCTTGAAAGCGAAGTTCAAGAGTGCTCCAAGTTTTAGGTGCGAAGCAGCTTGTGGCGGAGTTCAATCCGGTGGTGGTGGTGTGCGGCGTGACCACCCTTACTGGGCATGCGCATTCTCCTCCCCCTCGCTCTCCTCTCCTATGTTCCCCCCTCTCGCACGCCTTTCGACAGCATTACCCGCTCGCCCTGTGAGAATTAACGGTCAGGCTAGAGGGAAGACACGACGCGCGTAGCGTTCCTCTTCGCGTTTAACGACGTTTTGAATGGATGGATGCAGCTTACGGCGCGGGACCTCGCCCCAGCTTAAGAACCTGGCGAGCCAGCTCCTAAAAAAATTACACCAACTACCGCTCAAGCGACCCAGCTCCCCGCTGCTTCGCATCCACAAATGGTTCCCTTTAGTGGGAGATGGTGTACTATTTTTATTTTCGATCCTTTTATCAATTTGTACCTCAAATTAGTATATAAATGTTCAGATGCCCTAACCTTGGGCAAACACCCATAGTGGGTAATAGCCGTATTGAAAGGATATCATCATCGTCGTCCTCCTAGTGCCATTCCTGCAGCTTTCTTCGAGTTCGGCGGCCAGTTGTGCTTTGCTCCGGTAAGTCCACGTCCACACACGGCATGCGTCCCCCAAGGAATACTTTTCCTGCATGCCGCCTTCATCCGTAGTAAAGGGTTAAGGTGCCGTGGAAAAGAATTTAGTTTACACACAGGAATTTATCATAGCGTACACACGGTCACACAGACAGGGTATAACGCCGAAAGGAGAAGCGTTAACGATCGCCCTTTCGTTTAACGTTTAACGCGAGCGTCAAGCGTTTAGGTGCACCTGCCCTACGTGTTTGCCACGTTCCACCTATCGATTTGTTACTGCGCACAATAATGATATGGAATCGATGCGTTCGACTGGGAAGATAAAGAAGATGGCTTTCGCCTTCGAGTCATCTCATGCAAATGCATAGGGCGCCATGTCACTTTTTTCTGTTTGCTCCTTACCCGCCATGGTGGTTATGGTGGTCGACTTCTGACTCGAAGGTCGCGGGATCGAATCCCGGCCGTGGCGGCCGCATTTTCGATGGAAGCGACAATGCTTGAGGCCCTCGTGCTTAGATTTAGGTGCACGTTAAAGAACCCCAGGTGGTCAAAATTTCCAGAGCCCTCAACTACAGCGGCCCTCACAATCATATCGTGATTTTCGGAAGCAAGATACCAACGATCATCATCATCACTTTTATTCTGCTCCGCTTTGAATGTCACTGAGCCATGCTCCCTGATGGTCGGCAGAAAGTAGCCCCATCCTTCTTTTATTCCCCAAACCAAGCATACACACCACCCAACTATTGCCAGATCCCACTCACTCTGTGGGTGCCGCTTGTGTAGTGTCAACTACGACAATAGCGCTCCTCTCTGTACTGAACACCGCGAAACGTGCTCAAGTAGAAGTGCTGCTTCCGTCCGTTTGCAGGTTCACCAGCTTGCCAGCAGCATGTCGTACCCTGCGGCTTCCTACGAGACACCGGAGAGTTACGCCCCGTACCAGAGCTACTACGACCAGACGGCTACTACCTGGCCTTACACTCAAACGACGTACTACTCGACGGCGTCTACCACGTCTACTGTCACCAAAGGTACGTACGAAGCATGATAGCGGACAGGAGTCGGAGCGCAAAGCAAGGTTTGCTTGCTTAACTGAAGCCGTGAGCTGGAAGCGTATGGCTAGGTTAGGTTGGATTAAGTTTTTCTTCAATCGCGGTTCGAATCCCGGCCGCGGCAACTGCATTTTCAATGGAGGCGAAAATGTTTGAGGCCCGTGTACTTAGATTTAGGTGCACGTTAAAGAACCCCAGGTGGTCGAAATTTCCGGAGCCCCTCACTACGGCGTCTCTCATAATCATATCGTGGTTTTGGAACGTTAAACCACAGATTAAAAAAAAAAGTTTTTCTTCAAGGCGCACATGGAACAATCCTTCAAGGCGCAGACAAAAGGCACTGACGATTTTTTTTTTCTTGTGGGCTAACGTTAGGAGGGGAAAACAGGGAAAGTGTTCCAGAGTTTGTGTGAAATCGGGCTGTTCCATGTAGGCGGGCTACCGTACTTACTGAGATACTACCGGCTATGTTGGGTAGTGTAGGCATTGGATGTTGGCTAGCAGCCTATCAGTGTAATTGATTGGTAACTCTTGCATTCACCGCTGAATCGCCGCTAAGTATTTATTCTTTTTTTTTTCAGATGAAGAGGTGCCCAAGTAAGTACAGGCATTTTGGCTTGATCTAAACTTGCGCTTCAACATATCGATGTTTTAACGTTAAAATGAACTTAGCCGCTAACCTTGGCATCGGACGGACAAGTGCGCTATGTAAACGATTGGGTGATATGCCGCTGGCACCAAAGCTTACATGAGTCAACTTGGCTACGAAGTACACGAGATGAATGCGAAAAAATGCATCCCTCGTTTATATCAATGTATGGGTTGAAGTCGGGAATTGTGGACAGGGAGGAGTGGGGGAGAAGGTGTTCCGCCATGAGTGCCTTCGTCACTTGCTTAGTGATCTGCAAGACACGAGCGAAGATTGACAAAGTGGCTTTTTGGGCTAGTTGGTTGAATGCATCAAAATCTAGCCTAGCCCTAGTAGACATGGACGAGAAAGACAAAGGGACGAGCGGTCTACGGGGGAGCGCTCGTCCCTTTGTGACTTTCTCGTCCATGTCTGCTAGCGCTACGATACCTCTTGTTACGTGCGAACGGTTCACGCGCTCCCTGCTCGTTGCCATTGCATGACAAGGAGAAACACTCGAGCAGGAGGAGAGACGAGCCGACGAATGCAGCGTAGCGAACGAAAGAGCTAAACGAGCAAGGGCCGCGTTTCGGTTATCAGACGCGTGTAACTCCGCTCGCCGTGCAGAACTGCAGCCACACAACTAAATTTCCACCTCGGGATGGTATGGCGTCCCTTTCAACATTTTCCTTGTCACGTGGTACCTCAGCGGCGAGGCTCCGAGCGAGCGCAATTCCAACGCCTTTCCACAGCCAATCACGTGGCATGACGTCACGCCCGCCACACGTTCTCCGGCACCTCAAGGTCACTGCGACGCGATGAATGACCTTGGGAGATGTGGAGTTTTAGAGCTTTCGTTCTAAAACGTTTTTACAGCGAAATCTGTTATGAGATCATTTCACCGGCCGTTTTTGGTGCCGTAGTTGTCCGCCGCCGCCGCCGCCGCCGCCGCCGCCGGTGTCCGTAACCAGTATCGCTCGAAATAAGAAAAAAAAACTAAATAAGAAAAAAATGCCAGGATGGAACGAGGTTCGAACCTGGGCCCTCTGCGTGGGAGCCCAGTATTCAACCTCTGAGCCATGCCGGTGCTTGAAACTGCTTTGCAAAAAGGTCCTATACAGGCTTCATTTCGGGAACGAACCACATTAGCATATGCAATATAGCGTGGTAAAAGAGTAGAATAAGCACCAAGCGTCGCACAACGCGAATTCTGTAACCAGGCGTCACACAATGCGAATTGCGCAACGAGTAGGTTGTTGAATGCTTCCAACCCATTACAAAGAGCTCTGCCATAATTCTTCATACTCATCACGCACAGCATCAACAAAGTGCGCATAATGCCTTACATGCGTTTAGCAGGTACCACGGCTGTCTGTAGAATGACGAAAAATGGCACAGTGCCTGCTGCCCTACTTCTCAAAAATTACAATGATTTATAGCGTAGTGGGTTCCTCGCATGTGCACTTCTGTTGGTTGCCAAGGAAGCCCATAAGGCTCCCATGATCCATTTCCTCAGGGTCTCAATAAAGTCAATTCTCTCTCTCTCTCGCTCTACGTTTCTCCGGTTAACGTATGTTATAAAGCGTGGTGGGACAGTTAAATAACGACCGGGCGTCACACAATATGCATTACGTAACTAGTGGGTCGTTTAAAGCTTCCAACCCATTACAAAGGGCGCAACCTTAATTATTCATCGTCATCAACCGCCGCATCAACAAACTGCACATAATCGCTTGCATATGGTACCTCGCTTCTCCGCAGAACAACGAATAATGTCGTGCTGGGTGCTTCCCAGCTTCCCAAAAATTACGCTTCGTGGCGTAGTGGGTACGTTGCTAATGTACCTGTATTAGTAGCCACAGGAGAGTTTATAACACTCTAAAAATGCCGCTCTTCCAGCTTTCGCTGTGACTGTGCTGCGCTTTCCGCGCAGGCCTGGCGTTTTTTTTTTCCTTTTCAGTATACGTTTAAGCCCTGTACTTATGTACCGGTGTTGTTTGTTTTGCGCAGATGGTGTTTCAATGCGCCCTCAATGGTGATGACCCTTCTGGCCGTCATCTTCTTCATGCTTATAGGCTCAGTAACTACGCTCATCCTGCTGGCGCTAGGTGAGCTCTAGTTTTGGTGTCTAAGTGCATACTTTCTCGTGTCTCTACGTCATCATTATCATCATCATCAGCCTATTACTATGCCCCCTGCAAGACGACGGCCTCCCTCGATGATCTCCAACTTAACCTGTGTTGACCGAGCTGATTTTGTTTCACATTGAAGTTGTATATGCCAAGGCGAAACGGACTTCCGTAGGCAGGTTGTCCCTAGCGCAGATATGCGCCGCGGGAATTGGGAAGGCCCACTTCTCACCACTGTCCACTAAAATGAAGGGTCCGTGGGCAAAAACGTATGCACCAAAGAAATGGTGCAAACCACACTTCTTAACACTGGTCCACTGAAGTGTCGCAGAACGGAGATCTCTGGCAAAAAAGAGCGTGCCACGCTCATCGCCTGGGCTAAGGGGTGCGCTGACTAACATTCCCAGGTATTAAGCTCACATAAATACCCTACGAAAAAGTGGACGGGGGAGCACCCTCCGTTGTCCCTCAAACGGTAGAGCATCGGACACGTAATTCGAAGGTTGTGGTTTCGGATCCCACCGACAGAAAGGGGGATTTTTCGTCCACTTTAATTTCTTTCAATTTAAGTGAAAATCACAGCAATACAATTAAAAAACCACAAAAATGGCCCCTATGCTTTCCTTGGCTCAATTGTCTTTCGGTTTCATTAGTTGCGTGTAGTAGAGAAAATGAGCCCCTCGGATAATTCCCCTACTTTCGTATAGCAAACCAGTCACACTTGACTTACATGAGAATGCACGCTTTCGCAGGCCACCAGTTGTCCAGCGGGACGACCGAGACAGACTACCTAGACAGCAGCATCCCCGGCGGCGGTGGTAACATTCACTTGTTCCTCAGCGGGGCAGACGCCCAGAACTCCACCGACATGGACACTCCTCCTGCGCCTTCTGCGTCGAAAAACCCACTACCAAAAAGTAGGTCTATCGCTAGTGTATAAGGTATGTATGTATGTATGTATGTATGTATGTATGTATGTATGTATGTATGTATGTATGTATGTATGTATGTATGTATGTATGTATGTATGTATGTATGTATGTATGTATGTATGTATGTATGTATGTATGTATGTATGTATGTATGTATGTATGTATGTATGTATGTATGTATGTATGTATGTATGTATGTATGTCGGTCTGTCTATCTATCTATCCATGAAGAAAAGAAGACTTTTTGTTAGACACAGTATTAATGAGACCTAACAGATAATAATGCCAAGGAAAGTATAGGGGACGCTATTTGTAGTAATTAGGATATAAATGTGAATAAAGTAAAGTTGAGGAAAAGATAACTTGCCGCCGGCAGGGACCGGCAGAGACTACAAATACCATCCCCTACACTTTCCTTGGCATTACTGTCTCTTAGTTCTCATTAATATTGCGTCTATCTATCTGAATGTCAGTCTGACTGGCACCTACAATTCGTCACGACCAGAGGCCTTCTTTAGCGGCCAGTTTCCTACTGCAAAAGAGAGCAGCGTTAAGCTCGTTGGCGCCAAGTACGCAGTAAATGACAGCGCGTACGACACAAAGTGAGAACGACACCACGGCCGCTGGTTTACAACATTTTTTTACACGAAAGTGTTTTATGGCGGGGTGCACCAGCGTTTCACTGGCGTCATTTTCGTGCTGTGAATGACGTTGGTTAAATGCACACGGACAGATGACAAAGAAAAAGTAGAAAGTTTCGTTATGCGGATGACCTTGAAGTCGAACCCATGACCTCTCAACCCGCGGCGATAGGTGCTGGTCGCTCCATACACTGCGCTACCGACTTTTTTTTTTTCTTTATCGCCTCACACAAGAATTTTCACACGCTAATCGTAAATCAGGGAACAGTGCAGTGATGCACCATTAATGTCTTGAATTGGGCTGGTTAGTCAGGGGGACACATACTAATACTAATACTAATACTATAATATATACAGGGGAAACATACTGACTGTGTTTTCTCCTGTATATATTGACGTGCAAACGCACTAAAATATGGTTGTTGGTCAGCGCCATGCTTGTCTCCTCTCGTCGTCGTCCTGTCCTGTCCTAGCGCTGTTTCTTCGTTCAAAAATCAATACGCACCATTAGCTGTTAGGTGACTGCACGTTAAAACTAAGGCATGTATGTCTATCGGTCTGCCTGTCTGTCTGCCTGTCTGTATCTATCTGTACGTCAGTCTGACTGGCACCTACAACTCGTCACGAGCAGAGGCCTTCCTTAGCGGCCAGTTTCCTACTGCAACGATTCCACTCTGGAAACCCACTCCGGTACATCCATCCGCACTTTCTGCATTTTGACAAAACGAGACACACACACACATGCACGAGGCTTTACAATCGCACCTTACATATCTCACACCTTCTCCGCGAGTGAGACACCAGCGGGAAGTGGAACGCCTTGGCGCGGTCATGGCTCATGTTACGAACTCTGCAACTCGCGTTCGTGAAGCGCTGTGTGGAAGTGTATCCATGAGCAGGGGCATAGGTTACCCTATTACTGGGGAGCCCACATCTTGCCGTTCCTCTCCTCAAATGACGACGCACTGAATGAGTTTTTGGGACGTTAAACCCCAGATATTACTATTATTATTTGAATGAGTGCATATCGAGTACTAGTGTTTATTATGTGCTTGTTGATGCCATCTTTGCACGGGATTCACCATATGTTGCGTCCAGGTTTATGCTAACTACTTCAATTACCACAAAGGTTTAATGATTATCATGGACGTTAGTGGTCGGAATGGAAATGCGCCACCAGGCGGCATCGTTAAACGGTGCTATAGCTGCTAAACACAAATAGTCATTGCGGAAGCTCTAATATATCAATGTACAATAAACAATCAACTACTTCTGTGCGTAGGCGTGCGCAGGGTTCCCCTTCAGAGGTGGCGAAGGTTCATCGCGGCGCCCCCCCCCTCCCTATTAAGTCAATGTATGGGGAAGACTTTTCGCCCCCCCCTCATCTTAGGTGACTACGGGGGGGGGGCGGCCGCCCCCCTGCCCCCCTGCCCCCCCCCCATGTGCGCACCCCTATGCTTCTGGGAAGGCACGTTTCACTGTCGTGTTACACCGATTTCTATGACGGAGCCATCAAGCATGCTTTTTTTTTTGTCTAATGTATCAAAATACATTCCGCGCATGTGTGCGCTGTGGCCAAACAACTGTGTGTTCATGCTTAAAGGGTTTTCGTCTTTTTTTTTTTGCGTACGGTATGCAGCCTCGTCAAGGCGACCTCGTATAGGGAACGTCGACGAGCCTCTGGTGTGCACAATGGGCGCGAAGATCAACTCGACGCAGATGTTCCCACCGGACGCGTTGTGCGACTACATCTTATACGACTCGCTCTACAAGGGCTACACGGACCCGCTCCTGGCTCCCAGAGGTTTCGACGCCAGCCTGAGCGCCTTCGTTGACGCCTACCCGACGTACCAGGCCACGGCTTTCGGCGTTGGCATCGCTCACAGGTGAGAGAAGGGAGCCGTAGTTCATTTGGTGACGAAAAGACACATGCACGCGAAAGAAAAAAAGAAGGTCTTCCCTTATCGGGAATATCGAGAAAGTATGCTCCCTGTGTGTTTATACTTATGTACGCCAGTTTTTTGCATACCGTCACTGCAACTGAACTGTAAGGCTGGGAAGCCAAGTCAAGCTCAGAAGAGCTTTTTCTTCCCATGCCCTCTACTTCCTGAAGTGGTGATTGATTGATTGATTGATTGATTGATTGATTGATTGATTGATTGATTGATTGATTGATTGATTGATTGATTGATTGATTGATTGATTGATTGATTGATTGATTGATTGAAGTGAAGCTTGGAGTGTGTGTGTGTCTGGCCTACTACTTTCTGTTTCTTTCTTTCTTTCTTTCCTTCTTTCTATCATTGTTTCTGTTTTTCTATTCCAGGGGAAACCGAAACGGCTCTGATTATTTGCGGGAGTGGCGTTAGGGCGCGCCTACGCACGCCACTCCCGCAACCAATCAGAGCCGTTTCGCTTGCCTCATGACACCCGTTCCGGCGCCGGCACCGTAACGTGAGGTCATGCGTTCATATCCTGGCAACACTGAAATGCGGAAACGTGAAGTGACAAGTGGCCTCGATAAAAGATGAGATTACCATGTCATAAATGGCTGATCGCCGACGAGCCCGCGATCGCGAGAGCATCCATTATTAGAAAACGGCGCATACAAATTACGCTTGTTACAGGCGCGCCTTCCAGAGCCGCATTTCTGTACCCGACCGACGCCTGGTTGTGCGCGTACTACTCCGCCACCGAAATCTGTAGCTCATAACAAGCTTCCTTTGAAAAGGCGTACAGTTTGTTGGAAGCCCACCGCGCTTTCCAGCAGAATATGAGCACGTGTGTAACCTTGGATAACTTTTTGTCCAATCTTGGCTGCACTCCCTTTCATACGCCAGGTGCAACGCTGTGGAAGCTTTGCACGAAGTTCGGTCAGTAAAATGTGCAAGTCCGTGCGTCTCGCGCCTGGATCGCTTGGATTCCGTCATTTTAATCTGGCCTCCGCGAGTGGATCCGGCTGCGTGCTACCGGAACTAATCGCGGAGGCCACGATGCGAAAATAAAGAGACGCTAAGCGATCCAGAAAAACCTACTGGCAACCGTACAAATGACGCGGTTTGTTTATTTTTAAGTTAAAAAGCGTCTTTCTTTATTACTCAGTCTAAAAACGAAAAAAAAAATCACATTACGGGTGGTAATATTATTGAACCATTTCTTGGTGCGAACGCACCTACTGCAAGATGCAGCTGATGTATCAGAGTATAGCGATGGCCAGCTCTAGGCTAGTGTCTGCCAAATGTCGGCTAATATTAGCTGTTCGACATTGTAACAACCTAATAAAATAATGCATGTGTACTACTTCGCAGCTGCCTCCCTCCAACACATGCTTCGTGCACTGCACGACAGTTACCCACTGGAAATTTCGCTGCCTATTTTTTTTTTTCCATGACGCAGTTGTATGTCTCACTTCGCGTCGGCCCTGCTCCAGGCCGACTCATCTTTCGAGCCGCTGAAGCCCTTCTGGGAAAAGGAAATCTATCACTACGGCGTCCTGGACACTCCAACCGTGGACACGAGCGAACAAGACCTACTAGAGGCCCTGCTATCTCTCAGGGTGCGTATCTAATATTCGAGTAGGACGTGGCTCGTCTAATTCATTGGGGTCGGACAGGCTGTGGACGCTGCGGCTTTCAGGTTTCTAATACAGAAAACAAGTGTATGGTGCCGGGTACCTGCATTTGGAACGTAGCTGTTATCTGCCTCTAGAACGTCACTATTGAAAATCGCACATAAAACATGCAACCGAACCTGCAACCTTCGGATCCGAAGGCTGCAGGTTCGGTTGCATGCCGAAGGTTGTAGGTCTGGTCCCTGCCATCGGCAAGTTGTCTTTTCGTCCCTTTCACTTTCTTCACATCTCTATCACAATTACAACAATACACTTAAAACTGCACAGTTACCGTCCCCTATGCCTTCTTTGGCTTCATTATCTGCTGGTTTTCATTAAGGTTGTGTCAAACAAGGAAACGAGCCCTCAAAATTATCCTCTTTCATGGATACAGAGCAGAATGATAGTATGGATGCATGCAACCATAACATACATATTAAACATATTGTAACAGCGCAAAGTTCGTAAAAAAAGGAGACAGAAGAAACAGGCAAACTTTGCGCTACTACAATACGTTTAGTGAACACCAACTCGCCCAGGAAGAAGTTATTCTGAAATAACATGCATAAATTTACAGGCAGGAGACAGAGTTACGCAATAATTTAATTACAGTTTAGATTAGCATACGTAACGTAATGAGAACATCTAACTTGTATACAACAGTTTAACAGCATTTTAGGTTGGCATACAAAGCATAATCTAGTTTAACCGCATGTCAGGTTAGAATAAGAAACATATTTAATACTGTTCTTTTCAATGACGTTTTTTAAGCATCAAAACGAAAGCTTTGTGCTTTTTTTTACATAAACTGGCACATTAATACACGATGAAGCGGTTTATTAACGCGGTAGCGTTAAACAGGCCATGTCTCAGAAAATGCGGCGTCGGTGTCCGTAGCGTTGTTCGCGAATGAAAAATTCCGATGGGTTCAAAGAATAAAAGTCAGGGTATAATGCGGAATCGAACCTACCATGACCCACATAATGATAATTGTTCCGGTTTCACGTCCCAAAACTACGATATGATTATGAGGGACGCCGTAGTGGAGTCCTCTGCAAATTTTGACCAGCCGGTGTTCTTTAATGCGCTCCTAAATCTAAGTACACGGGCCTCAAGCGTTCTTGCTTCCATCGGAAAAGCGGCCGCCCCGGCCGAGATTCGATCCGGCGACCTTCGTGTCAGCAGTTGTGCACAATAACCTCAAGACCACCGTGGCGGGTGCAGTGCGCCTGCATTCCGGTCATATCTACAAAGCATTGTTTGATATGTTGGCCTTGAAACTTTCGAGTGGTTTTGTAATTCGCGGATTGCTTGTGGAAAAAAGGAATACTTGGATATCTTGTTCCGAAATCAGTACTAAGGTAAGTGCTTCGGACGTTCTGTGCGGGAACTCGTGTGTATCTGCCTGTAGTGAGTAGCTACTATTCCTGCGCTCGGTAAACTTTTGACGTGCGCTGTATGTAGCGAATGACGTTAGGAATGACGTCTTGCTGACGTATTCGGTCTTTTCGCAGATCGTGCACTCAAGAACGGTGCCACTCAGGCGTATGGGCAACACGATGCTCTCATTTCTTGCCGCAGCCATTCCCAACGACACCTTGGCTGACACATATGTCCGCTATTTCAAGTAAGTCTTAAAGGGCCCCTAAACAGCCTCTCAAAAAAACAAAGATCGAGTGCGTTATTCTCTCCTAGCGTTTCTCGTCTTTTCGGCAGAATTCGTGACGCTAGTAGCCTCTTCACGTGACGTCATGAGGAAATAAGCTCTCGATTGGTCGATACACTAGGGTTATCAGTTTTCACTTGTCTCCTACCCTGCTTTGCCATGCAGTCGCACGCCCGTCGATTTCCCTCAGTCAATACAGTCGACTGAAGAAAAAACATCACACCATCTCCCACTAAAGGGGACCATGAGGCGATGCGAAGCAGCGTTTTGGCATGTCGAGCCCGCATTTCAGAGGGGAAAGGGAGAGGGGAAGTGGAGAGAGGGGGGAGAGGGGGAAAGGGGAATGGAGAGGGGGAGGGGAGAGAGAATACGCATTAGGCAGTATCGTAATCGTCGGTGAATTTTTTTTCTCTGCACACATGCTCAGGCAAAACAATGTGCCGGACGTCTTCATTGCTCTTGGCCACTACGTCCGCGGGGACAATACCTTGCCCACCTGCATCATCATGCCGCCGACGGTGCTACATAGACCAGCCAGTGGTCATGGCAGCTACCAGCACGATCTGGTGAGCGTGGAGCACCTACTAATAATAATTATTGGGGCTTTACACCCCAAAACTATGATATGATTATGAGGGACGCCGTAGAGAAGGGCTCCGGAAATTTAGACCACTTGGGGTTCTTTAACGTGCACCTAAATCTAAGTACACGGGACTCTAGCATTTCGCCTCCATCTTAATGCGGCTGCCGCGGCCGGGATTCGATGCCGTGACCTCGGTCAACAGTCGAACACCATAGCCACTAGACCAACGTGGCGGGTGGCGCACCTACTGTGCTACGAATAGAGACACTTGTTTGGTTTATACAAAAAAAGTACTCCGGTGTATCTAGATTCAGGTGAATATTTAAGAGCCCCAGCTGATCAAAATTATTATGGAGTCCCTCATCGCTGCAGTGTCTTCCACACTCTTAGAAATAGTTGCGCCCTTCATGGGACGTACTTGTATGATCTTGTTTGCTTGCGTTCCATATTGTGACAGCTTAGCGGCTAGGATTTTCTAAGCTCGTTAGGTACATAACACGGCGCGTTCATTAGATATTAGACAAACTGTGGAAGGTAGTGTATCTAGGTCGCTCAAACAGATAGATAGATAGATAGATAGATAGATAGATAGATAGATAGATAGATAGATAGATAGATAGATAGATAGATAGATAGATAGATAGATAGATAGATAGATAGATAGATAGATAGATAGACAGACAGACAGACAGACAGACAGACAGACAGACAGACAGACAGACAGACAGACAGACAGACAGACAGACAGACAGACAGATAGATAGATAGATAGATAGATAGATAGATAGATAGATAGATAGATAGATAGATAGATAGATAGATAGACAGACAGACAGACAGACAGACAGACAGACAGACAGACAGACAGACAGACAGACAGACAGACAGACAGACAGACAGACAGACAGATAGATAGATAGATAGATAGATAGATAGATAGATAGATAGATAGATAGATAGATAGATAGATAGATAGATAGATAGATAGATAGATAGATAGATAGATAGATAGATAGATAGATAGATAGATAGATAGATAGATAGATAGATAGATAGATAGATAGATAGATAGATAGATAGATAGATAGATAGATAGATAGATCTGTCTATCACCCCAACACGCTAGCGTTTTGTAGCCGCTAGTGGGTTGGGGTGTTATCAAAACACATTGACTGAATTTGATCGAGCCTTCAAGACTGAAAAAAACGCTGACTGTATTCTTCCAGCATTTTCGCGCATTGCCAATATTCGTCTAATCCTGGCTGATATTGCTTCGCGCAGACTTCGGCGGCAAACGGCATCGACGTGGTGTCGACGCAGCGTTCGAAGACTAAGCTGGCGCTTTCCGTGACGTTGAAGGGTCGTTTAGCGACGGGCGCAGACCCGCACCTACTGGCTTTCCAGGATTTCTGCATCAGCAATAGCAGCATGGAATCATTCGCCAGCTACGCCGAGGTAAACCTAACCAAGTCATGTTGTCAACCTAACCAAGTCACAGCTGACATTTCGTTAGGTCATTCGATACCTTACAAGACAAAGCGTTGTACCGATATATCTGCGCCTCTGCACAGTAAAAACGCAGTCGACGGATGCAAACACAATGTACTAAGGGGGTTCCATAAACAGGAATAGCGTTCCTCATATATGCCGGCCGACGTCTTCATCGGTGCACTTGTTTTAGTGAAAGGCGCCTTGTCATTCTTGGCGTCAAGGTTGACAAGCCACCCTTGACAAAGGCATGTTTATAACAAAGATTCCTGCTTATGGAATCTGTACAGCATTCATGACGGCCAGCGCAAACAAGGCACGAAACACACGAAAGTACACGACAGAGGCGCACAGATGTACAGCACAAAAATCTCTACAAGAAGTGCTTTCGCGATACGTTTTGTGATGATGACGTAACAACATCTAGCGATCTATGACGTCATTATGACGCCATATGGTGACGTCATCACGTGCTGATGATTTTTTGCATCCCTCGTGTTGACGCCGCCGAGGCGGGACGCCGACGGTAAATTTTCGCGTTTGATGAGGCACCTAAGGCTTTCGCCTTAATAACTTTATTCAAGTGTACCACCATGGCTCCACCTACCTCCATTTAAATGCTGAGAGCTCCACCCCACTTTTAACAGCGAAGCCGTTGGAGCACGAGGTTCCGCCTAGCAACCACTTGGCATGGCAAGGGCTGACTACTGGCCTTGTTGGTACGACATACCTGAAGTGTTTAGCGCAGTATTATCAAGACGGGACAAGAAGCGCCTGTGTACGTGTTCTCCCTTCTTGTCCCGTCTTCATAATTCTGAGCTAAACACTTCAGACACATGGCATAGCTGCGCCTGGCTTCGCCGAGTGCGCCGCCTAACAACGCGTTGGAGGAAGGAAAGGAGAGAGAAGGAAAAAGAAAGCATAGCAAAGCTACGCCTAGTATATTATAGCAATGAGGTGGGAAAGAGAAGTGAGGTTGAGGAGGAGGGAATTGAGGGGAGAGGGTAACGCATAGTGTATCCTTACGTAGTATAGTATAGCAAGGGGAGGACCGGAAAGGGAAGTTAGGGTGAGGAGGAGAGGGTAAAGGATTGCATAACATTGTATAGCAAGCAAGGAGGTATGAAAGAGAAGTGACGGTGTGGAGGAGTTCGGAAGAGGGTCTTGTTGGGCTAGTTGGTTCAGCATCTTAGTAGACTTTATACGCGTGTGTTTTTCAATAAAACTCAGTTGATAGTTTGCGCCGTGTTCGTGTACTGCTTTCTTTATCCCTGTTTTTCGCGCTAAAGTCTACTAAGTTGAGGAGGAGTGACGTGAGGGTGATGATAAGAGAAAGTAGGAGGTTAGAGGGTAAAGGATTCCATAGCCATGTGTAGTATGATATAGCAAGGGTGTGGGAAAGATAAGTAAGGGTGAGCAGAAGGCCATCAGCTCCCCTGTTTCCTCAGTCTTCGCCCTACTAATTCGTAGCTGCCCCATTTTTTTTCTTCCTTTCATACATTTCAGCCGCAATATTCTTACGTACGCTCTTTTCGCTGCCTGCAACGTGAACAGGTGTGCAAGTCCCCGGACTATTCGAGGAGGGAGATCTACAGCTCCTTTTACGAGGCGACTCAACTTCGCCATTCCGGCAGGTCGCTCGTGTTCTCTTACGACGACCGGACGGGACTTAGCAAAAAGGTGAGCTCTGGTCACGTGAACACGCTTTTCCGTTGGCGTGGTCTTAGGACGTGCGACAGAGTTTTAGCATCTCCGGTATTCCGGTGAAGTAATGGCTTTTGCCTATCACCGGTTTCGCAGAGAATGTCAGCGACGTCCCGGTGCGTTTCGCCTAAGTTGCCTTGCAGAAGAATTTTTGTGCTAAATCGGAGCTCTCGTCACAAGGTTTCTGCACATGACGTGGTCTTGCTATGCCTGTGGCATCGGCCCACCTTTGACCAAGCGACATGCGACGTCACAGTGACGTCACGATGGCGTCACAAATTTCGGCGACCTGTGACGTCACGTTGATATGATGTCATCACGTGATTTTTTGCATCACTCGTGTTGGCGCCGACGGCGACGGTCACTTTTCACGTTTCATGTGGCATCTAAGGCTTCCGCCTTAATAAAGATAGGCCAAGGTTAGAAGTTACTTTTCGTCGAGTCGACTTATGCTGGGTTAGGCTAGAAGTTAGGGTGTGTTAGGTTAGGTTAGTTTAGGTTAGGTTAGGTTAGGTTAGGTTAGGTTGTTTGTGTTAGGTCAGGCTATGCCAGAGTTTAGTCGAAGTTAATCGTGGTGAGCGCGTTGTCAAACATAAGATAACAAAGCTACAAATACCGCTGTTTAAACTTCGCGGTAAACAACGTACAAAATTGTAAAGATACAAGTGCCGCTATTTAAACTTCTCCGTTAAAGCTGCGGCTCCTTTAGATCCCGATTCTCTCTTTTTTTTACTCGCTTAACGGACAATTTCTTTGCAGCTGTGCTCAATCAAGGCGCAGCACACATCCACGAAATTCGGTATCGCTGTTTTCGACCTCGACTACGCGGACTTCTCGGGCGTCTGCTCCACGAAGCGGGGCCCGTTCCCGATTCTGCACGCGCTTCGTCGCGTGCTCGACTTCTTCAAGGCGGGTCACGTGACCCCAGGCAACGTTGGGGACTGCGAGAAACAAGCCACGTGACCCTCTGACGACACGCGGGGGATAACAGTACGCACATGCTTGATTATTCCCCGCCCAAAAAGTTGCTTTATGTACACGTCAATTACGCGTCCGCGTACAAAAAAGTTTTAACAATAAATAAAGTGCTACAATAAACGCTCAGTCTACTGCATGGATGGTTGCAACGCTTTCTTGTCCCTTATTGACTTTTACATCGTCGTCGTCGTCTTAGTAGTAGTAGTAGTACTAGTAGAAATAGTAATAGTATTAGAAGCAGTAGTAGTAGTAGTAGTAGTAGTAGTAGTAGTAGTAGTAGTAGTAGTAGTAGTAGTAGTAGTAGTAATAGTAGTAGTAGTAGTGGTCACAAAGGTCACCTGACCCGATGGGGTAGGGAATAAATAAATAAATAAAAAGAAGCCATGATGATGATGTTGATAAAGGGTGACGATGTTGAGGCTCCTAATAATGATGATGATAATGCTCGATCACGTACGCATTCGCGCGTACAGGTTTGATGTGCGACAGTTTGACAACGTCATGCCATCCACTTCCACTCCAATCTGATCATTTGGCATGGAAGTACGCATCAAGGTTGCCTACGTGACAGACTACTTGTCAGCATAATGACACAGTAATTAAATGGCAATGCAATTTCTTCAATTTCTTCGATACCTCCTTCTGTCGCTTATTACAAGCACTAAGATTAGAGAAACTGAACGCGCACCATTGGGCCCCAGGAAAACTTCAAAACCGAGGTAAGGAATAAGAAGACTTGATTCCTCATTCATGGGAATTGTTCATAACATGAAAGTGAAACGTGCCCTCCTAGAAGTAGTTACAGCTGTGTTGGACGTTAAGAAATACGATTTGCACAGTGTGTATTGGTATTGCTACTTCGTTGCACAGTTGTACTGCTGTTGGGCCGGCATGACACAGTTCGACATGCATGAACTCATGTTCTTTTTTTTTCTGAATTTCTTTCTGAGCTACCCGCGTGCCTTTTTTATTAATGTCAATTCCGTGGCAGACGTGATGTGCTTCAAAGTGAGCACCGGCATTAGTACACACTTACGTGTTGAAAAACAGCTAATGCTGGAAGCTTCACGAAAAATTCATTAATTCTTTGAGGCTTAATAACCGGGCAAGAGGTTGCCAGACGAGTTGGTTATCGGCGCATTAATACATATTGCGCGATAAGATGCGGCAATAAGTGGCAAAGGTAACGGATCAGCCTTAGGCTTCCTTGCAAGGCCCGTTTTGCGGGTCATTCAACCTCCTGTGTTTGGACGAATACACGTGTTGCCAGCGTAGACGGCTTTACGATTTCCTCGGAAACCCCGGACAACGGTCAAGTTGAAAGGTTTGCGACTCGTCCGGCTTCCGCGAGACACCCTTTCGCGAGAGACAAGAACGAAAAATGAGCAAATCGCGTGGACAAACACCCAACCAGCTTGAAACCGGCGCTGTAGAAACCGATAGAGCCGAACGCATGATCTTATCTACCCCGTTTTTCGAGTGTGTTTTCATAACTCGTCTTGTCGAGGATGAGAAAATGAGAGAGCAGTTTGGAACTTATCCACTTTCCAAGGGCCTCCGTTGTCCTTCGCCGTCCTAAAATCTTGAACCACACTTCTGCAACAAGCGGGGCACAGTTTGATCAGTCAACGGTTTGAACTCTTGTACGAAGGTCGCGGCTTTTGCGAACCCTGTGGAAACACGAAAAATGGGTGCACTTGAAAAAGGCACTGCTATGCTGATTGTAGAACGCTTGACAAGAAGCAGATAATATCACGTGGGGTTGACCACGTGATTGTACTTATTGGCCACGACTGGTGGGTCTGACCTGACCCGAGTGCACTACAGGCTACAGAAGCCAACAACAAGCCAAAACGACAAGACAGACATTACTGACTCTGCAAGAACAGTCGTAACCGGCTGTCCGCCTATATCCTTGACAAATATTAGGCCAATCGCGGGAAACCGCACATCTTTCATTAAGCCATAAACGTGGTTTCGCAAGGTTACTAGGGCGATAGCAAGATGTCTGCAGGGAGGGCATTTGTACTAGTTTTGGCCGCAATCCTTCTGGCTTCGGATGTGGCTCGGGCTCAGCTGCCGACTCCGGGCTATCAGCGTTGCAGGATGTACTGCGGCATCGCGGAGACCGTGCGCAGGTGAGTATGGCGTGTTGCAGTTACGTTTAGGAGTAAAGCGAATATCCGCTGCCGAACGAATATCCGATGTCGAAGCCTGTTCTCAAAACATTCATGTTTGACTCGATTAGAGAACATAGCTACCGAATCTTCCTCAAATCTATTGGTTCTAAGCAGGCATCGGACGTTGAGCACCAGAATTGGTTTATTGTGATTATTAAGAAGATTACAGGATCTTATTACGCAGAAGGGGGTCCCGAAGTAAAAGACTGCAATGGGATCTCCTCAAGAAACAACGTTGTTGTATCTTGAGCTGCGTTCGTAATTACGAGTGTGAAAAAGTAAGCGCAAGGGAAATGAAAAACATTGCACAGACGTTTATCAACATGTAAGAAATTTACGCTATAAAATTCATTAGAACACCTACTCGGTGGTATCTTGGCAAGGGTGTCAATAATAGTGCCCCATTAGGCACGAAAATAAACAGTGAAAGCAACTTGTAAGGATGTGTACATTGGTTCGCTTCAACACTCTCTGAGCTTTTATTTATTGCTCTCATTTGCACACATCTTGGCTATGTGCCACAAGCGACAGATGTTCTATAAACATCATAATCATCGTGAAGCGCAAGCACTCCGAGCGAGCTGTAGGTATGGCGAAAATCGTACAGAACATTTTTTTTTTCAAATCATTATGCTCAAATTAGCGCAGTGGCTGATAGATTCCAAATCTGTAATTACGACATATGCTGCTTTAAGCGCTTAATTGCGCACTAATTGGTGAAGTTTCTTTAACGTTCAAGTTCGTGCTTTAATTATTGTGTTCGTGTTTTACGCAAGCAATTCAACTCAAATAGGACAGGGAGGCATATAGAAAGAGGCAGAGAAGAGGTGAAACATTATTGCAACAAAACCAAATCTCAGGGTCAAGGGAACGAAGTACACCGACCAAACAACAGCTTAAAAGAAAACGACGTTTCGGCTTCCATACGGAAGCCTTTTTTTTTTCCTTCACAAATCCTACTGCCGCACGATTCATGGTCGATCCCCCGTGGTGGGTTGAGCCATTCCTCTAGGAACCAACCAACCAACCAACCTTGTTCACAATCCATTCAAGAAGCAAGGCTTCCGTAGGGAAGCCGAAACGTCGTTTTCTTTTAAGCTTTTATTTGGTCGGTGTACTTCGTTCCCTTCATCATGTTTCTTCCCGACCAGACGGGTTTCCGTCGAACTTTCGATTTAAATCTCAGGGTCCTTCAGCAAGCCCTGGGCGTAGGTGAAAACAATGTTTCAATTTACATTATTTGCCCACTGAGCACCTAGCAAGCAACGCGGAAAAAATGCTGCGCATAAGCAGCCTAATAAATTCATTATTCTTTTTTTTTATTTGAAATACCTTACAGGCCCGTTGGGCATTGTGTAAGGGGGGCTCTAAAATCACATCATTCAACACAACATAAAAGGTATCAAAGAACAGAAAGAAACGATTGTTCATCATAGAGAATTTGAACACTTCATACATAATACGTTCGTAATGCACAATACATGCAGAATAATTACATGATACAATAAATACAAATCTAGCCTTGTTAACGGACTACCTCAGAAAGTCCCTACAGAAACGCAGTCGCACGCAATGTGCGACTGCGTGTGATTGGTTTGCTCATTTATTTATTTTTCCTATACACGCAGGCAGTGCTGCTACCGCTACAACATCTGCTGCCTGATGAGGGACCAGCTGTACGGCTCACCATACGTGGAACCAGAGTCGCCGTACATTCAGCACGACCTGCACCTGGACGCCCGGCTCGGACCGCACCTGCCGTGAACGCATCTCGTAAAACATCTCGGGGGTCAAGGAAAATATGCATTAGATGTGGAAATAAAGCGCACCAGGCGAAAGGTGTCTTTCATCAAACTTTGACTACGCTCGTTTGTGGTTTTGTTCTGCAGTGTAAATTGCCGGTAATGCGACAGCCCATGAGTTCTTCAGACACAATGTGCTGCGAAAAGTAGTGATTGCTCTCCCCCTCCAAACCATGTGGTGTATCAAACAGGATTTGTGGCCTGGTTAACAATTCGAACTTTCTTTGCTTTTTCTCTCCGTCTTCTCTATGTATATACAACTATAGCACACACAGAGGTGTGGTTACAGTATCAGACATTAAGCTACTACACCTTAGACATCCAGCTAAGTTAAACTCACAGGGTCCCTCATGCACACACCTAAGACGACTGTAAGGCAAAAACCATCTTCTTTTTCTTCTCAGCCGATGTGTTGTTCCTGCGCAGCTACCCTCCGAAAGCTTTCGGCACCTAATGTGGTTTTGCATTGCCTCCAGGATCGGAGGCCCCTCACCTAGTTTTGCACTGCCTCCGTGATCGGCGCACCATTGACCTAGCTAAGATGCATGTGAAGACGCCATCATGTGACGTCACGTAACAAATTCTGGCGATCTGTGACGTCATGTGGTGACGTCATCATGTGATGACGTTTTTTTTTTTTTGCATCAGTCGTGCGGACGCCGACAGAAGACGCCGACGCGGGACGCCGGTCAATTTTCGCGTTTGATGAGGCATCGAAGGCTTTCGCCTTAATAAAAAGCTTACAGTAATACAGCGACCAAATGTATACTAGAGTCATTTGACTCCTTTCTGTGAGTCCTGACTCGCCACGTATATGACCCTCTTTAAGGAGTTACGTGAACTCTTTTGGAGGTAAGTTTACACTATTCGGAGAGTCGTGGGACCCAAAAGAGTGTTCAGGTGTATCTTTAAAGAGAGTCATATGCCTGGCAAGTCAGGACTCACCGTAAAGAGTAACACATACTTTTTTTTCTTAGAGTTTTGGCTCACACCGAAGAATATTAAGAAAGCTCTTGAGGAAGAAAGAAAAGCAATATGGAAATATTCGGGCAAGTAGACTTATATTTTTGTTCAGTTTTCTGCGTATATTTACCTAGATTTGTGTTGTTCCCGGACCCTTGAATTTCACCGTTCATCTGTCAATGTTCTAACTATTAACTACGTCGTTTGTCGATCTCATACTACGGCCTGATACTCAGCTGATTCTGCAGTGCGGTTACTTACCGCTCAAGCCAACGACATCGAACATGACTACAACAAATACTACAACTAAAAAAACAATCTTTATCTATCCCTCCAGTTTTCAATCAGCCGCATCGAAACACTCAAGCTCACGGCGTACATTCTTTTATGCATCGTCTTTGTAGCAAATAATTGTAAGAAACTCTATGACATCAGACATTCGGTTAGGTTTCACATCGTGGGCAAGAAAACGTCCATTTTAGCTAGGGACTTCGCCAGGCACAGCCGATTAACACGTGCATCAGTGCTGCTTCGTTTGCACGTGAAGAACGTAGAAGAAGAGAAGACCGCGAGCGTTGTGGACCCCGCGAGGTAAGCCGAGAAATTATTCCATTTTCTAGCTTTTAAATCTTTTTTCTAAGCTACCCGATTTCTGGCCGATCTCTCGTGGTGGGTGTGAGTCAAAATTTTAGGATCTACATCTACATCTACAAGCCGTAAAACCGTTCTCCTCCTACTTCGAAGCAGGAAGCTAGGAAGCACTTAGGATTCATTGTTGGCGTGAACGATAGGCGAGTTGCGTCGTCAAGGTGGCCTGAACAATACAATAACCTCGGGAATCTCGGCTTCGAAAATTCCTTTCCAGGTTAGGACACGGACGCAAGCTCCGACTGGCACGACGCTGCAGAATATTGTTTCAAAGAAAATGAACGTGATCTTGCTTCAGGAAGTATAACGCAGTGAAACCAACAGACAATAAAGCTAAGGAGGGTATGGAGTAGATCGCATGCTTAAACTGTAGTATAGTAACTAAGACATAAATGGACATGAATTAGAGTGGATGAAAAATCAACTTGCCGCAGGTAGGGACCGAACCCACAACCTTCGGATAACGCTTTGGAAAGCGACCGTCGCTGTAGCTCAATTGGTAGAACATCGGACGTGTTATACGAAGGTTGAGACTGAGAAGGAAAAAAATGGCCTTCGCCTTCGACTCATCTTAGGCGAATGCATAGGAGACCCTGTGAGTTTTTTTTTGGCCTGGCTTTTATAGCATTTCATGCATGCGAAAAAATGTGTACTTACATTGTCAGAAACACGTTGTAGCAGCTAACACAAACGTATGCAAGTGCAGGGTGCTTTAGCCTTCCTTTTTACTTCGCGTTTTGTGTTTAATAACTGTTTTGATGTTGCTGCTGCAGCTACGAGTCGTATCGCTATACTTTAATACAGTATGCTAATTTATTTCGTGTTATTTTTTTGTGTGCACGAATGAAGACCAATAGGACGTCCATACCGAAATCACCCAACAAACCGATGGAGGCGCTGACGCCAAGTCCTCAACCTGCGGGTGAGCAGCGCGTGCGTTCTGATTTTATTGCCATAGCAATTATATGGACATCCTCGGCGGCTTTCTGCTGTCGGCGTTACTGTCGCCGTCATGTTCCGTATAAAGTCCAAATCGATAACAACGCTCCGCGCATCATATGTTCTACGCGCGAGTATTTCAACCCGTGATCATTTCGGTAAACATACTCTTAGTAGCAATCAGAACAGTGTCTTGAGGCCGAAGCAAGTGAGTGTACCTACACTTAGGCCGCAATCCCTTTATTTCGCCATAAACCGATTAATTAGGACTTAGGTATTCCACAAACACGATTGCTTTATATCAAGGCAAAGCCTCTAAGTCTAGCACCAAGTCAACTCAAATTTGTCTATTCAACTACAAGTCTAACACAGAAACGCTTTACTAAGACATGAAATGGTGTGGCTAAACATCCCTCAACAGAAAAGTACGTTATGAAATACGTGGCAGTGTTGCGCTCAAAATCATCTCGCGCTATTTCTTGTTAGTATATTTCTTTTTTTTCTTTGTACTCGCCAGTTAAGCGCAACGAATCCTGAATGATCTGCCTGTTCAGGGCTATCTAAAAGCCTACCAGAAATGCACGCATGTTCTGCGAATGTTTATTGTTTAATTTTGGAGAAGAAGAATATCTCCCCCGGCACTCAACGGCAGCTCAAGATACCATGGCTCTATATACCAGGTGGTCGGTGTATGTTTCTATAGCGCAATCGCTCCGTCCATTTCGTGTTTTACTATGCAATGTTTTTAGATGCGAAGCATCTCATGGCGGAGTTCAATCCGGTGGTGACGTGCGGCGTGACCACTCTTACTGCGCATGCGCAAACCCTCTCCACACACCTCCTCTCCCCCTCCCCCTCTCCTGCGCAACGCCGCGATGAGCCAACGCCACCTAGACTAGGTGGCATTGGATGAGCGCCAGCGCATGCGCGTCCCCTCCCCCTCTCCTCTCCTACTCTCCCTACCTCGCGCGCCTATCGACCACGTTCCCCGCTCGCCCTGTGAGAATTAAAGGCCAGGCTAGAGGGAAAACACGACGTGCGTAGAGTTCCTCTTCGCGTTCCACGACGCGATGTCGGTAGCATACCCAACGAACGCCAACGGAACGCGATCGTGCAAGTGCTCCGGCTTCGCATCGCCTCATGGTCCTCTTAGCGGGAAATAGTGTAATTTCTTGTACAACTGTGTGTGTGCGTGTGTGTGCATGTGTGTGTGTGTGTGTGTGTGTGTGTGTGTGTGTGTGTGTGTGTGTGTGTGTGTGTGTGTGTGTGTGTGTGTGTGTGTGTGTGTGTGTGTGTGTGTGTGTGTGTGTGTGTGTGTGTGTGTGTGTGTGTGTGTGTGTGTGTGTGTGTGTGTGTGTGTGTGTGTGTGTGTGTGTGTGTGTGTGTGTGTGTGTGTGTGTGTGTGTGTGTGGTGTGTGTGTGTGTGTGGTGTGTGTGTGTGTTGTGTGTGTGTGTGTTGTGTGTGTGTGGTGTGTGTGTGTGTGTGGTGTGTGTGTGTGTGTGTGTGTGTGTGTGTGTGTGTGTGTGTGTGTGTGTGGTGTGTGTGTGTGTGTGGTGTGTGTGTGTGTGTGTGTGTGTGTGTGTGTGTGTGTGTGTGTGTGTGTGTGTGTGTGTGTGTGTGTGTGTGTGTGTGTGTGTGTGTGTGTGTGTGTGTGTGTGTGTGTGTGTGTGTGTGTGGTGTGTGTGTGTGTGTGTGTGTGTGTGTGTGTGTGTGTGTGTGTGTGTGTGTGTGTGTGTGTGTGTGTGTGTGTGTGTGTGTGTGTGTGTGTGTGTGTGTGTGTGTGTGTGTGTGTGTGTGTGTGTGTGTGTGTGTGTGTGTGTGTGTGTGTGTGTGTGGTATTCTATCCTTGGATGTTGATGCAATTATATATTCCCTAACTAGACTTTCATTTTCTCTTTTTCAGTAAAAGGTGCGTTTAGACAATTGGCAATCCCCCACAATATGGGTGTATTGATTCGTGAAAATGTCTCTTTTTCTTGGGTGTAAGAGTGTTAGTTATAGACACGGTAAAACCCCTTTAATGGTGTAAGGTGTCTTACTGTGAACTTTCCCCTTTGCAGTTTTTCTTGCATGGCTCAGCGCGCTGTTCGCAATTTCTTCCCAAGCAAATCACAGTAATAACATGTGTCGCCTGTGTGTTCACGCGCTGCACTGTACTGAGAAAGTTGTGTGTGTGCACCCGCAGAGCGCAAGTTGATCCCTGCACCGAATAGCCCAGCGTCGCTCGAGGGCATACACTGGTCCAGCATATCCTGCTCCGAGCAGGACACGTGCAGGATGTCACACTCGCCGCCCTCGTCCGAATGCTCCCACGACAACGACGCCGGATACGTGTGAGTTTAATGGGCCGTAGCCATCATTAATAATAATTGCTGGTGTTTCACGCGTGAAAACTAAGATACGTATGACTGTGAGACAGTACTGCACGACTCGGGATTAATTTCAACCACCTGAGGTTCTTTAACGTGCACATAAATCAAAGTACACGGGTGTTCTTTTGCATTACGCCCCCACCGAAATGCGGCCGCCGTGGCTTTAAATCGCACCCGCGACCTCGAGCTTAGCAGCGCGACACCTTACGTACTAGGCTACCACGGAGGTTCGAATCGAACACTATTAGACAACATCAGTAATATGTCATGTGTTTCGTATTCAATTGCAATCAACGTTTCCGTAAATATTCGTTTCTCTCTGAATCTAAGTGACGAAACGCACTGTTTGGACTATCATGCTGCGTTCTTTCCCGATCGCTCGTTGTTGTTAACTTCTATCAGGTTCCTGATACGGCTTAGCTACCGTAGGCAAGATTCGGCTGCGTTAGATAAAGTCAGGTGAGATTTCAGGCTGCATTAGGTGAATTTAGGTTACATTGCGTTATGTTACTCAAAATTAGTCATGATTACGTCAGGTAACGGGTAAATTGCGTTATGTACCAACTTATGGAGTTATCTTACACCAGTTAATACTTGTGCACATGTGACACAATCATGTTACTGATAAATGTTTTTGCACACGTCCATCGGTTGTTGATTTTTCGATAAACTTTGTTACGACTCAGTGCTTCGTGGTTTTTTTTTAACTCTTTCAAGATGAGTATTTCGTCCACGATGTTAGGTCATTGTAGGATAGCAACGTTAGGTTACGCAGTGCAATGATGGCCAGGTTACGTCAAATTATACCTACATGAGGAAAGTAAAGGATTGGTCAGCCTAGGTTGGCTATAAATTAAGAAGAGCAAATTAGGACATACACCCATCAATGAAATCCCCCGAGCGCTAATATCCTAATTTTTGCCGCTCAGTTTATAGCTGTGTCTCACGAACTAGCCCAACAAGAAGCATTCATATGTTTAGGTTAAAATTTGTTAGTGATTAAAGGCTAAGCTAGGTTCTGTACTGGGGTGCCGTATCTCTCTGCATATAGCAAGCTGCCTTCGCCGGACTGTAACTTGGGCCGGCCCCTGGTCTACCTGGGCAGCTTCCTGGGGCTCCTGTGCGCGGTGGGAGGCGTTGCCACGGCAACCTTCGTACTCTCTGGCGGACCGCACGGTGAGACGTCGGAACTTTAGAGTTTACGATATTGTCAGAATCAGCATACTTGCACACAAGTGCAAAACTACATGGCACCAGTTAGAAGGATAGGCGCTACTAAAACAAAAGGACACGTTGCTGGTCTAATCGGTTTGTTTTACACAGTAGAGCTAAAAATTAGGGGTGTGCAAATAGGGAAATTTCATATCGAATCGAATTCGAATCGAATAGTGCCGAATAGTGGCCAAAATATCGAATATCGAATCGAATATCGAATGGTATATTTACACGAAATGTGTACCGCCAGTTACGGCAAGACAAAGGAAAAATTAGGGACACTATGGCGTGCTTACAGCTTCATTACGCACTTGTTCGGTAGTGGCTTTTGTTTCAACGTTTATGGGCACGCAAGCATGTTGATAGAAGAGCGGCCATTTTACAGTCATCAGCAGCGCCACTCCTAACTTCCAACAGAGTGGGGTACGGTAGCTAGTTTTCTATCCCTATGGTCGCGCAATACGGCGCATCTGACAACGGTAATGTGCTTCATCGCCATGGGTGCTCCGGCCCCAAAAGTCTTCGGGCGCCCGTTCACAGCAGCGTTTTAACTGCGCGCCGGAACGATGGGAGTTTCTGAACTAGTGGTGCGGTGTGGCACTGGCGACTGCGCAGCGTGAACAAATTTTTACATAGAAAGCCAGTCACCGAGGGTTTCGCAGGCTAAAGTAGGGTCGTTTTACGGCGCTTGCGGCATATGCGACCGAACTACGCAAGAAGTCCGTGCCTTCGTTTCGGGAGTGATGTTGTGAAGGACTTGACAGTTTTCTCATGTGTTTTTCTACGTGCGCAAATGACATAATCTCTTTTAGGATCACATGCACTCGATTTTGAATAAGGATGTCGCTGAAAGTTTAACGAACGGCGACGTTAGCGTTAGTTTTAGCCACCCCACCCTAACCAAGTTGCGCCATTGGCCTTTGTCGCGTTTTAGATATTCGTCCTGTCGAATTATTCGAAACTTCGAATACTAGCTATTCGAAAGTCGAATCGAATTGTTCGATAAAGAACTATTCGATTCGAATTCGAAACTCGAATATTCGCACACCCCTACTAAAAATATATGGCCGGTTAGGCGCAAACAAATAACGAGGGAAGGGGACCGGGGGGAAAGGGGGGCAAGCTTTCGACTATCTATTCATATTGTATTACATTTATTTATTTATAGCTGGAATGTGACGTTATGTAACGCTAGACAACAAATAAAAAATGCAATAAAATACTACAAACGGTAAAGCAAATGCACACATAAGAGAACAATAACAAAAATGGAGTAGTTTACATGTCAGTAGGATGTTCTTCAATTGCAACTATGAAATCTTTAAGAGGTAAGGAGCGAACGTTACAAGGGAGAGAATTACAAAGCTCTATTGCACGTGGAAAAGTTGTATTTAAATGTATTAGTACGAACAAAGAAGGGTGTTACGTTCAGAGCGATTGGGAACTACGCCTTGAACGTAACATATATATACTCAATGACATGCGCAGCACATCGCAAACAATTAAAGCACCCAACAGCCCAATCACAGCCTACTACCGAAACACTTATACTGAAATACTTCTTGGCGTTCTATCCGGACAATATATCATCTCGGTTCCGAGGACGCCCTGTCCTTCAGATATTTAAATACCATTAGTGCTTCAAAAAATACAGTTTTGATACAATGACTGGAGTTTATTTCCTGATCCGCAATTTCTTTTAATTTTTTCTTCTCTCTCTTTCTTTCTTCATTCTTTTTCTCTCTCTTTCTTTCTTCCCAGTGGGCGCAGCAATCGACGAGGTGGCAGGCCTTGACAGAGCAGGTAACGTTGTTCAAACGTTAAATCTGTCAGTCCACTGTTATCTTTTAACAACGGTATTCAGAGCACTCTGCCGTAGCTCGATCCTTCATGTTGTTCATAGTAACGCAAGTAACACGAACAATTCCAAGGAAAAAAAAAGTTCGCAAAACACAAATCGGTGGTCACACCCTTTACACCAGGCATTCTTGAACCAAGTTCTGGTTAATTGAAACAAACATAAGTATAATTGTAGCTTCGAAATCGGCGCGACAGCATTCCTTAGTTTTATCTTGCTATCCTTTAGCTAAATGAAAGCTCATTTTCTTTGCCCTAGTGTCTTACAAGTTGTATTCGCATTCTGACAGATTCTGACATGAACATCGAGCCCATCGCCACAGCTCGAATCACGGCTGGGCCATCCAGGATGCTATCGCCAAAGCCAGGTTTGTTTGTTACCATGCTGAAAAAAAGAATGTTTAGAGACTGCTGGCTCGGAGTAAAAATACTTCCGAGGTTTGACTTTCGACTATACAGTCTGTAGGCAACACGTACTGGGCTCGGCTACCGAAACGCGATACTCGGATCGCGTGGCTGCTGGCGGTGAATGCTGACCGTAATGGCGAGGGCGTTCCGTGACGCACGGATGACTGCATCCGGTAAGCAGTTGTGCAGTCTGTATACATATAGTTCTCGGTGGAACGATGCGGAGCGCTGCCATTCTTCGTAACGCACGCCCACCAGCTCCAGCCGCTTAGCTCGGCGCGGCACGTGAGCGCAGTGTATTTAAGCTACAACAAGCAGCGCTCCGCCGGCGACACCGAGAACCACAGACTGAACGACTGCTTACCGGATGCGGTCCTGCATGTGTAAGGAACGCTCTCACCCTCACCCTCACCCTCACTGCCAGCAGCCACGCGCTCCGAGTATTCCGTTTCAATTGCCAAGCATATAGTTTGCAAAATTTTACACGCTACGGTAGCAGCCTGCTACCGGACATAGACTTAATATGGTTTCTAAAGACGCGACCTGAACTTTTACGCTTATGTCACATCGTCGAAACTACGCAGCCACAGGTTTTCTCCGCATTCAATAAACGTAAACGGCCCACTGTTTATCTACAAGTTGTAACCTAACCTATCACTACAATTAAGCCTTCATCACGCGGTATTAGCGACAATCAAGCGATGACCAATCACGGTAACCGACTAAATGTAGAGTTCAATCATCACTTGATAGCATCCGAGCATTAGCTAGTCACAATTATTTCGTACGTGTGAGTTAGTTTGCCTCAGTTTGTTTTTTATTTAACGTTTTTATTTTAAAAGCTCATGCGTCCGAATCGACCAAAAGTGTTTGCTCGTGAAGGCATCTTTGCCACATGAAAGGTGTTAGTGCAACAGAGCCCGCTTTACAGGCAAGTCGGCGATAAAACGCATGAGATCCTATGTAGGCGTCGTGGGATAGCCCTGATATTAAACGTAGCACGCGTAAGGCAATACCTCATTCACTTGCATACACACATGCGATCTGTTCTCGATAACCGCGTGATCTTTATCACAGTGTAACGCAAGTTCCTTGGCGCTATAAACACCACACAGAGAAATTATCTCAAACAAACGCAGGTCGCGCAGCTCCTAGGAAAGGGCAATGGCCGTCCCGTCACAAGAGCAGCGCTTCAACCAGAGGTAAGCGAGCAGTCATCCTAATCGTCACGCTAATGTACTAATACTATAAGAGTGAATCAGTGTAACCCCGTTAAGTAATGCGCCGTTCTGTGTTTTTTCGTTAACTGGATCACGACGCCTGATAACATTCAGTGGGCGAAGTAACCTTCAAAAATTATGTGGACTCCTCGATATCTCATCCGATGGCATTTTCTTGGTATCATTCAGGGACGCGCAGTACATTTCTTGAATTCGCAATTGTCGCTTACGGTTCGTAGTTCATAACAAACTCTGAATGTGCCTAGGGAAAGGAACAATATTTGTCACATGGGTTACGTTTTTCTCTCTTTCTTCTTTCTTTATTTTTTATTTTTTCCTAACAGCTTCGCTGGACGATTACGATGAAGCCGGTATGAATTTGGCTTACAGTGAGTAATATCTTTTTTTGATCATGATGTCATTATTTTTTATGATAAAGCGATGAACTGATAACTAGTATAAGAAGTGTCGCCTATTACGAAAATTGTTTTCGCGTTACTTAAGCTTCGAACGACCTGGCTTTGAGCGTGCTGAGATAGGATTCACGCTACTGAACGGCAGGCAGTGCAGACACAGTCACATTGCATAAAACGAACAGCACAACACACACCTGCATACAGCACACGATGCCAGTCCTGCATGGTACAAAAACGCGTTTCGTGCTTGCTGCTATTGCAATGGTTACACAGGGTTACTTTAGGTTTATGTTAACTTTGAGCTAGTAGGCTAATTTAGCACTGTCCCGTTCCGTTCTATTTTTGTCCACAAACGCCCTTTCTAGAAAAACTACATCGTTCTAAAGTATTTGCCGCGATCAACGCTGCGTAACTGTTTCAAAACTAATAGCGCAACGACTGTAGATTTTAGCTTCACAGGAAAGGTGCGTAACAAGCACAACATGAGACAATAATATTTTTGCCATAATAATACCGTCATTTATTTCCTTTTTTTTACAGTGAAGAAGAGAATGTGATAAACGAAATTAATGTATAGTCACAAAGTCATACTTGGAAATGTATCTAGGACGAGCTTAAAAGCAAGTACTTCCTTTATCCTAGACGCATTGATGCATAACTTCAAGCACTGGACGCATCTTCGATTGTTTGTTTCTCTTCTATGAACGGTAACATGCAAGTAATCCCATATGTCCTGCATTCAAGCCAACTTCATTAGACGACCCTGCATGAGAATGACAGCATTCGAAAAGCACCTGCAATGAGCATCGTGCCGAGCAGTTGTCCCTGTTGCTCCCAATAGAGAAAGCACTGCTTAGACTATTAGATTACAATGTAATACAGATCAGTGTGTATGTTATGAAAACATATCGGCTGCTTCTTTTTCGTAGACGACGATGAGGACTTGCCCAGCGCTTACGAGATGCGAAGATACGGTACGTCACCCTCATCAATGTATTTTCTATTTGTTTTTACCGCCATTGTATTTCTCATATGATTCTCATACGCTCTATATGCAATACCCGAAATATTAACGCTTCTTCACTCAACAGAAGCGCTTAATGTGGCTTAACTCTTTATCACTATGTTTCCTCGCTAAGAATATCTTTAAAGATATCTAAATCGTTACCATGTCATCTCGTTATCAAAAATACTTGTACGTTAGCTTTTTTTTCTAGCTATTATTTTCTTATCAAATAGAATGTCCAACAACACCGATATTTGTATTATTTCTCGCAGCAGGACTGAGAAGTTTCGTGGTATGCTATAAGATATGCGAAGTGAAACTACAAGATGGATTGTTCGTTGCTCCATTATAGCAACCGTAATTAATCTGAACCCTACTGAAACATTCTGTATGCCATTTTAAAAATGCCATATGTTTGCTTACGGAATCCATATATTTTCACGTATTTTCTTATGAACCTTGACGGAAACATGGAATTATTGGAAGTAGCATACAGAGTGTTTCAGTAGTCAAATAGCCAGGTTTAGAAATTATTGGCAAGGCATCCCACACAATTGTCCTCAACGCAGTTTTCAGGGGTCGCCAAAAACCACGCCTATTGCTGGTAATCACAGATCTCTCCTGCTTACCTTTTGCAGCAGACGAACTTATGCGGCATTCTAATGGTGAGTTAAATGCCTAATAGCTAGTTCTGGCTCAATGGTCGTTAAAGTTGAGTAGCGTTAGTGGCTAAACGAAAGGTAATGTTGGCTAGTACCGGGTCATATTGACATATTTTCTAACATTGGTTAGTTCTAGTTAGCGTTAACAAACTATTGGCTAGTTGCTGAATTGCGACAGTAACACGACCTTCATTCATTCTGAACACAGTGGTGGGAGGGGGGGGGGTGAAGTTTCACCCCCCCCCCTCCCTTCCCACCGTTGGTCGAGTCCGAAAAAAATAACAAGCTTTGCAATGGATACAAAAATGGAAATGAGCCAATTACGTGCTTTTCCTAGCGGCCTGCTTTTGGTTCACGGCTTTGTGTGGTTAAAGTTGGGACGTACGCTGATCTTGGAATGCGACATCAGTGGAACTCGGCCGCCATTATTGTAAAAAATGTGCATAGCTATAACCCTTCACATTAAACAATGACGTCAAAGGTCCGACAGAGTACAGGTATGGGAGTAGACTGTTGGGCGAGCAGGTAATTCATTCTCAAGCGGTGAAAGCTGGAGATAACAGTGTGGCAAAGCCCTCCCTCGCGTTAAATAAAGTATAGATAGGGTACCTGGATACGCACATCTGAGCTTTTTAGATCTGTTCGTGGTAAACATGTGGTTTTGCGCTTCCTATATATTTTCGTTTTTTTTAATGAAAGTTCAGTTGTTAGTATTTGCTTGTGCTGTGGCCTTCTTCGTCTGGTCTTACGTTTTTTGCGCTATTTTCATACAGGTATGGGGCAGACTTATCCCCCCCCCCCCCAAACCCGTCGCACGCCTAGGTCTAACCAATTCTTCCTCTCTCTCACTATTCTCTCTAGAATTCGCAAAGTTCCGGACCAACCAAACAACGGCACCACCAGCAGTGTCGGAGTCTAGACCAGCGAAAAAGCACGTGGCCTCGAGGGGGAGCTATCGGCCCATCTGGCGAGACCAGCCAGCAACGACCGTCCCAGCGACGGGCACGACAGCTCGCGGGACGACGGCGCAGACGCCATTCTCAAGCGGCGGAGGTACGTGATTGACGTCTATACGGAAGGGGCTATATCTTAGGGCTGCTGACCCGAAGGTCAGGGATTCGCTCCCGGTCGCCTTTCGATGGAGGCGAAATGCTAGGGGAATGTGCATTGTGCAATGTCAGCGCACGTTAAGTATGATCGGATGATCGAAATTTTCTGAGCCATGCACTACGGCGTTCCTCATACTCATATCGCGGTTTTGGCAGGTAACACACCAGAAATTATTACAGTTAGCCCCGCGTAAGAAAGCAGAGACGTGGAAAAAAAAAAGAATACATGTTTTGCGCACGTAAAGTAATTAAGTGAATAAATTATAAAAAAGTACTGAAATTACGCTGGTCTGTCAATACCCATGAAGAATTTCTTCCAAGATCCACCAATGACAGAAATTTTCTTTTGCTCTCGGCACCGTCTTGTCAGGAACTGAAGCGCCCGACACCGACACCAATGCCGTAGGCAGCGAGCGCCCTCTCACTACCGGCAGCGACAAGAAGGCGTCGTCTTCGACGGCGACAGAGGTACAAAGCGACGGCAGAGTGAAGAGCATCGAGTCCGGAGGCGTGAGCACTGACGTCAACTCTGACGACACACCCAACGACCGGCCACGAGGTCTCTTGGCAGCCCTGCCCCTGCCAACCAAAATGCACGGGCCAGGTAAGATAACGTGATTCGCCGGCTCCCTCATTACGACTGTGTGCTATTGTTCATTATTTGCTCTCAACAATCCTAGGAATTTGGTACGTGGGCAGAGTGTAACGTTAATAGCGTTGGTGCATAGCCTAACGAAAGACTTGTGGCGCAAGCAGAACAAGGAAGAAACTAGAGAAGACAGGATAGTGCGCCCTGTCCTCTCTTCTCTCGTTTTTTTTTTTCTTGTTCTTTTAACGCCACAAGACTTTCGTTAAGAAACCTGGAGGATTGCGAAAAGGGTTCCACTTAAAATGAGGACGACGCAGCAAGCCATCAAAATGATAGATGTAATCTTAAGCGGCAAGAAAAGAGCGTAGTGGGTCGGGGAACAAACTGGTGTTAAGGGCATCTTAGTCGAAATCAAGAAGAAGAAATGGGGCAATGGCAGGACAAGCAGCGAGAAGGCAAGATAACCGCTGCCCATTAAGAGTAACTGACTGGATTCCAAGACAAGGCAAGTGCACTATCGGGAGGCAGAAAGTTAGGTGGACATATGAAGCAAAGAAGTTTGCCAAGATAACTGAGCCACAGCAAGGACGGGACCGGGTTGACTGGTGCAGCAAGTGAGAGGCCTTTGTCCTGCAGACGATGTAGTCAGGCCAATTTCTAGCCCAGCTTGACAGGCTGATTACGATGACGTCGGCAATGTTGCTAGCCGCTTCTATTGAGTGTGACGTCACACTTATTGTGACGGAGGCGAGATGTAGATTTAATAGATATTTATACCAGTGAATCGGCAGCTAATACAATATGGCTGATGAGCCCCACGCGCAAGCGCTTCACGTTTACTCGTCTTCTTTATCCTCGGAGAACCCATGTCGCACCGTAACAATATATTGGTGTTTGGCCCCAGGACCGCGCTCCCTGCTTTGCCTGGTGGAAGGCGGTGGTGTGCGTCCGGGCCCGCCGCTTCACGAGTGCTCGCACCTGATTTTGGGAGACCAGGTCCTAGACCTCCTGCAAAAGGTCATCAGGCCGGCCAGGAGAGGTAGGTATATGCCTGTCGCGTTTGCTGAATCTATCCCGAGCGTTATGAACACATTTTCCGTCCTTCCTTTACACCGAACGCCATTATGGCACTGCGTTTCTAAGCGAAGCTCTTATGAGTTAGATTTCGGTGGTGCCGTTGTACGCGAAAAGCCCGGCGCCGGCAAGTACAGGAATGCGGGTGTACACAAATGCGGCCCTCTAAGATTCGCCGGTCACATGCGTATTGTAAGAACCCTTTTTCAAGTAATTGATGCTTCTCTAGATCGTGGACTTGTCGGCGACCATCCGTTCCTGATACGGCAATCTGATCTTTTATTGAGCTCCCCTATCATTTCATGTTGCCAAATTTCATTGCTTCATTTCATTGTTTCCCACATGATCGTCGTTGTTGTCTGTAGCTACAGAAGTGTAGCGCTGCTAAGCACGCGCGTGGAGGTCCGATTCCCGGCATGGAGGAAGGGAAAAGTTGGAGGGGAGCATTGTGCAATGCGAAAGAAAGAAAAGTAGTTGGTCAACAACGCACACGCCGAGCTTCGTTTCCCACCCTTTTCCCGATAAGGGGAAAGGCTCCTAATGGTGTTGTTTTCATTCGTTGGTTGACAATATACAAGAAGTGACGCACCGTCCCCTGTCTTCAGGTTCCGGCGACCGCGAGCCCCTGCCCATGACCACGGCGGCGATGGCCGAGCAGGTGCGGGCACTGCGAGCCGAGGCGGCTCCGGGAATCCGCCTCCTCGCCGGCCTGCGATCGCTGGAAGTGGAGAACGCGTACGTGCGCCTCTGGTCCAACCGGTCGGGTGTGGCGGCGTCGGCCAACCTGGCCTACGAGTGGGTACGCCGCGCCGGCCTGGACGGCATCGCCCTCACCAACCTGGTCGTGGGACGACACACCGTCGACGTGTACGTGGATTTCCTCAAGGTGCGTGTCCTGGTAAAGTGTCCTTACAAACTGCTCTGATAAACTTCTGACAGAGTCCTCATAAACTGTTCTCATAAAGTGTCCTGATAAACTGTTCTGATTCAGTGTCCCGATGTAATTGCGCTGAGCAAGAGGTACGTAGGCTAACACAGAGAACGAAGCGAACATGTGACCGATAGTATATGACATCTGTGTTACTCCTACGTGGCCTTCGCTCAGCGCAACTACATCATAATGTCGTTCCAACTAGACCAGGTTGAAGCTTTTCTGATAAACTGGGGCCGAATTTTTCGTGCTTTCCTATTGTTCAGCCGGCCTCGCTAATGATATGTCCCGTGCCCCGCCACGGTGGTCTAGTGGTTATGGCGCTCGACTGCTGACCCGCAGGTCGCGGGATCGAATCCCGGCCGCGGCGGCTGCATTTTCGATGGAGGCGAAAATGTTTGAGGCCCGTGTACTTAGCTTTAGGTGCACGTTAAAAAACCCCAGGTGGTCGAAATTTCCGGAGCCCTCCACTACGGCGTCTCTCATAATCATATCGTGGTTTTGGGACGTTAAACCCCAGATATTATTATTAATGATATGTCCCGCATCGTGACTGGCTGAAATATTTCCTAACGCAATATTTTGAGTAATACGTTTTTGTGAATACGGGCCATGATTGCGACTTGCGCATCGTGTCGTGTTCCGCGTGATGATTAAGCTTCTTCGAATTGCTCCGCCATCGATAAAGCTAAGGAAAAGACCCTGCTAAGGCGGGCAGAGACCTATGGACATAGACCTACAGGCAGTCACAACACGGGCGGGCAAAGACCTAAAGACCAATGACGTATGGACAGTGACATCACGGGCCGTTGCCATAGTTTATCTACGTGAATATTTGCTGAATGTCCGCATTCATCGTTCCCCTGCAGTACATTTAGATAGGGTGTAGTAAGCTTTCTCTAACACCTACACGACAGGGCGAACGTCTGCAGACGTTTGTCGCTCGACGAACGCGCAAGACGTCTACGCACCTGTGTAGAACGTTTATACTGTTTTTCGAGTGTCTCTTATATTACTCTTATCGAAGACGTCCACAAAGCCCTTCGCTTGTCTGTCTCACTTCTTTCTAAGTGTCGCGTCCTGCCGCGTGGTTTGATCGAAGATATAAAACATGTATGTTACTCTTACAGAAGTTCAAATAAGCTCCACAAAGCACTTCTACATTTTAACACGTCTATGGTAGGATTTCCTCAAGATGTCTCAAGGTATCTTTAGGGATATTTAAGGAAGACAGATGTTTGCCATTTACGAATGCATTTGCCGGCGAAGACACGATGGTTACTGCTGTGGTCACAGTTACGTTTCTCTCTCTCCCTCTTCCACTGATCAGCGGCTGCGAGCCCTGTTTCGCGAGGACTACCTCATCGTGTTCGGCTTCTTCCACCGAGAGAGCCACGAACACGACCACACCTACACTGAAAACGCCATCCGCACCATCGTCAGGCAAGCAACATTATTTACTTATTTATTTATTTATTTATGAAGGCGAAAGCCTTAAATGCCTCATCAAACGCTTAATTCGACCGTCGCCGTGAGGCTCCATATAAAGTCGAAATTAATAACATCGTTACACGCGTCGTGTATTCTATGTTAGCGTGCCACGGCAGCCGACGATCGCGGCTCAAGCGGCCGTTTTTCGTCGCGCGGCAGGGCCATGAGGGAGGGGGGCTGCATCGCTCCGGCGGGAACTGCGTACTTTGACCGGCCGGGCGCCTTCGCGCGCGCACTATCTTGACAGGGATCAGCAGACGAATCATACCTTTGTGCGTGCTGCGCTCTCCCCGCTTAGTTTGCGTTGAAGCGATAGACAGCACGAAGGCGGCTTCGCTCGTTGCAGCGGCCGCGTGCCCTTACGCTAGTGTTTTGTTGAGTAACGCCTCATTGGATGCTAAAGGAGTTAGCTGCAAGCCTTACTTCGTATAACGTTCCAATCTGTTGCTATCGCATTCATTGCTTCGTGCTTGCGGCGACAGCTTTTGCAGTGAAGCTGTCTTACCTTAGCCTGTGCCGTCGTCGATCTAGTAGTAGTAGTAGTAGTAGTAGTAGTAGTAGTAGTAGTAGTAGTAGTAGTAGTAGTAGTAGTAGTAGTAGTAGTAGTACTAGCCAGTGGCTCTGGGTCTAACCAGTGTTGTGTATTTTCATGTAATAAGAGAATGTAAAATATTGATTGATTGATTGATTGATTGATTGATTGATTGATTGATTGATTGATTGATTGATTGGTAGTAGTAGTAGCAGCAGCAGCAGCAGTAGCAGTAGTAGTGGTAGCAACCGCAGTAGCAGTAGTAGTAGCAGTCACGCTGGTCACGTAATCAGAGGTGGGAATGAATGAATTAAAAAATGATGATGATAAATGATGACGCTCGAAATAATAATGGCGATGACGATTTTGATGCTAAATGAGCATGATGATGATGATGATGATGCCGCTCGAAATGCGTAAGTGCGCGTATTTCAAATCTAGCGGCGGATTCACGACACCACGTGATCTCGCTAGCCAATCACATACACTCGCGCGTTTACGGCTTCCCTGCCAGACGACAGTCACAGCGTGGAACTCGTTGAAATTTTTACGCGATGTCTTTTTTTTTCTGCCGCATGTTCATGTAGTTGCACAGGAGTCCAGTATTCGTCTATGCAGTGATAAGTAGTCTGTTAGTCTTCATCATTAATCTTCGCGGGTTCTGACGCGACTTCACGCGAGTCTATTCATCCATAAACGTTCCCGTAAACGCAGACTGTGCAGCTTCACCGTGTTCGAGGCTCACGACGTGCGCCCACGGCCGTGCCGTTCGTTTGTACTGAACGCATTGAACGGCTACCGGAACGCCATCTCCAACGCAACCATCGTGAGTAGGCAGTCAGCAATGAAGTGAACTTCGATATAGCGGATACGAATATTAGGAATATCGCATGATGTGACACTGATGTACAGACGGGTCCACTGTTAAAGGGAACATTTGCGTTCCGGGTATGTCCGGATTTCGCTCTCCTATACAACAGCATTGTGGCTTAGATTTGCATAACACTACTGGTGGTTGACAGTTCTGAACCCTTATGACAGACTATTAACATGCACGAACAATCTTTCCCCATGCACTAGCCGTTAGGAGGCCAAAAAATGAAAAGTGCTCATTCGAGTGTTCTCTTTAACATTGTACCGTACTGTACATAAAGTATTGACTCCGCAATTTTACAGTGTATCAGGCACGTTTATAACGAACATCGTGTTTAAAATGAAAGTCCTCTTACGTCCAATGCGTTTCGTTTTAATAAGTTTCAGCTGTATTTTTTTATGTTTATTGACTTATTATGTAAAGGGATCGTCATAAGTTCCCAAGCCACTATCCCATGCAGTCCTATGGCAGCGCGGCTTTGGGAACTTTTTACCACCCTATGCATCACATGATTACATTGGGAAAAATGGATCAAAGCGTCAAAAAACTCGATAAGATTTGGCTTTGGTGGAGTGGCAATGGAAACATACACAGTAGTAAGGTATAACGTTGGATTTTTAAAAAGCAATTGTCTCCACTCGTGTTTTGTTTTGCGTTTTGCATTTTTCCCGTTTTCTGGAACTCTACGAAACTAGTAATATACCAATTTGCCCAGAAACCTCTCTTACGAACTGTGGATAGATTCCAGCAGTACTTTGGTTTGGGCTAGCTGGTTCACTGTCGGACTTGTTATGAAGTAGCAACGCAGGAACACAAAGAAAAACAAAGAAGCGCCCACAGCTTCAACTTTGTCTTTGTTTCCCTGGGCTGCTACTTCTTAAGAATTATAGATTTTTTTGCTTTCTTTTTATCTTTATCTTCAATTTCACTTAACTACATACTATTTCTGAGGCGTCCTTGGCGTCAGCAATCCTCTCTTTTGTTTAATAGAATCTACGCAATATAATCAAGCTGCCGTAAGCCTGTCCATATAATGCTACTGTTATGCGGGCACTGCGATCGTAGGTGTCGTCGCTGGCCACGATTCGTCGCCTGGGCGTGCCACGTAGCCAGACATGCGTGTCCATAAGCCTGGCCGTGATGCGGTTTCTGCTGTACGACCGGCCAAGGCGCTTAGGACAGGTCTGCCACAACTACTTCCCCGAGGCATACTCAATGGTGAGCACACACGGCGACAGCTTAATTTTAGCCGCGAAAGCACTTCTATATCTTACCTATTTAGGTTTTGCGGATGTCGGGAAAGAACACGAGGCTTCAGCTAGAATCGGGAATGGGGGTTCAGCATGTCGCGCCGCCATGCTGCCAGGAGATGAGCTTCACAGGCAATATGGGGACATACTATCTTTCGGCCTTACCAAGCGTCCCTAGGAAGCATCTTGCCCTGCACTTTTCCCACACGTACAGGAATTCAGGTTCCGCATAACGCTTACGTCACGAGTCCTGCCTCCTGTTTTCGGGTTCCTTTTGTGTTGTGCGGCGAAAATCCAGAGGCATCCTGCGTCTATCGGAGCCGTGTGCAATAATAAGATGACGTTGCGTCTTACGTCATGCGGTCTCCGGAAGAGATTGCTCCCTCTCTGAGGAATGGATAGCGCACGGGCTTTCGTTCAAATGCTATTGCAGCGCACACATGGGAATTCGAGAAAGGCAAACAAACACATGTGTGTTCATTTGTCTTTCTCCTGTCTTCCTTTGACGCACCTGCGAAAGGTTTCGGAGGTGCCATACCAACAAGCCCGCATCGTAACGTTAGTTCTTGTTCCAAATTTTCAGGTTTCTTGAGCAGTACAGATCTGTGACACTTTACGGACACTAACATCAGATGGAGGTAAACTATTGCGCACAAAAAACAGGCACACAAGAGGAGGAAACACAGACAGACAGACGAAGCGCTTCGCCTAGCTGTCCATCTGCGTTTCCTCCTGTTGTGTCCCTGTTTTTTTTTTTTTTTTGTGCGCAACAGCTTAGCTCCAGATGAATAAGCAAAAAAAATTACACCATCGCTCGTTAAAGGGGACCATGGGGCGATGCGAAGCAGCGTTTCGGCATGTCGAGCCCGCGTTTCAGAAGGGGAGTGGAGAGAGGGAGTGGGAGTGGAGGTGTGTGGAGAGGGATTGCGCGTGCGCAGTAAGAGTGGTCACGCCGCACACCACCACCGGATTGAACTCCGCCATAAGATGCTTTGCATCTAAAAAGCCCAAGCGTACACCCCCCTGAACTATCATCAGAGCGCGATTATTCCACGCACCGCGCTTCTTTTTTAAGGAGTCGTACAACGGTGCTGCATGTTTTCGTTGCAACGTATCGCAGCACTGCCGGGAGTGGACGGAAATACGGTACGAGCGGGGCGCGGTTGCCAACACGGCGCTCGTCCACCGGCGTGCCATGGCCGTCGCCGAGATCATGGACAGTTTCGACAACGAAACCACGCTCGCCCACAAGGTACGCACACGATAACGCCGATAAGCCGGGGAATGACGTCAAATGTAGATGTGGGCCAACTCCTCAGTCGGAGTTATCCGTGTGTGCATTGGTATACTTTGAGAAGTAATTAATTCAACCAACTTTTATTGCAGTAGGGTTTGCTGAAGGACCAGGGGTACGTGTTACTTCGAAGGAAAAAATAGCGCGAAGACATGGACATAGGAGAAGCACAGCGCTTGCGTCGTGTGCTTTTTCTTCTTGTGTCCAGACTTCGCGCTTCTCCTTCGATGTAACCTTAATGGACCGAACACACGACGCTCGGAGCGCGTGCGCAATGGTTATCCCGTCGTCGTGATGTCCGTATAATCGCAGCCATTCCCCGTTGTATGCATGAAGGCAATGTTTAGGATAAGGCCAATTACATATGGCGCATTCTTCAGTGATTTCTTAACAATTTGCATCATTGGCATGGCCAGTGGAGGGGGTTGTTGGTTTGGAATACCTTTGCCCTCGAAATTTCTTCTTCTTCTTCTGTGGTTATTAAGGAAAGGAAAAAGGCACCTAATTTCTGTCTGCCTATAGGCGACACGGCGCAGTGCCTTGTAGGGGTGGGGGGTAAGGAGGGAATAAAAGAATAGTAGGAAAATAGAGAGAAAAGTGAGAGGAGCACATCCATCCAACGAAGAGAAAAGAGGACAGGAAAGATTGGGAAACGGTCACGGGAGTTCAGGGACGGGTCCGCGAAACACAGCTAGAGGCACAGTGCACAACACCGACGAAACGGAGAAGGTCCCGACGATGAGCGGCGCACGGCATAGCGGGCGAGGAGTCCGTCACGGGGCGCCGATCAGCGAGAGGTACGAGGAGTAATCCAGGACATCGCGGCCGGCACGTCCGTCTTGCTTGAAATCCAGCGAGCGAATCAAATTTTTTACACGCATAGTATATCCACATATATTGCACTACCCCCTGGCCCACACAGGGGTGTAACCCCCTTTCCCCTCCTAAAATAAAATCCTAGTTGCGTTCCTGTTTCATACGCAGCGTCATTGTACAGCACATGGGCGTGCGCATTGGGAGGGGGCGCCCCCCTAATCATGTGAAGGGGGGGGTGCCAATTCTAGCCCTTACCGTTACTCTGTCGGACATGTGCCGTCATTGTTTATTGTGCAGCTAAGATTATGGGCACACATGTTTTTGTGTCAATAAGTGCGGTCGAGGACCCCTGACGTTGCATTACAAAAGAACTGCTTGCTTCCCACCTTTGGCCACGGAAAGCAGCGGACCAATGACAGGCCGTTGTGAGAAGCACGTCATGTTCGCTTCATTTTCATTTTCGCAAACATTGCGGGGTGGGGGGCGCCGCAATGAAGCTTGCTCCCCACCCTCATGCGGAAACCCTGCGCACGGCTATGATCGTACTGGTGTTCTGATGAGCATGCAGTGGCTATAGCCAGGGAGGGGGGGGGGGGGGTATAGCCCCCCCCCACAATTTTCCATGTGTATATATACACGCATACATACAAACGCACGTACAAACATACATAAAGTATGGATGAACACCGTCCCCCCCCCCCCCCAAAAAAAGAAAAAAAATTCTGGCTACGTTACTCCTGATGAGTAATTTACTGTGCCGATGAAAGCACTTGCTACAAAACCCGCACTTCGCAGGTTAAGGCGCTCGTCCGCAATGCCGGCATCCCTTGCGTGGCCGCCTACAACGTCGAGCTGGACGACGCCACGGGTATCTGCGAGTCCGAGACGCCCTACTCGAGGCTCACCGCAGTGGCCACTGCGTTGCGCGGCACGACGCTCACGAAGCGCACTACAGCGGCGCCTCCGAAACCCGTGCCGCGCAAGGCTATCGCTAAAGGCCACAGCGCCGCCGAGACATCGCCGACTGTGGCGCCACACCACCGCCATCGAATGCGCAAACGGGTCTTGGTGGCCGTTAAAAAAAAGCGGCGCCATTAGCAGGCATGCTAGCAGGGACTCTGACGCTAGTGCCTACCTGCAGACTCTATGCGCGGTCTTAGGATTGCAATATTTAGCGGTAATCTCATTTTTATGGGCTAGAGTGTGGCATTTAATCTCATGCTATGTATTAGTTTATATCGTAAATACAGCTCTCATGTGATCACGCTTATAAAAACTCCATTGCGTACTTTACGAATTTGCGCAATCCTTCATGCCTGTGATATGCTGTTGATGTTTGTTAGAGTTTCAGATACTTGGTGCGGTTTGTTGTGGTTTAAATATTGAGCGGTAATAATGTTCTGTTGATATTTATGTGCTCAAGTGCGATATTTAATCTTACGCTATGTATCTGTTTATATTGCAAATACAGCTCTCATGTAATCACATCCTATAAGGATTATGTGCACTAGTTTACTAATGCAAATGTGGAAGATATGTGCTGTGGTGATTAAAGTGTATACTGGGAGGGTTCAATCTAAGAGTGTGAATAAAAGAAGCAGTTAAACAATACATTTGATATGCTCCGAGTTCACTGCAACTTAATAAATTAAAAGTGGTTTGAGAGCTTGCATGCACGCTCTAATGTACGTAATTGTAGCACAGCACCGGTTCCACACAACTCTGGCAAAAACTAAAGCAAACGATACTTCAAAGTTCTACAGGCATCAAATAACAGTTCATAAATGACAGCAGAATGTATATGATCATCAATGGGAAGTTCTTCAGAAGCCTAACAGCCAAGTTTAACTATAAAGCCTGACAAATACCACATCAGCACCAAGTTGAACATAAACAGCACATTAGCAGAAAGTTCAACAGCTGATCAACAGAAGGTCCAAGTAGGCTTTTGCCTTCACATTCATAGAGAGTGCTAAGCAATCCTCGAATTTGTTCTGTGGCGTTGGCTCACCAAGAGTGTGTGTTGGTAAGTGTCCGATACATCACGAAATTAGCTTAGACAGAAGGTTCGTACTACATGTAGATATAATGATGATGATGACATCCTCTTCCTGATGGCGCTCGCCCCACAAAGGGGCGTGGCCCAAGAACTGAGCGGCAGGATGTTTAAAAGCTCAAAAACACTGGAAACTTAGACTACGAATTAAACACCAAATAAACAAAAACGCTAAACGAGCAAGGTCACTCTATCAGATCGGATTTATGACAGAGATAGTGACGGATCTGGAAGCAAAATACTAACAGATAAAATAGATTAACATAGTAATCCTTTAAAAGCGAAGCTGGTCTTGGTCGAGCCTTTCATGTCATGTTATGTGGGTATCATAAACGGGTATGTGCCACAGACATTGGGTAAATCCCACTACATCACCACTGGTCCACTAAAAATAAAGGCAACAGTTAGCTCAACAAATGACTATGTGCCACAGAAATCTGCGTGGCCTATCAGAAAACTATCATCATCAGAGAACTTACACAGAAATTTTGGTCTGTCCGTCTTTCCGTTTGACTGACACCCGATTCAGCCACCCGACCAAAGTTGAACCACTTGCTTACCGCCCGCCCATCTTGAACTGGTACGGCTGTTCATACTTGCGAACGTTGTCGATCAAAAAGTAAATATTACGCATATCTGAGGTGCAACATCACTACGTAAGTATTAGGTGATGTGTTCCTTTACCAGAAAATATACATAGATACGTAATTCTAAAGACCCTAGTTTCTTAAGCTGCGCTGAAAATGCCATGCCGTCACGGCAATGAACGCCCTCTACCACGGAGGAAGGAAACCCTCTGCGCAAGCTCATGTTTCCCGACGTATGCCAGATGGCGCCCATATATCACACAGCGCTCGTCTATCGTCTTTCGGTGGCATTTGCAGCGTAGCACGCAGATACGCGGCCAATTTTTTACTCTCCATATGCTCCCTTACATCAAGCAATATACCTAGGGATGAGCACTTGGCTGCTGGATGAAAGGGCAAGACTATTCACTTTCCTCCGTCTTGTCGTGAATTTGCAGCACATGAAAAAGCACCCCATTTAAACTTGCTAACGCAGCACTTCCGATAGTCAAGGATGCTTTATTTGAAATAAACCTCACATATGCAACATATGAACGTCTATGAAATGCGAAAGATTGAGAATATAACATGAATGCTCTGCGCTCTAAGATGGCGACCGACATGGGAAATTCATGTCTTAACACTTTGTTGGTGTGCATATTGCCATTCCTTGTAGACCGTGCACATCGGCATTTCAGTACAGAGATATGCAACGCCTGTTGCTTGTGTACAGGCCTGCTGTGAAATACTAAGTAAGACAATGTAAACAGTCGAACAAAACATGTTCCAACAATGTGAAAATGGACCATACCTTTGGACAGCATGAAACTACTGTTGTGATCAATTCAAGGCATTATAGTGCCTGAATGCAAGCTAGTTGGTACGTGTCCGTGAAAACAAAAATGAAAAACTGACAGGTAGACACAAGACAGCACTAGTACTGTGTCTACTTGTCTGAATTCAAGGCTGTTTCACGTACTTATCATTAAATTACCAGCATTTGATAAAGAGCTTCATCACAAGCTACAATGCACTAGGCTAATGAATCCAACAGACAATTAAGCCGAGAAAAGTGTAGGGGACACTTTTACTTCTAATGGTAGCGTAGAAATTGCGACGTAAGTGGAAATTAATTAAAGGGGACAAAAAACTTTTACCGCTGGCGAGGCCTGAAAGCGCAACTTTCAAATTACACCAATTGCACGCTGAAATTTAAATTACACGCTCTGCTAATTGGTGGGCGTTCCTCTCATCCCTTTTGTTTGGTATTTCTACACGTGTAATCCCTGGGAGTGTTAGCCAGCACCACTCATAACCAAGGAGGCGAATGTTCCACACTAGCCACTTTCGAAAAATGTGAAGCAAACACATCACTCACTTGAACACAAGGTTCACAGATATACATATAAATCAAGACAACAGTTGCAGCCGGATTACGTAAGACTGAAAAATGAAACACCGAGATTTTATTTACATGGCACGAACAGATAAAAAATGCACTTAATAAAAATCTTCGTCGGCAGCGGTTTCTTGGACAGCTGCCTTTTTGTTCTTGATGTGGTCCTGCTTGTTATACAAGTCTGCAACCTGTGACAACGAGAACAACCACGGTAATGCTGTAGACTCTTCTTGAGGTATCGGGATGACGGTTTAATAGTGACAACCATCCAAATCACTCAGTGGCTGTTTGTGAAACTGCCCTAAATGCTTTGCATTGGTCCCGGGTTTGAACCCCGAATTGGGAAGAATTTTTCGTCAACTGGGAATGTTTCTGAGAAATCCGTAGGGATTTTAAATAGAGCTTTAATTAATGAGCAGGTGAGTGACAGCTTTATCGTAATACTTAGCCCTTCGAGGCGCTCTGCACACATTTATGTACACAACTTAATTTTGCTAGTTGTGCCGACTAGTGGCCTAGAAGGAGCAAAAAGTTTGGATGAATTGAACCTTCAACGTACTAAATGTGTCTTCAATTAACTTCATTTTGCTCACTGCTGAAGGCACTACCATGCCCGACGAGTCATTCGACAAGCCGCTTCCCATGAGCTACTTCAAAAGTACAATTTCTCGTTGCTTAAAACAAACATAACCGAAAACGAAATTGCACTACTATATTTCTAGCCTGAGATTTCATTGTTTATGCAAGCACAGAGCACTAGCAACTTCAGCATAAATAAATATTGAATTACAATTTAAGATTCCTATAAAACATATAAACCAATGAATTGATGATATATGATGACATATGATGTTTGTTGGCACAAGGGCCAGGCGAAAGAGCGCCAGAAGATGATAATGAATGTGAACAATGGTTGTGTTAAGTGGCTGTATAAAGGCCTAAAATTCCGCGAGCTAAAGGCGGGTAGAACGTAAGTTAAACCGAGATATAACGAAATTGACAAATTCCGGGGAAAATTCGTTATAAACAGGTTTTTGTTTTATCCAATTTCAGCACAAAAATTCGGTAAAGAAACGCCCAAATTAAACAAAAGGAGAATTGAAGGCAGAGCTCACCCAAAACATTTATTTAGCAGCAAATTATTGCATTATTTTGCTCTATTGCTTGTTCGTGGAGAATGGCAGTACTAGATGTTTGTAGGACATCAATACGACGCTGCTCCGTCGGCGTCTAGCCGTGGCCTTCGAGATTGACTCCGGCAACGCAACGGCGTGTTGCCAGAGCCAATCTCGGAGGCCGCGGTCTCACGAACCCGCGGCACGGCGCAAGGCGGTAAAGCGCGTGACCACAGTGACGAGCTGACCTCCGAAGATCCGTCGTTACCGTAGTCGCGGACAGCTTCCACCAGTACCTAATCTGACATCACCTCAGTAGTGACCGACACAGTTATCGGCATTAAAAAAAAATCGCGAAAGCTGCACGTCGTCAGGGGCCGCTCCACGCACGCGCAGTGAAACCATGCACGCGCTTACAGCGTCGAAAATGAAGATCTAACTCCATATGCAGCGCGGCCCCGCATATGCGGCACGAACTCGAAGCGTAACAACACATAGCAAAGATTTTTTGTTTGTTTTAGTGGTGTCACCTGGTGTCACGGTAACGAAGTGCAGTTCAGAGACTACTGCAACAACCAAAGAGTGGCGCTGACAATGCAAAAGCAGTTTTTTTTTGGCACGGTTAGCGTGGTGCCACCCACGAGCAGATGGATGAGGTTTGAAGGGAGAGAGGGAATGAAGGGCACGCCTACGCACGCGCCCGCGGCGGCAAGAAAGCCAGCTCGAGGAGCGCAGGCCTCGTCTGTCTGCCTCGTGCACACCCGCACGCACAAACTAGCGCTCGCTCTCGCCTTGCAGTTGCCAGGGCTTCAAGCGCACCATGCGTGACGCCGCCGCTTCACGCTCTCATCGGCGGGGCAACCGCAGAAGATGCATGCAGCGTCCGCTTGTGCCAAAATGATAAAATTCAAGGCAAAATCCCTAGGTTGTCAGAGGCAAAAGTTCGTTATGTCAAGGGTGTCTCTCGCTGCCACTTTGTTACATAGAGGTCGCAAATACATGTGCTTCTATGGAATAACGGCGAACAGAAAAACTTCGTAATACCAAGGAATTCATTGTATGGAGGTTATTTATAGGCACGTTTAATATAAGCATTAAAAGCATGGTAGTGACGTCAAATATGTGCATGGAGAATGAATGGTGACTAGAGAATGGTGAATAGAGAATAAATCTACGAATTGTGACATTACTTTAGTTGCAATAGCACACCGAGTGCCTTGAAATAATGCTGCGTAAATTTGAAGCACTTACAGTTTTTCATAGGTTGCGTATGAAATGGTTAACATTTAGTTAGCATGCAATAACATACGCAATAATTATGTAATAGAATACTCAACATCCATGAACTTCCCCAAATGTATTCCACCAAGCTTCTGTGCAGAGCTAAGCCTCTGCAAGTGTGTTTTCTTATGTCACATACCTGTTGGGCAGAAGTGGCATCCTCAGGATTCTTGTCGTCTCGTATCCTAATGAACCGGGGAAACCGCAGGGAAATGCCCTTCTCGGGATCAACCTGTACGTTGAAAAGGCATGTCAACGTGATCTTTATCCTTGGTCAGATTGCCTTGACTACATTAGATATGAATTTTATCTCCCTTGTATGTTGATAAAACAGCCAACAGCCTACATTAGCTAACACTTCGCATCGTTCAGCCATCACGGAGCCAGCATTAGCCGAAATTTTAGCTATCACACAGCATCATAGAGCAAACACTAGATAGCACCGGCGATCATTTAGGCAGCACTAGAAAACAAATGACTCAGTGTTTAGCATGACATAGCCAGCTGCAGCCATCACTGAGCCACTATTAGGCAACATTAGCCATCATTTAGCCACCACTGGCCAAGATTAGCCAATGCTGGAAGTCTGCGATCGAATACAGCAGGCCAGGACACTACTGCTCACCACTTGCTGATTGTATATCATGGAGGGAGGAGGTATGCTTATGGTGAATTCCATTGGCGGATTTGGAGTGGCCTATGAACTCTACGCCGGAGCAATCCAACCCGTGGAGAGCATTTGAAGGAAATCTGCCAATGGAACACAAGCGCCCTCTCCAGAGCAAATGGTAGGGGGCGCTAGCGCACATCTATTTTCGTAAGCGCCCAGCGTTCCTCGCGGAGAGAACGGGCGTGGTCGGACAGCACATTTCATCGTACATGGCACGCGCTGGGAGCTTGCGACTTCCGGTCGAATCCACCGCTTTTCGCGGAGTAGAGAGAGCTGCTCCGTGGAGTGAATCTGGCGGCGGAGCTGCTCCAGATCTGCCAATGAAACATACAGGGAGCACTCTCAATCCGCCAATGGAACAGACTTGCTCCTAATGGAGCAGAAAAACTGCTACCGGAAGTGCTCCGAATCTGCCAATAGAATTCACCATTATGTACAGCAAAATTCCGAGCGAGTGCCCCCCCCAACTTCCCAGCAATGCGAAATTACTGGCAAAATGGGGGGGGGGGGACGCATTGCAAGAACGGCACCAAAATTCAAGATGGCAGTGGCAAAGTTTTCCTGCCAGAAAAAAACGGAAGGCACGTGGACTTCCTCAAATTATTCTCGCTCTCATTTGTTGCAAGGCGCATATCACAACAACGGCTCACAAACACAAGAAACACAAGGGCAATGCAATCAGATCGCGGGAAGCACAGCATGGAAGCACCTCCAATGACAAGCCAACAAAGCTCTAAGCAACAGAGATCTTAGAGGCCTTACTATTGATGGCTATGTTGTCGTGGGTACCATTGCAGTACAGATCTTGAAGGCCATGCTTTTCATTGCACTAAGGTTGAGGTGCGCTTGTTATGTGGGGGGAAACAAACTGACGAAAAATTTCAGGTGCAGGTGCTTAGAGATCGGGCTGCTAACCAGGAATGGAAGGAATCCAAGGAGGACAGTGTTGCACGGATCGAGGTGCGGAGCGGTGGGGGAGGGGCGCTTGCTTGAAATTTTACTTTAAGTTCTCGCATATCAGAAAAATGTACCCACCAATCCAAGGGCCGCCTTGTGAACGGGCGAGACGGAGAGGTCGGCACTCTTGATCTCCCACACCTGACAGGGCTCGAACCACGCGTCTGGCGCAAGGCTGTTGTCGAACCGGTAGTACGACTTGGGTGCTGGGATTACGTGCTCCTTGAAAAAGGCCGAATGCTGGTCCAGTTGCTCCTCGCTGAACCCGGTGCCAATCTGTACGGACACAGGTGAACACAGTCCCATGACTTTCACATAATATGCATTTGCAACCAAATTAACAGATTAACAAGGTCAGTTCCTTCATGTCTGTTAACATGAAATTAACATCAATAACGCTTGAAGCAGTGGTAGTGCGTACAATAGGGTTGAAAGCTGGGCTAGTTGGTGAGTGATCATTATACCATATGGTGAAATAGCGCACTTTTGACGAGAACAAAGCGGACAAAGCGAGTGTCGTGTCTTTCTTGTCCCCTTTGTCCTCGTCAAAGGTGCACTACTTCACCATACGGTATGATGGGCAGTGTGTACCTTGCAAAGCGTCTGGAACTCCTCATTGTCGGGGTCGTAGCAGCCGAGCAGGAAGCAGCCAAACGTGCCCGTGCGCTTTCCCTTGCCATGGTAGCCACCGAGCACCACCGCATCCACACTGTCACCGACGCCATCTAGGTAGTCCTTCTTCAACTGTGTACACAGAAACACAGAACCCACAAGTCCAAGTTATTTCTTGAAGCATTTGATGCGGAAACTTTTGGCAGGCAGACGCAAGGCACTTTTGTATTGCGAAAAGGCAGTCGCTGAACTCTCTTCCCAATCGGCAAGGGCCCTTCGTGTGATGCAACATTTTCAAGACATGGGGCTGATGAACGACAGGTCACTGCTACGCCCCTGCTACCAATGGTATAAAAGAGTCAGGCGCAACAATTGCCGGCTTTGCACGCCCGGCTAACCACACCTGCTGCAAAATCACCACTACCAAGTTTTCTTGCACCCGTCTGTCGACAGCGAATTCCCTAAAAACTTAAAAGAAAAAATCTATAAAATACTTCGCACCAACACGGCCAAAAGTAAATTCTCGGAAATTACTATTCCTGTTGAACATTTAAGTTGAAGATGTTTCCTTCATCGCAAATGCCACAAGACAAGCAGCAGCAGCAGAACACATTCACAATCCAAATTTTTCAGCAAGTTTTCTTTCGTCCAAATACGAACTAACATATTTTCTCGCATATAACCCTCCCTAACTCTACAAAAAGAAAAGAAAAAGCTATACACATAGCCCCAGCATATAACCCGCACCCACTCTTTTTAAGCACATTTTTCAATTTTTTTGGTGTGGGCTATATGCGAGAAAATACGGTATGTACATAACGCTTGAAAATACTTGTGCCAAAATCGAAAGGCCTCTTTCACTTGAATTGTGAGGTCTAATGTCGAACAGTAAAAGAACTATGAAGACGGCAGTACCCACAAATGTACTTTTTCCTTATTTTCTGGATAGTCCAAGTGGCCATCAGTCATAGTGTATTTCTTGGTGTGCTGTAGAAGGGAGTAGTTTAGTCATGTATCTGACACATAATTTCTCACTCTAACCTCCCTTTAAACATGCAATAGCAGTGCTCACAGGAAAGCGCCATGAAAGTCCTTTTGCTGAAATCCTCACGAGGCAACACCGCAAGAGTCTGTTCGCAAAATCCCATGAGCTGCACACACCTCATACCAGTTGTCGTATTCGCAGTAATACTCGCAAGGAAACACCAGTGCATTTCGCAGGAGCGGGAGCCGGACACACCTTGAGCCAGTTGTGGGAGCGCTTGGCGATTTCATACGTGGCCCCAGTGTCCAAGGACTTGACCATGAGACCCTCGCAGCTGCCTGCGAGATTACAGCAACCATACACATCTCGTCACTTACACGTCTAATACAAAGTATACAACTCAACCTTAATAACGAACACAGAAACGTAACATACAATTTATCACGTCAAGGGAACTAGCACTGGCTGGTTGTTCCATAGGCGCCTGTGCAACAAGAACACATGGCTGATACGGCCACACTCGGATATATTGAATTCGATATGCAAATTATTTGATATCTTGAAAATATATTCAAGGAGATTTTACAACTATTCGATATACAGAATAATTCATTATATGTGAGTTCGATATATGCAGGTTCAACTGTACACTTAGGAAGTCATGCAAGTGCGACAGCAGCCACGAGAAACACAACAGAACACTTTGAGTTTGAAATACTACAGTGCAGACCACTTATAACGTAACCGCATATAGTGCAGGACTGGTTATAATGCGGTCTTTTTCGACTCCCGTTTACCCTCCCATAGAACCGCATGTATACGCATACCGCTTATTATGCAGTCCCCCAAGATGAAATACCGTTTATAATGCGGTTGCAAGAAAATATTTCTGACAAACGCGGTAGCGAGTGCGGTTCTCAAAGGAGGTACGCCGCTGGGGAGGGAGTGACGAGATCGTTACGAAGGGCGAGGGCACGCACAGTGAACGAACGAGGGGCGGAGGGAGGAAAAAGACCGCGGCAGCGCTGTGCGGGCTCGTCGAGTGGGGAAGGATGGTGGTTGCCTAGGCGACGGAGTAGCCTTTGCACCGGCGGCGGCAAGGCTCCGCAGCCGCTTGCCGGCAGCGCGTTACGCGTGGAACGTACGATCGCGTCCTCATCAAGTGCGCTTTAAAGTAAGTTTCCTGTCGGGAAAAGCGTCGTCGTTATCACACTTGCTACAGATATCGCGTTTGCTACCTCGTCCGCAAATTGAAAAGTTTTGCGGCTTCATGACGCGAGCATGACTTCAGTGCGCGGACTTAAACGAGCTTGGCGGGCTTTTGTCGCCGTTGATCTCCCAGCCGCGAACATAAACTGCACAAACTTCGTATCATGCGCGCTGTTCTTGGGTTAGTGCTTGAGTGTGATCTTTTCGACGTCCGATCTTCATGTTGTCTTGGAGAAACTTCCCACGACAACATGCTGAACCGCACGCTAGGCCTAATCAGCGTTGGTTGCTTTTCGGTAGTGGTCGTGGGCGATGAAAGTTGCGGTTTGGTGCGGAATCAACGAAACTTTTTGCGATGGCTACACTTGAAGGGAAGAGAATCATATCGTTAATGAAAACGAGGGCATGGTTGGCACAAGCAACTCTCGAATGGTGGTTCCGGATTCGATTGCAATGTCTTGGACATCGCGTGCGCGCCCGTGAAATCGAACGATCGGTACCGCTCAGCACGTGAAATTTCGGTCGCGATTCGACATGGTTTCTGTGTAATGCGCATACCTCGAGGTGGCCTGAAACGTAGTCGGCGAATTTCCGCAATGGCACTTTGTTTTGTTTGCTTTTTCCCCCCCGTGTTCATTTCGTTGGTAATGCGGGTCTTTGGCAGTTAATTTTTGAACATGCATTCGGATATTTAAGTGGTTGTAAGCGCCCCAAATCGCATATGTCGATTATCGGACACGCGAGGCTACATGCTCAACACGTTTTCCGCAAGTGCAGCCTTTGTAGAAGGTTGTTTTGGTTATAGTGCGGTACCGCTTACAGTGCGGATATTCTCGACTCCGGCGACTTACATTATAAGCGGTCTATACTGTATACTAGAGCTGTGCGAATAGCAAAATTTTGGGTGCGAAGCGAATTCGAATATTTTTCGAATATTTCTAGAATATTTTTCAAATACTTTGAAGTGAAATTGCAGAAACAAAAGAGAGGATTCCTAAGCATATTCTTATGAGATAGCAACATGAAAGTGTTTCTTTTCGCTAAGTTGATGAAGCAATGGTGGGATGGTGTTTCATAGTTGTCTTATCAAGAATGAGGCAATGTAGAGGCCGAATTCTATTTATGTACATGATTTGGTGAACCGAAGTGTTGCCGACAACACTTTACACGTGATAGGCAAAGATGCCATTTCCTCAGCCTCTCCTCGTCTTTCAACTTCTGTGGAAGCCCAACTGATGTGGCGGACTCGGGTGTGCTCCCTTCAAGGCCGGAGTTCCAAATCTGCCTCGTAGACATCGATATATAAGAACATCTGAAATTTTGGATGGTAAAAAGTATCGGCGTCCGATTTTTCGGACTTCCTGCCCAAATTTCAGGTCCAAATAGCATTAATTGAGCCCCCACCTCCGCCATATCTTTGATCTCCATGTTGGAACCAGCATTTTCTTGAGTTGATACATTCGCGGCTGCAGCGGAGCTTGAAAGGCAGCTTTGCTGCAATACCGGGGTGTGATGAGGTGAAGCATATTGAAAATCTGAAGGGGTCACTTCAAATCTGACGTTGACTGTATTTGTTTTTGGGAAGTTCGAATAGTTCGAATAGTAAAATTCCAGTGCGAATCGAATCGAATAGCAAACACTATTCGAAAAATATTCGAAATTTTGAATATTCGCACACCCCTAAAATATACCTCAAAAAGAAAGAGACACTAACAGTAGCAGCACAAACTATACCCTCTTTTTAAAATTTCATATTCAATACTACTGCAGATCTAGTTCTCAAAGAACAAAGCCTGGTGATGCAGTTGGGAACCTCTCTTAATGAGCACAAGAATTTTTAAATGTCCTTTAAGAACTCAGAGTGCTCGTTTACATCTCTACAAGCCAAGAACATTTTCTTTATTTTCTGCTGTTGTCCACCGTTACAAATAAAGCGTCTGATTTACCAGTGTCAGAACAAAATTTCACTGAACGAGAAAGTCGTATCAATTGTAAAACGTCATTTTGTTCCGACCATGGTAAGTGAGCTACTTCATTTGTAAAATATTTCACCTGACCACCAAGACAAGACAGCAATTGGTTGAATTCTCGAATACAGCTGATCTTTAGCACAAATTAAAGGCTTATTTTGGGTTCTGTAAGCTTTAGGCATCACATATGGCCACTGTGAAATAGTTTCCACAGCAGCTGTACGTGACACACGATTTTAAAAAATTTATTTTTTGATAATTACTGAAATATTTTCTTTTTTCCGCACAGCCCCATTCAAAAATTAGCGTGGAACCTTATACATCAAAAAGAATCCATCAGCGACTACAACACGCTTTGCATATGTAAAATTTCAATACAATGAAGTTTCAATGTAACGAAGTACTAAACTGCCATTTTATCAACTTGAGTATATTGCCACACATCCTTATTTTTTAATTTTGACACGATCGAGTTTCATCCACAAAAACTGTTACCAGTGCTCAGTGCCGGCCACAGCTCAATGTTTGGGAAGCTTCACGATTGTTCAGATTGTTCCGTTCAGATTACGCGCAGGACGTAAGTAGTCAAGTTCATTCAAAAGCATACACAAGCACCAGCAATGACACTGGAAGGTTCAATGACTGATGTATAAAAGACAACGCGTACTGCCAACAATCACATAACTCGACCACCGACGACTGTTCTTGCTGCTATCGGGGTACAACATGTATTGCTTGTGCTCTGAGTTTTCTTTTCTTTTTTCGGGCACAAGTTACCCCAGTAAAGAGTTCCGTATTTCCCAGTCTTACTGCAGCCTTTTTCACCATCACAACCACACGACAATATTGAGGTAAAACTGTACAACCATAACAGTGCCCAAGTTCCACTTTATATCCACCTATATCAGTGACAATCACAATTACAGAATCAAAACAGAACATCACATTCGCTTGAGGCTGCCCACTCGACCTCCAAACAAGTCAGCTAATGAAGAGAGGGTTCACTGACCTTTGATGGACTCTTGAAGGAACTCCTGAATGTCCTCACTGTCGACAGGTCGGCCGACCGTGCCAGCTGCGTCTCGCCGGGCACCTCGACGAGGGTCTTGCGGAGAAGTTCCCTCCGTTTCCGCAGGGGCTCCTTGACCAACGACTCGCCGTTGTGGTAGAGGAGGTCGAAAGCGAAGACGCACACCTGCACCTTGACCTCTTCCTCGGTCGTCTCCTGCATTCGTTTAAAAATGCGCTTAGGTCAAACTACAGTAGACTCTCAGCAAAACAGAAATCCCTTAAACATAACTGCTTTAAACGCAACAAACGCCTCTACACTCAAACCTCATTATAACAAAGTCACATCTGCCAAGAAAATAACTTTGTTATATCCGAAAATTCGTTATAAACATTTATTTGTAACACTGTAGCTATGACTATTCTTCATTTACTTCGTTATAACCGATAATTCGTTATATCCGCGTTCATTATATCGAGGTTTGAGTGTAATATCACTGCTTTCGTGCTTGAATTCTGCACCCCGATTCGTCTCTCAGTAAACGGTAAACCTGTTAAACAGAACAAGCAACCCAAGCTCACCCGAGCAACCATTTCGCTTGCAGACTTCTTTAATTTCTTAGTGAAGTAGGATTTCTTCAGCTGTCATCATTTCCCATTTTGCTGTTCTTCAAACACACCTACAACACAAACTGACTCTAATTAAGTCACGGCTACTTCAGTTTTAGCGCCGTACCTTTCGCTTGCGAGTGCTCAACGTCTGGAATGGCAGGATGGTCTGGGAGGGGCGGTCCCAGGCGACGGCCTCGCTGTCCAAGATGCAGGTCTTGGTGTCGGGCGAGATGGCCGCTCGAATGCGTGACACCACCTCGGGATACTTGCCCGTGTTGTCCTCCTGGTTGCGGCTGTAGATTCGTACGCTTCCGTCTTCCAAGAGGTGGATCTGATGCAATAAGAACAAATACTTTGATGCTTCAGTACAACAAGCCTGCAACACGCTAAATGCCTACTGCAGCAAAATAGTAGGTCAGGCTTAGTTTAAAATAGTGCATTTGAAGCTAGGCCTAAATACTAGGCCTAACTTAGGCCTAAATTCAAAAAGTGTAAATTGGCAGGAGGCTTAGTTTCCATTCTGCGTTTCAAGCATGAGTAGGTGTGTCACGATGAAGGATGCGAGAACAGGCATTTTTGACATGAATGGCTGAAAAAAAAAAAATTGGCAACCATTCACTGAAGGCACTCACAGTGCCTGTTACAACACAGAAATCTTAGCACCGAGAACAAGCACTCATCACACAAGGCAAGTGTGACACAAAGATTAGCACGCATAAGTTTCTGGACATAGCCTCCGAGATTGGCCAGGGTTCAACAACGAGCCAGACATTATATTTAGTTATTTATTAAAATCCTCAGGGACAAAGGCATTAAAGAGGGAAGTGGTTACAGCAAACAAGAGAAAAAAATAAACATAAAAGCACACAGAATGTTTCAGTAGAGAGGCTTCTGATCATACAGTTTCAGCTGGAGTTAACGAAGGCGTATAACGTGATCCCGGAAAAGCGATAAAAAATGCACGAAGGTTAAAAACGTGGACGTAGTAAGAAAACAAGGCTTGGGTAACAAATGCACTCAGGTTAGACCCACAAAGTAGTAAAAAAACAAGCCTTCAATTATACAATGTTGGCTACAGCTGCTTAGAATGAAACATGCAAACAAACCTTCACACTATCAGAATGAAACAGACCACAGACTCGGTGATATATGACAAAAAAACAGAGTAACTACACATAGCTGCACCTCACCTGAGCACGCTCGCCGTCGTACTTGAACTCGCACGTGAATGCCGACCCTTCGAATCGGTTGAGCACCCTGAGATGGCCTTGGTCGGGTGGGCCAACATGGGCTTCAATGGGATGCCGGGACTGAGCCGGCAACGTTTGGGGAGCGAGTCGACGCCCTCTTCGAGCAGGGCGTTGATGATGCGTTCGTAGTCGGGACACTCGCTGCACGATAGCAAGGCAGCAAGGATTGTTTTGTGCTCGTATCAACGCAGAGCAGCACAAGTGAATGTAGATGGAGAAGATGACAAGCACAAAGCGCTTTTAACGTGACACGCATAGCGAACCGTAGTCGGTCAACACGCTTTGGACTTTTTCACTGCTACATACACAGAGCTTAATCTAACTTAACCTATGTTTTCCCAAAATATTCTGAGCAGCAAACTTTTTGGAGCATGTGAGGGCTATGTGAATTTTACGAAATGGTGGAAAACAAGGTGCAAAAAAATATTCGCTAGAAATCTACTGTTTCACGCATTGTTTCAAAATTTGCATTCAAGCACAGCTGGCTATGATTTAGATTTTGGCTGCGGCGGCATTGTACGTCAAAAACCAGGCGCCAGTGAGTACGCGGTCCTCGAAGGTGTGACGATCACATGCGTAATTGTATGCATCATTTTCAAATAACTGATGCCCTCTCAATCATGGGCTTGTCGGCGATCAGCCATTTCTGATATGGCAATCTCATCTTCTATCGAGGTCTCTCGTAACGTTGCCACATTTCACGTTTCGTCATGTTTCACGTTGCCACATTTCATTGTTGCCTGGATAACAACACATGACCGTCGTTGTTGCCTGTAGCAAGTGAATGGCTGCGTTGCTAAGCACGTGAATGAAGGTCCAATTCCTGGCATGGCGAAAGGAAACAGTTAGGTGGTAGTGTTGTGCTATGGGATGGCTCACCAATAAGCCGTCTTGAGGAGCAAGGCAGCTTCTTCAAGCCGCTTCTTAGATGCTTTTGGGTCACCGTGAGGTGGCGAGAGGGCAGCCGCGTGGGCCAGTGCAGTCAGCAGCGAAGCCTCGGCTAGACCGATGCGCAGTTTGCCACCGAGCGAGCGCACGAGGAACCGTGCCTCGCACTGGCGGCAGGCGACGAGAAGGACCTTGATTATGTCGACCTTCTTCTGCTGCACCTGTTGACGAAGAACCGAAGAACGTGCCATCCAACAGCATTGCAGGAACTGAAACTTGGGCGAGTTTGTAGGTGTTCATACTGGAGTAGTTAGCACAATAACACAATGACATGCGCTGTAGTGGGATATCACCACAGCTGGAAAGTGGTACTGTTGTAGAGGAATCTGCTAACGCAAAATACCGGTGAAATAATGTTTCTTTTTTTAACAGATAGAGTTAATACAATGCATGCAGCCTAAGCCCATTACAAATGATCCAAATACAATAAAGGTAGTTTCGAATACTATCGGAGCAAGATGCTGCACCATATACATGGTTATGCAATTGCCCGTTGACTCCTTTATATATTCACTAACTGTAATATTGCTATAGGCGTTATTTCTTCTGCAGTCACCTTCCGGTTGGACCATGACTACATGCAAAGTTACATTTTACAACATATCACAGACCTAAATTCGGACAGAAAGGGCTGCAGATATAATGCACCTTTTTTTTCCGGATAATTATGGTTTGTTGTAACGAGTGTCGACTGTTTTAACAACGAGCAATATCTTGTAATTATAAATTTTGCCATCGTCAAGTTAGTAACAGTACTTCATTAGGCCCATCTAGCAGTGAGGGAGGTACTACTACTACTACGTCAGGCATATCATGCATCTTAATGGCATTGTTACACTCACTGCACAGTTTTGCACAGCAAAACATCCCGTACGACTTTGCAGTGCTGTAAAGTTTCAGGGGGGATTAGTACGTACCGAGTTTCCCGTCATTTCTGCAATCGCACGCAACTTCGTAAACACGTGCGACAGCATCAGCGGCGGCGGAGGGAACAGCACTCGTTGTTGGCTGCGGCTGCTCTGGAATTGCCGAAAATTTTTCGTACAATATTACCGTATTTACTCGAATCTAACGCGCACCTTTTTTCCGGAAAAACGTGTCCAAAAATCGCATGCGCGTTAGAATCGAGTATCGAAAAAAAAAAAGAAACTCGATTATCGTATTGCCATCGACATTTCAAAATGGCCGCCTCCTATGCGCCTTGGTCATTTCTGCCATTTTTTCAGTTCGTACGTGTGCTGAGGAGATTGTCATCCCGTTCTGCGTTCGCATCGACGGCATGGAAGTGCAGACTCCAAATACTCGACGAGTGTACCACGATGCCGCATTTAAAAGTATAGTTATTACATGTGCAGTGAGACGGACGGAAATCGGGCCGCATCGCGGTCGTTCGGATATAGTTCGGAGTTCCCGAAACGTGCGTGCGAGACTGGCGCAAACAGAAGCAGAAGTTTTTTACAGCAAAACTTCACGAAAAGGTTTCAGTGGACCAAAGCAGGGCCGGTTTCCCGAAATCGAAGAATATTGACAGCGACAAGGAGTTGTCCGACAGCGACGAGGACTGATCCATTACGCGACTCGTATCGCTGCCGTAGTGGTGACAGTTTTAGCGGCAAGGCCCGCTTTTTGACTTTGTGTTTTACTTTTTTGAAACTTCAGTTCTTTAAAACCCAAATACTTGTTCTTCTGAATGTGCGAAGTTTGACTCCTACGGACTTTTTTTGTTCTTTTCTCTCACGAAAAATGGGTGCGCGTTACAATCCTTGGTCGCGGAAAACGGGTGCGCGTTGCAATCGAGGGCGCGGTAGAATCGAGTAAATACGGTAAAATAAGAAAACACAAGCGTGCAATATCTCAAGCTTCGCAGTACTTTCTCGCAACTGCAGCAATGAAAGACAAAAAAAAACGTAGTCAAAGCAGTAATATCTCAAAGGAGTACTGACACGATAATTTTCATTTGTTACTTTTTCACATCAAATGAAAGGCCATGCCTTCAAGAGCCTAGAAAATGTACTAATAAGTGTGAGTGCGCCCTGAAAAATTAATTACAGCATGTTTTTAAAAGTTAGTTTCGGTTTCTACTGTACCCTGACGTCAAGACACGGTATGAGCTCCTCGTCACGTGCTCGTGCAAGATATCGTGATGTTTTCCCAACCGCTATGCTCCGTGCCTCCATTGGTGACGCACAAGCAGCCATTTTGAATGTTTTTTGGTGATGTGCAAACGGCCATATTGTAAGTTTTGATACCTGATGTCATCACAACCAGCCATACCGGCGAGTGAAGTTACCAGAATTGACACTGCAGCCTGATGTCAAGCTAGTATCGATGTCAGTAGGGGTGCCACATGATACAGTCAACGGCCAATTTTCCGGACATGCTCGAAAATTCGGACGCTTTCACGGCACCGTCACCAGCCCCATAGACTTCAATGTATTAGAACGTCCAAAATTTCGGACGCTGAAGCTATTCCGCGTCCAATTTTTCGGATTTTCTGCCCAAACTGCAGGTCCGAAAGGCATTATTTGAAGCCCCCACCTCTGCCGCGTCTATCATCTCGCAGGTTCGAACCAGCGCTTTCGCGAGTCGATCTGAGACAGTAGCAGAGTCCGAAAGTCAGCTTTGCCGCAATGCCGAAGCGTTATGGGGGGAAGCAGACCAGAAATTCAATGGGGCCGCTATCACGGCGCCGTGCGGCGATGTTACGGTAAGCAGCGGAAATGCCCGGAGGCGTGATGGCAGCAGCTGGCAAACGCGCCAGTACGGCTAAAGTGCTGACAACCCTTACGATAAGCATCTTCAGTTAACTGCTCGGTAGTGCACGTGGCCTAGCGCAGTTGCATGCGTGCTGCAAGCATTTAATAGGCGAGAACCCAAATGCGTCGTGCCGCCATTCCAGCTGCCTCTTTGTGCGAGACCGCTAAGTGCGCCGCATAGACGCGTTGCCTTCGCGGACGAAACCAGCTCGCCATTGCCGCGCCCGTGTGCGGTCAGGAACTAAGTGCGCATCACGAACCCTTTCATGATAAATGCGTGCGTACGATACAGCAACAGTAAAGTGACGGCGTCAGCTTAGTTGGCGATGTGCTGCACACAACTAGAAACGATCGGCTTGACACGGCAGCAAATGCTGCGTATCGGCGGCAATTCGGCGATGTGTGTGCGCATGTTTACATGCGCACACGCATCAGGGAAAGCCGGACGAGTCGTCCGCTCTTCCTCCACAGTCTGTGTTCCACGTCATCGTTTACAAACGCTTCATGCGAGATAGCCGTAATATATTCCGCGCTTTGCTGTTATCAGCGGCGCTCATCACGAGATGCAAGAGTGGCGGTTGGCACGTACGTAGTTAAGGGGGGACGTGGCTTTCGTTACCAACTTTCTTATTTCTTCATGGATTTTGATGAAAATTGGCACACTTATTTGAAATGTTTTTTTAATGCTACTGTAGAAATTTCATGAATATATCTTTACAACTTTTTGATGTACAATATATTTCACCTTCTGCTCTTGTTCCGAGTCTGACTCGCATAAAAAATGCAATAGGAAACTCATTCAAAGTGCTGTGCATTCTAAGATGTCTGATTGCGGGCATGACATTCTTAGATTTTTTTATTTGCAACAAAATTTTTTTTAGTTTTCATTTTTCGTGAGATGACTGTGCAACAGGCATCGAGGCTTTGTGCAACTCGTCAAATAGCTAATTATCAACAGGCCACACTGAAAAAGCAAGAATGTCACGCCCTGAACTGTGCTTCAAGGAATATAGAACAAAAAACGGAACTGTAATAGACCCAGCGGTCAGTGAGAAATCAGCGGAACAAGCGAAGCAGAAAGCAAGAAAAGTCGTTTTGAGAAAACTGCTTTTAAAGTTGTACCAACGATATTACTTCATCAAAAGGCACTGGGGTCGTAATCTTTTGAGTCCTTCGTAATGTGCAGTTTCTTGAGTGCCCTGTCTTTAGCTTGAGGTGCCTTGCTTCTCTAAAACACTAGAAGATTGTGATCTTTAATGTGTTTTATAAGGTTGGACCTCCTGCACATGTGGCCTTTTATCTGTTGTGCCTTTGTTTTCTTTTTTTTTTCTTAAAATCCTTTTCTGATATACAAAGAACATGTAGCATGAATTTTAAACGAAGTTATGAAGTGGTGTAATAGACATGACAAAAAAACAAGATATTGTAATGCAAGTAGGTCATGTACTATGATGATTTGCCAGCTTTCTTGTATTCATGCTCTCATTAGCATAATTAACAGTCTTGATTGCAATTGATCATTGAATATTTTATAGGATACTAAGAGCGGCTATCATTATGACAACCTATCCCTTCCTCCTAAATAACAGGCAGTTATGGCCAAGACATTGGTGGAATAGGAATTCCTTAGCAGTTTATTCAAGACGCGAACTGGGCAGATATGAATTCATCTCCCTGTTTCACTCGTCAAGCTAATTTGTAAACCTCGCCTGCGATGCGCTTCATCATTCACCCGGTCGCGGACACGGTTTTCTGCGAGGCTTTTATTTTTTCAGATGATTCATGAGCGCTTACGGCGATACCAAGCACGGCCCCAAGCGCACCTTAATTGCATCACCAGTGCTTTATTTCACCTCAAACTGCTCGGCTGCATAGTCCGGGAAGTCGGCACGCGATGTGCTGGGTGGCGGCATTCGGTGACGACGCGCAATATGCGTAGGTGCGGCGACGAAAAATATACGCGCAACGTGTTTGGCCTCGCATTTCGGGACGCCGACGCGCGCCCGCTGCGCGACGAGTTTGGCCGTGGGGTCCGCTGCCGATGCGTAAAATGACCATCCACTGTACCGAGGAGCCGGCGGGAGAAGCGCTTCGTTCCTTGCGAAGAAGCACACTGCCGCGAGTCCGCTAACGCGTTGTTCTTGCCCGCAAAGTTCGAGGTTCGTCTCGTGTGCCGACGCCGTGAGCGGAGTTAGGCCTAGTGACGACTCCGAGCAGTAGACGCGCCGGCCGCGGTGCCCGATGTTTCAAAGTACGTAATGCGTGGTCGCGAGTACAAAGAGTCGTCCTGCGATCATCTTCGTCACGACGTCCGAAGTGCGCATAAGCAGAACCTCGAACCACGGATCGGACGAGTCAACGCTAGAGAGTCAGTCCGAGACGCGCGTTTGCGATGTTCGCTGCGAGTGCGGCGCGCCATCGTAATCCCACCGAGCTTCCGCTAGTGGCTCCAAACTAAAACGTATTTCTTGTTCAAAGTTATCGTCGAGCCGTGAACACAGAGCGATTGCGAATACGCCACGAAGTAGCGCGACTTTCGACAGCCGTGAGCTAGAGACGCACGAGCTGCAGACGACGATCTCCCGGAGCGAGCATCGAACCAATGGCGAGGCGCGCTGGGGCAACATGGCGGACGCGGCCAATCGGAGGGCTCGAAACGACCTTCGAACATTTGCTCTTTGTGCGCTTGTTTTTGAAAGGAGGAGCCAGCTGAGGCGGGGAATTTGAAGACGGAGAAATGCGCTTTCCGATGAGCCCAAGATATCGGCGCCCGGTGGCGTCGTTGCGGAGCTATGATTTTTTGAAAATCAGTGTTTTTTTGCGATTTCCCCAATAATTTTCGCCACCTCGGCAGGCGCAACAATTTTTTTATAGCACTTCTACGCGGTTTTCGTTGAAGATATTTGGAATTGGATATAAAAAGGGCTACAGAAACTGAAAATGTGATTTTCAAAAAATCGATTTTTTTGCCATTTTTCGCGATACGAAAGCCGCGTCCCCCCTTAAGCGGGGTTCGCGGCAGGTGCCGAATGTAAGTAGAACCCCGCTGTTACGTTCCTCACTGCTGCGTTTTCCCGGCTGTTACGTCGTTTTCCGCCGGTCCCGGCATAGCTCCCATAGGATACAATGTATTGGGAACTCCGCTGTTACGTCGTAACTGTCGGACCGTTCCCGTATGATACGTCGCGAAGTGCGCCCGGAGCCGACCGAGTGACTACCAAAGAGAGCGGCCATGACGCATTTTCACGCAGCTTGGCCTCGTTTGACCGTAATATTAGCTGCATGAGAGGCGCAAGCAACAGAATCTTTCAATTGATGCAAACAAAAGCATGGCCTTCGAGATTCAAATTGCAAAGATGGCGTCTATGACGTAACTGCTCGCGAAAGCAAGGCCTTCGAGATTGGCATTTACTATTGACAAAAGCATAGCCTCTGAGATTTGCACTGCACAAACATGGCGTGTATGACGTAATTGCTTGCGAAAGCAAGGCCTTCGAGATTGGCATTCACTTCTGCCATCGCGTTGGCGTAGACTCATCATCATCGTTATTTGTCGGAGAACGGGAGGAGTTCGAGCTGGTTGGAGCTCGCATGGTCGTGCGTGCGGTTCGCGGTCGAACTCGCCGCGCCGGTCGTGATTGCTTGTGCTTAGTTCTTTCATGCCTACAGCTGTTGGTGTTAAAAAAATCACATACGTTGATTACATTTCTGTGGAAAAGGCTGTTCTAAGCTCCGCGTTTCTATCCATCGACTAGATCGCGGCTGAGCGCGCCAATTTTCGTGCTGCTCGTAAGAATTGAAATAAAATTCTGTACCACTAAATATTTTGCCGTTTTTCCTGTTTTTCGGCTCTTACGTTTCCCGTCTCTTACGTTTATTTCCTACGGTCCCTTCAAAAACGTATCAGCGGGGTTCTACTGTATTTGCGAGAGCCTGGGCGCGCACCAAAATGCCTGATAATTGCACTGCGAGGCATTAAAGCTATTTCGGATGTGGCTGTGGCGATTTGAACACTTAAGCAAAATAAAAAAGCATGAATTTGTTTTTTCGGACTGCCCGATTTTTTGGACGATTTCGCGGTCCCTAGGGAGTCCGAAAAATCGGCAGTTGACTGTAATTCTTAATTTCAAAGTCAAGTATCTTATCTTCATGTGCAGAGCTTCACTGTTGCTCAGAGCCGTCTCTGTATACAGGAGATTTGTATGGCACAGTAAAGTCAGTTTTGAAAATTGAAAGGAACACTGAAAAATGAAAAAATAAATTACAGTATTTAGACTGATAAATAGCACCCTGAAAAGTTTAGTGTTATTAATTTCACCATCATAGGTTTATTAATAGACGATAAAATCAATGTCAAAAGTTTCACTTTTTAACTGTGCCGCCGAGATCCCCGATGGTGACATCACGGATTTCAGTGTTTTCTTCATATTTTGGCCCCCCCACCCCCAACATGGCTCAACGAAATTTCCTGACACTTTATGTTAGCCTCTGGCTCCCTCGAAAGACAATTTACTTCCTTTTGTGCCGATTAGGAACTGTATAAGCCCTTATAAATGTAAGGCGGAAAGTTGGGCTAGTTGGTAACGTGAATAATAGGACATGTTTACTAGCGAAAAAGACGAGGACGAGAAGAAGGAATACAGGACAACTGTCCTGTATACTGTCCTGTATTCCTTCTTCTCATCCTCGTCTTTTTCGCTAGTAAACATGTCCTTATAGATGCCATCAAAATCTATGATTTCACAACAACTGGTGCGGGAACTTCAAGGCGGCAGCGGCACCACTCGCATTTTTTTGCGTGCTTTCTCGCTTACCAAGTGCCTTCAAGAGCGAGTGCAGTGTTCCTGGTATTATGAAATTTACTAGTATGAAAAAAATCGTTTTTCTCTTTAGTGTTTCCAAGTTACCAACATCGAACTGTACTAATCTCGGGTTGCATCCTTACCTCTGCCACCAGGCCCAGGTCGCCTTTGGCTGCGGCTTCGGCTCTCACTTTGTCCGGGGTGCGGCCCGTGGCCTCGGCGAGCGCCTTGACCAGCAGCGATTCGCCGATGCCAAGCTCAAGGCCTTGGTAGTCGGGCGCAATCTTGTTGAGGCAGAGGTAGACAGCGCTCAGCAGGTCGTCGGGCGAGAGGATGAGCACTGAGCGGAGGAAGTTGCTCAACACCTCGATGATACGAAGTCTGGGTAAAGAAGGAGTAGCAAAACAATGCAAAAGAGTGAGACAGAAAAACTAAGAAAGGCACCGAGGTTAAAAGGGTTAACAACCTAGCTGGCTACTGTGCACCTGGTGGAATGTGGTAACAAGCATAAGAGATAGAGAGATAAAACCTGCCTACACACTATAGGTTTGCACTTACACCCGAAGCTTTTTAACCCTTTCGCTGCGTCTGACATAGCAGTACATTTTCGCATAGTATACCCCCTCCGCAGTGTCACTGACGTACCGGTACATTCCACATTTTGCGTTGAAAAATTCGCTACAAAACCCACTGCTCTTGCCATCTCTCGAATCTTTCTAGAAGCTTGCATTTTCGCTCCACAATGTGTTGGTACGTATATTGAAGAGTATGGAGCGACAGCGCCCACCCTTCTTTGCTGGGGGCGTGCGCGGTCGCTCCGCGCGCTGCCCTCTCGGTCTGACCGACCATGTGGCACGTACGCACTTAAGGGTATTAAGGTCGTCCTGCCATCTTGCATACGTTTGCAGGTTTTTGTTTTAATAATTCCTCTGTTGGCGTGTCTGCTACAGCACGTCAAGCCCAGGGGCGCACGCCATTGCTTCTCCAATAGACAGAAACATGACTCGATCACTTCTTTCGCTCGCTCGCCACAGCCTCGCTTGCTGCTATCAGCAGCAAACGAGATTGTTGCAGCCTTTTTCTATCTCTGTCGTCCTGATTTCAGAACGTGCCATTTATCTGTGTAGTGTGGGCTGCTGAAAAGTGCTCCCTCCATGCATGCGGTTACTTTTGGATGGCTGATCATGCAGGCTTACCAACTGTGGAGTCATCTAAAAGGCGGTGCAAAGTCTACAACGCACCTTTACGAAGTCGGGCTTGTTGCATCACTGTTTAAAGAGCAGGGTTATAGACATGCAAGTCTTTTGATGATAATGGCAGCCGAAGGCCCCTGATGCTGCATCTCAAGAACTAAGCAGTGTGGAAAGTTGGGCAAGTTGGTAAATATTCCTTTTGGGTCAAACTGTGCGATGGGACGAAACATGAAGAAGTGACACAAACAAGCGCAGATTATCAACTGGGTTTATGGAAGGAAGAAATCAGCGTTTTTAACAGTCTCAGCCCACACGACATGTCCCCCTAGGGGTTGACAATGGAACAGCTAAAAGCCATGAAAGAAGGCGTGCTAAGGGGTTAATAATGAAACAGCTAAAAGCCATCAAAAAGAAACCTAACAGGCCATGTAAAAAGCATGAAAAAAATACAAAAAGCACACTGTGCACGACAACATATGTACACACGTGAGAAAACTGTGTAGACTCAGCTGGTAACGTAGCACGTGGAGCAGAGATACACATACTCCTAGTCAGTTAGAATAATGGATGAATGGCTGATGCAGATTTCAGTAACTGTTTACTTCGCACCTTTAGCCTCCGAGATATGGGCACCAAAGACAGACCTCCGCAAGAAACACATCATCGCTTCATTTTCATTGTTGCATCCATTGTGAAGCTGGTTTCTTTCGGACTCGACCAACGGGGGAGAGGCTGCAGCGATGAAACTTGAACCCTGTTAATTAAGTACCCTCCGCATGCCTGCACTTGCATATAGAGATTGCTTTTTATAGCTGGTTGCTGCGCTTCCTTTATCAAAGGCTCACGCAGCGCTGTCAAAGCCAGCGCTGGGGTTCGCAAACCCACCTGCCCGAGATGCCGTCGATCTTGTCCAAGGTGATGGCAAGTGCGAGGTAGGGAACCTTGGCACCCTTCTTCCAGCAGGCGTCTTCGACGGGATCGTAGTTGGCCTTGTCAGGGTTGTAGTCGCACACCTGGCTGGCAGCAGACGACTTGTCCGACTTTCCAGACGTGGTGAAGGCGCTGTTGGAGAAAAAGAGTGGACAGATCTTGCTGTGATTGATTTACTAGTTAAATTAACTAACTCAGGTTAACACGGCAAAGGAACAAAAGGGTATAAGAAACACTGTAGAAAGAGATGTAGAACTTATTTTGCTAACACAGGCTTCCGTGACATGCAACCCAAGTAAAAGTGCCCAAGTGTTCTTATATTCTGCTCAACAAAAACGCAACATGATGGCTGGAAATTGAACCCATCTCATGATCAGCAGCCATCGAACAATGGTGGTAGGCCACAGTGTGTACTGTTGTATGCATAATACAGTAGAACCCCGCTGATACGTTTTTGAAGGGACCGTAGGAAATAAACGTAAGAGACGGGAAACGTAAGAGCCGAAAAACAGGAAAAACGGCAAAATATTTAGTGGTATAGAATTTTATTTCAATTCTTACGAGCAGCACGAAAATTGGCGCGCTCAGCCGCGATCTAGTCGATGGATAGAAACGCGGAGCTTAGGACGGCCTTATCCACAGAAATGTAATCAACGTATGTGATTTTTTTAACACCAACAGCTGTAGGCATGAAAGAACTAAGCACACGCAATCACGACCGGCGCGGCGAGTCCGACCGCGAACCGCACGCACGACCATGCGAGCTCCAACCAGCTCGAACTCTTCCCGTTCTCCGATAAATAACGATGATGATGAGTCTACACCAACGCGATGGCAGAAGTGAATGCCAATCTCGAAGGCCTTGCTTTCGCAAGCAATTACGTCATACACGCCATGTTTGTGCAATGCAAATCTCAGAGGCTATGCTTTTGTCAATGGTAAATGCCAATCTCGAAGGCCTTGCTTTCGCGAGCAGTTACGTCATAGACGCCATCTTTGCAATTTGAATCTCGAAGGCCATGCTTGTTTTGCATCAATTGAAAGATTCTGTTGCTTGCGCCTCTCATGCGGCTAATATTACGGTCAAACGAGGCCAAGCTGCGTGAAAATGCACCATGGCCACTCTCTTTGGTAGCCACTCGGTCGGCTCCGGGCGCACTTCGCGACGTATCATACGGGAACGGTCCGACAGTTACAACGTAACAGCGGGGTTCCGAATACATTGTATCCTATGGGAGCTATGCCGGGACCGGCGGAAAACGACCTAACAGCCGGGAAAACGCAGCAGTGAGGAACGTAACAGCGGGGTTCTACTGTACACTGTCTCTCAGTTGACGCATGTTGAAGTTAAAGATGAAGAACTGTCTTTGCTGGTGCTGTTAGCTAAACTAGTTTACAGGGGGTTTCATGCGGTTTATACATGTCTATTCGTTCATTTCGAATAATTCGCAATTTCCAATAATTTAAATTCGTGTCAAAGCAAATTCGAATATTGTCATAGTCATTCGAATATTCGAAGTGCTCGATTACTCGCACAGGCCTAAACATAATACAGTAGAACCCCGCTGTTACGTTCCTCACTGCTGCGTTTTCCCGGCTGTTACGTCGTTTTCCGCCGGTCCCGGCATAGCTCCCATAGGATACAATGTATTGGGAACCCCGCTGTTACGTCGTAACTGTCGGACCATTCCCGTATGATACGTCGCGAAGTGTGCTCGGAGCCGACCGAGTGACTACCAAAGAGAGCCGCCATGGTGCATTTTCACGCAGCTTGGCCTCGTTTGACCGTAATATTAGCCGCATGAGAGACGCAAGCAACAGAATCTTTCAATTGATGCAAACAAAAGCATGGCCTTCGAGATTCAAATTGGAAAGATGGCGTCTATGACGTAACTGCCCGCGAAAGCAAGGCCTTCGAGATTGGCATTTACTATTGACAAAAGCATAGCCTTTGGGATTTGTATTGCACAAACATGGCGTGTATGACGTAATTGCTTGCGAAAGCAAGGCCTTCGAGATTGGCATTCACTTCTGCCATCGCGTCGGCGTAGACTCATCATCATCGTTATTTGTCGGAGAGCGGGAGGAGTTCGAGCTGGTTGGAGCTCGCACGGTCGTGCGTGCGGTTCGCAGTCCGACTCGCCGCGCCGGTCGTGATTGCGTGTGCTTAGTTCTTTCATGCCTACAGCTGTTGGTGTTAAAAAAATCACATACGTTGATTACATTTCTGTGGATGAGGCCGTCCTGAGCTCCGCGTTTCTATCCATCGACTAGATCGCGGCTGAGCGCGCCAATTTTCGTGCTGCTCGTAAGAATTGAAATAAAATTCTGTACCACTAAATATTTTGCCGTTTTTCCTGTTTTTCGGCTCTTACGTTTCCCGTCTCTTACGTTTATTTCCCACGGTCCCTTCAAAAACGTATCAGCGGGGTTCTACTGTAGTAAGGCAAGAACAAGGATTATGTCCAAATTACAATTAGTAAACTTTAACCAGAGAACATATCGTTTCTACTAATCCAACCACTAGATGCACCTGTAAATGCAGTAAAAAGAAGCATTCTATAACCACTGCAAACAAAGTAACTCTTCATAAAAAGCAGCAGCACCAAGCCAACACTCACAAGTTTTGGAGCTTCTTCTCGGCCTTCGGTTTTTCTTTGGCTTTCTCGTCCTTTGGTGAAGACGACTTAGACTTTGCGGATGGTTTCTCTTCCTTGACTTCCTTCTTCTTTGGAGGCGAGGCTTTCGTAGTTTTTTTGTCATCTGCTTTTTCCTTCTTCTCTATTTCCTCCTTCTCTTCTTTTTCTTTCTTTATCTCTACTTTTTCATCTGCAACAAAGAGCCATTATAATATACATTGGGCGTTGCACACCCATACTTGAGAGCGCAGATTCTGTCACATAAAAAGTACAGCTGTGCAAATAGCAAAATTTTGGGTGCGAAGCAAATTTGAATATTAAAGTGTGAGTGCGAATCGAATCAAATATTTTTCTAAATCTTTTTTAATACTTCGAAGCGAAATCACAGGAAAAAAGTTGCAGAGGATCCCTACGCACACTCTTATGATAGCGACATGAAAGCATTTCTTTTGGCTAGGTTGGTGAAGCGCTGGAAGGGTGGTGTTCCCTAGTCGTTTCGTCAAAAAAAGGCTGAATTGTATTTATTTACATCATTTGGTGCAACCAACGTGGTCTCGACAACACTTTACACGTGAAATCTGCCCCATAGACGTCAACATAGTACATGCACATCTGAAATTTTGGATGCTGAAACGTTTCTGCGTCCGATTTTTCTGTCTTTCTGCCCAAATTTCAGGTCCGAAACGGCATTAATTAAAGCCCCCACCTCTGCTGCAGCTATCATCTCGTAGGTTTGAACCAGCTCATTTGCGACTCGATTCATTTGCAGCTGTAGCATAGACTAAAAGACAGCTTTGCCTCAATGCAAGAGTGTGATGGGGTGAAGCATATGAAAAATCTGAAGGGGTCATTGTCACGGTGTAGTGCGGTGATGTCTATACGGATAAGCACCAGAAATCCACAGAGGCACAATGGCGACAGGCTGCAAACGCGCCAGTACAGCTTAATCACTGACAACCCTTCTGATAAGCATCTTCAGCCAACTGTTCGGTAGTGCATGTGGCCTGTAGAGCAGTGCCAAATGCGCTATCTTCCAGAAGTTCAAATAGTTCTAACAGTAAAATTCCAATGCGAATCGAATTGAATAGCAAACACTATTCATATAATATTTGAAAGTTCGAATATTCGCACACCCCTAGTAATAAGTCAAGATTTGTTACACTACAATGAAGTTGCATCTAAAACGTACTAATACAGGTTCATTATGTACAATACCCAGATCTTTCAAAAAAGGTCGTGGGTTCGGATCCCACCGACATAAAAGGGTGATCTTTCATCCACTTTCATTCATTTCAATTTAAGTCATAATCACGTCACTACAGTTAAAAAGACAAATATTAATGTCTCATATGCCCTACCTGGCCTAACTGTCTGTTTGATTCATCCGGTTGTGTATAACAAAAAAATAGAGCTGTGCGAATAGCAAAATTTTGGGTGCGAAGCGAATTCGAATATTGAAGTGTGAGTGCGAATCGAATCGAATATTTTTCGAATATTTCTCGAATATTTCTGGAATATTTTTCGAATACTTCGAAGTGAAATTGCAGAAAAAAAAGAGAGGATTTCTAAGCATATTCTTATGAGATAGCAACATGAAAGTGTTTCTTTTCGCTAGGTTGGTGAAGCACTGGAGGAGTGGTGTTTCATAGTTGTCTTATCAAGAATGAGGCAATATAGAGGCCGAATTCTATTTATGTACATGATTTGGTGCAACCAAATTGTTGCTGACAACACTTTACACGTGATAGGCAAAGATGCCATTTCCTCAGCCTCTCCTCCTCTCTCAACTTCTGTGGAAGCCCAACTGATGCGGCGGACAAGGGTGTGCTCCCTTCAACCGGAGTTCCAAATCTGCCTCGTAGACGTCGACATATAACACCTGAAATTTTGGATGCTAAAAAGGCTTCGGCTTCCGATTTTTCGGACTTCCTGCCCAAGTTTCAGGTCCAAAACAGCATTAATTGAGCCCCCATCTCTGCCACATCTTTCATCTTTATGTTGGAACCAGCGTTTTCTTGATTTAATACATTTGCGACCGTAGCAGAGCTTGACAAGCAGCTTTGCCGCAATGCTGGGGTGTTATGAGGTGAAGCATATTGAAAATCTAGGGACCTCTTCCAATTGGACGTTGACTGTGTCTTAGCAAAGTTCGACCGTAACGGAGCTTGAAAGGCAGCTTTGCCGCAATACAAGAATGTAATGAGGTGAAGCATATTGAAAATCTGAAGGGGTCTCTTTCAATCGGACGTTGACAGTATTTGTTTTTGGGAAGTTCGAATATTTCGAATAGTAAAATTGCAGTGCGAATCGAATCGAATAGCAAACCCTATTCGAAAAATATTCGAAATTTCGAATATTCGCACACCCATACAAAAAAACAATCCCCTTAAGAAAATTTCCCTTCTCTCATACACTAATACCCGAGCCCTCCAAAACCGAATTCTGCATAAATTCAATTAAATTTCCATAACAACCATATGGAAAGCTCATGGAATTATTGTAATGCATACAAAACGTGTCAATAGGGATGGCGTGATACGATTTTCCATAACGACAATGGGCTTCTCGATCACTTCCTGTTTTTCCGTTCTACTCGGTCATGGACCACTGAAGTACAAACAAGCTAGGCCTAACTAAAACACATTCTTTCGCTTTTGGTTTTGACGGTAGGACTCATAACGTCAATATGATGTCACCTTCCATGGTTAGTAGGGGTGGCCTAAACAATCTTCAGCAACCGCATACAATAGAGTCTTAAGAAAAAAGTAAAAATGTGTTCCATTTAACAGGAGTTCCATTCACTGAGAGATGAACAGGGATGCAGAGTTGAAGTATGAAACCAATCATATTAGAGTTCCGTTTAAGTGATCTCAGTTTACTCTGAGTCTACTATAATTATGAATGCGAGGTTGTGCGCTCAAGATGTCGGTTGCAGAAGCTGTTACGCTTTTGCATTTTACTGTTTGCATTTTATTTGTCCACAAATAAATGCTAATAATTCAATGCTTGCCTGCTTCAGGTTTTGTGTCGGTCTCCATCTCCTCCTGTTTAGGCGATGCAGGTGGCTCGGCCTTGACTTTCTTGTTCTCTGTGAGCAAGAAGATTCTTTGTATGTCACATGATTTACTTTATATATGTAAGTTTTTCAATACGCAATAGAAGGCTACGAAATATGGCTAACTTGGACAAGCAGACATCTTGAAATATGCTAGTTTTGCTTGTTCCAACACCTCAAGCAATGAAACAACCCAGAACAACCACAAGTAAGGCCTCAATCATAAGAATCTCACTGGGTAGCCCCGAATCTTCCTATCGCCTGATATTTGTATCATCAAATCGTACGCAAAATCACGAGATGGTGAAAATTACTTGCGGCTAAGAGAATTTCTGTGTCTTTTCTGTCTGCTTGTGCAACGAGCCCGCTTCAGGCAACACAAACCAGCCTGACCGTTCACATCTGACGCATCTTTGAAGCTAACCATTACGTGACCTCCGACACTAGGCTGGAAGCTCGTTTCAGCCGCAGCACGGCATGTAATTTTGGCAATATTCAGTAACAACTGCCGCTAAACTACACCTCACTTCTGTTTCACAATATTATCGAATGAAACCTGGGAATGACTTACGATGTAGGGAATGACATTGCAACTTTTTGTGTGTGGCATCCGTAGAAGAGTGCACGTAAATGACAGGCATGCACCAGATGCGCTATCTGTCATGCTGCAACGCAACTTGCCTCTGCTCCATGCCCAGCCGAGACTACGCTGAGCTGCCTATATGTGCAGTCTATACATGGCCTGGCAGACTGGACTCCTCAAATACTCATTTCTCTAAACACTGGGGTATTGTACGAGTGGTCAAGGAATTATTAATAATAAAGTGATGAAAAAAAAAAAGAAAATTAATTAATTTTTCTCACAACTGACCTTGCGGAGAAGACACCTGTTCAGATGATGGCTCTTCCTCTGGAGTTGGCTCGGTTTTCACTCGTTTGGTGCCCGATTCAGCCGACAGCCGGTTCGGCTCAGGGCTTCGCTTGGCCGTCTTGCGAGCTGTGGTACAAAAGAATGTGCGGGACTGAAAACGAAGCTTATTTACTATTTTAAGTATGGCAGACCTATTCAGTGCAATTTCAGCAACGGGTACAAGTACAACACAAGTATGAAAGAACAGAAAAGGAGTATGAGAAACTCGAAAGCACGGGCGGGTACACCGTAGTGAAACACAGTGGAATCTCGAAAGATTCTGCACAGAAACTGGAAAATAAAACGTATAGAAAAATGTAAGATCCAAAAGAAGCTCCAATAAGCACAAAAGTAAGTGTACTCAGTGACGGTTGGCAACAAAAGTTTGTGCTGCTCTGAGTGCCACTGCTACATGTAACACACAATGCAAAGTCAATGTGCTTTTGCTTCAAGAACATCGAAATAGCTCATCATTTTGCAAAGAACTTTCCGTAGAAACGTCCGTAGAAAGGTTATTCTGGGATGCTAAAGGGGCCCTGCAATACTTTACTTTTCCGGGTAACCGTCAAATGGCTTCACTGAAGGAATTTATTGCCTCATGAATCGACCCCTGCAAGAATTTTTAGAATCCGTCAAGTACAAGCGGTGAAGCACGCTGTAAACAGTTTCTCTTTTCTCTCGCCCCGACGAGCACGCTGGAAGCTAAGGTGAAAAGGATGGCTCAAGGGAAAGAAGTTACGTCACGTGCGCATCATGACCTTGAGCGCTTTTTCGTTTTTTTTTTCTTCGAACGCACAGCTTACTTGTAGTGTGATCGCAAGCACGCATGTGGCGGCCTCCCGCGGCGGTCTCGGTAACTATGCAGCACACGATGCTCAAATCAGGCAATGGTCGTGAATTTGGGTATTATATGGCATCATTTGTAGAAATAAGAGGGAACAATTTCTAGCTGACTGTGAAAATAAATTGCTATGTTTGGCTCGCGTGTTCTCAGGAGCCTCGACTACCGATCGGCAGCGTTTTCTGACCATGCTGAACAAGTGTTGCAGGGCCTCTTTAAAAAGAGATGCCGCCTTTGCCTCACTCGAGTGATCCATGCTGGAACACGAAGGTACGGGTTTCAGAAATACCAATGAAAGCCCACTTCCGCTGTCTCATATCTAAATTCTTGTGACAACGCAATCACATTAAGTTTACAAAAGCACACTGTTATTATGAAAAATTGGCCAGGAAAAAAAAATGACACATTATTTCAAGAAACCTATCATGCAGAGCCATATCAACAGCATTCTACGATACACAACATTGTTAAAGTGCCTCTAAACAATCCGAAGTTGCATTTCGCATGCATGCATTTTTTTTATCTGCAATGATTTAACAGCCTTTGTAAAATTAGTGTATGCATTTTGGGTTCAAATTCTAAATTTTCCGACATAGCATACAAAGTTACCCAAAACTGGTTGGACCCATAGCAAAGGCTAGCTGCGGGTCCAATAAAAAGAATATACAATGACTACGAATGCATAGCGAGATACATTGCGTGCATACGCATATCTTCATTACCCTACAGAATTTGCTCAAAAGTGCAAGAAAATGCAGCATGGGAAGAAACATTGAGGGTTATTCATTTTTAATATAAACATGTGGAAGCACCAGTTAAGAAAACCAATATTAGCAAGTTACAAATATACACTATAAATGTAAACATATGAACCCACTACATAAGAAAAGTAGTGTTGGGAATTTTCATTCAGTTATAAACATTACAAACAACACAGCACATCTCTTCATGTTATGGAGCTTTATTTGGGCTAAGAAAGTATTTTTTCAGCACATATGAAAAATTATTCACCTGTATTATTTCTAGATAATTTACTCGAAAGTTTAAACCTGGTTTATTTGCTCGAAAACTGCCGACACGAATATAATTAGATGACTTTCACACAGTCCTGCATGCATCTCGCATTATTACTATCTGAATATGTGACATAAACTGCTTCCCTGTTAATTTTGATAAGGATTGAACACAATGAGCACACAAATTCTTGAGTGTCGATGTCTGCATGCCGAAATGAAAAATGCTTCAACACAATGATGTCGCTGCAGCAAACGTTTTGACAAGTGGTCATGTCTTCTTCAAGGTCACAACTACCTCACTGTATTATTTGAATGTCTACATGCTTAACTTCTTCAACGATGAATCTCTATCAATTAGCTCAATTTTCTTTCTGTCATTCTCGGCCAGGGGTCTCAAACACGCGGCCCATGACTTCACAAGAAATGAAGTTTTGTAACTTCACAAAATGGTACTCACAATATTTTCTCACTGCGATTCATAACGCTTTGTTCAGGTAAGCTACAAAGACAGGACTGGACTCAAGCTCACAATGACACGGGGACGAAGTATAGACACACACAGGACAAGCGCTTCGTCCCCGTGTCATTGTGCGCTTCTTAAATAATGAACCATTTCCAACTAGGCTAAACAGCCGTTTTGCTGGACTCAAGCATTTCTTTTTTTGTCGTAAGGCACCCCATGTGGTCACTATGAGTTTAAACATCATGAAACGAAAACTCGATATCTCAGAATCGGTGTCCAGGTTTTAGTCATTGTGGATATCAGTATCGGGATGTTTCTGTCTTCTCACATGGCAACGTTAGGTGACATTTTGTTCAAACTGCCCCCCGCTCCAACCAGTTTTGCTGTTCCGTCCCTTGAGGGATTAAATTTCATGACTGTGGCCTGCCAGCTGAGGCGAGTTTGAGACCCTTGCTCTAGGTCATACCTGTTCTCCGCTTAACGATAACGGGCTCCTCCGTCTTGGCAGGCGGTGAAGACTTGCTGCTCGACGGAGCGGCCAGCTCGTCGTTCTTGTCCGAAGCCGATTTCTTCTGGACCGTCTCTTCCTCCTCATCGCTGTCGGTGAGCATGCGAATGCGTCTTCTCGTTGGAGCCTTGACGGGTGAGGTGTCGTGACTGCAAGAAAAAACAAAACGGTGAAATCTCGTTGATGCAGTCTCAACGGGAACCAGAAAACTAGACGCGTAATTTTACAAAGGGCAGCTCGTCCCGTGCCATTACTCCCTCTGTGCACCTCTCATTTTCCACGCTGATTCAAAGTATGCATCCATCCCGACTCGCTCAGCTTTTGTGCTTACAGTAACAAGCACATCATCTTGCCATCATTTATTTCCCAACCAGCAGTACTGCCAATCATGGTAATGTAATGTCAGCTAGCCTACCAATACTATTTGTGCAAAGAAGTGAATCAAAATTGACGAATACGATTCCAATCGAAAATGTCTTGCCGCACTATATTCGGATACAACTTTCGAAGTCCGCCGCGTGTCCTCCTCAAAGGCGGATGCAGGTTTTATCTTTCTTGCGATGCTTCTTGCTTGCGTTTTACTGCAATAACGTTTAGCCCCCGATCAGTGTCTTTACTTATGCACCACCAAGTTTTGATTGTGTTTACTTATGTTTTAACCATGAGCGTAACAACCGTGCTCGTGAAGTAGCATAGCAGAGCAAAGATCGTAAACAAGACATCTGTCAGCTTGAAACTACGAAAATCGACGCTTCGCGGTGTCCACGAAGTTCTGTCGGCCACTGCGTCAACTTTATGAAACGGCCATCTCTCACCCGTTGACATCTTTCTCAGGTGACGGTGAGGCAGTGGCCTCAGATTCTTCTTTCACGGCCTCAGGTGGCTCTTTCTTCACGGCTTGAGGTGGTTCTTCTTTCGCGACTTTCGAAGCGGGAGCCGTCGATGTCTTGAAGAACGATCTGCGGAAGGAATAGACAGCCAGACGGTGCCGATCGCAGCGGTTAATCAACGACTCGTTGCAAGCGGAGACGATGATACAACGCCACAAGCCAGCAGCTCGCGAAGAGCACATCCAAAGAGCGCGCACGGTCGCGCCCATTTTTTTGTTTTCACGCCCGAAAATCGAGCGAGCCGAAGCTAACAGCCTCGGCCCGCATCGACCGGACGCGGCACTACTTACGATATCTTCTTCTGAGACATGTCTTTTAGAAAATATTTTTGTCTTCACCACCTAATCGTCACAAGAAACTCAAAACACGGGCACACATCAAGCAAACTACGTCGATGCAACCGAGATCGCGCCAAAAAAGTCACGTGACATAAGGCTACAACTGATTGTATTTTTTCCTCATTGCCGTATGATATAAATATCAGCGGTAAAACGCGTTAGTCCAGTTACAAAATTGCTCTAAGAAAATTTACAATAGTGTTTCTTGTCTTTCTAGAAAACAGAGAAGTTAAAAACGCTACAGTTGCATTTGAAAGAGATTTACTCGACTTCCTTAGGCAATAGGTTGTCGCGAAGTTCTTGTGGTTCAATAGTACGTGCAAATATGACCATATTCGAGCCTACGCTTTTGTGCACTGCAAGTGCCACAAAACTACTATGTTGTGTTAAGTGTTTTAAACATATTTTATCACGCCTTATCATACTTCTTCAGGTCGCAAGAAAGGGTTGGCAACAAACATTTCTTTTCATAATGGCGGCGCGCATGGGGATGTCCTTTTGTCACGTTTTGCTTGTTGTGCGCGTTTGAAAAACGTGAAAAATAGCCCGATTTTTCGAGTCCTCGCTGCGCTGGCATGCGGGCACGCCGCTGAGTTCAAAATGACTTCGATCGGCGAACCTTTCGTGCTCGCCACGGTGACGAACGAAGCCTTCCGCGGCGGCTCTTGCGTGCAGCCCGGACCGTCGGAGTCGTCTTCCGTGATCGTGACCCACGGACAGCTGTCGGCGTCTTTAGTGGAACTGGAAGGGCGCCCCTTCAAGATCAAGACGTGGCACACGTCCCACGCCGAACCTTTCACATGTCCCGTAGTGTACGACGCGTTACGAGCCCGGTACGTGGCAGCTAGCCGCGAGAGCGTGCTAATCCTACCGCCCCAAGATGCCGCCTCGGGCGGCGCGGAGGCAACACGTGAGCGCATCTCCGTTCCAGACCGAGTCTTCGCGGTCTTGCACCGAACTGGCGGTGAACCTCTGATCGTGCTCGGCAGCGGTGTCTGCACGACCCTAACAGAACTTCAGGGGTCTCCGGGGAAACGTTTTCGTTCCAATAAGTCGCGGATATGCGGCGAAGACGAGGAATTGCTGAGCGTGCAAGCGGCCACGGAAGGCGGCCGCAACGGATTGCCGACTTTGCTGCTGGTCGTGACCTCAAAAGCCTCCAGGCCTTACAGGTGCCGTCTGTTTCGCGTCGGAGACGCGGAAATCGAACAGATATCGGAGACTTCGATCCCTAAAAAAGACAGGCCCGCCGTTTGCCTGTTCAATGGCGATCTACTGAGCTTAGGTGAAGACGGCATCCTGTCAGGTCGTAAGATGCCGTTGTCCGGGCCCCACGAAGCGTTTCTCGCGGCTGTGGACGATAGTAGAGTCCTCGTAGGCCTTCGAGACAAGGTTCTCGTGTGGAACGTCAGGTTTGGAACGATGGAGGCGTCCAGGACTTTAGAAGGGCAGCAGGCGACGGCGGTCAAGCAGTGGGCGCTCGTCAGGAAGGACCTGGCGTGCTACGTTGTCCAAGGTGCCGTGGCCGGCAGCAATAACGTGATGTGCGTGTCGGTGAAGCTGGGACGCCCCACACTATGTCAAGTAGTCGGGCTCGGAGCTAGAGCCGAAGTCGGTGGACTTCAAACGGCAGCGGAGGTCGCGTCGAAAGTCTGCGCGGGAGACCCCAACACCGTGGTCCAGGCGTTAGCACCGGTGAGTTTGGAGGAAGTGTATTCGGTCGGTTATTTGCTGCTTCAAAATCCTCACGTTGGTTGATGCAGTGTCTTAAGTTTCGCTGGTACGCTCAAACTACACCACCATTTTTAAGATAACGAGGGTTTCCTTACGGTGCGCGACCTTTACAACGAAGTCACCTGTATATCGAAGTGTCGTGAAGTACCCGATCGCCTCATTTCTAAAGCACTTGTTCTTAGCGCCATGCCTATGGTGCAGAGGTGGCTCATTTGTTGCTTCAATTTAACTAGAATGTCCGAAATTTTGAGGCATTTCTTGCACCGTTTGCATCCTATAAACGAGTCATTAGACATCACCAGGTTTGCAACGTAGCTGTTTAGTAAATGTGAGTGAGCTTTTCTATAAAATGGTTAGCTAAAATGTACTGCCACACTGAAGTTTATTACAAAAGTTATGTAACTTCATCATGTCATATATTCAAATTCCTGTTTCTTATGATTCACACTAGGGAGTGCTGTTCGATATCTTGCTGCCATGTATGAAATTTTGTTCGACACTGTTTCATTTTTCTTCCCCCTCTCTCTATGTACAACCAGTTATATGAACATTTTTTTCATATGTTAACACCAACACTTGCCCTCGCATTATTGCCCCTATAACTCTAGAGCTTCATGGAGACAGATCAGACGATTAATCTACTTATCGATGTATAGTCATGACAAATATGAGCTATTTCCTTATTTAAGTTTTGTGGTCACATACGCCATCATGCTTCAGTGTACAATGTTTTGAGTTTGTAAGTAGCTTTACTGTCATTAGAAATGACTAGCGACTTGATCTTCCTATAGTCAAAACTGAGCAGCTGCCTCTGTTACAGCACTCGTCTAGTCCAGATCTACAACCTCCAGCGAAAGTTTGTGGGACGGTTTACGACCTGTAGTAGTTCTTGTCACCCGCTAGAACAAACGCTTCGTGCACTAACAGAACAGAAACTCGCATTGGCAGTGGAGCCATGTTCCCATAAACTTTTGCTGCCGGTTGTACTTCCGTAAAGTTTTCATCGCGACCTACTGGAACTCGTGACTTGCACAGAAGTCCCCACTGCAGCACACATGTTCTAGTTCACTCCTTCTGCCACTAGGGATGGAACGTATGAGCGGCGTGGCAGTAGTCAACACCTGTTCGCTGACTTCAGCTTCAGCACTGATGGTGATGTTTCGGCCAGTGCAGAGCCATATCATCTAATTATTACACATAGGTACAAAATACCTCAAAAATAGAAGCCCAGCTATCTGTGCAGGTCAGGAGTACAGTAGGTCATGGTTTTCATCATCACCTCACTCATGAATTCTTTTTTGCTTGCATGTCTGACGCAGGTCGCCGACGCATTGCCAGAACGAGACCTCGTCACGCTGGTGGGACGTCTGTTCCAAAACGGTGTCCCGCCCCCTGCCGGCTCGCCTGAAGTCACAGCCCTCCACAGTCTTCTGCGCTGCCCGCACACGTGTGACATACTTGTTCAGTGCCTCCGCAACTACTTGCACTCTGAACAGGCTACGGCCTTGTTTGTCTATCTGATCGGCGTCCTCGAACATTACTCCCTGGCTGATCGGGACGAAATCCCGCTTGAAAAAGTGATCGACTGGCTGTCGTGCCTGTTGGACGCTCACTTCAATCGCTGGGCCCTGGACACCGGGCCAATTGCCGTCGGCGATCTGCTGAGGAGACTGTCGACGGCGGTGTCGCACGTTCAGGAACTGTTCGGCGATCTGTGTGAGCTGGAGCAGTGGTTGATGCTCGTCCTCGGCAAAACGAACACGCTCAAATTCGAGGACCCGAGCCTGTACACAATAGAAATCTTAGAGATTTGATCCATCGGGAGTGAGACCTCCTCAAACGAGGGGGTGAGAGGAGAGTCAATGTGCCAATGAATTTGGGCCCGGTCCAGTGCTGGATGACCCAGACACGTGGACGTGCAAAGTGAGGCAAAAAATATATAACCTCGGCCAGTTTCGAAGAAGCTGGCAGTCGGGAACGCTAACGTCGTCTTGGTGGCAGTCGCCCCCCCACTCGGGATTCTGCAAGTGCCTTTCGGAGCTCTCAAAGACTGCTGTGAAAATAAAGGTGCTTTCGAGGATTTTGTAACACATTGTGTGTGTTTGTGCCTGCTTTGTAGAAGACCCGCTGCAGTGGTCTAGTGGTTATGGCACTCAACTCGAATGCTGCAGGATCGGATCCCCGCCGTAGCGGCCACATTTCGATGGAGGCAAAAAGAAGCCCACGTGCTTAGATTTAGGTGCACGTTAAAGAAGCCCAGGTGGTTGAAATTTCTGGTTCCTTCCACTATGGCGTCTCTCGTAATCATATTGTGGTTTCGGAACATAAAACCCCAACGATTATTATTATTTGTAGAAGCACCCTCCTCTGCAATGGCAGATGAAGCATTCCTGCCACTGTTGCAGGTTTGTCCCCTGTCATTTGGTTAACATGTGCAAGAAAGATCTATGTTTGCAGTGTAGTTGCACATTGGTCTTGTTGGTGATTCCTCATAACAGCCGCTGGCATAGCACATCCAGGAAGGGACCAAGCAAGTAACTCAGGCACAAACACACTGCGCTAGTGTGGCACTGTGTGTGTGCTTCTATGTTGCTCATTTGGTACCACCATGGATGCACTACACCATTGGTTGTTTGCTGATATCGCGATACCAGCATACCATCCTTGTAACATCGTGTGCAATCTATGCGCTGTCACAAAAACTAAAGAGGTTAAGAAGCTAGTGCTAACTAGTCAACTGAAGTTCACTAATTTTAATTGAGGGTGTACGTTGCTCACAGATTGAAGCTTGACCTTTTTGGGACTAAGTAGTGCACATACTTTCGCTTCCACTATCTTCAGTTTGCGTTATATTGACATATTTTCATTTTGAGCACATGCATCAGAGCCTCATCAGAGCATCAGTAGCTACATTCATAGCGACACGACATAGTTATCTAGAGCAGTTGCACATACCACTTGTTATGCTAAAAATTTTTGTGTTTCTATCCGTGAGCATTGCACGGCTACTACGAAGAATCACGTTATCAAGCATGAGCTTTCAATTTCAATGACGTGATTGTAGGAAGCACAATGCGAGTAGAACAGTATGACAGTTTGACACTTTCTGCAATATTTTATCTGTACTTGTAATGAGGGAAGATATTGAACATTGCAACATCACCATGTGGCAACATCGCACACTAACGCAGAATGCTTTATATAATCGCAAATAGTGTTATACCCTGTTACGTTAATCTATAGTCAGTCGGTAAGCCGGTGATGTCACACGGGTTTAGTAGCACACATTTGGGGGTTAGTTGGTGCATTCTTTCAGAAAGGAAGGATTGTGCAAAAAACGCAGCACATCGAGGACCGAGATGACGGCACCTGCGACGCGGGTTTATGAACACATTGAGTACAAAGGGTCTGTACGAGTATGCACCTATTTGCAGCCTTCCCTTTCTTCTTTGTTATGAACAGTAACTGTGCTGCCTCTACTTCTGAGCAGAATGCTGTGAACAAGAAACAGACCTTGTTCCAGAAAGATGAAATCTGTAGCTCAAGCATCATGGCTGCTGCTAGAAGTAACTGGTGAGCAACCGCTCAAATGTTTTGAACCTGGCTGTAGTTCAAGCAGCAAAAGTGAGCTTCGTAATTTCACATTGAGGTACATGAATGGTTCGAAAGCTTAGTCCTCACCACTTCGATGGGCCAGTTACAACAACACGTTAGCATCGTAGTACTTTTTATGGTGTATCCATTCTAAGAACTTCTATGCGTACGTCCACATCTCGTGGTTACAAGGGGGCGATAGGGATTGCTTATTTCGAGCAAGCTATGTTGTTCAATCATGCTGGCCTTAATGTAGATTAAAGACTGTTATGTTTGCTCGATACCTACAAAAAGCAGCTAGACCAAAGCGCTCTTTACTCTTTCACAATTCCAAAATCACCGCGCTTACCGCGAGAAGACGCTTGGTAAGCGAGAAAACGCGCAAAAAGAAAATTCGGGTGGCGACGCCACCTCGAAATTCCCGCACTAAAGGTCGTGACGTCATAGATTTTGACGGCAACTACTAGGTCCTACCATATACTCTATGGGTCCTACAGAGTTCCTAATCAGTAAAATGAAGTACATTGTCCTCTGAGGAGGCCATACATACCATGTTTCAGGAAATTTCGTCAAGCCAATGTCGCCAAAAAAAATACGAAAAATACTTCTTAAAAGACGTCACGTGCGGCAATTTCGGCGCTAAATTTAAAAATGAAACTTTGACCTTGATTTTATTCTCTATTAATAAAGCTATGATGGTGAAATTAACGTCGTTAGAGTTCTCAGAGTACAATTTATCGGTCTAAACCGATTCATTGTTTCACTTTAGTGTTCCTTTAACAACTTTAAACTGTCGCGGTTACCGTAAGGAGCGCTGGCTACCGACTCAATTCGCCTTGCCTCGGTGGGCGTGGCGTGACGTAACGCTGCTGGTAGGTGGCTTTTCCCGCAAGCGTGCAAGTAGCCGTGAGGCGAAGCCGACGTTCACTTTCACGCTTGCAACGTGATCGGCGTGGCTCCCGAAGTTTGGAGGAGGCACGCATAGCGTCCTTTTCAACGCAGGGGTCTCATCTAGTCAACAACACCTCCGAGTGACCGTCGAGACGAAAGACTACGATAATGTCTCGGAACGTCGTTTTCCTGGCGCTGTTCTTGGTCTCCATGAATTGCCTAGCCGCAGCCCACAGCGGTAACAAGTACAGCGAAGCCATGAACAAAGTTGGACCACCTCCCCCCGCAAACGCCGAGAAAAAACCGTTTCGCATGCACAAGCTCAACCTGATTTGGGAGAAGGCACAGAAGGTAAGCGCAGCACTGATTTCACTGTTGAAACGTCGACTTATTTCGGCGATGAAGGGTTCTTTCCCCCGGCGTTTTCATTAGTCGACGCGTCACTTCAGCGATAAAGCCTGCCACACGAAATCTTCAGTAATGCTCGTGTTAGTTACTCTACGAGAGGCTTTCAAACAAGTTGCAGGCAAAGTTGCGCCGCGTGATCACTGTGGCGCACACACAAACGTTTTCATCATTTTCATCGCAATCTTCACGGACGTAATGCGTTAGCTGAACCGAAATCTCCGCGCCAATTAACCCGAATCTCCACATTATCGAACGTCTTCAACGTTTCTGTAATGCTTGTAAACGCATTACTCGATATGTTTGCGCCCTAAGCTCTCTGATAGGTACGGTGTCGACGACTGAGCTGTCATAATTGATATGTCCACGTCTTCGCTTATGTTGTACACAACGCGGCGAGGTTACAGGAAGGAAGTTCGGTTCATTAACACGCGAAGCGTGTTTCTTTATCTAGTGCGGCTTCTGATACTTTCTAAAAGTCTTGTCTTTGCGGCACATCATCTAGTGCCCATTAGTGTGGTCTGTTGGGAGAGATAAGACTTTTCTTCACTTGGGCATGTTGTCAAGAAATGGTATGAGGAGACAGACAAAGCGAGCGCTGAGTATCAACCGAAATTTTATTGGAAACACAATGTAAACAACCTTTTGGAGCTACTTATGCACATACATGAACACGTGTCTGGAACAAGATGAAACAGATACCTGTGCTTTGCGTTACATCCTATACGAGTTGTCAAGAAACATAATCTCTTTTATCATGGAGAGACACTGAGGCTTGGCTGACGCAGCCTTCTCCCAACTTGTTAGTGCTCCAAGCCTCGATTACTTCTCACTTAAACTGATTTTTGGTCTTACAAAGAATGCTTGTCTTAGCATTGGAAGTAGGTTACATCAGCCAAAGCTCGGTGTGTCTCCATGATGAAAGATTGTTTCTTCATAACTCGTAGGATGCAACAAAAAAGCACTTGTATCTCTTTCATCTTGTTTCGGACAGGTGTTCATGTATGTGCATGAGTAGTTCCAAAGAAGTTCTTTGCATATACGTTGTTTTTCGAATAAAATTTTCAGTTGATGGTCAGCACTCCTCTTTGTGTGTCCTCCTACCTTTGTCCTTGTTTTCCATCTGTGCCGTTTCCTGACAACGTGTACAATCAACAACTCGCCCAAATGTGTATACTTCTTCACTTGGATCTCGAGCTTTCTTCATATATGCTTTCTTCATATTAGAAAGTTTTGTAAAGAAAGGTCTATATGTGTATACGTAAGCACATCTCTCTCGTATTCTTCGCAACCTTTCTCGAACAGAGGCTAAGCGAAGCCAAACTGAAGGGCCTCTTTGCCGACCTCAAAGTACAAGACAAGGAAGAGCTTGCCTGGAAGAAAATGGTGGTCCAGGACAAGGAAGGTCTCAAGGAGGCTGAACTCCGAAGCAAGCTCAAAGGTAGCACCACATCCTCAGCTATGCGGCATGACTGATAAGAAATGACAGCATGGACAAAGGCACAGACGAGTTGTTCATACGCGAAAAAGGCACTAGGCCAAGAAGACGCTACAAATGATGCTCCATGTTGCAGCATAGTATGAAAACATAAATGCTGTAAATCAGTACTTGTTTCTTTGCTTCAGCATGAAGTGATTGCGTTTTCCTCATAGCCATTTTATTTGTGTGTGTGTGTGTGTGTGTGCGTGTGTGCGTGCTGGTCCATTTTTACGCAGGCTGTTTGTGGATGGGAGGATGACCGCCGCCTTAGCTCAGTGGTAGAGCATCGGACGCGTTATTTGAAAGTCGCAGGTTCGGTTCCTGCCGGCAGCAAGTTATCTTTTCGTCAACTTTACTTTCTTCACATTTATATCCTAATTATTACAAATAACATCCCCTATGCTTTCCTTGGCATTATTGTCTGTTAGTTCTCATTAATATTGTGTCATAACATAGTGTCACCAGTGTATCCTCCAGTGACACCATCACAAACTTAATCATTTCTTCCTGGAAGCTCTTTCAAGCGGAATAACCTTCCTGCATTAATAGTGAAGATACGTGACACCATTCTCTTCAAAAGTTAGCAAAAGTTAACTTTTCCCTTGTTGCTCTCTTGTGTAACTGCCATCCTCTTTTACTGCTTTGCTTCTGTATTTACTCCTCTGATCATATGTTTAAAGTGTCTTGTGCCATCTAACATTATATTTTATTGTGTTCTTGCATGCTGCCCCCCTCTATAATGTTCTGTACGTACCTCTAGAATATTGTAAATGAAGTGCTCACATGCTGTCTTTCATTGCAGTTTGTCCATGCACATATTTAGCTCCTAAAGGGTTTGTGCGCTGTTACAAAAGCTTATATAGCTCCCATTTGTGTCCAGAAACCCTTCTTGTGGCAGTTTTCATGCTTTTTGACAACCAACCCAAGTGACTGAATCTTTTAGTACTCATATAGGCTTATCCTTTAGGCACCATCAGCAAATTTGAGTCGCTTACAGGCGTGATCTTACCAGGCCCAACTTACCACTGTTCTGTGATCTTAAATTTTGTCACTTCCTTCCCGCAGCTATTGTGGACAAGTTCGACCTGGCTGACCAGTTCAAGCACCACCAAGACGAACCTCCCGAGCACCCGAATGTGGCTCGCAAGGAAGGCTACATGTTCCGGGACAAGAAGCTCAACAAGCTCTGGATGAAAGTGCAGAAAGCTGGCCTCAGTGGTAAATTATTAATTAATAGCACTAGAAGACTAGCTGTGTGGCATTATAATGGTGCAATCGTAATTCTGTATCTACACCGCTGGAGCGTGCACTACATTGCACCCACCAGCAAAAGCTTTTGGGGTGTCGTAATGGTGTAATCGTAATGCTGTACACCCACCAGCAAAAGCTTTTGGGGTGTCATAATGGTGTAATCGTAATGCTGTGCACTCACCAGCAAAAGCTTTTGGAGTGTCGTAATGGTGTAATCGTAATGCTGTATACCCCCCAGCAAACGTTTCTGGAGCACCGTGACAGTGTAATTGTAATGCTGTACACCCACAAGCAAATGCTTTTGGTGAGTCGTAATGGTGTGCTTTAAAAGGACAGTGAAGGGGGAAAAACTATAAAAATTTTAAAAGAAATTAACCCTTTATGGTGGCTTAGAAGCTCTGACATAGCACTCCTTAGCACAAGGTCACTGTTTCAATTCCCAGCAATGTTCACTAATAGCTGAATCGCGGCTGTAACTCTTCTGGTGCACTGTACTAGGTATCATAGTAATACAACTAATTGTGCTGTACATCGAATCTTGCGCAGATCAAGAGCTGCGTACTCTCAAGGAAGAGTTCCAACACCATCAGGACAAGATCGACCAGTTCTACGCAACACAGGACAAAGATGAGAAGGATTTGGCCAGTGAGTACAAAAATGATCCATTACATGGCTTTCTCTTGCTGCATGTTATAAACATTTGCGTGCATTCTTTTTTAATTGGGAAATGGTAAATTCATCAATATGTGCGCACATTATGTAATTATGTACTGAATATGTGCTCAGCATGCATCGAAAGCAGGAAAGATGCATGAAATCTTGCTTGAATGTGACATAGCATTTGCACTCTGTGTTGCAGCAGTAACATGTGACGCAGTTGTAATACAGTGGGGCAAAATTAAAGGTTAGATTTTCGGCTGTGACAGCTACATTTTGATGAGAGCAGTATGTGAGGAAGTGCTCACTTTCTTAAATATGCAAACATCAGTTCATGTTCAAATCGAAATGTCATTAGAATGCTTACTAGGACGTGAATGATGAATGAATTTCTTTATTTTTTATAGTAAGCACGCGTGTGCAGAGGTCATCATCATCGATCACAATCTCAGTCATGTCTCACCTTGTAAAAATGTTTGGCAGATGACTCATTCATTGAACTGAGAATGAAGAGAATGTTGCATTTTGTAGTGATTTTGATGTAATGAGTGCTGCATCATATTCATTGCATTTTTTTTGCTGTTTGAATTTCTTGTTTCTTCTATTATTTGTTAATTTCATAATATGTTTGTTATATAATGTTCTGTTTGTACAATCCTCTTGCATTCCGTGATGTTCATTTCACCAAACAACACAAATATCTTACTCAGTAATAGAATGTCTATTGAAGCGGTACTTGAAGATTTTCCCTCCCCCCGGCCCGCCACCCTGCCAGAAAAAAAACAGTCCACACGCCTTCCTGGTAGTTCATAAGTTAAGTCTAGCTTGCATTGTAGTTCAAGTTATGCCTAACTTGCCTGGCAGTACCAGAGTTAAGCCTAACTTGCCTTTCTGCGTGCCACACCAGACGACGTGGAGCTGAACATGCTGGGCGAGGAGGAGCGTCAGAACGGCCTCCTGTCGGGAGACTTGGAGAAGCAGGGCCACGAGGCGCTGCTCGATTCGTACCGCAAGCTCAATAGCCGAGCCGAGGAGGCCTGGAAGCGCAAGGGCGGCTTCGCTGAAGACAAAGTGCAGCGGCTCTGGAAGCTCGCGCAGCAGGGAGACTTCTCGCCCTCGGAACTGGAATCTCTCAAGGTACAAACACTGACACAAAATAATGTGGGCAGCTGGCAATAAAGGCACCAGGCTGAGTCACAACGGGCTGGTGGTCTCCTAGCTAATCCCGGCTTGGCTCAGTGTCAGACTTGGTTCGCTTAATTAGGCTTAACATAATTACACTCAAACCTCATTATAACAAAGTCACATCTGCCACGAAAATAACTTCGTTATATCCGAAAATTCGTTATGAACGATTATTTGTAACATGTTATCTATTACATGACTATTCTTCATTTACTTCGTTATAACCGCTAATTCGTTATATCCATGTTCGTTATATCGAGGTTTGAGTTAGCCTCATGAAACTCGCGTAGTATATCGGGTGGGCTTGGTTCAATCCCAATGAACTTAATTAGTCTTAATAAGGATGTCGTAATTCATACTAATTGGACTTAATTAGCTTAATTAGGCTCGACTCGGTCAGTAGTAATTAGCATCTTCCCGACCTTAGCTTCACTAGCCTTATTGGGAATTTGACTTGGATTGCCTGTTGTCTGTGGCTGATACACATTCCCGACGGTGATTGTTTCTGGTGGTGTGAACCGGCATAACAAAAAGCTTAACAGCTCTACTGTAAAATTTGCCAGGTATTAACTCTGTTGTAAAACAAGATGGCAAAAGCCTGGCTGCACTCATGCAAGACAGATGAGCTGCAACGAGCGAATACATGTCTTGCATTAAAATGATCTTTCAAACACCTCATGCACGCTCTTTTGCCTTTGTACTCTTTCAAAGGCGTGCACACTTTAGCAAAGTACCCGTGGATTTATTCGTGGATTTGTCTAATCTTTGTGCCTGTGACTCCAAAGCATCTTCAAAATTAAGTAAGCCAGAGGCCCGTCCACTCAGAGTTAGGTGCACATTCAAGAACCCCAGATGGTCGAAATTTCCGCACTCATCCACTACAGCATCCCTCATAATCATATTGTGGCTTTGGGACGTAAAACCCCAACAATTACAGTAGAACCCCGCTGTTGCGTTCCCGGCTGTTACGTTTTTCTGGCTGTTACGTCGTTTTCGGCCGGTCCCGGCACAGCTCCCATAGGATCCAATGCATTGGGAACCCCGCTGCTGCGTCGCAACTGTGGGACCGTTCCCGCATCATACGTTGCGAAGTGCCACGACGCGCCGGCCCGAGCGGCCATGTTGTCTTTCATGTAGCTTTGCTTGGCGGCTTGACAATGGGATTGGCCGCCCAAAGTGCCGGGGGCAACACCTATGACGTATTTTCGGTTCATGCCAGCAAAAGCATGACCTTTGAGATCCGTATTTTGAGCCCGATCGCCATCACCATCGCCCATGTGTGCCCGTGCTAAAGTCCCTAGATTTTTCCCTAGGGACTTTAGCCCGTGCTACCCGTGCTTGCTGCGGTCTTCTCGCATTGCCTTTGTTTCGTGTCGGTCGTTGCGCAGGTTATACGAGCGTGCGGCATAGTGCCTTTACACTTCCAACGCTCCAAATAGTCTTCAAACAGGATGACATCAAGAAAGCGGAAATCACTTTCGCTGCAAGAGAAGTTGAACATTCTCCGCGCTGTGAAAGAGAACCCGACGCGGAAGAAGGCGTGCATAGCGAAGGAGTTAGGACTGACGCCTTCCACCTTGAACTCCATCGTTGCAAAACGGATCGAAATTGAAGAAAATGCCGGAACCTTCGACGTCAAGTGCAAGCAAGCCCAGAGTTCGGAGCACGTGCAGCTTGACAAGGCCGTTTTCGAATGGTTCAAACAAGCCAGGGCCGCAGGAGTTAACTTCGACGGTACCATCCTGCGAGAGAAGGCACTCGAGATTGCCGACAAGCTCGGTATCGACGGTTTTTGTGCATCTAACGGTTGGATAGACCGTTTCAAAAACAGACATGGATTACGCTACCGCACTGTCAACGGAGAGGCTGCAAGCGTGGACACGGAGACTGTTGAGGCCTGGAAAGAGACCGTGGTGTCTATCATAAAGGACTACGAGCCGAGAGACATATTCAATGCCGATGAAGCAGGCCTTTTTTTCAAGGTACAGCCCTCTAAGACGCTGAGCCTAAAAGGCGAGGCTTGCCACGGTGGAAAATGCAGTAAGGAACGATTAACGGTGCTGCTGTGCTGCAACTCCGATGGTTCGGAAATGATCAAACCGTGGGTGATAGGAAAGTTTCGAAACCCACGCTGCCTTAAAAATATCCGTCACCTGCCCTGCCACTACAACAATAATACCAAGGCGTGGATGACGTGTTCACTTTTTGAGGAGTTCTTGAGATACATGGACTCTAAGATGGGCTGCCAGAACAGAAAAGTCGTTCTTTTTCTCGACAACTGCTCCGCACATCCCAAGGACACTGCGTCGCTGCGGAACGTAAAGGTAGTTTTTCTTCCTGCCAACACCACAAGCCACCTTCAGCCCTTGGACGCTGGAATAATAAAAAATGTAAAGCACTTCTACCGCAAGTGCATTGTAAAGCGGTCCCTGGCCAGCGTGGAGCGTGGGCAGCAGCCGGCAGGCGTCACTATCTTAGATGACATGCATTATTTAGCATCGGCGTGGAGCGCCGTCACTGCTGCTACAGTTGAACACTGCTTCAACAAGTGTTTCGGTGTGCGCGCAGATGACACAACAGAAGCTGTTGGAGACGGTGCGTTCGCAGACTGCGACGAACTGAACACTGCCATGGAGACTGTTGGTGCCAGTGGAATCGCGTACAGTGACTACGCTTCTGTTGACGACGCCGTTGTCACCTCCGCGATGTTATCCGTCGACGACATCGTGGCTGAGTGCGCCGATCCGTGCGCCAGTGACGAGGAAGTTGAGGAGGAGGTGGAGCGGATACCGGAGCCAACGTTCTCATCGGCCGTAGCGGCACTGGATTTATAATAATAATAATAATAATAATAATAATAATAATAATAATAAGTTTATTTGCCATCTTTGTGAAATACAGATGGGGGATTGTAGAAAAAAAGCTGTCCCCGGACAGCTTGACTAGCCTACAACCCTTTGTATTTGGCAGTAAGGCAATATCACACATAAACACACATACATATGTACATACACTCTTACATAATTATACAAACACAAAGCCACACACACGCGCATATATACAGGGGCATAGTAGTGCTTTAACATATTTCAACTCACACTTTCATCTTAATAGGCAACGAAATCAAAGATGTCTAAACATTGCAACGTGAATCTATGTAGAAACCTCATACAACCTTTTAAGTTCTTTGAAGGAGGCCGTAAAAAGATCAAACTGTATTGATTTATAGCTGTTTAATAGTGTAGGTATTGTATATTGAAGCATTTGTTTTCCGTAGTTTGAACGTGGTGTTGGCACTAACCATTCCTCTAAGTGTCTGGTACTGTAACTTGGAGCTTTTCTTTGAAGTTGGGCAAGATTACCTAGGTTGTTTATGTTCCGATAATTATCTTGTTTGTATATGTGACTCAAACGATATTTGTACAAATTATGTGCAGGGATCACGCCCGAATTGTTAAAGAAAGTTATTGTCGATGCTGTGTAAGAAGCGTTGTACGCGTGGCGGAGATATTTTTTTTGTAACAAGAAAATACATTCTAGATTGGTGTGCGTTGTGGTACCCCATACTATTTGACAGTAGTTTAAATGAGATTGAAAAAGTGAATTATATAGTAAAAGTTTAATACATGTGGGAAGAATGTAGCGTAAACGGCCTACTACACCAGTGATTTTGCTAGCTTTATTTAGGACGTAATTAACATGATTATCCCATGACATGTTGGCTGAGAAGATAACACCCAGACATTTGAAGTTCTCGGTAATTTCAATACTTCGGGAATGTAACATAATGTCTTGATGTGGGGGCAACCGCTTGTTCTTTGGCCTGAATATGACTGCTTTTGTCTTGTTTATATTTATTTTCATTAAATTTAATGCAGACCACTCCTCTAGATTTTTCATTGTATTGTTACATTGTTCTATTAGATCATGAATATCATAACCAGTGAAGAAAATACTCGTGTCATCCGCGTAAACAATAAACTTTGCCTCAGGGTTAATATTGATGATATCGTTCAAATAAATATTAAAAAGTAGAGGTCCCAAAATACTTCCTTGTGGTACTCCACATTGGACAGATCTTGCCTTAGAAGTAAAGGTGTCGATTTTCACAATTTGGGTTCTCTTGGATAAATAGGACTTGATCAGAGATAATGAGTGTCCTCGGATTCTATAATAGCTTAGTTTTTCCGCTAGAATGTTATGGTCAACCAAATCAAAAGCTTTCGAAAAGTCTACGAAAATACCAATGACTATTGCTCTGTTTTCAAACCCTGTCAATATATATTCTTTCTGCTCTGCTAGTGCTAATTCAGCTGATTTATTCTTACGGAAACCAAATTGGTGTGGTGTTAGCAGGTTATGTTTCTCAATGAAGGTTGCTATTCTGGAGTGCAATACTTTTTCGAATATCTTTGAAAAGATTGGCAGAATGGATACTGACCTATAATTTCCCAAATCATTTCGATCTCCCTTTTTGTACAGAACGGTAACTTTTGCCGACTGCATTTTTTCAGGAAAGATTGCGGATTGTAGACACACATTAAAGATATGAGCGAGTATTGGAGCAATAATTTCAACTGCATGTTTAATTGGGGACACCTGAAAACCATCAATGTCGCAACTAGTGCTATTTTTTAATCTTTTTATAATCGACACAACTTCGTACACCATGACTGGTTCAAGGTATATTGTATTCTCGCTATTAGTGCCAATATATTTACTTGCCTGAGGAGGCTTGGCTTGTGCGCGTGCGATATCTGTAAAAAAATTATTAAACGCATTGGCTAATTCAACACCTGACAACTCTTTGCCATTGATTTGCAACTGCTGTAAATGCCTGTGACACTCGTTGCGATTTAAAAGTCTGTTTAGCCTCGACCATAGTAGGCTGTGGTTGCGGCTTTCGATGACCAAGAGAGATGAATAGTACGTTGTGCGTGCTTGCCGTAATTTCTTAGTAAGTCTGTTCCGGTACTTTTTAAATGTGGCGAGGTCATCTGCTGATCGCGTGTAAAGAAAGTGTTGATACAACTTGTCCCTGACTCTCATTTCCTCACGTAGTTCAGACGTAACCCAAGGTTTGCGAAGATATGTGCGCACCAGTGACGATGGCGAGAGCCACGTTGCACTACAGGTGCTTGAAAAACGCCTTGTGCTTGTCGGGCGTGAGAAGATGCGCCAGGCAACGCTGCATGATTTTTTCAAGCGAAAGAATTAAAATAAAACTATGTGCAGTTCACCACTACTCTTATTTCTCAATTTTTCGCGTTTCTCGGCTCTTGCGTTTCCCGGCTCTTACGTTTTTTTTTTTACGGTCCCGTGAAAAACGTATCAGCGGGGTTCTACTGTATTATTATTGTTAAAGCATTATATACACTTTCTTTCCAAATTTCAAGGAAATATAGTATAAAGCCAGAGACACTGAGACTCTGCACACTTACCTAATTGTTAAACTGATAGTGTCATGTTTGATTGAATATGATGAAATTGCATAGTCGCCAAGAAATTTCAAGCCAGAAGAACAAAGTGTAGGTACATTTGTGTGCTACCCACGAACCTGTCAGAAATTGCCACGCTTGTCATTTTCATGGACACTACCGCCATATAGTCCCATTGTAATTTTTGAAGTAAATGCTGCTAGTAAGTGTTGCAGGGTCAGCTCTTGACCATGATGCCGTCTGCATTTTGCAGGAGGAGCTTCAGCACTACGAGCACAGGATACGAAAGCTGGGCCACTTCCAGACCGAGCTGGAACAGCACGGTGCCGACCCCAAGGCAGCTCCGGACGAGGACCACGTCAAGACGCTCAAGCAGCGCATCAAGCAGTACAGCCACAAGGTAGTAGCTTTTCTATTTGATACGACGAGCGGCAGCTTTTGGCACTTGCTCAGTTTTGACGACGTCAGTCTCGGCTATCGAGCCTACTTCAGCACCGCTTATGAACCAGACGTGCTCTATCCCGCTGTAGCCAACCGCTTCATTCAGCACCTTTAGATCGTTCTGTCCTTTAGATGGCGCTGTCAACACCCCTGGCTACGCCAGTGGCTGACAGTGATCACAGTGATGACTCATTGACTGCTAGAAGGCTGGTCAAGTACCCTACTTAGAACTCATGTAACGATATGTGGTATCCAGCATGGTTTCTCAAGAGTTCATGCAGTGTGCTTACAAGCTACCTCCTTTTTCTCAAATGATTCTGAGCATGAATCTGCATCCGTAACGGTTATTACCTGCTGCATGGAACTGATGTACCACCACCATTGCCTCCCAGGTCAACAAGGTGCACCAGGATCTGGAAGGACGCATCCTTCAGCGACATCTGGAACTCTGAAGTGAGCTGCTTCTTTTAAATTTTCGAAAAAGTTGGTTCTTTTGTACGAAATTTCGCTTTTCGGAGCATTTACTTCACGTAGAGGACACTATGGTGTACAAGGAAACGCTTAATCAGTATACTGTCGAGAGTACAGGTAGACATATACACGTGAATAATAACAGTAGAGAAAAAAAATTCCATTTGCTTCAGGACGCCTTATGAGCTTCAAGAAAGCTTCAGTAGCTCCTTGAAGAAAGCGGAACAATTGCTTAATTTCCACAGCATGAGCTCGAAGTGTAGAGTTGTACACCCAACAGCAAAAGTTTGCGGGACGCAAAGCGTTCGAGAACGCTATATTCCCGCTTTTTCTGGGTACATAACCTCTATATAAATGCTCCCGCCTGTAATTCGTATTGCAACCTATACAATCGCCAGCCAGCTTAGAAGCATTAATATGTGAGACAATCGCATTCTTTGTGGAGCCAGCGTCCCGTAAACTTTTTCTGTTGGCTGTACATGTCTGTTTGTTGCACGTGTCTTATTTTCGTCCTCATGTCTTTTTGCGTTGCCTTATTTTTACTGCCTTATTTACTGTTGTCGTATTTTCAGCGATCCTTTAATTTTAGCAGTGCGATCGGTGACTTGTGACCCAAGCTATGGTATTTTTATCTCTTTCAGATCTCTCTAATGCTATTGCTGGACCAAAGGGGTTCCTTCAAGGAAGGCATTCCTTCAGCATGACTTTCAAAGCCAAACCCAGTGCCTTTGAGATAAGCTGCTCACGCACAGTTGTCCCTGAATCCTTCGTGTCCTTCATATGCTCGTGTTTGTCAATGCTACTCAGCGCAAAGTGTTCCATCTACTTTAGTATGAGCAGAACAGTGCCACCTTTTGGCCGAACGTTGCATTACATGGTAGCACTGACAGGTGGATCTTATCCTGAAGAGGTTCTCGTAAATTTTTTGGATTGGGGGGCCTTTAAGTAGGCACTTGGAGCGGCACTAAAGCAAATACTAACTAGAACTAGAATGAAGTTCTAGTGGGCTACAGAGTACTGCGTAAATAGCTAGAGCTCCACGTATACATTACTTCTTCAATGAAACTGAGTGGCTGTTGTCCGTTCGAGATTTACTTATAAGGTGTCGCACAGTGCACATCAACTGTAATTGAGTTGCGGTCAGGACTTAGTTTCTCGATCATGATTGGCTGATTTGTGCAGTGTCAAAGGGAGCCAGTTGCAGTCGAGAAATTTAGGTCTTGATTGGAGCTCTATCGTGATTGAAAGTGTCAGGGTGACGTCCGTATTACAAGATCAGCAAAGTGGGCAAGTTGTTTGAGGTTGATGTTTAAAAGCAGTCTGAATGATTACTCTTTAACTAGTTCTGGCGATCTAAGATGCAATCAGTAATGCTGAAGCATGGTAAACAGTTCAATCATGGTCTATTTCTACCAATTACTTTCAAATTTTGGTGCTGAGCTATGGAAATTTTGTAGATACAGGGGTTAGTGGGTATTTTCATATTCACCGTTTGTGATGCAATGGGAGAAACAAGAGCTGGTCAATCTATGCATGGACTCTTGTAAGAAAAGCTTCTCTATAGAAGCTTGTCTAGAAGCTTCTACAGCTTTTCTAAAGCTTGTCTTAAGCTCGGCAGGTCAACAACTGCAGGGGCACAGATACTTAGTCATGTTTGTGTGATGCGTCGCTCGGTGTTTGAAGCTTACGTCTCTTCGTGCATTTTTTTTCACAAGAGTACGTGTTCTTGTAGTGTCGTCGAATCAAGCATTTGTGTGAGCAAATTTTGCCCACATTTTGCTGGCATTTCTTTTTTTTTTTGTGAGAATTCTTCTTTTGTTGTCGAAATAAATTATATTGTCTGTTTTTTTACATCCTTTGTACTTTGCCTCCTGTGTCACTTTATTTGTCTCATTACGTGCATTTATCCTGCCGTGGTTAAGGTTTTCATGCGAAATTTTAGCTTTTCCACCAGCACAGCTTGGTGCAAGGGGCTTTTTGCATCACACTCAGAAAGGGCTAGCTTGTACAGTCAACAAGCAAAGTTCTGACTAGTTTTCAGAAAACATTGACTTTCTGAGGAGTTTGTGACAACGTGTAGCACCATACAATATACCCTTTGACTTTTGACCTAATATATATACATAGTGAAGAATTGAAATTAGAGTACGCAACAGTGTGCCCCTTGTTATCGAAATGTTCATCCTGTTCAGTGGTTAATAAATTTTGAACGCTGAATGTGCAATGTTTTACAATGTTGTGGTCAGTGAGTGTGCTGCATCAAAGTTCTAGCTGATGATTGCTATAGCGCAAACTCAGGACTGGGACAGCGAGACAGCTGAAGACGTCCCAGTCCTGAGTTATCGCTATAGCAATCATGACATACGAACTAGCCCAAGCCGCCGCCCTTCTAAAATTATAGCCATCTTATCTGGATGTTACTGCTATTCCAATCTAACACATATACAGTTAAGAAGTATTCGATGTGATGAGGCTATATCTATTTTGTTTTATTTAGACAAGGCTTGACTCTATAATCGATTAAGGCTTCTGTTAACTAGGTGGAATAGCATACTTGTAAATATAATACACTCTGTATTGCTTTTACTATATAGTGCGAGATCGTTTTGTGAGTGCTTTATAGCTTGGATTTCGTGAGAAACCTTGAGAAACTGTAACAGCTTTGTCAAGGGCTTCACACCAGTCTGAAAGGTTCTTATCGCAAGCTTTAAACCAAAGCCAGTAGTGCTTCTGTAACCTACACCAATTCCTTGTAGTGCTTACCTCGGACTTTATCTCTCGTCTGTCTTTCATCCAATGTCCAGAGTAGATTGTAGCTCTTGGTAGAAGAACGTCCCGTTGTCTCTCCAGCTCCAGCGTGGTCATGTCCCTCTCATGGTGGTGATGTTGCTCCTTGGTTCATTGTCTTAGCATCTACTTTGCATTGCACATGCAACTCACACATGCAAAGCTCACAGCATGGCTCTGATATCACAGCGAGAGATGGCATTTGGGGCTGCACACTGCACTAGCTTCAGTGTTGCTGTAATCAGCCACCTTTGCATTGCCTCGCTGTACTAATGGAACCATTTCAATGGAGGGTTCGTTATAAGTGTTGTTCCCAAAGGCTGAGGCTATGGAAGTTGTTTTACACTAGCTGTTGAATGCGTAGACGCACTATTATGCTAAACTGCAATTTTGCACATGAGAAGTGTCACTGAACTTTGTGCAGTGTGCATGTTCTGGCTGTAATTGCTGTTGTGCAGTGTGCCCAGGAGCAATTACATCATGAACAGAGTGGCGTTACAGGCAGCTTGCTTGCTACTCTAACACTCTGGCAGCATAAAAGGCGGCTGGTACGTGGCTTGATTGATTATCATCATCATGCTCAAGAGTTGTCATTTATACTGCTTCCACAAAAAGTGGCTTTACCAGAATGTCACTGCAAGTCAACAAAGGAGTGTAATGTTCTGATTGAGTTAATATGCCAAGAACATTTTTCTTTTTCCTGACGAGTCGGAATATAAAAGTAATAAAACGAAGGCATCTGAGTTACATTGAACCACATTTGGGTTAAAATGTGCTAGTTGCTTATCAAACAGTTCAGTATCAGATGAGCAACTATAACTAATTGTTTCGGAATTGGCTCTTATGATGACTGAATCACGGTTGCTCACAACTACTGTGACGCATGTTTATGTGACGTCACGCGTTGATGTGCTCAGTACCAGCAGCCTTTTGCTGTCACAGCGTGGTTTAAAAAGACAGGAAATTCATCGATCACCGTTGCCGCCCAAACCCGACGCGGTGTCAACTCCCGGCACTGCCCTGGGCTCGCCGGAATCTGCACAAATCACGAAAGAGGCGGGGCGGGCGTGTGTTGGCAGTTACAAGTAGAGAAATATGGCAACAGCACCATCAGAGCGTTACTCTTCAAATGCAAACATGGAGGAAGACGAAAGTTAGGGGCGTAGGCAGAAATTTTTTTTTTTTTTTTTGGGGGGGGGGGGTGAGGGCAGCAGCTCCTTCATCTGAAGTGGGAGCCGGGAAGGCAGATGTGGTTGAGTGTCATTTTGGGCTCTGTATGCCATGGCAAAAAAAATTGAGGGGGGGGGGGGGGCACGGGTCTGGTGTGCTACCCCCTGGCTACGCCGCTGGTTAGGAGAGAGTGTCAGTTCACGCTGTCAGCCTTGGCAATAGAATGCTCTTCAAAGTGAAAGCCTTAGATGCCTCATAAACGTGGAAATTCACCGGCGTCGGCGGCGTCAACACGAGTGATGCAAGAATATCATCACGTGATGACGTCACCGTGCATTATGTCGCTGATCGCCAAAATTTGTGACGTCATCACATCACATCGTCGCTTGGTCAAAGGTGGATCGATCACGGAGGAACTGCAAAACCACGTTAGGTGCAGAAGGTTTCCGAAGGGGGGGGGGGGGGGGAGACAATCAATACATTGACTGAGAAGAAAAATAAAGGAAGATGGCTTTTTGCTTCCGCATTGTCTTAGGCAATTGCATACGGGAGCCTTTGAAGCTGTATCGGCCCAACACAGGACCTCTGAGCAGTGGCGTAGCCAGGGGGTGGCAGACCGGGTCTGTGCTCCACCCCCACCCCCCTCCCGATTTTTTTTTTTTTTTTGACATGTCATACAGAGCACAAAATGACACTCGACCACATCTGCCTGCCCGGCCCCCACTTCAGATAAAGCAGGTGCCCCCCCACCTTGAAGAAACTTTCTGCCTACTCCCCTGCCTCTGAGACGCGTCGTATAGACCTTTTCACACACGGCTCCCTGGGCGCCGCCATAATCCTCTCTGGGCTGCGCTAAATAGGCGTGACCCCCCAAAAATGCACTGCCGAGGCCAGGCACGTAGCCAGGATTTTTTTTCGGGGCGGGGGGGGGGGGGGGGTCTGCCCCCTTTCGCCTTCCCCCACCCTTCTTACGTGCCTGGTCGAGGCTGTGACCTCGGCCTTTGTACTCCCGCGCGCGCCCAGCATGGCGGCGTTTTTTTCTCTCCTGTGAAACGGTCTATACGCGGAGTATGTTTGTGCGTCAGTGAAGACGCATCCTATTGGCCGAGTTTGTGCGTGTGTGCGTGCTGCAGTTCTGCCTGCACTGAACTTCCGCCCTGACGTGCGTGTGACGTGTTGGGCAAACACACTTTTTGTTTTTGTTTTTGCTTCAGTTTTATTGCGCGACGCTCCGTCCTATTTTTCCTGCCTCCGTGAATTCAAGCGTCAACATCTACAGCGGACGATGCGCGCATTCTGATACCCTGTTCCGGTACCCTTATGCGTTATGTTTTTTGACAATGTTTGCTCTTGTTGGGAGAAGGGGGGGGGGGGGGCTGCCGCTCCCCCACCTTCTCCCTTTGGTGCCTTCTGATGTCATGGTGCGACTGCGTTCAAAATATTGTAACGGTACTAGAGGGATCTCAGAAGTGGGCTTCTCCTCAATGAGACCGTTGATGCGGGGAAGTTGGCTTTCGCGACTGCTCTCTCGTTTGGCATAGCCCTTTCGTACACGCTTTCGTTTTCGATACACTTTCGTCACCCCGCCCTGTTTGTCGAGTCCAAAAGCACTCAATTAAGCTTCGCGACGACGCAAGTGAAGCGTCAACATGCGTATCACAACGGCCTGCATAGGTGTGGCACAGCCTTAACGTCCCCCTTACATGATTAACCCATACATGCCCAGTGTCCAACATATAGGACGCTTCTTTGATGCACTCTAACATCACTATTTCTTTAGCTGATGACTAGCGCCACCTACAGCACTTCAAGCAGGCCTCATTCTCAACGTGTGCAAGCCTCGACATTGCTTGCTTTTCATGCTGCCACGTGCCGACAGCTTTCTCCGACCAAACGCGCGCTTTGTGTGAAAGACGTCATGGAGAGGAAGAAGTGCACGTGAAATGCCGACCGCTTTCTCCCGGCAAACACGTGCTCTCTATGAAAGTCGTCATGGAGAGGAAGAAGTGCAATGTCGGTGTGCACGTGAAATGTTTCAAGGCTTACCACACCCGCACATAGCACCCCTAATGCCCAGCGTCCTATATGTATAGGACGGCTTGAAAAAGCCGTTGCGTTGAAAAAGCCGTGTTGCGTTTACCTGCCAGTAAATAAAGAACTTGTGCTTTCTTTTGAGGGTACAAATACACTTTTCATGAAAAAAAAAATGTTTGTTTTGTCATTTTTTTTTTAGTTTGGGCATACATGGGTTAAAGCAGGCACGTAGGCAAGGGGGGGCCCGGGCCCCCCCCCCCCCCCCCCCCCGAAACTCGTCCAGCCTTCTATATTCCCGGGCAACTTTTTTTTTTCTTTTTGCCATGGAAAGACTTTCTTTCGAACAATTAGGCCTTGCCCCCCCCCCCCCCTCGAAAAAAAAATCCTGGCTACGTGCCTGGGTGAAAGGAAGGGGGGGGGGGGTAGCTGCCGCTCCCCTATGCGCACGCTTATGCTTCAGCATTAAGTGAAACGTACAGAGCTGCGACTGATTCTTGTGGCTCACCGTCGAACATGGCGTACGCGTAGACGGCGAACAGCAGGAGCAGCACTGCCATGGCGCCCATGACGTACATGCACAGGCGCAGCCGGGAGATGCCCTCCAGGGAGCCCGGGCTGATGCCGCCGCCGAAGTTGCCCATCATGCCGCCTCCCTGATCGCCCGCTGCGGACGTGTCGCGGTGCCCCGGTGCCGCCGGAGGTGGAGCGTCCGGAAACACTGCTGCGGGTTCTGGTACACAGAGAGCTGTAGGTCAGGTTCGTTGAAGTTCTTGCGTCTGTTAGTTATTAGGCAGTTTTAGAACAGGGTGCGCAGAGATAGCGTTCGTTGCGTACGCACGCTATTTTCGTCAGTTAACGTGGGTATCCAAGAGCGTAGCGTACGACGCATGCGCAGTGGCTACGAACGCTAACGCAAAGCTTTGCGTATCCTAGCTCTTCTATATTAACGGTGGTTAGAGCTGTATCTAACAGAGTCTGTGTACTGCCACGCGGGCTCGTTTCTTCAAAAAGGGAGGTTGACAAACCGTTTGTAGTACGAAGCCACAAGGAAATCCATACTGATTCCTCAGAAAGAAAGCTTCTTTGCCGAAAAATATATGTCCTGGTCTGGGGATCGAACCCGGGACCAACGCCTTTCCAACTGTCGCTCTACCAACTGAGCTAACCAGGAAGCTATAGAATTGGCTGCGCGAGGGCGAATTCATCGACAACTCGAAGCACCCTCGTTTCTTCTAAGGCGAAAGCCCTGTATGTCTGAACGTGTCGAGAAATATCGAGATTGGACGAGACATCGCGAGACAGTGGCGTCAACGCGCAAATGATGAAAAAAAAACTAAGTAATGAGAGACGGTCAAAAGTTACATAATACTCAAGTGCACGTATATATATGTGGGCCGACGGTGTACCGAAAGTTCCATGACCTCAATGTAACATACTGTCATCAATGAACGCCGTTACCATGTGGCGTCATCATGGCGCCACAAACCGCACAAATCTGTGACGCCACAATGACGTCATAACGTGACGTTACGTGATGACGTCATCACACGACATCGTCGCTTGGTCAAGGTGGGCCGATCACGGAGGCAGTTCAAAACCACGTTAGGGGCAGAAAGCTTTCGGAAGGAGGCGGGAGGATCAATACATCGACTGTGATGAAAAAGAACAATGTAGCTTTCGTCTTCGAGTGGACTTGGGCGAATGCGTCATAAATTGCGACGGTGTCTACTATGTCCTATACGTAGTTTCTAATTGGTATCAACGAAGCACATTGTCCTCTGAGGTGGCCATAGAATTAGCATGCCAAGTTTCGGGAAATTTCGTCGAGCCAATGTTGCCAGAACACGCAAAATGCACTTTGAAATCCGTGACGTCACGTGCAAGGGTTTCGGTGCGAAATTTAAAAATAAAACTTTGACCTTGATTAGTAATATTAGCGACATTGGAGTCCTCAGAGCACGATTTATCAATCTAAACCGATTCATTGTTTCTCGTTAGCGTCCCTTTGAGCTGAACCTTCTTCGTAAGGTTCTGCAGGTCTCTGCTCCGTAGTTAAGTACCGGCAAGAAGTATGGAATCAGAGTGCACCGCAGATCATCAACTGACCTTTCGGGCCCAGCGGAGGCACCGGTTCGGCGTCCAACGGCCGAAGTGCCACGGCCGGAGGGTTGTTTTTCGAGACGGCAGCCGGGGGCGGAACCTGAGCTCGCATTGTGCCGCGGTGTTCACTTTTGCAGCCGCTATACTCCTACGCCGAAGACGAGTCGATCCAGATGTCGCGTCCTCGTTCGAATCACCTTGTTCAGGTGGATAAGCACGATCGCGTGACCTGGTTCTTGTTCTTGTTCGCGCGCAATGTGGCGCATGCCCACTACCGGGATATTGACTGAGAAACGGACAATTTTAAGTGTCTTCAAATCTCTACACTCTAAGAAAAAAAAGTGTCCCTTGACTCTCTTTTTATACACGTGAGAGTCACATGTCTAGCACTCCCTTCAGAGAGGCAAGTTGACTCTCTTTAGGAGAGTCATGCATTGACTCTCTTTTGGAAAGTCGTGTGTTCCACGACTCTCCTAAAGAGGGTCAAAGTGCCTCTCTAAATGGAGTGCTATACATGACTCTCACATGTATAAAAAAGAGAGTCACAGTTCTTAGAGTGTACAACACCGAGCTGGTCTGGCGATGCCTCATTTATTTTATCTTCTGCAATCAAGCAATTTAACACTTTTTCCTGGACTGCCGACGTTTTTCAACCCTCAGAAAAGGAACCACGGAAATTATAATGCGGCAACCAGGTCTGCCAATTACTTCGACTGTATTGTTGTCATTTGGGCATTCTGTGCTGGGACATTCGGACGAGAATATTACGGAGTGGCGCAGAGAAGTTGATATGTGATTCGATTCGATTTAACGGCTACATAAATCGCTAATAATTTTTGCTTATGGGTTCCTGTCATAATGATCTTTTGTTTATTTTAGTGGTTTCACAACATGGTTTATTCAGTAGTCTAATATTGGGATTCAATAAGAATAGCACTTATAACTGACGCTGTAACTTTTAGTAGGATGATTCTGAAAGAAAAAGTTATGGCAGCTTAGCACTGGTGGTGCCAAGCCTGAAGGAAGAGCGTGGCCTTCCTTTTTTTTCTCTTTATTTATTTCTATCTTTCTTCTTTCTCTTTCTCTCTGTTTCTTTTATCTATATTTTGTATCTCTTTCTTTCTATTTCTTTCTTTCTCGCTCTTTCTATCTTTCTTTTCTTTTTTCCCTTTCTCTCTCTTTCTTTGTTTATCGTTATTTCTATCTGTCTTTCTGTTTCTTTCTATCTCTTTCTCTGTCTTTCTTTCTTTTTATGTCTTTATTACCTTTATTTCTATTTTTCTCTTTCTTTCTATCGCTCACTTTCTCTCTCTCTCTCCCTTTCTTTCTCTTTCTATCTACGTTTTTCTGTCTTTTTATCTTTCTATGGCTGCGGCCGCCGTCGCTTCGCAGCCATTGTTGTTGTTGTTGTTGTTGTCCTCTGTGCATGGCTCACACCCAATGCAGGGGATTGGCCGAGTTTCTTGGGCTAACTGTTGCCTTCTTCATCTTTAGTGGACCAGTGGTGAGTAGTGGGAGTTTACCCAATTTCTGTGGCACATACCCGTTTATGATGATAGTTTTCTGATGACCGTGGTCATTTTACAGCTGGCTATAACCGTTTCGCTGTTGAAATTAAAACCACGCGGCCAGCCCGACTCTTGGCCCTTGAGTGGATAGGTGCCATTCATCCCAGGGGCGCTACCGTCTTCATTATCATCATCATCGTCGTCGTTGTCTCCAGAGCTGCGCGCAAAGAAGAAATAGAAAAGAATGACAGTACTAAAGTCAAGAGAATAGTGAAAAAAAAAGTTTGATCGGCTCACTGCGCACACTTCTTTGTGGCAATTAGCGATTCTCTGCCTTCCGCAGCAGCGATAGATGCTCGATTATTTCACCAAAGCACACGGGCCTCTTGCATTTCGCCTCCACCAAAATGCGGCCATCGCTGCCGGGATTCGATCCCGCGACCCGCGGGTCAACAGTCCAGCACCACAATCACTAGACCACCACGGCGGGTGCCGACCTACGGAACTGGAAGAACTGTGGAAGACTTGGCTATCGTTTTAACCTGGATGGCCAGCTAGAGCTGGTCACCCAGGCTGGAACAGCCCAGGTTGGAACAACGTCAGCAAAGGCTCAAGGGTTCCTGCGTTTGAGGACGCTGCCGCCAAGATTTAAAAAAAAAGGTAAATGCAGTTCCACGCCTTGCAAAACCGTTATAGAGCGAAGCTGTGAGCGCTCGAATGTATGCGATTGGCTAGCGAGATCACGTGGTGTCGTAAATCCAACGTAAATCATCTCAAGCATCATGACCATCATCATCTACTAGAGCATATCATCATCATCATTTGTTTTATTAACTCCTTTATAACAGTGTCGTGAACGTGTAGACTTGAACCATATGCTATGTAGTTGTGCATCGAGTAACACTTGCGCGAAGAACAAGAAAAAGCGGGACAAAGTGCTGAAAAGTGCTTCACTAGAAGACCAACTTATGGGCTGTCCAGGAGGCTCGTGTGGTGGCGGAGAGCTTCGGGCACTCTGTCCCGACGCGGCAGATGCCCTCTGCACCTGGCACCTAGCCGAGTGTCCTTCAGGACCCCTTTTTAGGCAATAAATTAAGTTTCACCACCGCCACCATTCGTTCCCTCCTCTGGTCACGTGACCTGCGTGACGTCTATTACTACTACTACTACGACGACGCAGTGTTGACTCAGAGAGCTTCGCCGTAAAAACAAAAGAGCGAGATTTGGATTAACCCCCGCCAAGGGTTCCAGTCCTGCTTGATGCAGCAGGCCCCTGCCTCAGTAGGTCGGTTGAGGCAGCAACCCCGCCCCGGCAACGGGTCATACGTCGCGTCAAGAAAGCCCGACAGCCGGAGGTCCCGAGCCGCTGGTGCTGTCTTCCACCTGCTCGAGCCTACACCCTCTCTAAGTGAAGCAGAACCCGCTGCCTACCAGGGACGAGACGAAGGTCTTGACTCCTTCGGCCACAGCCCTGGTAGACTACTCACGTCTAAAGGAACGTTATATGCGTTTCAGAAAGAAAGAGTAAGCGCCATGGGCGTCGGAAGGGCAAGTGCCCTGTTGAACAGGGCACTTGCCCGCCCCTCTCCCCCAAGCGACACCACTCGTCCCCTACACAAGCCACCACAAGACAATATCCTGCCGATGATGGTAAGCCCTCTCTGTTTAGTGTTTCTTCGTACCTGTGCCCATAGGCGTGCGCAGGTTTCCCCTTCAGGTGGGGGGGGGGGGGCGAAGGTTTATCGCAGCGCTCCCCCCCCCCCGTTAAGTCAAAGTACGGGGCGAAGTGAAGAGGGGAGGGGGCAGACTTCGCGCCCCCCTCCCCTCTTAAGTGACTAGGGGGGGGGGGGGGGGCATCCCCCTCCTTCCCCCTTTACTAAGGGGGCGGGAGGGGGGGGCATCCACGACATGTTAGTGATACTTGCAATACGAGTGTATAACATTAACAGGGACTTAGGAAGACAAGGACCATATGCGTGAGTGCACGATAGGTTGATTTAACGAAAAAAAAAGAGACACATGAGTTATCTTAGCAGTGAAGGACTCGGCGGAAAAGGCAAAAAAAAAAGGCAGAATTTAAGGGAAGATGGAAGCCTGAAGAGATAAAAAAAAAGTCGTGAACAAGGGGTGTCGCCTCCCCCTAATATAATAAGCAAAAGCGTAATTTCGTAGATTGCATCTTTCCCAGCTTGTCACAGTCGTCGTTCACTTACTGCGAAAGTATATAATTTAGTAATACAACCTCAGTTGTTGTTTCTTATTTGTAACTAGCCAGACGCTTAATTCCATGTCTTCGTCACTACTGGAGTCCCGGACAGTCAATGACCCGCACGCACCTCTGCGGGGTACCGAATGCGATGCACCCACGTGCACCATGAACGTTGATTCTGTTACCCGCATATGCAGGCTGTTGCGGAAGCGAGTATTTATGTGGGCGGCGACACATATTCGGTGTTCACACGTTCGGATAGCGCTGCTGGTGCGACTTAACGGTTCTCGTCTGTGTTACACGCAGCGGAGTGGTTGGTTGTAGTGTGCAAGGCACGAGATCCATGGAGAACCCCATTCCGTGTTCAACATCTGAACGACCGCGCTGTGTTCTTCATCTGCAAGTCTGAACGTCGGTGAGGTGTTGTTGCTTTTGAGGAGCACTGAAGTTTCATTACTCCCTTAATTTTACAAGAGTTTCTGAGCTGCATAGCGTAAGAAGCACATACATTCATTCACTTTTTATTTCCTTACATACAATGCTTTCCATAAAATCAGTATGATTGTCACAGGGATCAATGTCAAGTTACGTTTGATATCCTATGCATGAAGATTCATGGCAGGTGATCGTGGTGACATCGTGGCAAAGGCCGCTCCAGTCTTCTGGAGATATTTCCTTCTGACATATTGCCTTGACGCCGTTCTGAAGGAAGCAGCTTTTCTTCGTATGATGTTGACGTCGTAGTTGACTCGAAGCCGAGCCAGGGCGTGACATCATTTACCAGTAGCTATACTTATATTCACGTTTCTATCAATGACTGGCTCACAGCTGAACTACTAACACAGTTCTGGAACGCAGCGTTTCTTCTTTTTTGTATCGGTATTTCGCAGCAGCATGAACGTTGAGCAGTGCTGAAGTTCGAGATTTGACCGCATGCACCGTGGCTTCTCTACAGTATAGCTCGGTTGGTGGTCACGTCTTTGAAGAACCTTCTTGACTACATCTACTCCTATGCCGCTATGTAGCGGTTGAGGTATACGATGACTGCTTCGTTTTCATCACAAAACTTTTTGTAGTCTTCAGTCGAGCACCCATCGACAATGCAAACCAAAGAGGAATCGTAGCGGATTTATCGGCTTCGGTCGCACTCGTCAAGTTCAAGCTGAATTCAGTGACTGGCCAGGATGCTTCAAAGGGCTATCGCGATTCTGCTGGTCATTCTCTCTCGGAGATCAGCGTATACGAGGACGAACGAAACTATCGTCCTCGGTTACCTGACGGGATCCCAGCGACTCCCCGGTGACAGGAGCTACAGGCGTCCAGGACTGGCCATCTCGGGGGCGCTGACTCTGGCAGTCGACAAGGTAACTTCACATCGCATAACTTGTTATTGAGCGAAGCTTTTACAACTCACAAATTTCACTGGCGGCATCGTACACGAAAAAACCGGCGCTGGCGAGCGTACAGAAATGCGGCCCTCGAAGGTGCGCCCGTCATAAGCGTGTTTGTATGAGTCGCAGGGGCGTAGCCAAGGGGGAGGGGGTGAACCCCCCCCCCCCCGAAATTTTTCAGTTTTGCTTGCGTATATATACACGCACACATACAAACGCACGCACGAACATACATAAAGTATGGTTGGACCCCCCCCCCCCGAAAAAAATTTCTGGCTACGCCCCTGATGAGTCGTTTTCCAATAATTGATGCACTTTCGATCGTGGGCTTAATGGCGATCAGCCGTTTCTGATATGACAGTCTGACCTTTTATTGAGGTGACTTGTCATTTCATTGTCATTGTTGCCTGAAAATGAACGCATGACCGTAGTTGTTACCTGTCAGCAGAAGTGTTGCGCTGTTAAGAACGTGGATGAAGGTCCAATTGCCGGCACTGAGGAAGAAAAAGTTAAGAGGGAGCATTGCGCAATGCGATAGAAAGAAGAAAGAAAGAAATGAAGAAAGAAAATAAATAAATAAATAAATAAATAAATAAAAGAAAGAAAGAAAAAGAAAGAAAGAAAGAAAGAAAGAAAGAGAGAAAGAAAGAAAGAAAGACTCGAAAGAAAAAGAAAGAAAAGCGGCAGATAAAACACGCCCTTGACTTGCCCCCATTTCCCCCATAGGAGAAGAGCTCCTGAATTTTTTCTTAGGTTGTGACCGATTATAGTAGTTGAGATCTCGCAACTAGCGTTGATGCCATCCGATACACCGGTATCCCGTAAAATGTTGCAAGAACGCTAAAACCCTGCAACATCTTGCAGGCATGCTGAAGCACGCGCTGCAATTGCAGGTGAACTTGCGGGCTCCTTTGATGGGTGGCCGACGCTTGGATGTGCTCATCGCCGAGACCTTTGGCCGAGAGAGGCACAGCGTGCTACAGACGGCACGCCTCTGGCGCCAGAACGTCTCGGCCTTCATCGGGCCCCAGGAGACGTGCGTCCACGAGGCCTTCCTGGCCGCTGCACTCAATCTGCCCATGGTGTCCTACGTACGTGCGTTCTCTGCGCGGATTACAATTCTTTATTTAACAGAAAGCTTTAGATAATGTGGTATATATAGCTTGCATTGACGTCAGTGAAACCGCCGTGTTGAAGCACCAGCATGGGGGACGCGACGTTTGCGATGTCACATTATTGTTTTCAAAATAGCACATGCTGGTTCTTTCATTATTCATGCACAGAGGCCACAATGTTCCTGCCGCGTCGTTATCACATTGAAGCAGGTTAGTCGCAACGTGTTTATGTTGTCTTGACGTCATCAAAGCCGCCATCTTGGAGTACCAGTACGCTCAGAAGCTGTACCACTGACGTCACGTGCAAGCTATCAATTCCGATGTGCGCAATGAAGTTTTGCGTACTGCAGGACTACAATACGATGACAGCATCTTGTGGCGTTTCGTCTGACCGCAATCAGGCATCAGGTTTTCGTTTTCCATCTGTGTTCTCTTCGAGTAACATTTTAGACGACAGCTCACTAGCAATTTACGGCTTCCTACCATTTACCCTACAATTTAAGAAGTATAATGCACTCAGTTACTGCAATTATGTTTCTGTGCTTGCCTGGCTGATCTCTGCACCGCCAGGGGGCGCTACCAGTCCGGTCGCTCACGTTTACGCCTCCGGTAGTCAGGTAATCCGTGAGCGTAAAGAAGTTAGCGTGAAATCTCTAGTGGGGCGTTTAATTCTGTCCGTGTAAATAGTATTGCAGTTATAACTGATGGAGGAGCATTTACCCCATACAGTTTACATTTTATTATATTCTTTAATATTTGCCATTACGCATGTCTTTGTGGTCACGAGTAGCTGCGAGTGGCCTATTTCCACAGATAACAGCGGCACCGCACGTGGCGTGCCACTTGCGTGGAAATTTATGGCGAAGCGCGAAGAGAATAAAATACGAAACGGATTGTTACTAGGGGCTTGCCAGCAAATTCGTGCTCCACTGATTTGGCTTTACTTTATTTGACAAGGACTGTAGACGTGAAGATTACACCCTGCAGTTTTGCCTGGGACGTGAGACCTCGGACAAGCAGCGTTTCCCGACCTTCGCCCGCACTCGCCCTCCCGAGACGCACATCTCCAAGTCCGTGGCGGCGCTGCTCGCCCACTTCGGTTGGCGACAGGTGGCGCTGTTCTACGCCTCGCGGTTGGGTCACGTGGCCGACAGCGTCATGTCGACGCTGAGGTCGCACGGCGTCCGGCTGCGTCACGTGAGCTCGTGGAACGAGACCTATCACTACGGCTACGGCCCGAGCCCGTTCGAGACGATGCTCAAGGATGCTGCGCCAAAGGCAAGAGGTGGGCCGTCAGCCACAACGGAATGCGCATCTTGAATCCTGCTATATCAGACATGCAGGATGTTCTTTTATTGTGACTGCAATTATTGGAACATTGTCAGGCAGATTTTTCGCACTCGCCGTTGGTGGCGCCGTTGTCGTGATGTTATGTATATTGAGAGCGCTGACTATCTACATCATCTTTATATGTGTATACATCTTTTGTCTCGCCGGGTGTTCTTTCTTTGGATGGCGCGCTTGTAAGTGTTGAAAATGCCAGCATCGTACCGTCTTACCAGATGTCGTCTTATAAGTGGTGGAGGTGCTGGGCATTTTTCGGTAAGCAAATAAATAAACGCAACGTAGCCAAAACGTATGACGGCTGGATTTGAACTCAGGAATTTCAATAGAGAGACCTGAGATTCTTGGTACGAGGTCGTAGGCGCATGCCTTATCAGGCAAGTCCATCTGCTAGCTATCAGATATTTAAAAAATCCATCTACTAAGCATCCCTACCACGGCAGCTGAACAATCGCCTAAGAAATACTCGGGCGTTTTAGCATGCGGCCTTAAAGGGCCCCTGACAGCCGATTTTTTGTTTGTGACATTTATGTTGTAATAAGTAGGTCTAGGTCTTGTGATCACGGAATGACACCGTAAATCCTCCAACGTGATGTCTAAATAATCCTAGCAGCGTTAATTATGGTCATTTTTAGTATAGGTTCAAAACGTGCGCCGAAAGAGGATAAGAAACTAGCGCCGCGCCGCGGCGGTCGCGCCTCGGGGCACGCGTGATGTTGTGCGCTCAGTATTGGGTGACGTCAGCCACACGCTTGTTGAACAGCCAGTTGCAGAACACACACACGGAGAGCTCACGCTGCCTGCCGACACGTACCGAAGAAGGAGAAGGTGAGAGGAGCAAAGAGCAAACATGCTTCGCAATATACCACAGTGCACCGCGCATATTTCTGTCTGTGACGTCGACAACACTTGCTTTACCTCTGCAACGTCACAAGGGGCCTACGTCTACGTCATACTAGTGGTTATGTTGATAAGAGTTCAAAATTCAGATGAGCACTCAGGCTAACTTTAAAACCAAATTAAAATATCTTAAAGGCAACGCTCGTCACTCATAATCGGTCAGAAGTGCCCCCGCATGCAGGACTATCAAACAACACAAGCATCTCGAGTTTCCAAATTCGGTGTCAGGGGTCCTTTAACGTCCCCGGTACTATCTGTTATGCCTTCCATTTTATCGAGTGCTCGCTGTATGATATAAGGCCTGCGGTGTTCGTGCTCATTTCATGTCCCTTAACTAGCACGTTCAAAGTAGGTACACGTTCCCGAACCAGCGAAGACGATGGTAGCAGCCGTTGGCTAAAGGTTTCTATAGATGCGCAACATACAACTGGGTGCATGCGCAGTGTTCATTGTGCTGGGCCAGTACTTCGAGCACATCGGTCTCATGGCGAGCCTGGAAGCCCGGGGACTGCTGCAAGGTGGAGAGTACTTTGTCGTCGGCGTCGACGTTCAGCAGTACGACGTCGAGAGCCCCACCCGTTATCTTACTGGTCAGTTTTTTTTTCGCGTTGGGGCATCGTGTATCTCTTACATCATAAATAAATATTCTGTGTTTTCAATCAATCAATCAATCAATCAATCAATCAATCAGTTTTTCTTGTGTAACCCTTTGCGACACGGCGTCCTCGTTTGGGGACGCGAACTTCGGAGGCGCGTCCCACGCCACGTGTTTCTTCAAATGGCCTGAAATTCAGTGTGCACATTCGTGCACGCTTCCTGATTGGACAACTAGCGGTCATTTAACTTCATTGTCCTGCGTATTGCTGCAGAGGATCACTTTGCTGGAGACACTACCGTGTTAGACGATCGTTCGACGTGCCGTGTTCCAGGACCAACGTCAAGAGTATTTTTTTTCTCCGCTCGAAACGAATACAACCAAGAAAAAAGATGTGCATGCTTTTCGGGCCTAATACTTTATTCTTTTTGCGCAAGTATTGAAGCTGACTGATGGCAGAATAATTAGATATTTAGTTACACGCTAATTAACATTTGTTACTGAAACTCACACAAAACAACACATTCCTTCGTTTTCTTCCTTGGAATGTAATACTGAGTACCTTGGAATCATACCATGCGAATTTGACGCATTTGCAGACAGTGTATCATAATGCGTGTCTGAAGGGGGTAATATACATACAATGACCGGTTATTATTATACAGGTCCTTTCAAGGGTTCTGGCAGGGGCCCTTTTTTAACAGAAGTGGTTGAAATACAAGGCAACTAAGTACAGAGATATATAAGTAAATACAAATAAATACAAATGTAACCACAGCTTTGTTACAAATGCATGAAAAACCTGCATACCTAACGGGTCCTTTCTGCTCATTCCTAATTTTTTTTTTTTTTTTTTATTTGCGACATAGACTTGCCCTTAAGGCATAATATTTGTTTTGTATAATCAATCATGTCGACATTAACAAAGGTGTGGAAGGGAAATTTAGTAGTCGAGAATGCGCAGTCTAGAACATCAGAGGATGAGGTGGTTCGATTAGATTGCAAAAAAATGTTGCAGGCATGGGATTGGAATTGAGCAAGTAATATGCGCGACAGTGGTGCATCGGCATCCATGCTACACACAGGGACACATTTTAAAGGCGCGCCATCGATAGCCTCGACAGACGAGGAGGTTAGATGTCTCTGCGACTAAACCATAGGTTGCGTAGGCTTCCTATAAGTTTCTGGCATCCAGGCGCATTCTGATATTGGAAGAGTGTGAACCTCCTCTCAGCACTACATTCCCTGCGCCGTCTTTCTTGTCCTGCTTTATAACTATGAATACATTGGAAATCACTGAAAAAATCCTTCGTCCTGCAGTTAGGTTGTGATCATGGTAATGATGACGATGATATCGGTGATGGTAGTGGTGGTGCTTTGATGATTAACACAGTGCTTGTTGCTTCTTATGTCCAAGTTCCAGTTTCTTAATGGCGCAGCAGCCATGACAACAATATATCATTCTCCCTCTATCTGTCACTCCACGACAGGTCTGTTTCGCGAGGAACCAGACCCATCAGTGGTGCGAGCCTTTCGCTCCTACCTCGGCATCGTGGGTAGCCCGGCTTCGGGATTCGAGGAGTTTTCGGTGGCAGTCAACGAGTACATGCAGAGGCCGCCCTTCAACATCGTCAACGCCGCCGACACCATTGGTGGAAGAAAGAAGGTCGGTCTCTATGCACCTTTCCAACGAGGGCTTCTTGAACGCCGCCATAATCAGCTATGGGCTGCTGTAAATGTGCATCGTGCATTGGGTCCTGATGACGGTATCTATGAACGTTTTATTGCGAAAGCAATTATATGGACAGTCTCGACGGGTTTTTGCCGTCGCCGTCACCGTCATGTCCTTCCGGTATGAAGCCCAAATTGATAAGACCCCCCCGCGCATTGTATGTTCTATCGCGGGTAAAAGCGCGCGAGCGGGGGCGACGAACACGGCCGAAGCAGAGATCAAACCAACCGGCCCATTTCCGTCGCTCGGAGGGTGTAGGCGATCATCACCCCGCTCGGGACGCCTGCCGTCGAAGCAGACAGGAAACGTCCCGCCCGTCTTTAACGACCATGAAAAGACACGAGGTGGGTGTAGCAGCCACTTTGAGCTTTGAATCTAAGTGCGCGTCGCGATCGCTGGCGCGCGCGCTATCTCGCAAGCCATCACAGCGGGCGGCTCGTATACCCTTCTACGTGCTGCGCTCTCAACGCGAAGTGACTATGCGGAGAGCATCTCTCCCTAGAGCGGCCGTAACTTCTACTCCAGCGTTTTGTAGTTACGCGAGATCGGATACAAAACAGTTAGCTGCCAGCCACTTCGTGTAACACTACAATTTGTTGCTATCGCATTCACTGCTTCGTCCTTGCGGTGAAACTGTGACTTTTGTTTAGTGGGTAGCAGTAATTAATGGCCCCAATGCCATCAGAGTGGTTGAGGTGGAGCAATTTAGCTTTTTAAAGAGAATAAGATTGAGTACGCGATATGGGGAAATACCGCTTTCATTATCCCATAACTTTGTTTATAAACACACGGACTGTGTCCTGGGTGGTGTGCTGTACCGTATTGTTTCAAACTTGTCCTTGCGGACAACAGCGCGTTATGAAAGAAACAACAAGGATGTTCACTTCCGGTAGTCTTGCCATGCTACACAAAAAGCAGTACTGTATACTTTGAACTCAGTCAATGTGGGACTGCAACCTGAACGCAGATTCCGTCTGAGGGCGCCTACCTGTACGACGCCGTCATGGTGTACGCGAGGGCCGTCAACGCGTGCGTCGAGCACGGAGGAGACTTCCGGAACGGCAAGCACCTGTTCGAGCACATGCGGGGACGATCGTACCAGAGTGAGTAACGTGTAGAGACACACTATTGGCCAGAATTAACAGCGCACGGGTCGCCCTGTCGAAACGATGGTTCACGTGACCTTTCTCGTTCGACGACCTCTCATCACTTGATGAGAGGTCTTCCCCTGCCCACCTTTCTTGAGAAGGATTGACCGTTGGATACGAATTAGTAATTTATCATGGAGCAGCGTTACGACAGGAGGACACCAACAACTTATAGCATTGATTGATTGAAGACATCATTTAGACACAATTTTCTCATAGCATGTGGGTGGGCTGCCTAGAGGAAGAGAAAGAGATTTACAGAAAGGAAGAGAGGTCGACCTGAGTGACAGTTTGCTCTGGCCTGCTACTCTACACCGGGGAGGCGGGACAGTGAAGCAGGATAATAAATCACACAAATTTGAACAGAAATACATTACCAACTAGCCCAACTATCAGTATGGCTTATAGTATATGCAGTCCCGTCACGTTGGGGCAAATCTAAATTCGTGCATCCAGTCTAGTAGCTTGAGGGAGGCTATGACCGCTTCTGTAACCAAATTAAGTTGCGCTGTTGGCGTCAGGCCAAGGACCTAAGACATCATCGGTTAATGGCCTACTAAGGAATCGATCGTGCAATCGAGGAAATCAGTTTCTGCCTATGCCGGCAGTTCACTGGTTATCGATCCCGCGTTGGTCATCGGGTGTGTTGTCTGTCTTCTGTTAGTGTCCTTTGCGTATCACGGCCACTCCATGACTTCTGTCGTAATTGGGTTACAGGCGCCATGGGTTACATGGTTCGCATGGACAACAACGGCGACGCCGAAGGAAACTACACTCTCATCGCGCGCAGGAAATACGACGACCAGAGTGGAAGCCATTATGGTCTCTTTCCCGTGGGAGTCTTTGAACTCTCTGGCAACGGATCAACTTTGCCGGTAAGAACGCTGAGTCAGCGGCACGAAAATCTTCAGTTGTCGTTTTTTCTTTAGCATCAAATGAAAGGCCAAGCCCTCAAGGGTCTAGATGTGCTGGTATAGTGTGAGTGCACCCTGGAAATCAGCAGTTGTTCCGTGTACGAGTACAACCGATGAGCGAAGCTCCTTAGAAATGGCACGCAAAACAACTATGTTCGTTTTGAAACTGTTCATTGCGCCGCGCGCCTTGTTTTTTTTTTTTTTTTTTTTTTGCGCAACGCGCGCCGAACCGCTGTGCGTCTTGTCTTTTCTTTTTCTTTTTTGCGCCACGCGCGGCGTTTCATTGTCTTTTTGCACCGGCACCGCATCTATGTTGCAGGAAGCTTCGACGGCGACGGCGGGGTGCGGGCCTAAGGAGCTTCGCTCCTAAAAAGTAATTACACTATGTTTCTAAAAGCTAGTTTCGGTTCCTTCTGTACCCTGACATTACAGCGCGGTATGAGCTTCGCGTCGCATGCTCGCGCAAGATATTGTTTCCACGGCCACTCCGCTCCGTGGTTCCGTCGGCGACGCAAAAGAGGCCATTTTGCATGTTTTGGGACCTGACGTCGTCATAACTAGCTATACTCTGGTGCGTGAGTCACCAGAAATGATACAACCTGACGTTACGCTAGTGTCGAAGCCAGTAGGTGCGCTATGTGGAAATCGATAATAACGTCAAAATAAAATGTCATATCAGCATTTACCGAGCTGGCGGAGTCAACTCAGCTTCGAAAATTGGTGCCATTACTCCCGTAAGCAGAATACCACTCACGGTGTTTGTGTCGAGCCACGTTCTGCGGATTTGTCCTTATTGAACTTTGTGCGTTTCTTACTCCACTAATTCTTCTTCGAAAGGTCCTGAAGCTCTTCGACACAATCGAATGGATCAAGGGAGGACCACCAAGGGACGAACCTACGTGCGGCTTCAGCGGAGAGAAGTGCATACGTAAGTTCTCAAAGGCAGCTCATTATAGCAACCAACAAAGATTGTATCTTATTAGAAAAAAAATTAACAGGTAAAAATGAGAGAACTTCGAAAACACCAAGACCGTGTCATGTAAATCATGACGTACTTGTCATGCAAATCATGAGTTTTCGTGTTAGGCCTGTCATTTAATGTTCGTCACACACTCGTGTCATGTCTTATCAATTTTGATACATATCAGGTAAACGAAACGGCCCCGAGAGCACAAGTCGTAGGCGGATAGATTGATCGTACTCTAGTTAAAGGGGCCGTCAACCAAACTTTATGGTACCTGTTTTCTTTAGCGCAACGGAAAGCTTGCCGGTCAAAGTATCTAATCACGGAATGGCAATGTGCAAAACGCCGTAAAACATTTATCATAAAATTTTTCTATCTGCGAAATATGGAGTCGTATACACGCAACACATGCTGCAAAATTGGGAGGTGAGTGCAATTAAGAGCGGCTCGCGTTTGCGCGCCGCGGTTTGCTGCGCATGCGTACACTCCGCGCGCATGCGCCCCGGCTCGACATGTTCCACCAGTTGCCGCGAAGGCAGCGCCGCTTCTCAACGTGCAACTTTTTTTTTGCGTCGTAAGCAGCCCAGGATAGAGCGGGGATAGGTAATAAATATACATACACTAATACTGAGCATTAATTATGGTGTAGATAAAAGCATCAGAATACTTCAGTCTACGTACAGCAAGATGAACGACTCCATAATCCAGCTTCAAGGCTCTTCCGCTAGTCCGCGCGACGTACAAGTGTTTCGTGACTTTTAAACGCGATTTAAAAATACAAATCCTAATCAGATCGCGAAAAGGATGCTTGAATCTATCACCATGATTCACGTTCTTTTCATTTCCACCAGAATCTAATCCCACGTTCTTGCCACTTGTCGGTCCCTTGAAACCTCTTTTGCCTTCCCTATATTCGCTCTCTCTCCCTCTCTCTCTGTCCTGTTTACGTCAACACTGAAACGAACTTTACCTCGGTCTCTCCCTCTCTCTCTCTGCTCATGTACGACGCCGCAAAAAGTGTGGAAGATAGTAGGCAGCGTGTCCTGTGGAGTGCTTGTCCTTTTATCGATAGTCGGCTTCGCAGCGTACAGGTGAGTGTCCACCTTTGGCTTTTGAATTATCACTACACTTCCTCTCTTTTCTCCCCCTTCTTCTTGCTCTCCATTCGATCTTTAATTCTCTACTTTCTCCTTCTTTTAAACCATTTCTATTTGTCTTCTCTAATTCATTTCTTTCGATTTTTCTTCAGGTACTGGGCATACGAGCAGGCGCTGGACAGGCTGCTCTGGAAGTTGGACTTCAACGAGATCCAGATGCGAGGAGGTCCCACGGCGCATCAGCAGGCTGCCAGACAACATCGAGTGCGGTAAGTTCAGCGTTTGTGCAGCTGAACGGTGGACTGAAAGGAGTGTGTGCAGGACGGAGGAGGGCGCAATACGTACTTTTGCAGTGCCGCCGAAGCAGATAAATGTTGATGAGGAAAGTCCCTTATCTCCAGTAACACTCCAGACGCACAGTGGGGATGGAAAGAAACGCGAACATGCGGCATCTGTATACATTCTCTGCTGTTTCGCATTTATATTCAAGCGGTTGTAGCCTGGATGGTGATAAGAAAATCACGCCATATCCACAAAGTGAATGATGATTGAGGAGCTGGCTCGGAAATAATCGGGTAAACCGTGAATGCTCCGTAGAATTCATCTACTGTCATACAAAGACGTCACACGTTGTTATAGTAGCGATTGTGGTCAGGTTGTTGTCGAACCACAAGCGGTCGCAGACCTTGCAGCTGTGGCCAAACGTGTGGTCGAGGAAATCGCGCTTGAAGCGCGCGTCGGCGCCACCAACTTCAGGTAGCGACCGCTTTCGGCGCTTGGCCGCTATACCGTGCGTGTACCTCTTCGACGTTCTCTTGCCGCCGCTTCCGCGCTGGTTCGGCTTCGCGGGCTTGAATCTGGGGGTCCGCACGACGCTGACGTCTCTCTGCGGCCTCGCGAGCTCTCACCGCAGGGTCTTGGCGGCGAGCCCGCGATGCTGCAGCCTTGCGAGCCCCCCGCTCCGCCGTCTTGTCTTCGTTCATGTTATTAGTATCGAAGTGCACTGCCCGAGTGGAGCGAGTGCCGCATGCTACAGTTGGCTATGCTATATGTGGGTTTGCCTGCGTTAATATCATCATCAAGGGCCTCGATGAACACGAGGAAGAAGACAGAATCTATCGCGCGAGCTACGCCTTTAGCAGTCGCCTCTGCAACTAAGATTACGCTTACGGCGCGGGACTTTGCCCCAGCTTAAGAACCTGGCGAGCCAGCTCCTAAAAGCCACTAGAGTCATCCATGATACAATCAAGAACCATTCTAGTATCTTTTTATTGCCACCAAGATCAGAGCGTGATGAAAACAGCGCGCCGCGCTGTGTTCGCGTTTCTTTCCATTCCCCCTGTACATGTCATCTCTGCTTGCAATAACTTAGTGATTCTTTCAGTCAATCTCAATATTTCTATTATCTCAAGGTTCCTCCTTGCACTAAGGCCAATTGACAGTCATTCCGCGTTGCGACGTCTCCTGACTGACACACCACTTCGCAGAGTCCATGGCGGCGGTAGCGGTCCTTCAGACAAGAGTGGCGGTGGCCTGATGCCGGTGCCGACGTCATCGCAATTATCGCTGTCGTCACACCCCGAGTTCCGGTACTCAGCAACTGTACGCTCCCGTAGGCTGTCTACCGGGGCCGCCTGTGCGCCGTCAAAAAGATCCACTACCAAGTATCTCCTGCTCACGCGAACACTCAAGAAGCAGCTCAACTTGGTGAGGCAATCCACCTCTTTCACGTTGCCACGGCGCATGCGCCCTTCCCTTAAGCGGAAGAGTCACGAAACACATCTTGATCTCGGAGGCTGCTTTGGTTCTGGCAATACCGGTTGTCCCAGCCCCTACCAAAATGGCAGAGGGCAGCACAGGAAAATGAACACGTCGGATTAGGGCACGTCACGTGTTGTCTATGCAGTCAACCCGCATATATGGAACCCACATATAAGAAATTATTATGTATATCGTCCTACGTAGTCTTCTAAGGGAGCCAGAGACTTAACATTCCAGGTATAACGAAATTTCGTTGAGCAATTAGGGTCAATACACGAAAAAAAAAAAACCACCTTGAAGTTTGTGACGTCACCATTGAAGCTTCTGGCGGGAAATTTAAAGGAGAAACTTTTAACTTTGATTTTCTCATGTATTAATAGATCTCTCGTGGTGAAATTGAGGACACTAGAGTTCTTATAGTATAGCTTATCAGTTAAACTAATTTATTGTTTCACTTTATAATGCCCAGTACGAAGCCGTTTGCAATTTTATCTTACATATATCATGTAGTTGCCATGAATTGGGACACGTAAAGTACACCAAAGCAACCGAACAATCCGATCCATTTCGAACAGCTCCGCGAGCTTCGGCACGACAACCTCTGCACCCTAGTGGGCGTGTGCGTGGAGCCTCCAAATATATGCGTCGTCACCGACTACTGCAGCCGGGGAAGCCTCCGCGACCTCCTGGACAACGAGGACATCCGCCTGGACAACATGTTCATCGCCTCCCTCGTTGACGACCTCGTTAGGGTGAGCGCCAAGACTAACCAGTCTTAACTGCAGCCTTCGAGTTCGCTAAGACAGCAGGGGCGACGCCTGCGGGGAGTACGGAAGTGTTAGCCCCCCCCCCCCCCCCCCAAGAGCAATCATTGTCAAAGCGCAACGCATAATTTTAACGCCTCCCAGCTATTGTCATGGGTTCCCCCAATTAAAAACTCCTGGCACCGCGCCTGTAGGCATATAAACATATAAGCATGGTTGGATTATATAAACGTAAACCGTTCATTGCTTTTCACTAAGGTATCTGCAACGTCAAGTATACCATTTTTTCTTATTCAAATTCAGCTCGCCGTTTTATCTGTCTTAATTTGTTATTTGTCTTCACAGTCGGAAGTATTTTAATTTGCCACCGATCGCAAATGGAGGTGCCAATTGTACGCATCATGTTTACACCGTTATATGCTCAGTGAAGCTAGAAAATATGCGCACTATAATGACAATGAGCTAATGTTGACGCATCTCTAATTAGGTGTACCTGCTTCGTCAAAGTTTATAGCTGTTGACAAATACAGTGGTCGAGAACGTCACTAATCTTGCACGCGTCCGATTCGATGACGTCGAATTACTTCGAGATCTTACAAGTCTCAAGCCGCGTGGCGAAGACGAGGGCACTCGAAGAAAACTTAAGGCCGAAGATTCGACAACTCAGTGTGATATAAAGTGAGCTATACATATCAGGCCCGTAGCCAGGAATATCTCTTTTTTTTTTTTTTGGGGGGGGGGGGGGGGCAAATGTTGAAGGCCTTGACTATTTGAGGAAAGCACCTATTTTTGAATAATTATGACACCTCCCACCCCTCGTCAAAATTTTCGGGGCAAAGGCCGGGGCTTCCCCCCCCCCCCCCCTCCGGCTACGGGCCTGATACGTGTATTACTAATGTACAGCTACAGTAACCTGAGTTAATTGACACTTCGCGATGTCCGCTTATCAATTTTTGTGAAGGGTCCTACAAGTCTTCGAGATACGGCCTCACTGAAAAACAGATAGGTTCTGCCTTTGCGGCTCCAACGGGCTGTGACCTCATTTAAACTGGTTTCGGTCAAATAAGGATCGTCTGTGAAATGACCCATCAACATTCAATTCGTCCTCTCTCTCCTTGTCCTAGGGAATGCTGTACTTGCACGACAGCCCAGTGCGCAGCCACGGCGATCTGCGCTCTGCTAACTGTCTCGTCGACAGCCGCTGGGTCCTCAAGGTGGCCGACTTTGGATTGGCCCAGATCAAGCACAGCGCAGGCGACGACGGCCAACACGGAAGCGGCCAGAGTCAGTCTAGGGAGCACAGCTGAGTGGCATTTGCTCATATGAGAGTCACGCATGGAATAACGAGGGGAAAAAATGTGCTAGCCCGGTGCAGAGCGGTGTACTGCCCTTCCGTACCGTTCAGTGCATATGACGCCATTCCCCACTTTACTCGAACTCTCACCTGCACTTTACGTATTGGCCTTCAAAGAGTCCTCTTCTATAACGTCGCCAAGGACTACCCTCTAGTCTTTAACGAAGAGAAGCTCTATTACAGAACGGTGACAACGAATTGAGACATCCCCACCAGGGGCATAGTCAGGAACCTACTCCAGGCTCTGACTACACCATTGATCTTCACCTTCTTGTACAAATACCCGTTTATACTGAACACAACTTTTTCCATGCACTTCTTCACTCGGTGTAAGCATAGAACTCCCAGGTGAAAATGAGTAACTGGGAATCCAACTGGTTTCAACAGGTGTTAACTAGGATCAACTGGTTCTAGTTAAAAGCCAACTGGAAACCAATTGGTATTATGACCAGTTGTACTGGATGTGACTGGATGCTGTTACCATGGCGACCGCTTCGCGTTGGCGGATTATATCTGTCATTTTCGGGTAACCGCGATATCAGGGGCGTAGCCAAGGGGGGGGGGGGGTTGGGGGGGTTCAACCCCCCCCCCCGAAATTTTCAGTTTTGCTTGCGTATATATACACGCACACATACAAACGCACGCACGAACATACATGAAGTATGGTTGAACCCCCCCCCCCCCCGAAAAAAATTTCTGGCTACGCCCCTGCGCGATATCGCCTTTCGGTTTTGACATCAACGCCCAATTTTTGTCTAGGATAGATAGATCACAGACAGACATACAGATTGATTGATTGAATGGTTGAATGATTGATTTACTGATCCGGGAATCTCTTAAAAAATAAATGCAGAACTTCTTTGGCGTGCTCCTGAACTGCTCCGTGACCCGGACTCACCACCGGAAGGGACGCCACGCGGCGACGTTTACTCGTTCGGCGTAGTGCTCTTCGAGATGCTCGCCAGGTCGGGGCCTTTCGGCAAAACTACGCTCACACCTAGCGGTGAGCTTAATTTCTTCTTTCGCCTTCATTTTAAGTATTCATCCTCCAGCTCTGTTGAGAGAGAGAGAGAGCACTTTATTTGCACCGGCCAGAGAGTATGGGTGGTCGGGGTGAGACGCAGCTCCCTCTTTCACCGTGTACACATGGTGTACACCACCTCTAGACGTCGGCCGGCACCAGATGGCTTCCGGCAGCGGCCTGGTCTTGACGGATGAGTTGTCTTTGATTTCCAACGCGACGCGTCACAATAGTGATTCTTTTTTGTCAAGAAAGGCGGAAAGTGTGACAAATCACAATGATTATATGCGAGTGCGCGGTGACTTGTTGCTTTGCTGTATTCAGTATATGATGTCACAACTATAACTGAAAAACTAAAGCGCGATATTAGCAACACGACGACAACATCAACCATCTGGGTCAATATAATCTATAAATATTATGTAAATCCGCATATTAGGCAAATACGTGCAAATTATTCCTATAGATAGATCGCCCGTGACGTCATGGACGCAGGCACTCCACGATGGCGGCTCTGATGTTAAACAAGTTGCGGTTAACCTGCTTCAATGTGATAACGACTGGCAGAACGCCTCTGTGCGGGAATAACGAAGGACCTTGCATGTGGTGTTGTGATAACATCAGTGTCGCGTCATGAACTTCGCGTCCCTACATGCTGGTGCTCCAACACGGCGGTCTCTGTGACACCAATGCATGCCATCTGTACATATATGAGAGTACTAAGAGAACGACTGCATCCTCAGAATTCCATTAAGTTATTTAGGTAGGAAGCTATGTGGTTATCACCACGTTAGCACAACATGGGAAAGTTGCGGATGGCTTTTGTGTCCGCATCTTATTGTTGTGTCTCTGTGCGAACAAGCCAAAAGCTCGTTGGGCCGTGAGAGTCCTGTTGCGTGCGCCATGTTTGCGCAGAGATCTTGGAGCGCGTCCGACACCCTACCCTCCACCAATCAGTGCCGGACAGCGAGAAGCAGGAGTCTGACTGCTTCAGGCCCCCGCTGTGTGAGCTGGCCGAGCCGTGGGACGTGGAGTACGTGCGCACCCTGTTGACCGAGTGCTGGGCCGAGGCGCCCGACCAGCGACCAGACTTCAAGGCGGTCCGCGCCAGGCTGAGGCACATGCGTCGTGGACTGTACGTTCATCATTTCTTAATACAATGCGCGTTATACACAGCGCATGGACATGCGCCGCACATCCGCGAGGTTGTGACAGTTCCCACTACTGTTTTACAGTGAAAGTAACTTACGAAAGCTCTTATCGGCGATCAGCCATTTCTGACTTGGCAACTGTGATCATTTATCGAGTTCACTTGTCATTTTACGTTTCCACATTTCATTGTTGCACAGTCCTTCTTGTGCTTGTTCTACTGAACTCCGGCACCAGAACGTCATGGCGTGATGCTTACTGCGTAGGCGCGCCCCTCACACCTCTCCCGCAACCAGTCCGAGGCGTTTCGCTTCCGCCGGGGAGGGAAGGAAAGATAGAAAGAAACAATGAAATAAATAAATAAATAAATAAATAAATAAATAAATAAATAAATAAATAAATAAATAAATAAATAAATAAGAGTAGTACGTCAGGCACGCATACGCCAGGCTTCGCTGCCCCAATTTTTCCAATAGAGGAAGGGCCCCTGAAACTCTTTTTATCTTACTTATGGTCTTTCCAGGAAGCCGAGTATTGTTGACAACATGCTTTCCATGATGGAGACGTACGCAACCAATCTGGAGGCCTTGGTGGACCAGCGTACAGACCAACTGGCGCAGGAGAAACGGCGCGCAGATGCACTGCTCTACGAGATGCTGCCCAGGCAAGTGATATGTTGTACATGACACGTCTTTTGCGTTATGTCATCTACCAACACGACCTGAAAGTCTTGCTTCGTCCTAGCATGCATCTTGCTTGCAAGTTGTGTACTTGGAAGTATACATGTATGGCGATTGCAATGCACACTAAAGCGACTATTAATTGTTTTCAACCGCAGGACGGTGGCGGACCAGCTGAAGCGGGGCAAGAAGGTCGAGGCGGAGAGCTTCGACTCGGTCACCATCTACTTCAGCGATATCGTAGGGTTCACCAGACTCTCGGCACAGAGCACACCCATGGAGGTTGGTTTATCGACATCATCTGAACCATAGGCATGCACAGAGTTCCCCATTGGGAGGGGGGAGGCAAAGTTTCATCTCAGCCCCCCCCCCCCTTCGGTCTGTCGAGTCAAAAGGACATGTTTCACAATGAATGAAAAAATGAAAATGAAGCGATGCCGCGCTTCTCAAATTGGCGTGCCTTTGGCCCCTTGGCCAGGAGTAAAGATGGGAAGTTAACGGTTCTTTGATTGCAACACCAGAGGCCTTTGGCCGCCATTATTGTCAAAAACCTGCTTGGCCATAAGCCTTTTCTTTAAGCAATGACGGGACGGGTCCTACGGAGTAAAAGTATGCGGCATACTTTGCCCCCCCCCTCCCCCCTCGTGCGCACGCCTATGTTGGCTTATATTGGCAAATCTCTTCTAGTGTTGCTATGCGTTTGCTAAAGGGCGTGTAATGTGAACTAATGTAGGCTGTCCACTACTATAAGACAATATTCACTTCAACTACATTTGTGTGGTCCTTTTTATGAAAAGAAAAGCTTTCAATGGCAGGCCTCCATTGAATTCTGTGGGCATATGTGTATAGTTTCGATTTACTGAGCACTGCTCCATTTTGTCATCACTTGCCATCATCCGCGCATGCGCGACACAGGTGGTGGAGCTCCTGAACGACCTGTACACGTGCTTCGACGCGGTGATCGAGAACTACGCGGTGTACAAGGTGGAGACCATCGGGGACGCCTACATGGTGGTCGGCGGGCTGGCGCGCCACCCGGACGTGGCGCACGCCTCCCAGGTGGCGTCCATGGCGCTTCACTTGCTCAGGAGCGTGCGTCACTTCCGCATCCGGCACAGGCCGGAAGAGATGCTGATGCTTCGGGTGGGAATGCATTCAGGTGAGCGACGCTAGAATTGAACAGGGGCGCTATCAGGGCCGTAGCCAGACATTTTTTTCTGGGGGGGGGGGGGGGGATTAACCAACCATTATGTATGTTCTTGTGTGTGTTTGTACGTATGCGTGTATGTATATACACACGCAAAATTAAAAAATTTCGGGGAGGAGGATGTAGCTTAAACACTCCCCCCCTCCCCCCCCCTATGGCTACGCCAATGGACACTATCTTGTTAAAGGGCATGTAATGTTGTAGCGGTCCGAAAAGAAAGAGCGTTCACTTGCCTTCGCGTGACTGGCCAGAAGCGCTCTCTTAGTGAGCAAAGCGTGATTCTGCCCAATAACGCGAGGGTGAGCGAACGGGTTCGCATTTCAAATGGTTATAAAATATAACAACTCATGTTTCACTGACAACCTCGCAAGACGGTAAACTTACAAGCACCTATAGGCGACGTTAAAAAAAGTGATCTAAATTATTTCCATGCACACACGTACTACAAGGGTAGTATAGGCGTGGGCAGTGTTCCCCGTTCTTTTTTTTTTTGGGGGGGGGGGGGGGCGAAGTCTCATCGAAGCCCCCCCCTCCCCCCGCTGGTCGAGATTGAAAGTAAACAAGCTTTGCAGTGGAGGCAAAAATGAAAAATTAAGAAATGACGTGCTTCCCATAACGGCCTGCACTTTTAGTCGCCGGCTTCCTGGGGTCCAAATGGGAAGTAAACAGCTCTTGCAATGCAACTTATCAGGGGTCTTCGGCCGCCATTATCGTCAAAAACCTGCATGGCCATAACCTTACACTTTAAGTAATGGCGGGACAGGTCCGCCTGAGTAAAGCTATGGCGCAGAGTTGGCGCCCCACCCAGATGATTGGGGGGGGGGGGGGGGGGAGGGGAGCAGCCGCTCCCCCTGCCCCCCTCGTGCGCACGCCTATGAAGGACAGCCCGAATTAACGTACCAAAAGGAGCCCCTTTCAGATTTCTGCAAAACTGATCGGCTCATCAAATAAGACGTACAGCTGACATTGTACTAATCAGCTTAAAGTAAAATGCTCGATCAGATAACTCTATCATGCAGTCGTTTTAGCTCTGCCTATTGCTCACAGCACTGTGGTGTGTATCTTTCGGTAAAAATGAATTACATATATGTTTTAAGGGAAACGGAGACTTAAGAAGTCACGCTTAAGAATATATTTTTGGTAGCCTACGGCTGGTCACGTGGTACCGCAGCGGCGAGGCCCCGACCGAGCACAGCTGCAACGCCTCTCCGCAGTGGATCACGTGGCGTGACGTCACGCCTGCCGCACTTGCGCTCCAGCAGCTCAAGGTCATTGCGACTCAATGAATGACCTTGGGAGACATCGTAGTAGAGCTTTCGCTCTAAAAAGAAACAAAAACAAACTCTGATACTTCTCTTCTATTAACGAACCTATGATCGCGAAATTGACTGTTTTCAAAGAATAATTTATCAGTCTAAACTAATGTAGTTTTCTTTTTGCTTTAGTGTGCCTTTAAACTTTGCACATGGAGCTAAGCGTAACAACTTGCGAACTGCAGGCCCTGTTTGCGCCGGTGTCGTAGGCAGGAAGATGCCTCGCTACTGCTTCTTTGGCGACACGGTCAACACTGCTTCGCGGATGGAGTCCACAGGAACACGTAAGTTTTTCATGCGACGAGAAATTTTGGAAGCTAATACTTATCTCCGCGAGTTATTTTATTGTGAGTAATAGGTTTCCGCTAACAGTGCCTCTAGCACTGCAGTATGTATTTATAGTCCTATATAAATATGCTTCTTACTGCATTGCACTTAATCGATATTGAGTGCACATCTCTACAAGGACGTCTAAAATAGCATCTGCACAAAAAAAAAAAAATGAAATGAAACAAAAAAAGCACATCGAGGAGACACATTAGGATATAATGTGCATGAGGTTTTCATTAAGAAGCGTCATTTTTATAAACACATTTCTAGTTTTCCTTTACTTGTGGCATGGAAGCACAAGCACACTAACTTTGGAAACCAAGACACGACGCATAGTTCCACAACATGAACATACTAACTAGCCTGGCTCTCCCATACAGACATTTTGGCAATAGGCTTCTCCTCAAAATAAATAAATAAATAAATAAATAAAGTAGCCTCTGAGCATCGGTATTTTTGCACTGAAAAGTATTGATTAAATGGTCTGTTTTTTCTTGCCAATGTCTGAAGCCACTTTGCCTATCACACGACACCTGTACTTGGTGAAAATGACTTTTGCATAGTTGTCTGTGCCTAAGGCACATTCTGTTCATTGCAGCACTCAAGATCCACTGCAGCGAGAGCTGCAAGCAGCTCCTGGAAAAAGCAGGAGGCTACATCCTGGAGGAACGGGGGCTAGTCTACATCAAGGCAATACTTTCTATTTTGACATAATATTCCATTTTTTTTAGTTTACCGCTGATAAATAACATTTATGGAAAACACAAATTTGTCTCTACACAGTCTAAGACATAGAATCTTTTCTCGCTGCACATTTCAAAGAGTGTACACATCATAATTAGTGCTAAACAATATATTAACAGAAACCTTACCCTTGTAAAGTAAGATGTTCCTGTAGAATATGCTATCCTGTTGCTGTTTTCTCTATTGCACTAGCCAAAATATAATGTGCATAAAGTTGCACAATCAAAAATGCTATTCACAATGCCTTTACAAAATTTTCGCCTTGGTCGGCATCTGCCAAACTTTTCACAAATTTACAAGGTTTGCTAGTTAACAAAAACTATTGCACAGCTCACATCAAGGGAAAATCTGTTGCGTACGTTATCATCTTCCCCGTGGGACACCTCAAATTTTGTAGCATCGCAATAACATCAGCGGGTTGCCGCTGACGAGAAGAACAGTAGGGCAGTTTACTGCGACCGCAACTAAGCTTGTAAACACATTTGCAATGTCTGTCTTTTCATCACCCTTTCTAATATGATGTCTAGCTGCCTCATCCTTAGCTTACAGCTTATCATGTAGCAAAGAAAAACAGAACATTGATAAATACTGTTGCTGCCAGGAGTAAAGTCATGCCTCTGTGATAATGGACATGCTTAATATAGAGGTACTGCACAACACCCACACTTGGGCAATTCGTATGGAGTATCGAGCACCATGCTTATAGTGTGAAATGTTTGCTGCACACATATTGAAGGCCATAATAAACTATATTTTAGCGAACGCGATGTCATAGCACACATTGCAAGAAAGATGGTGCCTTACTGTCAACACACTTGCCCGATTCCATCCAATTGTTTTTGAATGTTCGATGTATCTAGAACTTCTTGAATGTATATGTACGTAGAAATGTGCATTTCGAGTGTATAGAACATTTCCACTGTATACGTGTAGAAATATATGAATACGGTAAAACGTAAAACAAAGCAAATAAGATGTGCCTGATGAAATGCATATTATGTTGTTTCAACTCACGCACGCTGTATTATTGTTCAGGGGGTCAAGACCTTGTCAAGCTTTCTAGCCTTCAGTTCTTGTTTAACCCAAGGAAATTTCATATTCTTATTTGCAGATAAACAATGTACAGTACTCAAGGGTTGAAATGCAACAATTTAGGGCTAAGTAATGGACATACTTTTGCGTCCAGTTAGTGTCGTAGCAGTGTAATTTTTACTTCTGTCATATAAGAGCCAACATTACCTATAGAGGCCAAATTTGTCGCAATGCGATGCGGTTATCTCGAGTAATTGTCCATACCAATTGCTGTACTAAATGTCTTGATGTCGCATTTCAATCCGTGAGCACTGTACAATGTTCAAAACCGGCCTCGGTTGTGGTAAATGTGTTCACGACCTCAGGAATCGCTTGTCTGCATGCTCTATCTTGACTGCACTTCGTTAATTTTCATGCTCACACTTCCGTGTGCTTCTTGCAGGGAAAAGGAGACATGCGCACGTTCTGGCTCGAGGGTCGAGCGTCCGGCATTCGGTGCCGATCAACAACCGGATTCCAGAATGTCGGAAGCAGCTCAGGTCCACATGACTCTCAACCTTCGGAAGGCAGTCATTCTTGCCCTGACCTGGGTGCACCACCATGGCAAGGCATCGGCTGAAACCTGGTGCCCCTTGAAGACCTGTTGAAATGCAGACACAGTGAAACTATATGGACCTTGTTTGTTTGTTGTCTTTTATGTTTGCCAGATGTACCAACAATACTGACTTGATGTTACGAGAAGGCACTCAGAGGTAGAAAGTTGACGTGATGAAATGTACATCAATATTTGTACCACAGGACTAGTTCTCTTTTCTACCAATACATGACACATGCATCGGCAACATGTTTCGCACAACACCAATATGGTGGCTTGCTATGTCTACAGCAGCGTGTTAAATGGCCTCAGCCATCTTGTCCTAGTAAGGTGCCACACGGTGCATTGTCTGTAGCGATCAAGCCCGATTAGGATCTAATTTCTAAACCATGATTGACTCACTTGAGCAGCGAGCAGAAAGGCGCCAATGATAATCCAAAAATTTGATCTCAATCAGCCTCGATAGAGATTGAAAATGGTTGTGTGAGACTGGTATTAAAACCGTTCACCTGGATATGCAAACAGCAGCACTGTGAAGACTACAATATTGAAAAAAAAAATCACCCGGTGTCAATATGTATAGACTTTCATGGTACTTTTTATTACTCGCTTTGACAGTCAAACTGCATTCTTTGGAAACAGTTAGACTGAAAAAAAAATGTGGCCAGATGAAAATGGCGTACACAAGCAGAGAAGGGAGCTGAATGCGAATGAGCAGACTCTCGCGACTGTACCGACAACAATGGCTCTGCATGTGCCACATGTGGCAATCGACATGGTTCAGCAAGACGTCGCAATGTCATCTGCCAGTTGTACAGCTGGGATCAGTGAAATGAACTCGCAACAAGCTAAATCAACTCTGTAACAACACCTCAGTCACAACTAAAAGTCTGAAGCGGATCGTTTCTTCGGGGCTTCTTGCCGTACTTTCGGTTCTTCGCCTCTCGCGTCATGGGCCGCTTGACGGGCTGCTGCGGCACCTTGGTGGCACCTTCCTTCTGGAGACTGCGCTGGAGCGTGGGCGGGATGATGTAGTCTGGACAGTGCTTCAGGTGCGGCTGGTGCTTGATGATGTGCAGTGCCTTGTCGTGACGCAAGAGCTGCCGCTCCCTGGGGTTCTCCTCGAAGAACGACTGCAACTTCTGCGACGACAGCATCTCGGTCTTGATCTCCTTGAGTCGGGCTTCGCGGACCGCGATTCGCGTCACGGCGCGGAAGGCGTCCTTGCTCCTGTACCGGAAAGGCTCGATCTCCTCCATGCGAAACAGGTACGGCTTGAGGGTGCCTTCGGGGAGCACCTTCTGGACGGCTTCCAGAAGGTGGGCCTCTCGGTCCTTGACGAGGGACAAGGCGGTGCCCTTGCGGTCACCGCGCGCCGTCCGGCCCACGCGGTGTTGGTAGGCCTGCACGGTCGTCGGGAAGTCGAGGTTTATGACGTTGGCGACGTTCTGGAAGTCCAGGCCCCGGCAGACGCCGTACTCCGGGTCCTGGTTTCGCTTCTTGCTCTTCTTGGGTGCCTTGTCCTGGACTTCGACGCCTTTCTCGTCCGACGCGACCATGATCTCGTAGCGGCCTTCGTTGAACTGGTTCAGAATGAGGGCGCGCGACGCCAGGGGGAGCTCCGAGTTGAGGACGCAGCAGCGGACGCCGAACTGTTCTAGGAAGAGTTTGACGACGAAGCACCGGTCCACTGTGGTCACGAAGATCAGGGTCTTGCCCACGATCAGACGTAGTTTAAAGAGGGCACACAGGAGGGCGAACTTGTCGTCTTCTTCGCAGCGGATGACGTACTGCGCCAGACGTTGCTGGTCCTGCTCTCCTTCCTGGAGTTTGAGGGTAACTGCATTGCGAAGCGCTAGGCGCTTGAGGTTCAGAACCTCGGGACTTAGAGTGGCGGAGGTGAGAATCGTCTGACACTTGTTGGGGAGTCGCGTTAGGAGTTCGTTGAGGTCCTGTTCGTGTCCGAAGGACAGGACCAGGTCTGCCTCGTCGATGACGAGCATTTCCAGCTTGAGGGTCAGGTGTCCCGCCTTCAAGTGGGCCAGGAGACGCGATGGCGTGCCGACGACTATGGCGGGACGTTCGGCTAGCAGCGGTCGTTGAATCGCAAGGTCGGCGGTGCCTGAGACGTCGACGCAACGCAGCCAACTGCCGGACAGCTGTGAAACGCAGCGCGCTATCTGACCGCACAGTTCTTTAGTGGGCGCCAGTATGATGCCTCGCGTGGCTGGTTCCTGGTCGACGCGGTACTGCATCAGGCGATGGATCATAGGCAGACAGAAGCCTCCCGTCTTGCCGCTGCCTGTGCGGGCTCGTGCCATGACGTCCTTGCCTTCGAGTATGAGCGGCACCGCTTTTTCCTGGATGGGAGTCGGTTTGCCCCAGCCGAGCTTGGCGATCGCCTTGAGCAGCCGATCGTCCAGGCCCATCTCGTGGAATTCGAGCTCTTTGTCCGACATGCTGTGCTGTGTTATGCGCTGACAAAGATATACGGAGCTACGCGCAATATGATGCGAACTACGACGCACGCACACACGTTGTCTACGACAGCTGCTTACGCTCGCATGGGGGCCGCCATATTGATAGCGTTGATAGCCCCCAATCCCCGTAAGCACAGACCAGAAGCACATTTGTACGCTTGTAGCAGATGGCGCTAGTTTACGCATAACATTAGTGGGATGATTTGAACAATTATAAAAGTACTTGTAGCTAACAACACAAATATTAAACAAGCAATCATTAAATATAACTTTATTGTTATATTAATAAGCGTGATTTGCGCAAAGAAACTTTGAAAACTCGCATTTTAGTGTAATGTGTCACTAACAAAAACGAATGAGCTTCTCTGTCTTATATTTATTTCAACACTGCGTTGTCATTTCTCCCTCGGCCCCCTCCCCATTTTCTTCTTTTTTAAATTTTGCTCCATTGCAGCGGCAACTTGTTGCAGACGGCGCCTGAACTGCAGCACCCGAGATTACGTAATCTCAGAGGCCATGTAACAAGATTATCTATTACGTGGCCTCGGAGTTTACACCTTGCTGATGCGCGCAATCTCTGGTGCCACAGTTGCGAAAAGTTTGCCAAATAAAAATTGTGCTGCATGATGAGCATGCAAAACCGCAGCCACCTTTTTTTATTTAGGTAAAATATCGGACTTAGCAGTTCACACCTGAAGCATCACGTGCTGGTTCTGAGGTACAGCGAGTGCTTGTGCACGTCCCAACCAATCAACGTTTTAAGTCTGACAAAATGCAGGCATCCTGGTTGAAGTAAAATGGTATGTTCCCAAAAGCAAGCATTGCTGCTTGGACTGCAAGTGGTATCCCACAAAAATCGACGAGGTTGTGCTATTTCAAGGCAACTTAACTGTGTTCGGCAGGATGATTGTAACTTCAGCTTGGTACTTGCTGTTCTTCAACAGCAGGCCCATCATTTCAAAGCCAACAAAGCATTTCAAAGGCACAAAGTCACGCAAGTGGCTACATTTCATATTTTACCAAAGGAAAGAAAAGACAGTCGTGGTGTTCAAGTTGATGGTGACAAGACTTTATTCAGTCAATGAACACGCGTGCATACGTCAGTACCGGCACAACATACCCTTGTCCTACCATGGACTCTTAATCGAGTCAATAACAAAAACTAGAAACAGAAAAAAGGTTAAAACAGTCAAACTGCCACGTAGCAGTCCTTTTTTTTATATAGGGTATGACTATGTTTCACTGGACACAAAATAGAGTTCAGCTCAATAAAATATCTGCATCACTGAGGTGGTGGTCAATTATACTTATTTTATAACTGAATCACGCAAGTTACGTACACTATGCGTATATATATATCATTATACATATGTCGATATCAAGACACACAATATTGCTTCGCACATAGATCCACTGGTTGTTGCAACATCCATTCATGCAAGTAAATCCATGGTTACTCCAAAAAACATCCAAGTATGAACAATATTTTTTACCTGGACTTGCCCTAGAAAGGTTACGAAAACCTCGCAACAAACCCAGCTGAAGAGACGATTTGCGGGCAACACAACGACAAGTTTCTTCAAAAAAGCTGCGCGAGTCATGGTTGTCAAGAGCTCCAAGGCACATAAGCACACCAGAATACTGAGAAGAGAATAGAAGTTAACAGGGGGAGGGACGAGAATTGCACATTTTGCCAGGGGGGAGGTGGCTACTTTAGCCGGTCAGTGCAGGCGCGGCACCAGTTCAACAACGCGTAGACCACGCGGATGGCACCCCTCTACCTTTTTCCAAGTTTATACATCGTGCGGCCTCGTCAGAAAAGAATTCTTCAGGTTGCACTATGCCGTCGTCTTTTGAGGACTGCACAGGATGTACAGACATGAATGTCATCGTTAGTCATTACGATAATGCCAAGTATCTCGAATTCACAAATCCCCGGCCGAAGGACAAGCAGTTGCTAAAGTTGCCATACCCAATTCCATTTTAAAGCAATTGTGACATAACTACATGCAGGCCGCTCTCTAACACAGGGGACGTCTTACGATTACTCCAATACAATGTCATCAGTAAACAGACACCTTTCATGTCCGAAAAGAGCATTTTTGGAGTTTTGATCTTGATAGGGCGTATTTTTATAGTGTCAGCCACGCTGCAGCATTATTAGGAGGAGTAAACATTACGAATTGCAGAACTCTTGGAAATGCATTGAGCAGCTGTAATGTACCCATGTGGCCATAACAAGATCACCCAAAGTGCTGTTGGGTGATCTTAGATAAGCAACGAGCTATTGTGTATACCAAGACCTGTTGGTGATCTTCGGATCCGCAATGAGCTGCTGCATATGCCAAGAGCTGTCGCGTACACCAAGACCTGTTGGGTAATCTTGGATATGCAACAAGTTTTTGGGTAACTCCAAATACGCAACGAGGTGTTGAGTATAGCAGGAGCTGTTGGGTAACCTTGGATATGCAACGAGCTGTTGCATATACCAAGAGCTGTCGGGTAACCTTTAATATGCACAAGTTGTTCGGTGATCCAATACTCAACGAGCTGTTGCGTAGAGCAAGAGCTGTCCGGTAACCTTTAATATGAATGAGCTGTTGCGCACACCAAGAGCAGTTGGGTTACCTTGGATCTGCACTGAGCTGTTGGGTGATCTTGGATCTGCAACGAGCTGTGGGGAATCCCTAAAGACACCTATGCAGCACAAGACAACAAGCTCCCACTAGCACAGAGGAGAATAGATAACACCACTGGGTTCGGGAGTGGCACACAACAATCGGCGAAAAAAATAAAAGCTATGCGATAAGGAATTGGCAAAGGAAAAACTAAAATAGAAGCACTAGTGAGCAACTCTGTAGGCGAACTGCGAGCGACCCCCCAACACTCTTCATGCGCAATGCAATCGTGAGGAAAATCTGCGAAAAACTGCTTGCCACCTTGCGACATGCCTTTGGTCAAAAAAAAGAAAACAAACTGAACTCGCAACGCCCGACACTTGCAACTTCGCCGCTACCACAATCCGGCGCAAGAAATCCACAAAGCCACATTGACACCAGCGCCAGACACGTTCCAGCATCCGGCAATTTCATCACGCCATCATTTGACAAGTCTGTTTTAGCCCAGTGGAACAAAGCCACTTGAAGGAACGCAGTGGACGTGCCGACGTTCGCATTCACCACTGCCCGATGGGAGAATCTAACAATCTTGAGGAGGAAGGAATAATAAATAAAGTTACTGCCAGCTGTACAAAATAATCGAGTCAACACAGCTAGCAGGCACTGCTAATGTGCACCAAAATACCATTACGTAATTACGCTGACAATAACAAATGTGAGCCTCAAGAATGAAATTCACAGCATGCAGACAAAAGAATCTCCCTTGATGAGCACAACTCCAGTCATACCTGCTTGGCTTGCAACTTGACAGATGTAAACGACACTGTGTTTCGTCCTGTTTCACTGCAAGGTGGCAACGATCGGGAGGCTTTGCTTAACAGCTCGGTAGCAAGTGGCTTTACGTTTGTGAGCCAACTTTCCATCACAAGTCCAGTCACACTTTGGCAAGTAGGCTATTGAAAGGCAAATGTCCTAACAGTCACACGCTATGATCAGAATGTTCCCAAGAATCAATGCACTACTGACGAAAAAGCATGCCACACATAATCGCCCTACGTTGAAGATTTCTCGACAAAACAGGGCTCAAATCAACACAGCGCACTCCCGTTCTGGTGAAACAAGCAAAAGAAAAAACCGCGCAGGCACAACAGTACTTCTTGCCCATTTTTTTTTTTGTTGTTGAAAATGGATGCCGGCTTCATTTGCTCAGCGTACGAAATAAGAAATGTGAGAAATGGTTCACTTTGGGGGATGCAACCTCTTCCTCGATGCTTTGCACAATCTAGAGACATCATTCATGTCACAGTATAGTTTCACATACTACGTTGCTGCCAGACACAAAAGAGCGATTGTATCCCCAAAAAGTAAAGTGACCGAGTACGGTTCTCTTGTCACACCGGAAACAAAACACGCACACATGTGGACAAAAAAAAAAAGAAGGCAAAATGAATGCGCATCGTCCTCCTGTTGCCGTTTTCCCGATCTAGAGAGCCGTCCCCGACCCATCACGAGTGCTGCAATGGATGGACACGAAATTAAGCCGGGCGTTGTGCAGCCACGGTCATTTTTTCTCCTTTTTCCGAGCAAAAGATCCTAGAAAATGACGAACTGAAGTTTTTCGTATTTTTTAAAAAGGGTATAGGGGACGAGAATGGGGGGTGGGGTGGGGAGTCTGGCTTTCTACCGAAACTTCAAACAAGCACACGCATCTCGGCTACACGCCACCTTTCATCAAACTCTCTCTCGCATGCGCTCCAGACGGCGCTAGCTTCCATATCTAATACGTCATCCTTCATGTCTGGTCTTCTCCTTTTAAAATCTTCAAGTAATGAGAATGACAAATGGGATGATGAACAAAAAGATTAGCTTTATATGGATGTAGCAGGTTCGTTTTTATTTCTGCAGTCGACAGCATCCATGGGTTGCCTGCAAAGTACACGGCGTGCGCGATGGCATGTCCTTTCGATTTAACGTCTTAAATTGCCTGTGACTGCTCAAGAGGATGACAATGCAACACTCGCTTTCTGAGAACATTGCACCAGGGAGTTCAATTTGACAAATGAAAGCCATCTACGGAGGAACACCTTGCTTCTACGCTTGGGCTGTAGCTTTCGCAATACCCACATCAACCACCAGCGAGAGTAGCTGGGACAGAACCAAATTACTTCCTCGGCTTCAGATCTTAAGGAATACCATGTCTTGTCAAGAAAAAAAAAACTGTGCTTTCAAGGATACCCCGACGTGAGCATGCCAACGTGCTGGGTGCACATTTGCAGAAGGCTGCGCGCTTTTATTGACAGGCAACAGAAATGAACATAAGTAGGAAGTGCCTCGGCTGATTAAGGTACTTTCAGAGATTTGACAGGAATCCGTAGTACCGAGCAGTTAACAAACGGTGCTTCTGAGAGGCTCTTGAAGCACATTTTTCTGACCGCGTCGACACTTGAGGGCTGGGTTTGGCAAGACCTCTTTAGAATGTTGCAAGTTACGAGAGCCTAAGAGTAGATCCGCAGCCCATATTTGAATAACTCCAATGCCACTATTACGAACGAGCATCGCCAGATCACCAAAATGGGGAAGTCCTAGTTTGACAAGCTCCCTAAATTAGTGTCCCCTAAAAGATACAAATTCATCAGGTTACAACTGGAAGATGATGAAAGGTACAATTCAAACATCGCACCTAATGAAAGCTTTGGAACAGCCATTGTAAATCTTGCCAATGACCCACAAACAACATCTCTTTGTTTGACGACATCTTTGTCTGACGACACGTCGTCAAGTATTGACCAGCTTGCCTGGCAACAAGTTCTTACTAAGTATATCTCTTGGCTTGTTGTTCATTGACAAGGTTTATAATAACTGCGCTGAAACACTACTCTGCCAGATGGTTCTCCCCTCAAAGCCTTAGACTATGGCAACACGTGTCTCTGAGCATCTGGAGACGGCGAAGTGCCACGCTAATTGAGCCCACCAGAGAGTGGATGGTACTAACGGAGCAGTAGCCAGCACAACCTGGCCGACCCTTGGGAGGGAGGGCATGGCTTCAAACAACATGCTTTCCACACACACAGAGACCTCCTTCCAAACTGAAAACGCACCACCTCAACTTTCAGCGATTACCATTCCCAAATGTCCGTACCTCAACGCCGATCCCCTGCATTCACAACCCCACCCTGCTCCGCGCCTGCAGCATTGCCGATCGAATGTCCAGACACACGCTCCGCTGTGCTTGCAGACTGTGCCGAAGCCACGCAGAGCGTGCATCCCGTCGGCACCGCGCAGGCCCGTTCTCTTCCGCGTCGTCGAGGGGACAGGCTGCTTCCTCCGCATCGAAGGACGATCTACCGTTGAGCTTCCATGGAGGACGAGGAAGGTGACGTGCTCGCTGGAAAGCAGCGGCCCTGGGAAGAGTGGGAGGGCACTCCGCCGCTCCGCTGCGGAGCGTACTGGCTCGGTGCGCCCATGCAGCCCTGGTAGCCGCCCTGCAGCGCGGAGCCCTGCATTGGGCTGGGCGCCGTCGGAGGGGTAGCGGCCGACAGCTTGGACAGAGACATCAGAGTCTCCGGAAAGTTGGGCGGCGTCGCCGGTGTGTTGGCAGGCGTGCACATCTGCGAGATGCAATAATGCAGCGTTCCTCAGCGTGAGCTTTACTGACAAAGTGTACGGCACCTACAAAATACTTCATCGTGCAGGTCAGTTTATTGTAAAAGTTACTTACGGTAACACTTGCAGTACATAACCAAATGAATTGAACAGACAATTAGGCCGGGGAAAGCATAGAAGATGTTAACTGTTGTCTGCAACTGTGGTGTACTAATTGTGACATACATTGAGATTACCTGGACGAAAAAAACCCTTTCCGTTTGGTGGGATTAGAACCCACAACCTTCCTGTTACACATAAAGGGTAATTTTTTTACCCTTTTTACCTACAAGGTAATTTCAATTTATATTGCAATTAGTACACCGCAGTTAAGAACAACAATTAATGTCTCCTATGCCTTCCGTTGCCTAATCGCGATTTCGATTCATTTGGTTGAACATAAAAACGAGCCCCTTGGGAAAAATTCCCCTTCTTTCATTCACTTGCAGTACATGTAGCTGAGGAAGTAAGAAATTCTTCGCATTACAGGTCAATTCATTATAGAGGTTTGTGACCATTCCACATCACTCAGTCTAGTGTGTACTGTACTCGCCAATTGAAACACGAGAATTTAGGGCCAAGTGATTCACATACTTTCATTTCCAGCGTCTACAGTTCATGTCGCTGATGGCGTAATTTTGACTTAAACCTTTACATCACAGCCAACATTACCTTTAGTGGCCAGAGTTGCAGCGACATGAAGCAGTAATTGCGACGAGCAACTGCTCATATTGGTCATTATGCTAAACAAAAATGACGCATTTCAATTTGTCAGAACTGTACATTCAGTTGTTTGGCAAGAACATTAGTGTGTGATTGGCAGTGGCAAACGAAATATGGTAATGGTATGCTTGGCGTCTTCTGGTTCGGTCAGTAAGGAGACACAGTCCTCAACATAAATCATGAACATTGATAATAATATCTTGTATAGCAAATCCCATTAAAATGTCACTGCTGCAGCTGTGAATCCTGTGTTGTATGCTGTTGATTTCCCACGTTCGTCCTGTAATAATAAGAAGAGGAGCTTTGTGCCAGCGAGCATGTTGCACGCTCAGCCAAGGAATGAAGTAGCCATCTTTACAATCTGGGCTCATGCGGACGCCAATAAACACCTGTGCGAGCTTCTAAGTCCGTGTCGGCTGTTCTGTTTTGCCACATATGTTATACCAGTTCACTACCTTGCAAACAGCAGAACAATACTTTCACATAGGTACAGCAGCTGGTTTTTGTAATAGCTTTGTAATAGCATTTTAGAAGCTTGCAATGTAGCAACATCTTTAATAAAACTGTGATGGAGTGCAGCACTCTGAACAATCAGCATCACGTGACAGAGTGCAAACCACATGAAAGCGTCAGATAAAACTACCAAGCTGATACACACAGTTTTTATTTAATGACCTGCATCGTGATGTACAGCCTAATTGTGACATGGTGGCAGGAAATCTTGCTATGTGTTATGAAGTCCCGTTGATGTCAATGACATCATTTTGAGACCTTGTTCAGTATGTCTTAAGTCAAACACATTAAAACTATTCCCAACCCTGAACAGCCCACTTTCGGGAACATGCCTCAATACTGCTTTAAATACTATCCGACAACTGAATACATGACTGAGTACAACATTTTCCCAAACAATGTCCGTAATAATGACATGTCATTAGAATGATTTAACTCTCAGGTTTCTGTGCTGAAATGCCTTGCTGATGAACTGGTCGTGCTTAAGAGTAACCCATCTAGTTTGCTTATGCAGTGAACTCTAATAATGACTCGTTCGTTTATGGGGTCTAACATCTGAAAGCAACTCTGGTTATGAGTGATGCCATAGTGGAGAGCTCCCGATAATTTTTGACCACTTGGAGTTCTTTACCATGCAATGATATCGCACAGTTACACGGGCCGCTAGCATTTTGCCTCCATTGAAACATGACCGCACAAGCCGGGTCTGAAACTGCATTTTTCGGGTCAGCAGCCGAGCACTGTAACGCCAAGACTCCATTCCATACATAGCAGTCAATGCTGTGGGGGCTACGCAAGCATTTCAGTTAGCAAAATGTACAACTTCGAGCGTCTCATAGATGTGTTTCGTCGTCACAAGTGCTTGTGTGAGCATAGCAAAGGCACGCACGTCAATTGTTGATGCACGTGAAAAACAAAGAAATGAAGACAATGAAATGCTAAGAGTTAAAGAACAACATATTCACGGTTGTATAATAGAGTTCTTCATCTAAGCCACAAAAACCCCTTATTTATTAAGCTGCATAAAACTAAGAAATCACGCTGTGGGTATGAAACAAGAATGAACTGTTTCCTGGTGCGAACACATCCGCGGCAAGAAGTGTCGCTAGACTCCACAGCATTGACTGCTACACAGGGAATGGAGTATAGGCCACCATGGCCACTAACTCTACGAATGAAATTGACCAAAACTTCTGTTTCATAAACATCTGTACCATCCAGCACTGTGTACTCCAAACACCGAGCTGACGGCCAAATAGGATCAACTCTTACATCTGGCATACGTATACAATGTCAGACAACCTAAAGCCTCGATTGGCTCATTTCAGAGTCCTGCACTTGTTTGCTAAAAACGCTGACAAAACACGGCGTACCGGCATTGAAATACAGCTGTGGAAACAGGCAAGGGCCTTCACATCCCCCAGTCAAGAAGCGTATAACTGCAAATTGGCACGCATCAAAGACAAAGGGACAGATAGTAACATTTTTTTCTCCTCCCCGTTAGGTACTCGCGTAGCTGCCTGCAAGCCGAATCTACGTAAATAGGAGCAAAACGACAGTTCCGACAGGTAACTAACCAGATATATGCCGATAACAAGCGCAAACCTCTTTCGACAGAGACGGATGTCGGTTGGCCAACAAACAGCAGTGCGCCTTTTCCTGTCACAGCAAGCAGGGAACAACCTTGTCATGAGTCACACTTTGATGGGGGCAAACATTAGAAGCCCTGCAGTAACGAAAACAGCTGCATTGCGATCGCCATTTCAGTACTGTTTCCAGCTGTCGTGCAACACACGGCTCAAGGCGATCTGCTATGCTAGCTTAGATAGCCCGACAATCTCGACACCACGCAGTCAGTTCGTGGACAGTTTACCGTTGTGTGTTCTTTCGTTGCGAGAAACACCACGACGAAGCTGCTAAGCAAACAAGCAGCCGCAGCGAGGTAGATAGCATCAAAATCGCGTCTGGCGAGAGTTGCGTAACGTAGGCTTTCACCCTCCACAGCGGCTGGGAGCAGCACAAGGTCATGAAAGCACGCTGTCTAGGCGTGAAAGACGCCGCTAGCTTCGTCAATGTAAACAGAAAGAGAAAAGCACACACGTTGGTAACAAGAGCAGCGCGGCTGCCAACGAAAAAGAAAGCGACGGAAAGGGTGCCGCAATGATTCAGAGAGTACCGTTTGCCGCCGGCACACCGATTTTTTTGCGAAAGTATCAGCACACACATATACCTAAACCCCGCGACTGTTTACCATACATACACGAAGCGTCGCAACACGCGAAAGCGCCGGCCGGCTTGTTGGCCAACTGCGATTTCAAAACCGCAAAAAAAAATATATATATATATATAAAAAAATAACGACAGCCACAGCAGGAAATCGGCGGTACTGCGACACGAGACGAGTGCGCGACGGCTTGTTTCTAACCCCCATACGTCGTTTTTTTTTTGTTTGTTTTTGTCAACGGCTAAGCGCTTTTGCGTCGGTTCAGCGGTAATGCGCTTAACCACTGCCGGTTGGAACTTGCCAGCTAGCGTGTGAAAAGCGAATGCCTCTGTACTAAACGCGGACATACTAAACGGCGTTTAGAGACAAGAACGCGCTTGCGTAGCGTCGCTGATTATCAGCGCGAAGTGGCTGGCGAATGACAGACTGTGGCAGTCGCAAACACCAGTGTCTTTTTTTTTTTTTTTTGGTTTCCGGAACGAGTCACTGATAACAAAACCGGTGCGGGCAAAGGGAACCTCGGCAGAAATGCCGGGTACGCTGCTGAGAGTTCTGTGATCTTTATAACGGCAGCTGGCAAGCGAATGAATTGAGGATCGGTGGTGCCTAGACGATGAGAGAGAAAAAAAAAAGGGCGAGCCATACATTGAGGAGGCGAGGCTGGTACGTCGATAGTAGCAGGCGAGGGTGAGCCCGAAAAGCGAGAGGAGGCGGGTAACGCAGCCGACGGTTGCGACCACGGAAAGGAAACTCGTGGTTCGAAACACGGTTGCGTCATCAAAAAAGTTCCCAAAGACAGATATTCCACGCCGCTTACCGAGCTAAAGTGTCCCGCAGGATGGCAGCCAGGCACAGCCGCGTCTTGGAAGAAAATGCTGAGCGCCGTCTGCGAAATCAAAGGGGTCGCAGCGAGTTATGAAGGAAGCTTCCCCGTGGCCATGTTGATATGGAAGTTGGGGGAGAGAGGGGGGGTGAAACGATTGATTCTTTCGGACTTACCTCGAACTGCCAGTGGGCAGCTTGAAGTAGTTGTTTGGCCTGGTCCCTCGCGCATCCGGCTGCCTGAGCGAACTGATTAATCATCACTTGCTCGCGAAGGGAATCCATAACTGCGGAATCCCTGACACCAACCCCGACCGACCAGCCACCTCCTGCGCCGTTTTTCGCCTCGCTCGAGGGGGGGTCGTCAACGTGACGTCACGGCAGCTACGCAGGCTGCCATTGGTGGAGCGCGATCACTGGCCGTTTCCCCATTGGCTCGCCACGGTGGGACCATTTCCGCTTCCGTCTTCGAGCCTCCAAAACACTGGGAAGTGTGCCGTGTTTGTAAACAAACGCCCGAAGCAGGTGCTTTGGGTCGCGTCCGTTGAGCGCTCGGTAAAAATGCCGGACTGTGTCTTTGGGTTTCAGGCTTCACACTATTGGAGCGCGTTGAACGCGCTATGAGCGTTTAAGCTATTTAACGCTCAATATTGCGAACGTAGCATTTTTCCCGAACGCGCTCGTGAGGTTAACGCGCCAGAACGTAGCACAAACTCGCGTGATGCGGTATTAAAGCCTAAACGGGCGCTTTCCACGAAAGCGCGCACCAACGCTACTGTTTAGCGAGCCTGTAGCTAAACCAGCTAAACACCTTAATAGTTCGGTGTCGTTCATTCTTACCTGGTTTGTTTTCGTAGCACCAGCTGACGTCTAATCACGGTGCTAAACAGCGCCGAGAAAATGAGGTCATATGGCAATGTTTATCATTTCATTGGCTTCCTCTATGGCGAATAGACACAAGTGCACATTGTTTCAACGTTTTTAAGGCGAATAAACGCTCTTTGACTTTCAAAAAAGCTCGCGTGCATCGCTTTGCATATTTATTTAGCTCATTTAGCAAAACGCAGCACACGTATAGAGAAATGACAACACTACCTCCCTCACTCATTCTTGGCTGCGGCTTTGGCTCGGACTTATAGATCGATGAATCACAAAATGGCCGCCTAGGTTTTGTTTTCATTCCCAAGCGCAACTGGGCGGCGGTTAGTTTCGTCTTAGGAAGAGTTCATTCTCGCCGATTTCCTTTTACCGATAGTTGTTTAACTGGAAAGACAAAGCATCAGAGACGTAGCGACTGCAATGGATGTCGTTGACGTGTGGTACAACAAGCAAGACTACATAGAAACGGTGAGACGCTCCTCCCAATGTTTTTCGTGTGGCATGGACTTTTGACTGTTGTTCCTTCTAGGGGATGAAAATGTTACCGTGTGCTTTTCGTTCGTGTTCCAGGCTTCTGGGAACAAAGTGAGCCGGAACTCCGTACTCTGCGGCAGCCACAACATCGTTCTCAACGGAAAGGTACTTCTTTGCATTGATTACCCTGACGTACTGAATGCTCCCTCGACACGATGGCAAATAACATGACATGTACTTCGGCATGTCGGTCGCTTGCAGACAATCATTCAGTCGGAATCCATCATACGCGGGGACCTTGCAAACGTCAGGATTGGCCGTCATTGTGTCATAAGCAGCCGGTCAGTCATCAGGCCTCCCTTCAAGAAGTTCAGCAAAGGGTACGTCTGCATATGAACCTGTTGCGTTTCTCTCGCGGATAACTTGTTCGCGTTGGTAGTCGACAAGTTTCACACCTAGATGTGCACAGCGACCATTGAACGTGCGTTCATATACGTGTGACCAATTTAACGTTTGTTCCAAAGATGCCTCACCATCAGCCTGAGAGCGATCACTGTAAGATAGGTCATGTTTCTCTGTCGAGTGATCGTTGTGGTGAATTGTGTGATCATGTGCACGAGAAAGAGTACTTGGAGAAAAGAGTGAGAGGCTGGTTTTGTTATCGGGGAACTAATAAGTCGCAGAAAAGAACAATCGCGAGTCACGGCTAATGCTAATAGTACAATTCCTCTACGTTATGTTGCGAACAAGCCTTACGATCTTTCTTCATACTTTCATTATAGATCAAACAGTTGCACACCTGCTATAATCCGTTGCAAATATCCTTAGATCGTTGTTAATGAACAGCAGAAGTAAAGTACCCGTATTACATCTGTTCTCATGGTCGATCAGGGGCCACGGTGTTTTTCTGCTGAGGTTGTGGGTCTGATGCCCAGCCGTGACAGCTGCATATTAATGTTGGCGAAATGCAAGAGCGCTACGTACTAACATTTTGGTGCACGGTAAAGAAACCTGAGGTGATCAGCATTATTGAAGAGCCCTCGACTACGGTGTACTTCATAACGGCATTGTTGTTTTCCGAATTTAATTCAGTTTCATTTTTATATCACCGATCTTTATTGGGCTAGTTGGTTCACATTTCGATGTAACATGATAAGACTGAAGACATGTGGATGGGAGCAAAGTTAGAAATTGGGTTGTTGGTTGTGCATGTTGGGAGGGAATTGCGCTACAGTTAACTGGGACTTAACAAAGCTAGAGGACGGACGGAATGGACACGACAAGCGCAAACTATCCTTGCACCCCCGTATAGCGATGGGAAGACTAAAGAAGCAGCCATTAACTTGTCTGAACATAAGATAGCAGCTGAAGTAGTGACCACACTTAACAAAGGACCCAAATTCGCCCTACAACCGAGCCTGGACGCGGCAGAATACGTAGGAATGGTACACGCAGTCACCGACAAAATACCGGAGCAGGCAACATTGGCCGGCATCATGGAAGGACTCAAGGGAATAGACCTAAAGAAAGGAACGCGAAAAAAAGCAAGCATCTGCAGGGATGTCGTTGAGTCTGCTCATCTCAGACAAGACTGGAGTGTTTGTGACAACAAGCAAGGATATGTACAACAAAAAAGCAATAGAAGCACTTAACAAACACTTTGTAGAAGACAAGCAGATGAATCAGAAGAGCCTAAAGAAACGTCGCGCTGACGCCGGAAACCTATGCCTTGAATTGGGGCTTGAAAAACATGCAAAGAGCATCAAAAAGAACGACAAAGACAGCTTGCGGCCGTTCTTTGCAGTCAAGACGCATAAAGAAGGAAACCCCTTCAGGCTCATCGTAGAAGGCCGCTCGACTTGGCAGAACAACCTGGCATACTTTTTACAGGAGCACCTGAAAACGCTCACCATCAATGATCCTTTCCTCATCAGGAATTCGGACAGTGTTGTTGAATTCCTTGAAACAAGTTCCTGCACTTCAATTTTCTCGATTGACGTTAAGGACCTCTATTACAACATTCCGCAAAAGGCAGCCCTCAGAGCAGTTGAAGAATCGATCGGAGAATTCGGAAATGTTAGATTTCAAAACCAATGTGGGATAAGCTTAGCAAATTTCATGAAACTTCTGGAAGTGTACTTAGGGGCGTTGCTCATAGAACACAGTAGTGTGGTATACAAGCAAGTTGATGGTATTTGCATAGGGTCGTGTCTGGCCCCTACATTCTCGGACATGTTCTTGGCGGTAGGAGATAGAGCACTTCATCAACAGTTTCAAGGGACCAACGTCGTGAGATGCTTCAGGTATGTCGACGACTACCTCGTGTGTGTAAACCAGCCAATAGAGGCAACCGCCGTGGAAAGAGTGGTCAAGATGTTTACGGAAGCGCACGAAGGTCTGCAGTTCACCCATGAAGTTCCCATCGAAAGTACCCTACAATACTACTTAGATCTGAACATAAGGCAAGAAGAGAGCCACATGTGCTACATGTACAAAACGAGACGTGAAAAAGGCATTCTTCGCTTTGACTCTGCACACACGAAACTAGTGAAGAGGGCGATTGCTAACGCATGCATGCTCCAAGCAATAAAAAAATCCTGCGCGCACAGATGCAGTGAAAGTTTCAACTTGCAAGTACAACGCCTACAAGGAAGTGGTTACCCGGACAGCGTGCTGGTCTCCGTAGGAGAGAGCATGTTGCAAGAATTGAAGCGAAGGAAAAGCGCAGACCGCACGAAGAAGGGCAAAAAACCGGTGGTTGTCCCTTACGTGCACAAGGCATCCCACAAATTGAAAAAGATAGGAGCCAGGCAAGAGCTGGACGTTGTTTTTTCTGCCCCGGTCAAGCTGAAAAGTATGTGCAAAAGAGTAAACGACCAGGACTTGAAAAAAGAAGAATGCCGAAATCGTCATGCCAAAAAATACGTAGAATGCGAAGTTGGCATTGTGTATTCCATCCCACTGACTTGTGGCAGAGCATACGTAGGACAGTCGGGTTGTTGTGTGAACAAACGGCTGAAAGAGCACCGCTACGCATGTCAACAAACGGCAATAACAGGCAACCTGTCAATGCACTGCAGAGAATGCGGGTGCAGCCCAAAGTTTGAAGAAACTGCAGTATTAGCCAAATCAAAGAACGAGACGACCAGAGAAATATGGGAGGCCTACCATATAACTAACCAGCAAAGCGCATGCGTCAGTTCATGCTCCATTCTACTAACCCCACAAGAAATCGACTTCATCAGAAGAAACAAGCACCATTGACGTCACCCACAACAGGCACGTGTGGCGCAAGATACCAGTTCAGAAGAATGTAACGCCCTCCAGATTCGTAGATTGACTGTTGTCCCCCTTTCATAGAATATTTTCGCCCTTCAATGTTCTTTTCAATAAATTTCAGTTGATAGTTTGCGCTTGTCGTGTCGATTCCGTTCGTCCGTACTCTAGCTTTGTTAAGTCCCAGTTAACTGTAGCGCAATTCCCTCCCAACATGTGGATGGGAATTAGCTTATTGTAATTTCCTCACATAGCAACGTGTTAGTTTAGGTTAGTTGGTAGTACGTACTTGGCCACCATTAAGCGCAAAATGTTTCGACGAAAAGACACGACAGGCGCTAACTTCCAACTGACAATTTATTTCAAGGAGAGTTATATATATGTTATATATATAAAAAAACCAGATGAATCGTGGCACACACGGGGGTAGTGTACAGGCACGTGTCCACTAATTAGTCACCTATATCAAGTGCCCCTCTACAAAAGGCATCTCCGTCCTGGTCAAAGATAAGGAGGTCATGGTTATGCAATTACTACCCTCGCATTGCATTTCAGCTGCCTTGATGGAAGTTAGCGCCTGTCCATGTCCTCTCCTCCAAACGTTTTGTGCTTATTAACAGTGGGCAAGTCCTTCATATAGTTTCATGTATTTTGCACCGGAACTTCTATGTATTCACACTTTACTGTGACAAAATCGACATTTATGGCCTATGTCTATCTTATTTACAGTGTGGCCTTCTTTCCACTTCACATCGGGGACCACGTCTTCATCGGTGAAGGCACTGTCGTCAATGCGGGTCACGTCGGTTCTTTCGTCTACATTGGGAAGAACTGTGTCATTGTGAGTGCTGGTCTGCCCAAGGTTGTTCTGCTTACGAAGTTGAGCTGCTTTATTCGGGTTCCACATTGTGTCTAATCAGAGTGCCGCACATCAAAAATGCTAGCAAGCTCACAGCTTTTCAGTAAAGTGCTAAAGGGTTACCGACACCAATTTTCTAAGCGGAATTAACTCTGCCGTGCCAATCTCTTGAATATACAGACGGCTCTAAGTAAGTGTGAAGCTTGGCAAATGCTTATAAGATGTTTTATTTCGACATTAAAGGGACACTAAAGGCAAATAACAATTTATGTCAGAGTGAAAGCCCAATGTATGACAACTTCTAAAACGGCAATATTATCAACAGCAGTGCTCTACTTACCGAGAAATTAAGCTAAATGTATCACATGATGAGCGCCACGAGTGGGACATTTTCGAAGTGATCCCGATGACGTAGGGAAGTCGGCCTACAATAAATCACTAGTAATCAAACTAGCAGCAGTAAAAAAAGAACATTCCGAGCATCAAAAGACGTAATAAAATGCTGTTTGTCCGTTTCCGCTTGATTCATGGAAAACAAAACCTCCGTGGCGTTGCCATGGGGAACGGCGCGCGAGGTTCAAAGGTTCCGTTTTCGCCGAACTGTGCCTCGCCCGTCTCAGTGGTAGTTTCGGGATCGCGTACTGCCGTGCGTGTTTTGCGCGCTCGTGAAAGTCGCTCTGACAGAAAGTTCGACAAAATGCCGCATGCGTGTGATATTGCTGGATGCCCGAATGGTGCACAACGCCAGTGCTGCAGCAAGGAAACCGGCGTGTCTTTTCACTGGGTGCCGCGGAATGAACCCTTACGCTCCAAGTGGCTTAGTGTCATGCCATTGCGCCAGTGTGCTAAACAGTCAAAACCTCTGCGTGTGTGCTCGTTGCACTTTCGTACTGAGGAATACGAGACCAACCGCAACTTGGTGACGGCTTTGAATGTGCCCATCCGAGCAAGTCTTTGCCGCAGCGCCGTTGTTGCTACTGTGGGTCCCGCTACTTCCGCTCGGCTGCTACTAGTGTCGGCGGCCGCGCAGTAAAAGCGGGCAACGTTGGGCACGGCAGCAGTGACGTATGAGAGTCGTATTTTCAGGCGGGAGATTTGAAGCGCGCTAACGCGATGCGGACCACTAAAAACGTCATTTTATTTCAAAATAAGCACTTCCTTGGCACAAAAGCAGCGCTACGAGGTTTCTGGACCGCTATTTCAACAATCAACGTCGACTTAATATTTGCCTTTAGTGTCGACATTAAGGTAAATTTTTTCATGGTACGCCTACTGACATCAACACTATCGTGACGTTGGACTACAGTATCAATTATGGTGACCTCACGTACCAGTATGGCTAGTTGTGATGATGTCAGGTACCAAAACACTCAAAATGGTCGCTCGTGCGTCACCAATGGAGCCACGGAACAGAGTGGCCGTGAGAAGCTCGTACTGCGGTATGACGTTGACGCACGGTAGGAACCGGAACTAGCTTTTAAAAACATATTGTAATTAATTTTCGAGGGCGCACTCACGCTTCTCTGTACATTTTCTAGGCTCTTCAGGGATTGACCTTTCATTTGACGCAAGAAAAACAAAGGGCAATTTTTGTATCCCTATCCATTTAATTAATTTAAATCTGCTCGTTCTCTCCAGGGGCGGCGAAGCGTGCTCAAAGACTGTTGCATGATCGAGGACAACACGGTGCTGGCGCCCGAGACCGTTGTGCCAGCATTTGCCGTGTTCTCAGGGTCTCCAGGCAAGTTGGGTCTCGCTTGTTGCGATGTGTGAAAATTTGGGCGAGTTGGTAATGCAGGATGAACCACAGGGCAACTACCACGACAAAGAAGAATGATGGACAAGGCGCTGTTTGTCCTTCTTTTCGTTCTTGTCTCAATAGTTGCACTGTAGTTCATCTTGTGCAGCACAGCCAGGCTATGGCTGGCTGCTTGCGTTTCTCTTAAAAGGACCCTGAAACTCTTTCTGAAATTTTATCGGCGTTTAGGCTTCAACATCGTCAAATCATTTGCACCATGAATTAAGCGACGCACCGTGTATCAAGGTAGCTACGGGCAATTATAGTTCTACTCTCTTTCTCATTACTGTCTTGCCTCCTCAACTCACTGAACACCCAGATGTTGCTGGTGACCACAGCGCACTCGACGGGTCGAGTGCACCCGGCAGCGTGCGCAGTCGGGCAACAGAGACAAAGAGCGGAGTGGTTGAGATCTGCTCCGCCAGGTGCCAGCACGCTACCAGCCATTCTTATTTTATTCTCCTGTACGGCGACAATCTGCAAAGGCAAGCAGACAAGCAAAAAGTACTTGAGAGATGATCATTGATAGGCGTAAACTCGGGCAATGTGGTTGTGTCTTCAGAGGTGAAGTTGCAGCTGCAGACGCTTGGATCCTGGCGTTGATTGGCTGGCAAAAGCCCAGCGCTCACTGCAGCAATGAGCTGAAGTGACTCTGTTTGCCAGACGCCTTACACGATGTTGCTGCTTTACAAGCTGCCAATCGCTAGGTTTGTGGCACACAACTCAGCTAGGGCAATGCGTGGTGTCCGAGAAAAGAAGCCTCGAGATAAACGCTGTCAGGCGGCTCACGTCAACACGGAGCATGTTGTAACACAGGCAGATGACGCTTGCTGCCCTCCGGAGGTTCAGTGACGCAGACTGGATATATCCAATCGGATCGGTCGCCAGTGCTGCTTAAGGAGCATCGCCTTAAGGAGAAACGGTGCTACGTAAGGAGGACGCGGGATGTTGAAAACTAATTTGGCTGAGCCGCTGTCATCTGCAGTGATTCGCATGTTTAAAGTCTTGTGAGAAATTACAGAGCTGGCACAGATAGCTTAAATTGGTCTGCAAATGCTTCTTAGAATTGCTTTACTGGCTCAATGCATTTATACAGAATTGTCAAAGCCATTTCGGGGTCCCTTTAATGTCACACAGAAACAGGCACCACCTGCAATGCAAAAAGCATTTGCATGCTGTACGAACAGCATTAACAACTTTAATGCTGCTTAATGAAGGCATCAGAAGAAGGATTATGTTCTCCAAAAGTAGTGGGTTCCTGGATTAGTTGGTGTGACATATTGTCACATGATTGTGTCGATGAAGTATGCGGAACACAAGCTGATAGAGCTGAAAACTTTATTGGGCGAAATTGTGCCCAGGAAATGAAAAGTCAAAGTACAAGCAATACACGCTGTACACTGATAGCGGCGATCACACTCGTTGGCCGTCGATACTCTGATCGTTGGCGGAACACGTCTTCTTTTATACCTCAGTGATCGAACCTTCCAGGGTTATCACTGGTGCTTGCGTAAGCTCCAAAATAAACTTGACTATTGGTGTCCTGTGCGCAATCGCAACTAATCTCAAAGAATCGCAAAGCTTCCCAAACATTGCGGCGTGGCCTGTGCCGACCGCTGCTTTAGAGCCCTTTACTAGATATTTCTATAGCCTGACTTGCTTTGGGACGTTAAACACTGTAAACTGCTCGACTTTTAATCACAGAAAGCCAACCATTTGGTAGGGATTGTTAGTCGGCATTTGTGTTGTCCTGACTTCTTTCTCGTATCTGCGTTTGCCCGCCTAGCGTCTTTTATCATGAAACTAATTAACCGACCAAAGTCTGTATCTTGTCGTACAGAGCCAGGGGCGTAGCCAGGGGGGGGTCCACACCGGGCCCGTGCCCCCCCCCCCCCCCCGAAATTTTTTTTTTGCCATGGCATACAGAGCTCAAATTGACGCTCGATCACATCTGCCTCCGAAAAAAAAAAATCCTGGCTACGTCCCTGTACGGAGCTATCAAACTTGGCATGTCACTTTGATTTGGATGTATGAAACTAAGAGTGGCTTTTGTCGAGCATTCGTTGCTGCCACGCCAGTGCCGTCACGTCCGTTCTTTTCCCTCGTAGGTCTGTTTACCGGAGAACTCCCCGAGTGCACGCAAGACCTGATGACAGACTTCACCAAGGCATACTACCACCATTTCAGGCCATCGGAGAGCGCTGCCAGCTAGCACCATATATAGCCTCGCATTTTGTATTATTTAAGAATAAAAAGAATCTGCTTTACTTTCTGTGCTGCATTCACCACGTTTGTTCACTGTGGAACTGCGTATTTATGATGACGAAAGCCTTTAATGTCTCATACTCGCGGCGTCCACCCATTCACCCTGGCACTGTGCCAGCTGTGGCCTCTCACACTCTCTCAGCAATCATGTGATGGCACAGCGGCGCATCGCAACAGTTGCGCAACTATTGCACAATGCGGTGGCATCTACCCGTCAACGCGTGACAGCCAAGAATGCGGATTCCCCCGATACCATGGCATAGTCAGTCGAATGTTCACAGGCTTTCGCCGAACACACTTTAGAATTAAGAGTGTCCCTCAATTTTTTTCTCTCTTAGTGTGTGAATGCACTCCTGCCAGGGGCATAGCCAGAGATTTCTTCTGCGACAGAGGGAGGGGTTCAACTTCAACCAGCTTTTATATATGTTGATGTGCGCATTTGTAAGTGTGCATGTATACACTTCTTTTTAAATTAAAAAACTAAACACAAAGCGTGGCTTGAGTGTCCTTTTGTTCTTACATATATAGATGTGCAAAATGAAAAATTTTGGGGTTGGGTTTAATCCCTGGCTATGTCAATGACTTGTACCCTACATATCGAGATTTTGCGGATGTCGCGAAAGAATACGAGGCTTCAGCTGGACTCGGCGGGGGAATGGGTCGCGGCCGACGCTGTGGCCGGGCAGTCTTCAGCCCTGTGGTACTTGTGCGCGTTTGCTTCGGCTGTTCGCACTTCACGTTCCTTGTCCATTTTGACAGCGTGCTTGTGTGTTCTTAGAAATTCCAACCGTGTTTGGCTCTCCGTGGCTCTCAAATGCGTGGCTCTCAAATGCGGTTCCGCAATATTACTATGTTTCTTGGCATAGCCCAACTGTTTCATTTTTTTCATCCCTACTTTTACAATGCTGACAGTAAATCACGAATAACCGTTGTGAAACAGTGCAGATGGGAGTACAGGTGGACAGCCTTGAAAATGTGCTGACTATCAGCTCTCTCATAGCGCACTGTTATGAACACAAACCAACTACTTGCCAGGGCAGCTTAGCCGCTAAGGCCTTGTGGTGCTAAGCTCAAGGTTGCTAGTTTGATTCCTGGCCTTGACGGCCACATTTAGATGGGGGAAAAAATGGGGAAAACATTTGTGCATGTGTACTTAGATTTACTTGCACATTAAGGAAGAACCCCAGGCAGTCGCAATAATTGCAGAGTCTCCCACTAAGGTTTGCATCATAACCACCTTTTTTTTTTTTTGGTATGTAAGGCAACAAGGCAACATAATTTTGTTTCCTTTCGGTCATTAGCAAAGGATGATGTTGCTTTGTTATGGCTCTGGGGCATTTTGTGCTACGCTACCTTTGTGCAGTGTAGAGTCGCACTGCGTGAATTGGAACTCTATAAATAAAACGGGAGCTTGTCACTGAAAAAAACATTTCTCGATGCCTTGAAACATGGTGTACTAGTGAAAGTGTGGAGGGTTCAGTGTAGTTGTGAAATGAGCATGTAATGTTGCCAAGCACTGAGTAAGCCACTTCACCCTCATCATGTGATGCTTACAGCATATTTATTGGTTTCTTTAAGCCTATAATCTGTTATTACAATGACTTCGCTTTGATATTATACAGCGTTTTGATCTGTAGTGTTGGTTTCTTTCATTTGCAACATGCACCCAGTAACATGCTGTCCCCACGTATTTCACAATACTTCCGCAGAATGACACGAGTTTAAAAACAAGCATGGTTCGATGAAGGCAAAATTTTAGAGGCTTATGTCCTTAACAATGTTAGTGCAGAACTGGACAAAATTTTCTGGAACCCTCCACTATGCTGTCTCTGATAGCATGAGTCACTTTGGGAAGTTAAGCCCCATAAACAAGAACCAAGCAGCCTTACTTTCACAGTTTTAAACATCTTAAACTATCTTCAGCAAAAATCGAGTGCCATTTTTTGTTTTAGACGATTCTTTCTAATTGTTTATGAAATATTGAAGTGATACCTGGAAACTATTGTGGAAATGTCTTTCTGCTACAGTTCCTACCATCCTGCATGGTGACGTTTAAATAAAAGTTCTTTTATTGCGGTGTTTTCATAATAAACATAAATTTAGCGCCTGAATGAAGAGGAGATGGAAGGGGAATAGATGGGAGGTCTGTATTAGGAGGGCATTGTGCCTGTTCTAGTGATGCAAGCAGATGCATACCACCTTATATGGACATGCCAAGGATTACAGTTGGAACGCTCCCGTCATCTCCTGCAAGCTGGTCTTCGCTACAGTGACAAAACAGTTATGACCGATGGATACATGACAACACATTCCACAAGACACTTCTTCACTTCATACACAAGACCGGCCTAACGGCGCACATTTAACACAAATATACATAACAAATATTATGCCTTAAGAGCAAGTCTATGTCGCAAAAAAAAAAAAGAATGAAGAGGAGTGCAACAATTTTACATCGCCTGCAGTGATGATATAAGTTTGAGACAACACTGCACACAAAGGCAGTAAAACATGCACTGGCGTAACAGTTATCTGCATCTACAACTGCGTCATCCACGTGTGAGCTAACAGGAACTGAATCGGCACCGTATGTGCTGCTTGCGAGTTTCCGTAGCGTTTGCAAATACGTATTTGTTTCACAATTTCAAATGTCCGGCACGTGTGTGCTTGTGACATACATGGCCGCAAGTAGCCAGCATCTCCTTTGTGTCCACTGCGCTCGCTACAATGCACAAGAAATCTCTCAACATGGCGTACACCAGGTAGACAGAACAATGGCCTTTGTTGCTCCTGAGACGGGAGTCCTAGACGATGACAGCACAGACTGCGTTCAATACGTGCTCGCTCTTCTAGAGGGCATGTAAGCCATGCGACAGGCTAAAAGATTGGTTTGGTTGTGCTTACGCTCATATTTATATTTTTACTATATTTTGGCAATTTTCTTCGAATTCCTCAACTTCGAATTTTTAAGCTAATGAAAGGCTTGAACTGCAAATTGGCAATGTTGTGAAAACCAGTACAAAGTGCAAAAACTGACCATTTTTTACCCTTTGCGACGCACATGATGATCGATTGTCTATAAATGCGTGAAATGTACATAGCAATTTGATGACAAGGTTCTGGAGACCAAACTTAAAGCAAGCGGAAGAGCTAGAATAAATGATGTGTTTGAGAGTGATTAATTGTAATTCCAACATAAACAATTATCTAATTATTGTACAGTCAGTCATGCATGCTATATTTCTTCATAAACTGAATTCAACAATGCACACAAATTACATGCGATAATTATCTGCTGGCAGCGAGCATTCCTAAAAAGGTAAAAAGATACTTTGAAATTCCTGATAAACCACCCCACGTCCAATCCCTTATTGAACACGATACTACCTTCACCAAAGTGGTCATGTGCAGCAAAATATTTCAATCGGAAGTGATACAAAGGCACCTCACGCAGCAAGAATGCTTAATTTACCATTAGCTCAGTGTTTTCAGTCTCTTCGTTGCCAATAGTGCACAGATATGGCAAAAGCAAGTTGAGTCTCGAAATGAAGACACTGTGTCACAAAGGATTATAATCTGCTACAAGATAAGCACACGATTAAAGGGATCCATCCCTCGTCCAAGGAGAGTTCGAAAGCAGAGCTCAAACTTGCCACTTTCTCAAGCACCTTCTCTGCACACACGGCCCGTACACTCTATATACAGTATTCGTACGCCAATGTACACACACTGTACAACAGTGTAAACTACTGGAAAAAAAGGTATCTGGTTGACACATACTCTTGTGAAGAAATAATTACCATGAACCTATATACAGTATCTGACTAAGTTAATCAGACTGGGTCTGGTAAAAAGAATTTATTGATCCGATCGGTACATATTATTTAAATTCGTCAAAATAGCTTCCTCGGGCGTCGATGCACCGGTTACAACACGATTCTGATGCTGAAAAGGCTCCCTGAAAGTCAGCTGCCGTGACCTCTTTCACAGACTGTGACAGCACGTTCGATGGCAAGAACGCCGTCGAAACAGTGACTTTTTTGGCTTCTCTTGAGCATTGAGGGTAGGAAGAAGTGTGCCGGGCTCACATCAGGGCTGATTCAGCACTGATACAGCTCTGACGTGAGCCCGCAAGACTTGTCCCTTTGCAGTTTTTACTGCAGCATATCATTGGATCTGTAATGGTAGAAAAAGAAAGTATTAATCGAATTAAGTTTAGACATGTATTGCATCGACTGCAGTAGACACGTATTATATTTTACACATGTATTGTATTCTCAAGCAATTTATAATGCTCAAGCAGCAAATGAGCACAATGATATGCTTATGTTGTGTTGGGTGTACTACACACGAGCCATATTTTACAATGCAAGACATGGAAAACATTTAGACGTCCAAGCGAGAACTGCTCGAATCGCGGAAGAACGTTATTTAACGATCGCTTTCTCTTTCCGATTAATATCATCGCGTAATAACGTCCGGTATGGCCCGTAAAACGCCTAAAACAAGAATATCTTTAACCTAAAGTGCCTTGGACAGGAAAGCAAAAAATGTTCTGCCGTTTTTCTTGGGAGAAATCAAACACAGCGATTGACCCCCACTACTTCCGACAGATAAACGTTTTATCACGTCTACTCAGCTCCGAAGTTTGTAAAGAAAAACTCCCGAGTTGCTTGACGTGAACCGGGTTCGAACCTACGACCTGCACGTGCGAACGCGGAGACCCGAACCACTACGCCACTGAAGAACTGCCTGAATGCGCCGATAATTTCTTGACTTTATTGCATAGGTTGCAACATGCTGTTGTGATCGAAAAATAGTAAGCGCAGATTTTTGTTCGGCGCTTATGGTATTAAATGTAGTAACAGGGGTGCTATCGCGGAACGATTCTATTTTTTATTCCAATGCTTTTCGTGCTTTTCGCGCTTGGCCATTGGTCAGAACGACGGTCCGTCCGCGTTATCAACGCGATCAGCCAGCCGCGAGTGGTGCATGATAAGAATAGCATAGAATATGGCATTGGAATCGGGAATAGCATCGTTCCGCGGATTGCACCCCAGGAAAGCCCACTATCGTCTAGGCCAGTCCTCAACAAAAAAATGTTATGCCACTTTCTTGGAAGCAGTAAGGAAAGACTGCTCCCACTATCAATAGCGACAACTTCGTAATATATCACAACGGGAAACGACCCTGAGCTCATTTGGGAGATTTCAGGGTAGCTGGTTGTGAATGCAGGATTCGAACTCGCAGACCTTTGATCGCGAGACTGCAACGGTATCCACTACGCCACGACGGACCTCCTCAATTCACATTTTAGTGTACGGTTGTGTCCATTCAGACTAATCATAATCACACTCAAATGATAAGCTTTAGCAACTTGGAACGCTTGGCAAACTCCAAATTATCGATAGGGCACTGAATAATCATAATGCAAAGTACGCGTGAGTACTGCGAGTACTGCATCAACCTTCAGAGGAGCGGCTTAGGACAAGCGTCGCCACCTACCGACCAGCAAAGCAACTGAGATTGTCCTTTGAGATAGAAGTGCACGTGCGCGCGTGCGCCATTGGCACAAGTTTCGGAGGCTGTAAAGCGTTGACGTTCAGTTTTCAAGTTAATTTTCGCAAGTTCGCCTTAAACACTTTGCGCCTTATTTGTCATGAGTTGGCGTCATTCTTCAAGAATTGCGTGCATCAGAACCAAACGTGTTCCGCATTGTTCACTAATGCCATCTCACAGCTGCTAAAGCAAAAGCCATTGTTAGTTTGCAAGTTCCTCGCCAGTTGCCCTCGCGCTCGCCCGTTTCACGACATTTAGACGCAGAGTTTTTGTACGATATTTCGCGCATTAAGCTTTCTAAATAGCCGCAGTTTACAAAAATTACGATGTCATATCGTTATTTATCACCACTGAGTGGAATGGGGCTTGGCTTGTTTTGAAATTTTCCGAGTTTCCGCAATCATGGCCCGAATTAAAAATGTACTCGTTGCAATCGCTAGATTTAATCCTTTTCTTTAAATACAGCATGTATTATCAAATTTGGTGCAGTGGATGGTGAGATAAGTAATTTATTCGATCATCAAGATAATTTGCAAATCATGCCCATGTTGTACAACCCTAGAGCAGAGAATGCCTAGACCATAAACGGCTGCTCAATCTGAGGCCGTTACTACAGTAGAAAACGAAGGCTAAAATTTGCACTGCAGCATCGTCGAAAGGATAGTAATAAACTGTGGCGTGTACTTCTAAGCTAAACTTCAAGCAGTTTAGACGAAAAGGACGTTTGCTAAGTCTACTGTATGACGTGCGTAAGACAATATTTTAATTTTTTCCCTTATATTTTCAATTAATGTCATGAAGACGTTGAAAGAGTTAAACTAGTACGTACGAGGAAAAAGAAAGAAAAAAGAATGTAGGGGCGTTTTTCTGAGGCGAACTCACACCTCGACGGCCTCCACTATTTTCCGTTTATGACATTGTAAAGATCGAGGCTCTGAAGCTTACTGAAAAAAATTAGCGGATAGTTGCTTGAACGTGAACGAGATTTAAACGCATGGCCATTCAGACCCGAGGAGCACTGTGCGAGCAATAAAACTATCGCACAATCAGCATTTCATAGAGATTTTTTGCACTGTGAAAATGCGATTTCCGTGAAAACTTCAGTTGCAAAAAATGAATGTGATGTCGTAGTTCGGGGAGCAGCCACATGACAGCTCTCACTATGAACATGCGACAATACCCGTTCTATATCACAAAGGGAAAGGCTCTGAGCTCAGAACGAAGAGCACAGAACGGCAAATTGTGAATGACGGGATTCGAACCCACGACCTTACGGGCGCGAACCCGCGATGCTATCCACTACACCACGCGCGACAAGCGTGCGCTGGCACTACTGTTGTGTGTGGTTGTACTGCTTGTACAAGTAAAAATTTCCAGTCACGAGCTCCAATACTTTTATTCTAACGGCACAAACGCGTGCGAGAGTGCAAGATCTCAAGCACCGCACGAAGCATGCGACTTACACTTGATCGGATGATAATGTTTATTAGCGTTCCCCTAGCAATGCACGATTGATCAAGTCGTTATACTATAAATATATCGTAATTCACCATTATGTTTACTACTCCTCGTTCTTGTTCTTCGTTAAGACCACCTTGTGACGCAAACAATATGAACGGGCATCCCGGCGCCCCGGCAACAAGCTTAGAAAAGCGGCTGTTCCCTAGCTTCCGAGATCGGCGCGCACACGCCGACGCTCACAGGAGGTTGCCGAGAGCGGAATTGCATGGCTCGCACCGTAACCACGGGTTTCTATAAAAAATAGTCACAAATATGAAAGACTGTGAGTTTGTAAAAGCCGATCAGTGATCACATGTAGGCACTACTATGGGCACTCGTCAGGGCCACCATTTTTAGATGGCGTCAAATCACATGCTCTTTGACGTAAACGGGGTCGCGGGTGTTTTGAAAACAAACGCGCCGACAACCTGCCGCGTGCGTGAAAAACTGCCTCCCGCGGTGCAGGGGCTAACATGGGGGCTAAGAGCCCTGATCTCTCTCCCCGTCACCCCCCTCTCCCTAAGTCATCTTAGAGGGGCGCCAGCGCTGCCCCGTGCCGTTCCTCAGTCGCACCTACCCCACCATTTTTTAATGTGCGTGGTTTTGCAGGGCTTTGCGGGTTTTCCACGATAATGGCAGCCGAAGACCCCTGATGTTCCATTCTAACAGCTTTTTCACTTCCCAACTTCACGCCATATTGCCGGGGACCAAAGGCAGGCCGTTGTGAGAAACGCGACATCGCTCCATTTTCATTATTGCGTCTATTGTGAAGCTTTCCTTGACTCCATCATCAGTGGGGTTGGGGGTGGGCAGCGATAAAACATTGCCCCCCCCCCCCCCATCCCCCTTTATCGTTTTGGAGAGCCCTGCGGACGCCTATGCTCACATGCGAAGGATTTGAGCTCAAGCAGCCTGTTACGGCGTCTCCCAAGTCGTTTTAATACTGACGAGTATCGCGAATTTCTCATAATTGCACGTCCTCGCAGAAGTGATTGCAGGTAGTAGATAGCGTTTTTAGGCAACGTTTACTGCTCTATGTGTAGGTGTTGAGATCCAATAAGGAATGTCGATCACGAATGATTTCCGGAAATCAAGGAGGTTGCCGGAAACACGTGTCCCTCTTTCTAACATCTGCAGGAGAGAGCTGAGTGCCCTGCTGATCTGCGGTTGACCATTATCCTTTCGGAGCAGACATTAATCAGGTTTTTGTGCATAGCTGGTAGATTTACAAGCGGTAGACTTACTTTTCTGGACAACACATCATCATGTGCAATGTTCATCAATCTATCTTTTTTCTGAGAAATCTCGCAGTCACTGCACAAACCATGAGTGCGTACGGAATGCATGGAGCACGCTTTTTTTTCTGTTTCTTTCGTTCTTTCTTTTTCGAGCAAACTGGTTGTAAGCGCGATTTGAGTGAAGGTCTCTGAATAGAGCAACCATAAAGGAGAGGCGACAGCAGGGTCACGTGACACTGGATGAGGTACGCTGAGGGCACCATACGGCGCAAGCAGTCAGGCGCATCTTGGGCCGGCAGGAAACGTTTTTAGATGCGCTTATACAGGAGGCCGTAAGTGGAAGTCACTGTATACGGGTAGACGGGAAAGAAGGGGCCTTTGTTTTCTTCTTCGTAAAGTCTCAGTAAGGTTCTTGTTTTTTTAAACTCAGCCATTGCAACCGGTCCTGCCATTACAGGGTCAGTGGCTTGACGGAATGATAACACCAGGAGCGCAGACAACCGGAATCTGTCGCCTTTGGCGTGCACTAAATCCTTTCCACTGGGACCGGACCATGGCCGGCCTATAAAAGGCAAATCATTAGCTGAACATCGACCCGCACATCTGCAACCTTACCGCGACAGCGTCCCGTCATGAAGCCGCAAGCCTTGGCCGTAGCCGTAGTCATATTATTCGCCGGAACTGTGTTGTGCCATGCGCAAGGTAAGCACATGGCCTTGAGAGGGGGGCTTGTTTGGACGAGTGGATTATACAGGGCTGTCCCACGTAACTATAGCCATAAGTTTAAAGTTAAAAGGAGCAACCTGTTAGCACTAGCCTATAGTTACTCAGGCTATTCATTTATTTTCCGGCCCCTTAACTCATTAATTATGTTTAATCACTCAACTTTTTAATGATTGGCTGTAGACCCAAAGTATGATCGTAGAGTTCTGGAGCGCATAGAGAAACCACCGATTAAATTGCTTCCAGTACGATACCTCTCGCGTAGTCCTTTTTCCCGCGTTGCAAAGAAAGCCCGCGAAATATGAAAAAAAGTCACGTGACGGAGCGCTTGTGTACTGCTATCATGGTGCTGCAATCTTACACTCGAGAATAATAATATCTGGGGTTTAACGTCCCAAAACCACGATATGATTATGAGAGACGCCGTAGTGGAGGGCTCCGGAAATTTAGACCACCTGGGGTTCTTTAAAGTGCACCTAAATGTAAGTACACGGGCCTCAACATTTTCGCCCCATCGAAAATGCAGCCGCCACGTCCGGCATTCGATCCCGCGACCTTCGGGTCAGCAGTTGAGTGCCATAACCACTAGACCACCTCGGCGGGGCATACACTCGAGAAGCAGTTGCATAATTGGGGGCGTCATTATGCACCGCAACAACAATCGGCATCGGTATATCGAGTTCCTTTGCTTGCGTTGTCGCCGCGCGACCAGCATACTTTCAGGAGCTCATACTAGCGTTCTTCGTAGGGCAGTAGCTGTAGCGCCAAGTTTCCAAGAAAAGGAAACGCTGGCAAGCCAGATGACTGTTATTTCTGTGGGGCAAAAGTACTCCTAAAAGGGTGTAACTTTTTGAAGTGTAAATATAAAAAAGTTCTATGGATACTCCCTTAAAGGAGTACTGACGCCTATTTTCGAAGCTGAGTTTACTCCACTATACTGATCTCATGTGCACAGAGACGGCTCTGAGCAAGTGTGAAGATCAGGAAATGCTGATAAGATACTTTATGTCGACAATACAGTCAATTTTTGTGTGGCGCACCTACTGACATCGACACTAGCGTGACGTCAGTCTACAGCATCAATTATGGTGACTTTACGCACCATGCAGTTGTGATGACGTCAAGTACCAAAACATGCAAAACGGCCGCTTGCGCGTCACCAGCGGAGCCACGGAGCTGATCGGCCGTGGAAACGTCACGATATCTTTTGAGAGCACTTGACGAGAACCCCATATTGTGTCGTGACGTCAGAGTGCAGTGGAAACCGAAACTAGCTTTTAAAAGCATGTCGTAATTAACATTTCAGGGCACACTCACGCTTACCAGTACATTTTCTAGGCTTTTGAAGGCATGACCTTTCATTTGACGCAGAAAAAGCGACAGATAAAATTTTTTTGTGTCGGTACTACTTTAAGGGAGACTTTGATTTGGGCGAGTTGGTACATGCTTAGCTGGGAAAAAACAGCGCAATAAAGGACAAGGACGCAGGAACACAGTAGGACGCAGGAACACCCCACCGAAACGTTTACACCCTTTGCAGTGCCGGTTTAGGGTGCAGTAGGGACCGAAGCTAGCTTTTCAGAACATGTTGTAATTAATTTTCCAGGGCGGACACTCACGCTTACCAGTAGCACGACCGCTGGATGGAAAAAAAAAACGCATGCGTTTCTATCCAGCGGCCGTGCCAGTAGATTTTCTAGGCTTTTTAAGGCATGGCCCTTCATTTGACGTAAGAAAGCGACAGATGAAAATTGTCTTGCCAGTACTCCTTTAAAGGAGAAAAATAGCACCTTACCCAAGCGTTTACACCATTTGCAGTGCCGGTTCCGGGCTTTCCTAGTCCGCCGCGGTGCGACCAGGGCGAGGTGTTGAAGCAGTGTCAGAGCAGCACATGCGCAGAACTGACCTGCGCCAATCCGAGACCGCCTACCAAGTGCACGTACGATTGCCGCACGGGTTGCTTCTGCTCCAACGGCTTCTTCAGGAACAGTGCCGGGCGCTGTGTCCGCAGGGCATTCTGCTCCTAAGTGTCCCGTCTTGTTGGTTCAAGAAGGAATAAAACCGGAATTACGGGCCTATCATCAACGCATCGTGTCTTTCTTCTCTGCTTTAGGAAGCATTCGTTCACACACACACACACACACACACACACACACACACACACACACACACACACACACACACACACACACACACACACACACACACACACACACACACACACACACACACACACACACACACACACACACCACACACACACACACACACACACACACACACACACACACACACACACACACACCACACACACACACACACACTGTGGAGAGTAGAGTGGATGCGATGAACGAAATTATCGCATGATGAAGAGCAAAAGGCTTATGAAAGGAAAAACAAGATTATTGCCCGAAAACAGTGTTTAGAACCACTCTGGACGAAATACTACTAAGGTAAGCACAGATGTGTGTTCAGAAGAATGTTATATCGGATACAATTAACATCAATCCCATTGCAGTCTCGTATTTTGGGACTCTCGTCTGTATATTTTATGCCTTGTAATTAACCTGTTATGTAATAATAAAATTGATTGAATAATGAACATCCGTACGTAAAAAATTCTTATATCAGAAACGATTACCACCAATAACATTTAAACATGACAACTTTGTAATATAGGCAGACGGCTACGATAATCATTCACGGCACACACGCTTCCTGCAGTAGCACGTCGAAGCGACGATATTAACGTTTTACAGTACAAGTGCGTCCTGCTTGATCACTGTGCATTCCTTGAGTCACAGAGTTGGGGAAAAAAATAAAGATAAACGAATTCAGAACGTCTTGCAAACTTCGCGACCACTCACAGTATATGTATGACACTTCAGCCGAAGTAATGCTTTTAAGCCAGAAATGGCGTAAGAACATCACAATATATAACTTTAATTGCAACAACGTAGCTATATAAGTTGACACATCGCCAGAGCATACGCGAAATCACCTCGATGACGCTAGCGTAGTGGTGCCAACCTTTATAAAAGTCTTAATAATTATTCTGATCTCCTTTAGTTGACATTTGTTTTCTTTTCAATAGACTGAATGCAACTGAACTGCATCTACGACATTTGTAAGGGTTAACGCCGTTACACTTCTATGCTGTCAGCCAAAAGGAGTCAAAGATTAATGCAGTGCAGCCATACCTTCAGTCGAGGAATGCACAACAAATTAACATAATTACGCGTTCGGAGAATCCGAAAGCGGCCCTCTGCCATTGACGTCAGTGTTGTGCGCACGCAATGTATACATAAGCCCAACGGCGTTCCTGCTTAGCGACAGCTTGGCATGACGGGAACAGACTAGCTGCTGCAGTTTTTGTTAAGCTTAACTACGACTGACGTCTTGTTAACACGCACGTTACCCGTCTGTGCCTCCTAACTACCCTGAAACACGCGTTCATGCTCGCATGCATACACGTACTACCAACGCACGCAAATAATCAGCCTGGTACGTGTATCTGCGTACGTGCAAGAACGCGAAAAGTAAGCGTCAAATAAAGAGAACGAAAAAAAAAAAACAAAAAAGCGAAGAAAACACTTTCCCTTTTGCAATACCATAGCCGACAGCGGCACGCCGTAAAGAGGCTCATTAATTTCTTATAGACCCTCGATCAAGCTCTCCGACAACCTTATCGCTGCCAAGCGGTCTCCTGCGCGCTCGTGACTGCGCCGTGTTGGCATCAAAACGCGCACCACTCTTCAATGTCACACTCTCGCCTTCTCTCTTCATTTTATATCACCTTCAATGACGCACTCTCTTTCTCTCTGTTCACTTTATATCCTCTTTAGTGTCACACTATCAGTCTTTCTTCACTTTATATCATCTTCAATGTCACACTCTCTCAGTCCCTCTTCACTTTATATGATCTTATTGTTACACAAACACACTCTCTCTGTCTTCACTTTATATCATCTTCAATGTCATACTCTCTCTTTGTCTTCACTTTATATCATCTTCAATGTTACACTCTCACTCTCTCTTCACTTTATATGCTCTTCAACGCCACACTCTCTCACTCTCAGTCTCTGCTCACTTTATAGAATCTTCAATGTCACACTATCTGACTCTCTCTTCACTTATTATCAACTTAATGTAACACTATCTGACTCTCGCTTCATTTTATGCCATCTTCAATGTCACATTCTCTCACACTCTCTTCACTTTATATGCTCTTCATTTGACCTTGCATTCGAATGCTCAGCGAGCCAGATATTTTCTTCGCTCGAGCCATCGACAGCTTTCGCTACGCACCCGAGGCACGAAAGACGGATGTGTTTTCAATTATAAACAACTAACTCGGAGGGGGGGGGGGGGCACGGGATTTCCTCGAAGACTTCGAAACAATCGTCTCGGCATATATCTCTTTTATCTGGCCTCGTCCATGCACACGCGGAGAAAGATCGCGTGCATTGGCGCGTTTGCGTTGCCGTGACGGAAGGGAGCTATTGGCTTCCTTTAACGCAACAGCTGAAGAAGCGCAGTATTCAGAAGCGCAGTTTTTTGTAAGGGAATCTACTGCGTAGCTCGTGTCGAATGCATCTTCGAAAGCCTTATTCAAAAAGCTACGATCTTGAGTTCGTTTAGAAACCAGTGGAGGCTTAGGCGAGCGCTTGGTCCAAGGTTTGAAGAGCAAGGCAAGGGCTTGCGAAGAACGGCGTCATGAGGGCCATCTGGACGATCCTGGTTCTGCTGGCGGTACTTACAGCTTCAGATGTCTCCGCACTGCCTGGTAAGTGACCCGAACAGGCGGGCTATATTTCTTGTCGTTGATGATGCAGCGGAAATTTGTGAATTTCTATAATTAAGTTCTTAGAGATGAAAATTCTTGAAGAGGGCGTGTATCTGGAATCAACGTTTCGACCAGTGGTCTTGTCTTGTCTTCTACAAAGTTGCAACTTTGAGGCAGCGAAGTAGTTGCTTCCTTGAAGAAGACAAGACTACATTTCGAAACGTTGTCTCCAGCAACACTCGTTGTTCAAGGATTTTTCATCTCTTCATGCGCACATCTTCACTTGAACTACTGCCTTGTTTTAATCCTGGCATTTCACGGGCTAGAAACACAACATGGTTATGGAGTGCGCCGTATTGGGCGACTGCAGATTAATTTCACCTGGGGTTCTTTAAGGTGACCCTCAATGTAAGCACGCAGGTGTTTTCCCGTTTTGTCCCCATCGAAATGCGGTCGCAGTGTGCGTGATCGAACCAGTGTCCTCTAGCTAAGTAGTAGGGTAGTGGAAATTGCTTAAGCTGTGTGGCCGCGTGCCGATTCCACATGTTTGGAGTGGAATGCTGGTAATGCTGTTGTTTGCCTATATAGAGAGAGAGCATTTATTAGAAGATGGCAGAGGGGTCGGCTTGGGCTTGCGCGCTCTGGGCTGCCACTCTGCACAGGGGAGAAGAAAAAGGGGAGAAAGAGTGACGAAGATGATGATGAGGGCAGGAAGACGTGATGCGTATGTACAATAACACGCAACACCGTGGATTCCTTGAAGCCTAGTGTCCAGCGCATTACTCATCAGAAAGTCTATAGATACCCTTGTAGCAGCTGCTGACGCTGTCTGGTAGGACATTGCGGACAATAAGTTTCACTCAGTGTTGTTAGTCTATGTCTGTGTAGAAATGCCTGGAAAAAGGAAGATGCATGTCATTAAGAAATCGTACATATATGTTTTTCATGCAGAAGCGAGAATATAGTTATTCACTTTAATAAGGCACGTTCTTACGGAATCCCTGTGCTCCTCTAAAAAAATGACGTGCGAAAATTGTAGGTATACAGCCTTGACAAATATTTTGCAACAAAATTGGTTTCGTTAATGTTAAAAAAAATCTTGCGGAAGTTTTAGACACATCGTTTAAATCCGCCCAAACTACTCATCAAACCATGGGGCTCTTCGATTTTCCACTTCTGGCTACCCGCGGGCTGCCAGAGCCAGCCAGAGCGCGCTCGTTTTTCTCGGGTTGCTCCGACCCCCCCGCGGTGCACTTCCGGTTGGCGTTCGTTTTTCTCGGGTTGGACGGTTCTGGCGACCCGCGGGGAGCCCGAGGGTCGCCAGAACCTTCCAGGACAATTTAGTTGAGGAAGCTGTCTGGAAGGTTTCGGGCTAGCAGACGCCGAAAAGAGACGATACGCGCTCGCGGCCATCTTTGTGAGGACTCGACGGATTGCAATGCGGGCGCTTGCGGACTACACCTTTGCTTGTCCTTACGCTCGGGCCGCTCGGCGCCGTTTCGCCGTGCGAGATGGCACGATTACGAGTGGAGGCGAGCATTTGGAGCTAATGTTTATTGCTTTTCTTATGTGTCCCGTGAAGTTTCCTTCCGTGAACAACGCGGCGAACTGTCGCGTTCTAACCATTCTAACTGCGTCGTGCACATGTCCCAAAAGTTATGTACACGTTCGTGCGAACGCATGGAGACTCCTTTCGAATTTATTTTTTCGTGGTAGTATTCGATTGTGGTGTCGTGTCTGCTTTATGTGCATTTAGCTGAGACGATTGTGATCGAACTACCTATTTCGCTCCGTCGTATGTTTGTGTGCGTGAACCCCGTAAGAACTTAACTATTTCAACTAGGTCTTCGATGTTGATAAAATGCACTGATCGAATAAAAGCGATCGCGACATTGTTTTTTGTGTGATCCTCGTTGGTCGCGAACGGCGTGCGAGCGTACTTCGATCTACGGTATTATGTTATGCTACGACGCGTCGATGTGAAAAAACGAAGATGAATTAAGAAATGTATACATCCTTTTGTTGCTTATTTCATCGTCGGCTTTGTCTTTTTCCACCTCTTAGTAATAATTCCATGAAGTATGTACGCGGTTATCACCTAGTAGCTCAAATAAAAGCTGAGCTAGTACATAAGATTTTTGGAGTGCCACTTAGGATTGCAAAAGAGGCTCAGGCAACATCTGCCAAAACGAGTCGAAGACGCGTCACACAGAAGTTTATTTTAGATATAACGCGCACTCGTGGTACCCATACCGCCGCATGTCTCAAGTTATGACAAAACGCAATTGAAAAAAAGCTGGTCAACGCGTGTGTGCGACGTAGTACGCGATAGATCCTCGAGCTCTTTTGGGGACACGATCACTTTCGCGAGATTTTAGCGTCGTGTTGTGCAGCGACTGTTACACGTACTAAGCAGACGTGAGCTGGTTAAGCCGTTAGCGGCGCGGTAGCTCACCTTGCATCGCTTTCGTGGCGCCGTGCGCCAGCTGGCTGTTTTGTTCGCGGACGGGGCGAGTTGCGCACGATTTTGCGAACGTACGTGATCGTATCTCAAATCCGTATGCTCGAGAATATCACTGCAGCTCTTCAGCAAACCTAGCAACATATTTTCAAGCGGGCAATGCAGAAAAACGAAAGCGCACGCGGCGCAAAGTTTCGTTTGCTGCCACGGCGGTAGCGTTTGTTTACGTTTACGCTGGCTGTCCCAGCGTTCGATTTTGTAATCTTGGGGCAGCTTCGGGTTGTCTCGGGTTTCCCACACATGTGACCAAGACGCTGCTTCCTGTCCCGACCGGAACTTGCTGACTGACCCTCTGGCTATCTCTGGCTGCCAGAGAACTGCCAGAAGTCCGAAAATCGAAGAGCCCCCATAATGAAATGCCTAGATGCTCTCCCCCAGCTAGATCCGTAGTAGGCGTCCACCTTCCAGAAACGCTCATGTTCAAAGCGGACGAACGCACCCTTGCCTACCCCGTAATTGGCGCCTCCGATGTGCTGGACTCAATGAATACACACCTGGCATTGCTGGAGCAGAGGAATTATTCGCGAACTACCGTAAATCCATGTCCAGAAATTCCAGAGGTGGTGTGTCCGATTATGAGGACAAAAAAGAAATCGCGCTAACGTATCAGAAAACTGCTTGGGTGTACGGGTGCACACATGTACGTGTCTTTGCTTTACTGCACCTGTTTTCTACTCCTTGATCGACTTCCACTATCTGTTACTTTTCCTTTATCCTTTGGTCTGTTTTTTTCTCTTTCCACAGAGCACGGTAGGAAGCAAGATATTAATACCTCCCTGCCTTTTCCTTTATTCTTCTGTCTCAATTACTTGACGATAAGTTTCGAATGCTTCTGGAGGTTCTGTGCCCCAATATATGCCAATACAATCATTGAGTTACGTACCCATTATCATGTTCTTAGCCTGCGTTCTTCCTATTTCCTTTGTTTCTTTGTATGTTTGTGTGGCAGCCTAGCCCCGGGCACGATAACAACCGTTGGGAAAATAAAGTTCATTCGACTCAACTCAACATATCAAACAATAATGAAATATTCTCAGCCGCAGATGAAAGCAGCGGAGGAGGAACGTTTCCTGAATGCGGACCTGGCGAGGTGTTCAAGGAGTGCGAGAGCTCGTCCTGCGGCGAGCTGTCCTGCTCGCAGCCCGAACCAACGGACGAGTGCACGCGCGACTGTGCCTACCAGTGCTTCTGCGACCGCGGCCTGTACAGAAACAGCCTGGGCATTTGCGTGCCTCTCGCGCGGTGCGACAAACCCAGGGACTAAGCTCAAGGACTAAGTACAGGGACTAAGCCTAGGGACAAAAACCATGGACTAAGCCCATGCACTAAGCACAGGGCCAAAGACAACAGACTAAGCCCATGGACTGAGCCCAGGGCAAAGACCATGGACTAAGCCCAGGGACTAAGCCCATGGACAGAGCCCAGGGCCAAAGGCCACGGACTAAGCCCCCGGACTAAGCCCATGGACTGAGCCCTGGGACAAAGACCACGGACTAATCCCAGGAACTAAGCCCAGGGACTAAGCCCAAGGACTAAGACCCGGGGCTAAGCCCATGGTCTGAGCCCAGGGAAAAAAACCACGGACTGAGCCCAGGGACTAAGGCCAGGGACTAAGAACTTCTGTCCCTGGCGCACGCCCACGGACAAAAGCATGGCACTACGTGAACATATCATCCCGGTGCGTTTCAATCATACAGATTGCAGATGTTCTTGGTCATCACTTGGTTGCTTTGGGGACCACGAAACCTCGGAAACGCCGACAATAAATTGAGGAAAGAAACTCCTTATTGCGGCAATCAACGAGACAGAAGTTTAAGCGAACATAGAGGCTCGAAGCGATGAGAAACTGTGGGGCGATGAATGTCCTGGAGGCAGTGCTTTACTGAATGACACTTCACTGATGAGAGACCGGAGAAGCACCAAAACAGGAACTTGAGAAAGGAGTTCTGCAGTGCATTGCTTTATTAAAGAAATTCAGCTCTTTATCACGTGTGTTTGTTTTGCTGAGGATAAGGTACCTTTAGTCGCCTCACTGCTTATTTGCACAAGAGAGTCGTCAATAAGTGCAGCTGTGAAGGTAGTTGACTGGGCTACATATAAGTCCAGAGGGGTGCGAATGTTGCTATTTGTTTTGCGTTGTACCCCCGTTTCTTCCTACGAAACACTGGTTTAGCTCACGTCGACATCACAGATCACAGGGAGATTCGATAGAGGATTCATCGAATTAATAAGAACAATCTGCTGCATTAGAGTGGGTCAAGGACGTAGCCAGAAATTTTTTCCGGGGGGGGGGGGGTTCAGCAATACTTTATGTATGTTCGTGCGTGCGTTTGTATGTGTGCGTGTATAGTATATACGCAAGCAAAACTGAAAAATTTCGAGGGGGGTTTGAACCCCCCCCCCCCCCCTTGGCTACACTCCTGGAGTGGGTGCCGACTGTTTAAGAACAACCTGCAAAGCTACTGCTGCTGCTCTGGAACACATTACTACATCTAAAGTTTACAGTTACCTCGGGTCAAGTAAACATTATTATTCAACATGGCTTTTGAAAAAGCTTTTTGCGATGTGCGCATTTACTAGCATGCGCCGCTGCATTTCACATTACTATGAATAAAAACCTTCAAGTTGAGTGCATTTTTATAGACTACTGCAAAGCATTCGATCGCATTGCTCCTCGCCGCCTCATACCTAAACTTTTTGCTCTGTCATTAGTCTCCCTAATGCGGTCATAGTTTTGTAACTAGCTATCTTTTGACAAAAACGGAGGTGGTGGGTGCTACCCTGCTGTCGGTGGTTTCTGTGTCGTCTTGGCTTACCTGTGTTTTTCGAAAAGCGTGTTGGAACCCCTGTATGCGGTTAGGGGGCTTTTAAGGTCAACGTAGCACATAATTTCGCTTCGTCCTTTTACTACGTCACATCCGGTTTACAGCAAGGTGGTGCACTATACGTTTAATTTTTATAATTTACAATAACGACAAACCTTACAGAAATTTTCTCTAGAATGCGACAATTCACTGACAACTGTATCACATACCACGATATTTAAAGTCGTGATGACGATCTCTGCTTTCACACCAACTTTAACCTTAGTAATTACTAAACTGGTTAACGGACGTTTAATTTCCGCCTCTTTCCATCCCACCAGATAAAAAAAGTAATCACATTAGACAATGGTATTCACTTTGAAACGAAGCAAAATGGACATCCTGTAAAGGAAGAGAGTATTTGACACGGGGTGACTCTCAAGATTGCAAAAGATTGTACCAAGTTCCATCGGTTCCCGTCCACGTTTGCGCTTGTGGTTAGGTAAGTTTTACGCAACGCGGCTGGAATTAAACAAGAAATGGAATAGCTACATATTCTCGCGCCAATGATATACAAACTCATAAACGACCAACACTGTGCCGCATACTGTTGCACTTACTCCACGTTGAACCAACCAAACGTAATGCGCTCCCGACCAAGCTAAAATGTGCCTTCTAAGCGCGGAACTTGCATTCCTCACACTTTTCATACAGACTCCCCAGTTGCAATTTAGTCGGTATGAACGCGTTCTTTCCTTGATTTCTTTAACGCATATATTTATTTGGCGGTTTCATCTGAGAATGTAATTCCATCGCAGCTGTGAGTGTAGGAGCGAATCTAACGTCATGCAGCTGCAAGATGCTTCTCGGATTACAAGTGCTAAAGAAAGTCATTGTAGACACGTGCTCTTGAGGTCTGCGTAGGCTTGCGTGACGAGGCTTCCTAGTAACTGACTGGCTGCTGTGGTCTGGCCCATTTTTTTTTTGCCTCCAACTCGTACGGCGACAAGAGGCAAAAAAAAAAAATAGTGGTGGTGCTAGGTATCGCTCTCGCTCCCTCCGGATGTAGTCTGTCGTAATAACAAGAAACTGCAGCTGTATGAAGTCTGCATACACACATTCGTAAGAAAAAGAAAAAAAAAAGGAAGAGTATGTCACCAGTGCCTGTTAAGAAGCCCGACGTCCAGCATATACGGAAAAGGAAAACCATCTTGCCAGACAGAATATCGCTTAGGACGAACATGAACACGGTTCTGGTGGCCGCAGTAGTGCTGGCGGTTCTTCACGCTAGTTCTGCCCGTGAGTTGGTCTCGTTTTTTATATTGTTGACTGGTTTTAAGACTCCGAGAACACCCTTCTTCACTTTTTGCTGCACTTTCTAGTCTTAGGGAAGAAACGGTGTCTTGTTATCTGGCATCGAAACAGTTGATTTTGTTTCGACTGAATCGTCGAAATTCCCTGTGTTAACGACGTAAGAATTGCCGCTTGATCCATCGTCAAATCAACACCCTATTTATTACCACATACGTAACTTATAAAGACATAAAACTTAGTTGAAAATAGTAAATACTTGAGGCAGGGCTGCCTGCGCCAGTGACTTCCCTTGTTTGACTGCCCTTGACCGATTCAAGTTGTCTGCCTTTTACGTGCCCCTTGTTTCATAGAGTTTCCTACAATACTTACTAGAGGGAACTCTGGCGCTAGTGTCTATGGGAGCTGCAATGCATCGCGCTTCAGCCAGCATGGGAATCATGGGTAGTACACGGATTTGTCTAAACTTCGTTCTTTCGGCTCCGTTTGGCTCCGCGTCGCCTGCATCTGTTTTGTCGCAAAACAAAGTTCAGCAAAAATCAGCAGTTTCACTTCACCACTTTAACTTCTTTAGGCTGGCTCACCGATTCAAATCTGGTCACGAAGTTCACAACGATCGATTCTTTTATCCGAAAGAAAACCAAAACATAGCAATAAACAAAGCCACAAGTGCGTTCGAAGCCCACAAGCACGAAGACTAGGCAAATCCGTGTACTACCCATCATTCCCATGGTGGCTGAACGATCGCAGCGCCAGAGTTCCCTCTAGTTAATTTTAGGAAACTCTATGCCTTGTTTACTTGTTCGCGCTGACATTACGCATGAATGTTCTGTTAAATTTACTTGCATATTCCAAAGACAACCTGTTACTATGAAAGGGACACTTGACAACCACCCGTTTGTAGCAGGAAATCCCAAGGTAATCCCTGTGGATTTTTCAGAAAGGAAGGATTCTAGTTGAAGAAAAATTCGTCCTGGTCTGGGGATCGAAGTCGGGACCAACGCCTTTCCGAGATGGTTGCTCTACCAATTGACAATAATAATTGTTGAGGTTTTAAGTACCGAAACAACGACATGATTTTGAGGGATGCCGTCGTGGAGGGCTGCGGAAATTTGGAGCATTCGGTCTTCTGTAACGTTCACCTAAATCTAAGTAAACGGGCCTCTAGCATTTTCGCCTCCATCACAGATGCGGCAGCCGCGGCCGGGATTCGATCCCGCGACCTTCGGGTCAGCAGTCGAGCACCATAACCACGAGCCCACCATGGCGGGTGCTCTACCAAATGAGCCAACCAGGATGCTAGAAATTTCATCCCCGGACCAGGACCAATTTTTCTGCAGTTAGAAGCTTCCCTTTCTGAGAAATCCACAAGGATTTCCTTGTAACTTCATGCCAGATTTCAATTTTCCCTTTCATAACCCTTCTGCCACGTTGCGGGATTTCGCTGCACGTCTTTGCAACGAGCTAATCTCTGTAGCCGGGACACGAGAGTAATGTTAACAGATTTCATCTATTCAAGGTTTCACATGATGTCTTGTCTCGCATGATTTATATAGACGTACTCCTATATGCATGCAAATAGTAGATTGATTATAAGCACTGCAGTACAGCTATTAAATTAGTTGCGAACATTAGGACATATGGCGTATTATGCAGCCTTTCTTTTAATAGCTATGTTTCACCAACTAGCACAACTATAAGTAATGCATTTACGCGTCGGTTCTCCACGTGCCATTATTTCATACTTTTCACGCATCTTCATCGTTATTACACGCCAAAGCCATTAGTTCGTGCTGTGCAGGGTCAGACAAAATGTAATTACCTCCCATGTACCGAATACCATTAGCTAGGTATATAATTAAATTTTGCCTCTGACAGATATATCGGATGGTTGTATTCAGCGCTCGGCTGAAAATGAGTCGGAAAGGTTGATGACGTCCCGATCGCGCTATAAGCGGCTGAGTTTTGAAACGGTACAACAATGCTCGAAATTGAGCATCATGTAATGAAAATGCTACAGAATGACTAGGAGTTAGTTGAATGAAATGGGAGGCGAGAATGCTTGAGGCCCGTGTACTTAGATTTAAGTGCACGTTAAAAAAGCTATAGGTGGTCGAAATTTCCGGAGCTCTCCACTACGACGTCTCTCATAATGAAATCGTGGTTTCGGGACGTTAAACCCCAACATTATTACGACTGTCTTTGACAAGTGAATGGCAGGTGCACCGCAGTTGTTTGGGTGGAGCTTAGATTTCAACGCGATAGCGTTAAAGCGCCCGTTTCACAGAAATTCCGGCGTCGGTGTCGGGGTCACTGGTTGTGAGCAAAAAATAATCATCTTGTTCGTGATCGAAAATTCAAGAAAGATGCAAATAAATAAACAATAGAAATCGTAGGTTCGAGTAAGAATTGAACTCAGGCCGTCTGCGTGGCAAGCAGGTGTTCTACCACAAAGCCACGTTATTGCTTGCAAGTGCTTCGAAAAAAAAAGAAAAACACTATATGAATATCATGTAGTGGAAGGAGTCTCAACGCATGTAATATTGCTTGACAGGAGCGTAGAATCGCGCCAGGCGTCAAAACTTGTGAATTGCGCAACGAGTGGGTGGTTTAAAGCTGCCCACCTATTACAAAGTGTGCAGCTGCGAGGGTGTGCGTGGCACCTTACGGACGCGTAGTGGGTAGATGGCCAATTTTCAAAACGAAGAATTATCGCGTAGTGGGCACTTAACAAGCATACTTGCAGTAGGCATTCCAGGATTGCTCGAAACGGTCAATGCTACGCGCACAGTCGTTCGTTTCCTTAGGGCACGATTGAGGCATACACCGAGGGCCGAAGCCAGGCTAGCAATTAAGAAGGAGATGAGCACGGGGCCCGGTTACGCTATCGCGTTCTTCTCTTGAAGGCCAAGCTCAAACGTCCTCCAAGATTGTCTTTCTTTTTTTTTGTTTGTAACCGTGTATGGTTGACCATGATGACATTATCTGAACAGGGTTTAATCTTTCAGAAGGCAAGAAATGCGGTGAAGGCGAGGTGTACAAGGAAGGTCAGAGCAGCACCTGCGGCGAGCACAGGTGCGGCGACCCAGAGGACGGAATCAAGTCCTGCACCTTCGACTTAGTGAGTCGATGCTTCTGCCAGGACAACCTCTACCGAAGGAGCAGTGACGGAAAGTGCGTGCCCAAGGAGGAGTGCTAAAACGAGCCATGACTCTGCTCCGGAAAACCCTTTTTCCCCGTCAGCATGCACTTGCTGAAGAACGGCAATAAAACCCACCGGGTGCCTTGCATTCGCCTAAGACGATCCGAAGGCGAAAGCCATCTCCTTCTTTTCCTTCTCAGTCGATCTAGAGATCCTTCCCCGTCCCAATCCGAAAGATTTCTGCATCTAACGTGGCTCTGCACCGCCTCCAGCAACGGAGGCATTGCAAGCGTTCTTCACCTCACCTGGTTTCGCACGGCCTCCGTGATCGACCCACCTTTGACGAAGCGACGTAGTCATCTGTTGACGTCATCATGTGATGCCATGTTACCTGACGTCACATTGACGTCATGACGACGCAGCAAATTTTGAAGTTATTTATGAAGTCATGATGACGTCATATGGCGACGTCATAAAGGGTGGGTCTCTTCGCATACCTCCCGCAGGGACGCGAAATTCAAACGCTCCGCCAAGAGCGCCAAAATCCCCATTGAGTTACGGCCCTTGCGGAAGGCCGCCGGGCAATGGCGGCGATGAAGTAGCGATTACGTTGCTTACGTCGTCGGGGCAACAGTAACAACAGCCGCTCGCTTCTCGCCCCCGGTCCCTCCCACTCCACGTGCCTTTTTTTGCGCGCTGGTTTTTTTCTCCTCTCCCATGCCGCGCGCCGTTTTTTTTTTTTTTTTTGGTCGGGTGCGCTCGCGCGCGTGCTGTGCTTGGCCGCGCATTCGTGTTTGCCCGCAGCCAGCATGTGCTAGAGCATAAAGGATGAATCCACCTACAACATGATGGCCGCACAAGCGGCCAACAAGATGGCCGCTTGTGCGTCACCTAAACATTCAAAATGGCCGCTCGTGCGTCACCAACAGAGCAACGGAGCGGAGCGGCCGTGGAGACGTCACGGCATCTTGCGCGAGCAGGTGATGAGAAGCTCATACCGTGTTGTGACGTCAGGGTACATTAGGAACCGAAACTATCTTTTAAAAGCACACTGTAAATACTTTTCCAGGGTGCACTCACGCTTAGCAGTACATTTTATAGGCTATTGAGGGCTTGGCTTTTCATTTGACGCAAGAAGATGGCAACTTCGTGTCAGTACCCCTTTAACCTTGAAGCATGCAGGCTATCATGAGACAGAGAGAGAGAGCAAAAATGAACAACTTCATTTTTCAGAAGAGAGCTCAGGAGAGGCTTCATTAGCCCAGGAAGCCTTGAGCTCGGGCCGTGTCCTGGGTCTTCGAGACCAGCCTTAAGATCGTTGAGGTTGGAGCTGGCCTAGGCTCTCTTTAAAAGCTCGTTGGTGTGGCTAGAGTTGGGGAGGGTGGGGGCTGGGGGTGCGTTACCGGGGATGGTCCACGGTACAAAGCCTTTTTGTGGTTTGGCGTAGTGTTAATAATTCTCAAGAATATCTATGTCTAGAGTGGTAAAGAAGAAGCGCTCGACACCTGCCTCAGTGTCTTGAAAAACAAGGTCGAATAAAAATGGTTTCACAAGTGATATGTCGTTCTTTTGTGTGTGGTGCTCCGCCCTGTGAATAATACGACTACAGGAGCACAGACTCCTGTAGAGTGGTGCTGCGCCCAATTTCTGGCGAATAGCGCCAGGAATTAGGCGCTATTCACATATTATATGACGCAACGCGCTGACTCATGTTCTGCTCCGTTAGTCCCTATACCAACTAAAAGTGTTGTGACATCACCCCTCCCCCCCATCAGCTGTCCTAAAGTTGATATACCCTAAAAGTTTCTAAGACATGCGCTGCGCAGCTTTTGACGGGATGGCTGCCTTGTCTGTCATTCTTAAAATATATATGAAATGTCCTTGAATTATGAAGTCAGCTCAATGAGGGGGCGTACTGGTTGCATGCTCCTACAGCTATACATCCTTTTTAGAAATATATCTGGCTTGAAATGTTGCTGTAAGATGCAAATGGAATTGCTCACACATTATGGAATTAATAACTATGCTACGTTATGAAAAATTAAACCGCAAACCTCCTGGTTGCATGTATTTTTATGGGCCAAAAAACAAAACAAGAAAGCTCATAGACAGCGCCACCGCATAGTACCTATACCAAAATCAATGAGTGTTGGTGCGACTGGAATAGCCAGAGGGGGTTGGGGGCTCAATTCCCTTCACAGGAGTAGTTGACTGTTTATTGTACAGTGTTGCTATATGAGAGCTTGCACAGTGGGTATTGGTGTTTTGCAGCTATAGCACTGTTTGACGTGGATGCACCCACGTTGAAGCCTAGTGGTACATCTCCATCCCGACGACTAACGTTCGCGATCATGATTCAATCCTTGTGGTAGCTGAAGTAGTTGACCTACACGTGGACACAGCAAACGCTGAATCCCGCGCAAAGATGGAATCATCAAGTACGTAATAAGCACTGGTAGTTGATATGCACTCATTAAAAGCGTCGTCATTTGACGAGAGAAACGCCAAGGTGTGCGCTCACCAGTAATAGGGTAACCTACGCCTGTGCTCACGCATATAACACACACCACTCCAGGAACGCGAGAGGCAGGGTTTGTAGCTTGAGCAGTGCACGCGCGAAGGCGTTCAACATCCCACTGGCGTGTCTCCCGCTGCACCAAAGCACTGACTGCGCGACATTCGCCCGTCGACGTCGTTGCCTTTCTGTGGCGCTTATTGCAGCAGTTTTATTAGATGCGAAGTATCTTAAGGCGGAGCTCAATCCGGTGGTGGTGTGCGGCGTGACCACCCTTACTGCGCATGCGCATGCCCTCTCCACACACCTCCTCTCCACTCCCCCTCACCATTCCCCCGGTCATCTACCCTCTCCCATTTCCCCTCTCCACTCACCCTCTCCCCTTCGCCTCCGCTTTCCCTCTCCCACACCCCTCTCCACTTCCCCTCTCCCCTCCCCCTTTCCACTCTTCCTCTGAAACGCGGGCTAGACATGCCGAAATTCTCTCCTGCGCTACGCCGCGATGAGCTCGAGCGCATGCGCGTCCCCTCCCCTTCTCTCTCCTCTCCTACGCTGCCCCCTCTCGCCCGCCTGTCGACCGCATTGCCCGCTCGCCCTGTGAGAATTAACGGCAAGGCTAGATGGAAGATACGACGCGCGTAGCGTCGCTCTTCGCGTTCCCCGACGCGAGCTCGGTAGCATGCCCAACGAACGCCAACGGAACGCGATCGTGCAAGTGCTCCGGCTTCGCATCTACTCATGGTCCCCTTTAGCGGGAGATGGTGTAATTTTTTAGTATGTGCTATCGCATTTCAAGAAGAAGAAGATGCTTTTAATGAGAAGAAGGAGGAGAGGTCGGCCTGGAAAGCGGGTTTCTAGCCTGCTACTCCTCAGGGAGGTAAGAGGAAAGGGGAAAGAAAGAGAAAGAGGGAGGTGGGATGATAGGCGACGATGGTATGGCAAATGAGTCACTGTACACACTGTTTTGCACGGGGACAGGGCACGCGCAAAAGTCTTTATGCCGCACATGTCGCTTACTCCCAGTATATACCTCTAATAAAGATTTTTCCACCTCCTCCTCTAAAGACGAGTATCTAAACCTGTATCACTTAGAAATCTCAACAGGCACTTTAAACTTCGTTGGGCCTGGTCTGCATGCTCCCAAGCACCCAAAAGCTTCTCATCCGAAAAAGGTCGGGAGTCCAGTGCATTTCAATCATGCACAAAGAGCCATCGTTGCGCGGAAACTACCGAAGCGCTCCCTGTCGGCGCTCGTTAGGGTCATCATGCAGTATTTTACTTCACCACTCCCATACGGGGACAGCGCTCTAACCAATCAAGGCTACTGTGAGAGGGAGAAGGTGTGAGAGATATAAGGCGCGTTTGTGAAGCCTCGTGCACGTGCGTCGGTGGTACAGTGGGGAGAGCGCCTATCGTCGCCGACCGAGAGGTTGTGGGTTAGACTCCCAGGTGATCCAATTGAACTAGACTTTTCGTCTCGTTTTTCTTCGCCATCTGTTCGTGTGCGTTTTACCGACTCACTTCCGTGACGGAAATACGTCAGTGAAGCCGTGGTGGACCCCGGCATCAAGCACTGTCGCGTTGAAAAAGTAACGACATACCCGTGTCCTGCAAAGTACCGCGATATAATCCATACTTCGCAAAAGTATTTAACTACTGATATACAAATACATTCTTCAAATGTATCTCGATACAGAAATACAGATACTCAAAAGCATCTCTCAGATGCTATCGCGATACTCTTGTATCACGATACTGTCCTGCCCTGGTTGCTATAGTAGTTATCAACCATGAGCTCTGCTCAAGAAGCTATCACTTATTACAATTTACTCCGTGTCTGTATTGGAGCGACGAGTGTGAACGGCGCAGAGCTGGTGCTTCACTTCCACAGGCTTTCCCGGGATAGGGGACATCTTTCGGCGTGCAATTTTCAGCCACAGGTTCCGGAATTCTTCCCACTCCTCAGCGGGGACAGTGTCCTTGAAAGGAACGACGGTTAGGAACATATCTGAAAGTGAAATAAAGCGAAACAGCATTAACAGACGCCGCTAATTTCTACACAGGACTCTGAAGACAAAGCCACACTCATTAAACTTGCGTGTGGGCTTGTAGTGGCGAGTGCTGGTTTCTGTTAACTAAGTAACGTCAAAAGTTGTGCGAGTCGGTGATGCGCGATGAACCACAGCGCAACTACTCAGACAAGACCGATAAGAAGGAGAACGAACAGGGCGCTGTCTTACAACTGATTTTCTTCAGAAACGCGCATATATAAGCGGCCCCGAAGAAAACAACAACAACAACAACAACAACAACAACAACAACAACAACAACACAACAACAACAACAACAACAACAACAACAACAACAACAACAACAACAACAACAACAGCAACAACAACAACAACAGCAGCAACAACAACAACAACAACAACAACAACAAGAACAACAACACCGAAACCTAATGATAAACCCGCACAAGATCAAGCCAAGCACTAACCGTTGTCGACCCGTGCTCTTATGAAACAGCTTCACTCTTTCTTGGTGAGTGTAAGCATGACATCAATAGCATTCAGCAAGAAAGAGTTAAACTATCTTAACAATGCGTGGACCGATAACGGTTAATGGCTTGGCTTCCTCTTTTACTGGTTTAATATGTGGTTTCTCCGTTTCGTTTGTTGCCATTTTGTATTTTTTCTCTCGGTGACACCGCGATTTCTCTCGGTGTGAGCGGTGACGCTCACACTTCCGGTGACTTCTGGCGTTCCGCAGCGGAGCGTACTAGGCCCCCTTCTGTTTCTGGTCTACATTAATGACATTGTCGATGTAATTAACACCCCGGTACAAATTCGTCTATTTGCTGACGATTGTGTTTGGCTTAGAGATGTATCCTGCCTTAGTGACCAATGTGACCTTAATACTAACTTAGGCAATGTGTCAAAATGGTGTGGACAATGGGGAATGCTTCTTAATGCAAATAAATGTGTCTATCTTCCCATAACGCGCAAAAAGTCCCATTAGAGTACGCATACAATTTAGCTGAATCACCTTTACTTAAAGTAGCCTCCTATAAATACTTAGGCCTAACGTTAACAAGTACCTTATCCTGGAATTTGCACATAAATAACATCTGCTCTGCCGCTTTCCGTGAATTATGTCTTCTCCGCCACAAGCTCAAGACTGCCCAGCCTTGTGTTAAACTCCTCTCCTACTTTTCCCTAATTAGGCCAAAACTTGAGTACGCCTCCATAGTTTGGGATCCCCACACAAAAATTAACGTTCAAAACCTAGAAAGAATTAAAAGAATTCAAAGAAAAGCAGTACTATTTATTTATAGTAAATTTATGTCAACCGACTCCCCTACTGCATTACTAACGGCAAATGGTATAGAACTATTGCAAGTTCGAAGAAAAAAAAGTCGGCTACAGTTTCTTTCAGACATAGTAAACCAGAGGCTATCCTTAGACACCGCAGCATACGTATCCCCCTTGTTAAGCAGACTCACTCGGCACCACTATCCTCATTCCCTAACGCCAATCTCCGCAAAGACTGACACTTTTCGGTACTCCTTTTTTCTACAAACAATAGCTGATTGGAATAAACTAACCGAAGTATTTCCCCAACGCCTTTGACCATTTGTGTAAATACTCTTCTTCCATGACTTCCTTAGAATTGCATTATGACCAAGTTGTTCAATTGTTCTTTTTTTTTGAAGTCGTAACCCTCCGTCTTATGTCCAAAAAAATTGTGTAAAAGACGCTTTGCAACCTTGTTTCATTCTGTTATTTAGTGTGTATCATGTATGCTCACCCTGCTTGGACTTTTTGGCCGCAGTATTCTATAAATAAATAAATAAATAAATAAATAAATAAATAAATAAATAAATAAATAAATAAATAAATAAATAAATAAATAAATAAATAATAAATAAATAATATGTGCTCATTTCTGAACAAAATAAACCAGTTGTAAGTTAGCGCCTTATTCACCCTTGTTCTCATCAGCCTTGCTTCGGTAGTTGCGGTGTGGTTGATCATACTGTTAACTAATGTTGGCTGAATCCGCTTTACAACGGAAACATTCGCTTCATTTAAGTAAAATGACTAAATTGTGTGAGTTGTGTATTACTTTTTTAAACAGCCCTTTGCAGAACGACCCGTGAGAACACGGCCTTCAGTCATTAAAAAAAAAAACGTGTCTTTGTTTCGGCGAGAGCACTGACCAACGGCGGTGTCCAGGCTGTCGTACTTCCAGAGAGTGTCGTACACCTCGCAGGAAATACACTCCAACCCGGTACCACGTACTGTGTCTCTGGCTTCGGATTCGACTTGAGCCGTCGTCTTGATTTGGTTGAAGTTGAAAGAGGCGTTGAGAACGCTTCTCGGGTCCTGCGAGTGAGCAGATCGCCGAATTTATAGAAGACGAAGCTACGTTAATGCTAAGGATGTCAGCGTAATAAGTGAAATGGCGAGTGTAACATCGCCGATAGCGTGTATTCTGCATGTAGACAGCGACTAAGTCACGTAATGTTGTGTGACGTCAGCGACAGTATTGATGTCTTCATCTTCGATAGCACTGACGGCAGTAGCAGCGATAGATCTGACAATGGTAATGCATCTGCCACTAGGAGGAGCGTGAGGGTTAGATGGCAACGACAGCATTCAGTCACATGAAATACATTGAATTCATCAGTGGCGGTATTCTGTCCCATGCGTGATCTGTTTCTTTAAGCTAGCAAGGAAAGCAGCGATGGTTTACCGCAATGAACAAGTTCACAGGGAGATGGATACAGCAAGACAGATGATGTAAGGTGAACGCTAGGTAGATGGCAACCCAAACACAAGACAGCGAGCTCACTGCCTGAGTGCCAATGAAATTCACCATGAGCTGGTCAAAAGGGCCATGATGCCCAGTTTTCGATCATAATCTGTGTTATGTGAGTTAATCCTTGTGCGTTCACAAACGAGATGGCGAAATTTCAGCGCATTTAGCACTTAATTTATAATTGAATATTTTTATAAAGACGCAAGTGGCCTGAGAGTCGGGCAACACTAGCGCACTCGCGATCCGTGACGTAACAAGCTGCTTACTGCTCGAACATCTGCGTTCCGGCGAACGATTTAGTACCGTGGTCAGCTGCACGTGCGATCGGGCCATTTCAGGCTTCTTCAGCTTGGCATTGAAATTGAACAATTTGCAGCGGCCGAAACTTTGGTAGAAGACGACAGCTCTGCTCCATGCAGCGCATAACGTCACGCCAGCAAATTCTGGGACTCATTTCGTACTCACTGACTTAACGCGCTGGACGCACGGGCCTTTGCATCGACCGCTCCTGGCCTTTATCCGCGAAACTGAACTCTTTCTTTTTATTTAACTTACGCTGCAGGTCATACTGGCGCCAATAAAAAAAAATAACGCCAGGCCTGCGCTGAAACCGCAGCACAGTCACAGCGAAAGCTGGAAGAGCGGCGTTTCTAGAGCCCGTTTTAAGCTCTCTTGGGGCTACAATACAAGTACACTAGAAAGGTACCCACTACGCCATAAATCACAATTTTTGTGAAGTTGGGAAGCACCTTCTAAGCCATTATTTGTCATTCTACGCAGAAGCGAGGCACCAGCTACCCGTCTGTAAGGCATTATGTGCACTTTGTTGACGCGACGACTGATAACGATGAAGAATTATGGCTCAGCCCTTTGTAATAGGTTGGAAGCTTTAAACGGCCCACCAGTTATGTAATTTGCATTGGGTGACGCCCGGTCGCTATTTCCCTCTCCCGTCATGCTGTATAACATTGGTTGACGTGGGAGAGAGACGGGGGTGAAGAACTTTACTGAGACCCCGAGGAAATGGATCATGCGCTTATGGGCTTCCTTGGCAACCAATACAAGTGCACTTGCGAGGAAACCACTACGCTATAAATCACTGTAATTTTTGAGAAGTAGGGCAGCAGGCGCTGTGCCATTTTTCGTCATTCTACGGAGAGCGTTGGTACCTGCTAAACGCATGTAAGGCATTATGCGCACTTTATTGATGCTGTGCCTGATGACGATGAAGAATTATGGCAGATCCCTTTGTAATGGGTTGGAAGCATTCAACAACCTACTCCTTGCGCAATTCGCATTGTGTGACACCTGGTTACAGAATTCGCGTTGTGCGACGCTTGGTGCTTATTTTACTCTTCTACACGCTATATTGCATTTGCTAATGTGGTTCTTTCCCGACATGAAGCCTGTACAGGACCTTTTTACAAAGCAGTTTCAAGAACCGGCATGGCTCAGAGGTTGAATACTGGGCTTCCACGCAGAGGGCCCAGGTTCGCACCTCGTTCTATGGTGGAGTTTTTTTCTTATTTCGTTTTTTTTTCTTATTTCGAGGGATACTGGTTACGGACACCGGTGGCGGCGGCGGCGGCGGCGGCGGACAACTACGGCGCCAAAAACAGCCGGTGAAATGATCTCATAACAGCTTTCGCTGTAAAATGAGGTGCACAGAATCACTGAATAAATATGAACACGAGGTCATGGTTCCGAGTCCTAGTATGGCGGAATGCAAAGGTGCTCAGGTAGCTGAACTTCCGTAGCGCTATAGCACAGCAGGCGCTAGAACGCCACCATTAACTAAGGAGGTGTCTCTTTGCTCACATCGGAAAGCTGGATCGCAAAAAACACTCGCTCAATTGCTAACAATTCTTTGCGTAACTGTGTTTGCAACAGAACGCAAGCTTGGGCTCGCCGGGCATAGTACTTAGAAAATGAGTAACCATGCAAGATATTAAGACGAAAGATGGCAGGAAACGGAGGTCCAGTATGGAACGATGGATGCGATGTGCTCACCGGTATAACTCCTTTCCATTTGCCAATGTCGTAAACATCCTTCCACAAGTCCACTAGGTCAAAGCTGGAGTATGCTACGACGAGACATTCACCATCGTCGGTCAGCAGCTTCGCGATGTTTTCGTAGGCAGCTCTCTGGTCTTGGATCACGTGGAATACCAGGAAGGCAAAAGCCCTCTGGAACTTGCCGTACTTCTCCAAGAACGGTGTCAAGTCAGGCGTTACGATGTCCAGGACGTCGCGTACGATGTCCTGGTGGGAGAAATGTTCAGTCGCGAACTCTACCATCTCCGGGTCCAAGTCCGTAGCCACGAGTCTTCTGCAGGGTCGGCAGTGAGGTAGCAGGAACTGCCGGGCAAAGTATCCCGTGCCGCCTCCTATCTCTATCACTTGTCTTTCCTCGGTTAACTCATTCTGGAAGCGCACTTTCTTCAGGGCTGCCTCGCTCAGTTGACTTCGATGGTCGTCGTTCCTGGAGTAGGGCAGTGGTTTCCACTTCATGTCGCAGTCGGGTGGGCAGGCAGACGACGTGTTGTTGTTACCCGCGCAGACTTACGCAGCTTGGCAAATAATGTCAGTTCGGTAATTCAACGTAGCACCAACCACTGAAAAACGTGAGGTTATGGGAAAGAACAATAAACTCGAACTTGCAGGGCTTGCAGAAACGCAGAAAACGAAGACCAGGTGTGAGTTGATTGCCAGTGTGTTTCAAATGCATCAGACGTTCGCTTAGTTTCAACTCTGCTGGGAAAACCTATGCTCCGAAAGCAGGTGCAAGATAAAGCCAGCACGTGTTTTTACTCCTAGCACATATGTGTTTTCATGTCATGCGCCGACAAAGCTGTTATGGGTCAACGCTCGAACAGTTTGACATCGGGGGCTCGAGGGGAGGTTGCGACGGGCTATAATAAGCTGAAAGTCCGATTTGAAATAACGCAGCTGGTTGTTTTTCGCTATGCAAGCTTGTTTAGGGACTGCAACGTCTATCAGTGTGCATTGAACTTAGCCGGAGGTTTTTTACAAGGTTTTGTTAATAATATACGACTCCTACACACTCCTGAATGCACTGTCAGGCATTAAACGATCGAAGCATTGAGCCACTTCGATTGGAAGTCCAAGTTTATTGTTGAAGTTTATTGTTCGTTTCTTCGGCGAGGGACCACAGAATAACCGGTGTTTATACTTATCAGCAACGCATTCATATAATCACACGCGGTTATGCAAACAAGGAAACCATGTTTTCGCCTAATTCTGTGGCACGGTTAGTAGAAGTGATTACTTACCAACTAGTCCAATTGCCATTATATTCATAGTAGTTGTTGCACGTACATGAATAAGAATATATATATATATATATATATATATATATATATATAGTCCCGCCTTGCACCACGGATGCAAGATGCCCACATATAAAAAAGAGTATTTTTTTGAGTGGAGCTCCCATGAACTGCAGATTTCGGTGTCGGCGGAGGCATAATTCGTGAAATGCACGAAGCCAACGAGCGAACCGAAATGCGGGTGTGCACAAATCAGGGCCCCTAAAGTGCGCTGGAGGCACACGTGTGTGCGTGCCCCGTTTTCCCACAACTGGTGCTCTCTGGATCGTGCGCTCGTCGGCGATCTGCTGATGTGGCAATCTAATCTTTTATCGAGGCCACTTGGCATTTCCCGCTGCCACATTCCATTGCGGCCTTTCATGGTTGTGTTTCATTGTTTCACGCATTACCGTCATTGCTGACTTTACCAAAAGAAGTGTTGCTCTGTTAAGTGCATTGGTGAAGGTCCAATAACCGGCATGAAGGAAGGAGAGAGTCAGGAGGGAGCATTGCGCAGTGCGACAGAAAGAAAGAAAGAAAGAAAGAAAGAAAGAAAGAAAGAAAGAAAGAAAGAAAGAAAGAAAGAAAGAAAGAAAGAAAGTAAGTATGTCAGTCACGTTCACGCCAAGCTTCGCTTGCCCATATTTTTGCGATAGGGGTAGGGCTCTTAATTTTTTGATTAAAAAAAACCTTGAACTAATTGTGGCAAATTTTCTGCTTTTTGTCGCACAACTTCGGAGCGCATTAGCACGTGGTTCTAGGACCTTGATGTAATATTAAACAAGAAAAGAATCTGAAGCAAGCTTGCTTTTTCAACGATTCTCTTGCTTTCCATCGCTAGCATATCGTAGGCAAATAGCACGCCTAACCTTGTTTCCCATGTTCTGTCATCATCCACCTCTTCAAAATGACTTCATTTCACAGCCTGATTACTTAACGCACCGGTTCGACCATCGCCGCAATGTCAGAATTCAAGCATGAAATATTAACTCTTGCAGTCATTCCCTTTGCGCCAGAACATCCCGGCAGTAGAACCAGCTTCCTAATGACATCGTCGCCATCAATGATGACAAACTTTTTCGCAAGGCTCTAGATAGCACTGCATAACTAGGAAATTTTACCATGTTATATTCATCGTTTTGCTGTTAGTTCTTCAGCACACATTCACTAATATTGTATATACAAGAATTACTATCTTGTTACCTCGTTTCTTCACATTTGTACTTACAACCATTTGCGCAGAGTATCACTTAACTACGTTGTATATATAGTCTTTACTGATGTGTTGTTTTACTACACGACCGTTTTACTTTGTTGCTGTGTAGTATTACTACTCTATTGTTGTCCCGTTTACCTCTCCCCTCTGTAATGCCCTCGGGCCTGGAGCGTACACAAAATAAATGCCCGTAAAGATGCCTCTACGTCGCTAACTTAAATGGGAGAGAGAGAGGTTTACTGTGAGTTGAAAGCTAAGAGGTCGGCCTGAATCAATTTCTTGGCCTGTTACTGAGCGTTACGAAAGGAGAAGAGGTTGAAAAGAGAGGAGAGAGAAGGTGTTGATGATGATGAGGAGGAAGGCCGCGATGAAACAAAAGCTTGAATGTCCAAAAGCTATTTACATTCTCTTGTCTAGTTCTGTCTCGCACAAAAACTTGTTCAGTGCGTTCAGAATATTGCGCTGATGACGAGGTGGAGGTTCTAACGGAACTTTTAATGACGATAGTCTTTCTTGGGGAACTTAAACGCAGAAATTTTGGTCTGTCTGTCTGTCAGTCCTTCTTTCTGTTTGTCTGTCTGTCACCCGATTGAGCCACCCGGCCAAAGTTTAACCACTTTCTGAACGGCCAGCCATCTCTTGAGCTGGTACCGCCGTTCATACTTGTGAACATTGTCGATCAAAAAACAAATATTACGCATATCTGAGACGCAACATCAATACGTAAGTATTAGGTGGTGTGTTCCTTTACTAGAAAATACATAGATAAGTAATTCGAAAGACCCTAATGTTTCTTAGGTTGCGCTGAAAATGCGACGCTATGAGCCAGATGCAGCGGTTCAACATAGAGGAGGATGACTCGTGTAGTACGGACGGCACAAGACTATCGTCTTTCGATGACATTTGCAGCGAAGCACGTAGATGCGTAGCCAATTTTTTCTGATACTTGTTGCTTGACAGATTTCAACAAGAAGGTGGCGATCAATTTTCTTTGTGTGGTATATCGCGTGCAGACGCTCGAGAGGTGTTCAGTGTTCTCAGGAGTGCCACATACCTCGCAGTTCGGACTGTCTGCACGGCCTGTGAGGTGTAGGTAGTGACGAGTAAACGCCACGCCTAGTCGTCATCTGGGTACTAAGCTCTTACTGCACATTTTCATGAATCATGATTGCCAGTATCTTGACGTGCATGTCTGGGTCGAGTTTGTGGAGGTGGTGATGACGACTTATATGGGAGCTCTTATCGCAAATAAGTATATACTAGTAGTACGATGAATTGCCGAGCACGAGGTCCTGTGGCTCGGTGAGGTTTGATGTTTCAGAAGACGATGAAGGATGCAACGATGGGGAGGTGTACAAGTACGATCAGCACGGCAACTGCGGCGAGCACAGGTGCGGCGAGCCGGAGAATGAACCCAGGATTTGCCCCATCATTTTCGTCGAGGGATGCTTTTGCAAGGAGAACCTGTACCGAAGCTGGGACTTACAAAAATGTGTGCCCAAGGAGGAGTGCTAATAAGGCAAGATATTGTTCCAGACAGCCATCTTTTGACTGCCAGCACGAAGGCTGCTGAAGAAAATACACCAATAAACAGGAAAAACAACACAAAAGCGAAATAGTCTTGCTTTCTTTCAAGAGAATTTGCTGTTGAATCACAGGGTCATGAACCAATCCTCGAGCTTGGTGGGAAAATCACAGTTTCACCACAAGTGCGAAACAATGAATGCGATAGCAACAAATTGTAATGTTATACGAAGTAAAGCTGGGAGCTAACTCTTTTTGATGCGGTCTCGCGCAACTCTACAAAACGCTGGTGTAAGAGAATACAGCCACTTCAGAGAGAGAAGCGGTTTTCGCAGTCTCATTGCGCTTAGAGCACAACACGTACGAGCCGTCTGCGAATGTCTGCCCAGATAGCGCGCGCGCCAGCGACTGCGACCGCGCCCTTATAATCAAAATTCAAATTTGCTACTCGAGCGAAACATGCACCCCCCTCGCCCGCCTCCGCGTCTATGTTCCTTCATGCTCCTTCGAACGAAAGGTGCCGGGAGTTTTCTCTCTGCTTGAGCAGCAATCGACGGCAGGACTCACACGAGGGAGGATGTTATCGCATGCGCCCTTCGTGCGACGGAGATGGGTGGGCTCGTTTCATCTCGGCTTCAGCCGCGTTTATCGCTCCCGCTCGCGCGCTTTTACCCGCAGGAGAGCATATGATGCGCGGGGGGAATGTTATCGATTTTGACTTTATATGGAACGTGACGGCGACAGCAACGCCAAAGGCAATGACAAAAACCCGCCGGGAGCACCGATACAATTGCTTTCTCAATAAAAACACATTCTGAGAAAGCAGACACTGCTATGAACAGCTCAGCCAGTCGTGCGCGAGACGGAACGTTTAGAAGCGGAGTGCGAAGTTGCCATTTTCGCAGACGCCCTATTTTGATACGGATTCCTGTGCTCACTTTATTCAGAGATGCCGGCGCCTGCTGTTTAACGCCACACAACAGATAACATGACATTAGCCAACATCCTACGTAAATAAAGAACGGCGTTTGGATCAGATGCGTTTCTTGCCACGGGGTGCCGCCACGTGCCGGTGTCGCTATAGTCGGTTAACATTAGAGTAGCCCCACTCGCGCGCAGGAATCACAACGGGAGAGAGCGATCGCGTTTCATCACGCGCGTCCAAGGTCGTGACTCTCGCTAACTTCTCTCCCCCTGCCTTTCTTCCCTGTGCAACTTCCAGCGCGCTCGTCGGAATGAGACAAGAGAGAAAGTGCTGTAGAGCGTGCCGCAAATCCCGTAACTCGCTCGTTTTTGATGTATACGAGTTTTCTCGGCAATTGATTCGAAAGGCAACAAACTCCGATACTGAGGCCATTCAACGATTACTTGGCAAAAATTTTTAGGGCCTCTTGATCCCCTTCCCCGTTTTGGGCGAGCACAGCTCGTCCTTGCGGAACTGTCCCCTAACAGTTTTGGACGAGTGTAGCTTCTCATGACGTAACAGCGCGGAAAAAAGAAGAAAAAGAAAAGGAAAAAAAGTCCGGACGAGAACACACCAGACCGGACGAGAATAAACAATCAGGCGCTCATCCCCTTTGTGACTCTGCATCGACAAGTTTCCTCTTGGACTTGTTTGACGGGTGTGCCATGATTGATGCGTCGTCGGTTTTATTGCGATAGCAATTATATGGACACTCTCGGCTGACATTTGCCGTCGCCGTCATGCACCGGATATGTATATGTATTTGTATATTAATAAAAATATATAGAAATAAAAATAATTCAGAAGAAAGAAAGTCCGAAGCGCTCGACCGAGGTTTTGAACCTGCGACCCCTTGCTCCGCAGCTCGCTGCCCTTGACAATTACGCCATGCCTCATTTTTTTTCTTTAGTTCATGGAAAGATGACCTGTTATTGCTGCGAACCGCGCACATCATTCTCCGGAATACCAACGGCATAATACAAGCGCACGCGGCGTTGGGTGAAATGCACGGGACCCCACATATGGCGAAAATAAAATTATGCGAGTCGCGGGCCATGCTGCATCGTCGCCGGCGCTGCGTGTGCGTCGTATTGCTGGCGACCCACGCTAGTTTTCCATTTTGGGGTTGTAGTGACACGCCACTCGTGGCTTGTCGGCCAGGGAAAAAGAAGAGCGTCTCGTGGATCGTGGTGGCGCGAGCTAGTGGGATCGCTTTGGCTCTTGTAGACCTACGCCACATGAGGGAAGAAACGAGACGGCTGAATCAGAATCACAGTATATATGTTACACCATGACCAGAATCATGAGGCATTTTTTACAGCGCCAACGAACAAGACACCCACGAAGAAAAGAAACGTACGACCCGAGCGCTGACTAGGAACTGCTTTATTCTTTCGTAACCAACGCATATATATGGCCAAGGGAAACTTACCGCACATGTGCGCACAACAATAGCTCTAAACCAAAACGTGTAACAAGGATGATACTGTATTAGATACACGGAGACATGAAGGTATGCTCAGATGGGTGCAGGGACAAAGAAGTAAAGAAGAAGTAAGAAGGACAAAGAAGTGGATTTGCGCTGTAATTTTAGCCTCAGGAATATGAACCAACTAGAGCCAAATGAAGATTTATCTTAGTGACCAGAATCTACGCCTGCAGGGAACGCGAGCCGTGGCTTTACGTGCCACTGCCAACCGCCGTCTCTATTGTCTTTTCTTGAGGTCGTGCGCTCTGCGGTTTTGTTGCCGCCTAAAGGAAGCAGCTGCAGGGTCTTGGGACAACGCGAGCGCCAGAGTCCGAGAGTGGATTGCGTTGTGCGCATGCGTCCTGGCGGCTCGCAAATTTCTTGGGTCCCTAACTCTAAAACAGTCTAGTGTTTCGCCGGAGTTGGGATGTACGCCTTCGACTTGTACTTTGACATGCAGGGCGTGGTCCACCGTGCTCGCGCAATTATTTCTTGAGGGCGAGTTTTGTACGTTTTGTGCTTTCACCGCAAAGTTTGCGTGAAGCTATAGACCATACGAAGGTCACACTCCTCGCTGCAGCGGCCGCGTTTGCGAAAGGAGTGATCTGATAGCTAGAAGAGCCAAAGTGGCGGTTAGTCGAAGTAACAACTGTGACAGTTCGCGCTTGTCCTCTGTATACATGTGCGTTCTTTTCGTGCCTCTTTCTTTGTGTTGGAGGAGCGCGCTGCAAGTGTCGAGCTATGACAGTTTTTGGTTCGCACTCACCTTGTGTGTTTTCTTTTCCTGCATCCTTTGTGCTTGAGCAGCGCGCAACAAGTTTGTAGCAGCTTGTCGTTCTTTCTTTGACATTCCAATTTCTTGTTATCTCATTAGTTGCTTCGCCATTGACGCGAAACAGCGACTTTTCTCTTCAACATGTCAAACATCACTGCAAGCACTTACCGCTAACATTTTCGGTCATGGTGTTGGCAGCTTGCTTATTTGCTTATTCTGCAGAACGCGATAGCGTAATCGGGCCTCGTGCTCATCGCCTTCTCAACTGCTAGCCTCGCTTCGGTTCTCGGTGCATGCCTAAACCATGTCGCAAGGAAACGAACATCTGTGCTCGTAACATTGGCCGTTTGAAACTATCCTAAAATGAACAGCTGCGCAGTGCCCCTGTGGCATAATTCTTCCTTTTGCTAATCAGCTAAAGGCCCACTACACGTCCGTGGCAACATGCGAACCTACGCAGCTGCTCACGTTATTGATACTTTTGCTGCTGATGTCGATTAAATATGTCTGAACGTTTTGTAATGGGTGGGCCTTTAAGACCCCCACTCGTTGCGCAGTTCACATATTTTGACGCCTGGCGTGAACCTATGCTTCTTCCACGCAATATTACACGCGTTCAGGAGACTCCTCCCTAGTGATGCAGAACTATCGATGGTACTATCGATACTATCGATAGCTGAGTCACTATTGAACTATCGATGGTAAAAGATACTATCGATAGCGCTATCGATAGTTTAAAATCAACAGCGCGAACACATTGCAGTATAAACTTGGTTCCCCGCGCGCGTGGTACATAGTGGAGACGTAGTAGCAGGCTGAAGGGCAAGAAAGTAAACATGCCATTGTTCTTCACCAGTGCTTCGCTGACCCACGATCATAAAGTCAAACTGTTCAGCTGTAGCGGAAAGGAAGGCGTTACATGGGGTGGAACTGCGTGGCTTCAGATTTATATTGCATTTTATGATTTAAAAATTTAAAAAATTATCGAGAAATAAGTTTGTTAATTTAAGGTGGAACTGGTTGCTTTTAAATGTGAACTTATTGATGGACATATGCCGCCATTTTTTTCACTGCGCAAATAATTTCTCTCGCCAAAAAATTGCTCATAAATTAAGCGAAGCTGATGGTAGGCTATCGCGAATATTTTGGCAATTTGGCCAGCCAGCAAGAGCATCGTTATTCGCACCACTATGGATAGTTCGACACGTGGTTGTGACGGTGGAGAATGCTGCAGCAAGACTGGGAAATACGAAGCTTTTTATTTGGTCGAACTTGTGCCCAGAAAATCAAAACTCAGAATACAAGCGATACACGCTGCGCACTGATAGCGGCGAGAACAGTCGCCGGCCATTGAGTAATCTGATAATCGGTGGTATGCTTCGCCTTTTATGCATCAGTCATCAAATCTTGCAGCGTTATCGCTAGGTGCTCATGTAAGCTCGCGAATAAACTTGAATATTCGCGTCCGGCTGCGTAATCTTAAAATGTCAAACAATCGCGAAGGTTCTCAAACATTGCGGCGCGGTCACCGTGAAATGCTGCTAACAGTCTGTGGGTGAAACCCGAACACACCAAAACAAAGCAATAAACACGCATGGCAGTAATATCACTAGTAATATTACCGATGGTAGTACAGATTCGACTATCGATAGTTTATCGATAGTAGCACTATCGACAGTTTGTTTACACTATCGATAGTTTGAAAGAAACTATCGATGCTATCGATAGTCAGTTTACCGATAGTTCCGCATCACTACTCCTCCCACTACATGACATTAATATGGTGTTTTTTTCCGGATATGTTTCAAGCAATGAGGTGGCTCTGTGTTAGAACATCTGCTTGCCACACAGAAGACCGGGGTTCGATTCTCGCTTGAACCGAATGTTTGTATTATTCACTTCATTTGCACCTTTTTCGACTTTTTGGTCGAGGACAACGCTGATTTTTCGCTCACAGCCAATGACACCGACACCGACGCCGACACAGGAATTTCTGCGAAACGAGCTTTTTAACGCTATCGTGTTAAGGCACTGTCTACTTGAACCTCGAGTCAACAGTGTGTATTAATGAGGGTGGCGATTTGGGCTTGTTGGTATGGTTGCATGATAATTGATGGTAGCGCAGGCCAAAGACACGGACAAAAGAAGGCACATGAGACACCACAGCGCTATTGAAGCGCTGTGTCTCATGTGCCTTCTTTTGTCCGTGTCTTTGGCCTGCGCTACCATCAATTATCATGCAACAGTGTGTATTAGTTAACTAACTTTGATGACTATGATTTGCTCTTCATGTTGATAACATTCTTACACAACATTTTGCTAGTGCCGTTCAAATACAACCGTTAAACAGTTTGTTAATTAACTGGAGAACTAGATAAGTAATAGCGTTTATCATATGCACCCATGCAGTGAAATGAAACTTAATAATGTGTTCTTATTTAGAACGTATTCTTGATTGGGAATGAGACACGCATATATAACTGGCTCAGTAAAGTCAGTGTTCCAATCTATTTAAAGATAGTTGCTGGCCGATGTACTCTTGTTTTAGCCACTGACGCCAAGAGAGCTCCTATTTTAGTTGCTCTTGCAGGTTCAGTGTACGGAACTACTTTTTTTTTTTGCGTAAATCAGTCACATCCGCTTGTAGTGCGCCGTTGGAACGAAAATACCTGTCACGCCGGCCCGCATAAAAAAGACCATGCCAGGGCTGCCGATTTGTATTCCCAGAGCTGTGCGAAGAAGAGCTGCATCGACAACATGGCTATGAAGGCTGTTTTGCTTTGCGCAGTGGGACTCGCCGTTCTCCAGATCAGCTTTGCCCGTAAGATATTTTTCCATTTGTACAGTTTAATCGGCCACTGCAATGACTGTTAATGCAAAGCATAGTATAGCATGCGCTCTGATGACCATGCGGTGAAATAATACATGCATTACAAATCGGTTCTGCGGAATCTCGCAAAGTGGCGGAAGTGTTAAGAGAAACTGACAACCACCAGTTTGTTTCCCGCCGCGGAAAGGCGTTGGTCCTGGGTTCGATCCCCGGAGCAGAACGAATTTTTCGGCGACTAAGAAGGTTTCTTTCTGAGGTATCCGTATGGATTTCCTTGTGACTTCGCGCTACAAACGGGTGGTTGTCCATTTCCCTTTCTTAATGCACGCATTAGTTTTTCATTCTACTTAAAGATAGTACTACGTCTCCGCCTGGCGCTACTAATTGCTTCAAAGACTACATATAGGATAGTTCCCCTTAATTCGCCGCAAATTCTTTCAATGCCACTTAAGTTCTCCAACTATTAGTTGTGTATATTTTTTCCAGGTGCCTCCGATAACGTGGAGTAACATAAAAAGCGGTAGACTAGGGAAGATCATTAGTCTTCAATAAGAATTCAACATTTTATCTCTGTTACTGCTCAATTCCCGGAATTAAGTTTTCTAGCTTGCATTCAGCTTCATTGTATACAGGGGATGATTTCTGCACGTCTGTGATATTCTTAGCGATTCTTTTAGGAGTGTAGAAAGCGAGCTTGCGGTCAATAATTGCGTTCATAGCGTTAGCGCAGTTTCTTGTGTCTCTGAGAAGTGAGCGATGGCGCAAGAAAATTCACTGCTTCAAATTTCTTGTTTTCATTCACGTTATTTATTTTTACCTCTCCGTTTAGATTCGGGAACTGAAATAATTCTTCCCTGACAGAGAAATATGGAAAGAAATGGAGCGAAATTTATTTGGATGCGTTACCAGATAAGGCACTTAGTTTTTTTCCAAAATGACACCTTCCGAATTGTGGAATTACAGAATCGCATGTATAATAGAAGGTACCGGAGTCACTAATAGCAATGACGCTTGCTATTGGAACTAGTATTAGAGTTGTTGGCCGAGTCGTGAACGTACTGCTAATGTGGGACTTTCAGATACATTTCGTTGTTTCTTTGTGCTTTGCCTTGTCCCAGTCTTCGAGGATGCAGCTCTCTACAAGAGCTAAGATAAGCTTCCAAGTATGATAACGTGTAGCTTAACGTGGTTCATATTTCAGAAAATAAGGAGTGCGGCGAGGGCGAGGTTTGGAAGACTGGTCAGAGCAGCAGCTGCGGTGAGAACAAGTGCGGCGACCCAGAGGACGGATTCAAGCCTTGCACCATGGACTACGTGAGCCGATGCTTCTGCGAGGACAGCCTCTACCGAAGGAGCAGCGACAACAAGTGCGTGCCTAAGGAGGAATGCTGAGTCCTGACGTTGTCCCAGATAGCCGTGTGTATCATCGTCAGTATGCTGGGCTGCTGAAGAATACCAATAAACAATAAAAGCTCACACGCTCACTGATGCATTTGCCTAAGACGACTGGAAGGCGAAATCCATCATCTTTTTTTTTTCTAAGGCGATGTATTGATCCACCTCCCAATCCCCGAATGCTTTCTGCACCTAACGTGGTTTTGTGTGGCCTCCGGGATCGGAAGCATTGGAAGCTTCTTGCAGCTCACCTAGTATTGCAGTGACTCCGGGATCGGCCCACCATGACCAAGCGACGATGTCGTGTGATAACGACACGATGTGACGTCATGGCGACGTCATGATGACGTCGCAAGTTTGGTGACCTGCGGCGCCATGATGATGTCATCAAACTATGATGCCTTGCATCATTCGTGTTGACACCGCCCACGCTGATGGTCAATTTTCATGTTTGATGAGTCATCTGAGGCTTTCGCCTTACTGAAAAAGCACTGATCCGAAGAGGTTTTGTATACTTTCAGGACCACTGATTGTTCAATTCAAGGGGCTTAACATCGTGAACAGCAGTTTCTGAATAATATTGCTAAATTACTGCTAAATATATTGCTAAATTGCTGAATAATATTGCTAAACCGATGGGCAACAAATTGACCGCGGTTCACTCTTTCAACTACCTGCTGGAGAAGTTGAAGGGAATGTCCTCTTAGTCCTTTTGTATTCGCAATCAGTAAAATGGAGTAACTCAGTTTTGATCTAATTCAGTTACCGTATTTGCCCGTCTATAGCAGCGTTGCCTGAGGTTGGTAACAGTGTTGTAACATTATAAAATACAACTTATTCAATTTCTAAAACTATCTCAAGTGAAAAAATATGCATCTGCGATGTTCTTGCATTTATGTTCGCGCAAGCTTTCCCGAAGGGTGCTCTACACTATAACACTACACGTAATGCTGCTCACTCTTATAGCTTCCTTTATACACCTGCATCAATGGCACAATTCCCTGAGTTTGTAGTGTATGAACACGTTTACCCTTTCCAGTGAAAAGGAGCCGTCGAACGAGGGTGCTGCTTTGTTGCGTATCACGCTTTGTTACACTTTGTTACGTAGCACTTTGTTACACTTACACTGCTTTGGTACGTATCATTTACGCTCTGTTACGTATCACTAATAACAGTGAAAATTAAGAGCAATTTGCAAAAAAATATAATCTACTATTGCAACAATAACGACAGAATATAAAGCCAACGCACATGAACATTTGGTACATCGATGCGTTCGGTTCGGGTCATCGTGGCATACTTCAATCGATGGGCAAACGCAATATGGAAGTAAACTTGGTCATGAATGGTCGTTGTCAAATTTAGCCACCTAACATAGCCATCTATAAGTACGACTGTACGGCCTGGGACCCGCCACATCAAAACCTGTCTAACATGCTCAGACTTGTACACCTACTCGAATATTTTCGGATATAATGTTGACAGTTCGCTTATTTGCTTCGCGTCTTGTTCTGTTCTGTTCTAACTTGCTTGCTGTGGAGAGGTTGACGTATAATACCTCGAATACTAAATTTCACTACGCTCTGCAGCTCGAATAAAAAAAAAAAACAGGAAGCGTTACCCGAAAACAAAAATGATCAAGTAAAGAAAATATGTGCAGGGAATGGAAACAAATAAATAAAATAACACGACAATGACCAGTTCACTTGCAGGAGTTCACTTTTAAATAGAACGTTCACACGCACACATTTCTGTCCATGTTCTACCCAGAGCATACGGAATGACACATCACTTCATGTATTGCTGCAAATGACTGCTCATCACAAGCGTTTATGTAGTTCAGTGTCCACTAGGAAGTCCTTTAGAAAGATGTTTTCCTGAAGATGCTTTTCATGCCACGGTCCAAGTAATTTCTTTAATGCGAAGGGGCGTTCGTTCAAACTCGCTAGTCTTTTCTAACTTTCTACTTCCATTTGCGTACTTTACACATTCCAGAAGAATGTGACCTACATACTCATTTTTATGACACAGCAGCACTCAGGTGAGTTGCATTGTTGTATCTTGTGCAGGTAGCTATTTTTGTCCTAACGTCAGTACTTTATAAGGCTGTCCGCTTGTGTATCACATCTGCTATTTGTATTAAATAAACAGCTCCGACTGCTGCTTTATGGTCATCCCGTGAATGACGTCCGTACGAAACGTCCTTATTCGTCTAGTTGCAATGTAACAGCTAAATACTTCATATGATAACTGAATAACTGGATAATGATATTGCTTATCAGATGTAGCCAGACAGTGACGTGAAATATAATGAGTTCTTCCTTATCTGAACTGCATTTTCGGTTAGAAACGATACGGACAGAAATGCGTGAGGCTGAAAAGAGTGGCTTCCATGATATTTAAAGATAATTGCTGGCACGCGCATTCTTGTATGAGTACGTTGGAAGGTAAGAAGCAGCGTAAACAAAGGGGCACACGAAGAAACGAACAACACATGATCCCCTGACGCGCTTATATTTAGGTGCGCTGAAATGTTCAGTGCACGTAGTGACATATTTCATGTTACATAAATCACTCTCGGAATCCGCTTGCAATGCCACGTTGGAACGAAATTACCTGCCACACTGGTATGCTGAACAAGGCCATGCCAAGGTCGGTTTATGTTTTTTAAAAAATAAAGGCTGCTTACATTTAAGTAAAGCTGCTATAGGGGCTAGTTGGCACGGCTTCATGACTGTTCGCGCTGCCAAGAACTGAGGTAAAGTTGTTTACAATAGAAGAGGTACGGCACAGCACGTGCGCAGATGAGCTCTCTCCAACAGACCCAACTCGGCGCTCCACTAGCGGCATATGATCAGAGAGCTTTGCGAGGAAGTACCGAAGAAACGTGTTAAAGAAACGTGTTATTCCAATTTGGACGACGTTACCATGAAGGCCGTTCTGCTTTGCGCAATGGCGCTTGCCGTCCTGCAGACCGTCTTCGCCCGTAAGATACTCCATCATTTGTAAAGTTTGATAGCTCACTTTTTCTTGCGGTTTTAGATGCTAATGCACGCGAAGCATTATATCGGAAGTAAATGGGGATTTCTTAGGACCGTTTCTCGGACAGAATAAAAGGAGAACATTTGGGGATTTGTATAAGTTGTGATATGAACTAGTAAATGAAAATTATTACGTGAAGCTATAACCAAGACGGAATATGCACTAAGTCAGGAGTCGGCGACCTATTCAGGCGGAGGGACAAGTTGCATGAAGCCGACACAGCGGGGGACCGGACGGCAAATCGAAGGGGGATGGAGGGAGGGGGTGCTTGTCAGGCAAATAGCAAGAATTCAGCGAATTGATAATAACTTACAAAACTATAGCTTAGAAATCATGTTTATTTTCAGTACGCATGTCACAATGTTACAATTAGACATAAGTTACAAGTGAAAATCCCATTTTAGGTCAAAACTGCCATGCCGGCCTTCAGATAGGAAGTGATAAGGGAAGAGGGGGAGGGTGGTTGACGTCGTGTCGGGGGCGGTGTAGTACTGCTCCGTGAGCCGCAGGTTGCCGACCCATGCACTAAGCGATTAGAAATATGAAAAGCATGTACATTTGGACAAGTTGGTTATCGTACATGTTGTTAGCAGAAGTGTGAGAGTTTGTGTGAAGCATGATGCGAGAAGCCTACCGTATATGCTCGCACAGTACCACTAGCATGTTAAGGACATCTTAGTCGAAATCGAGAAGTTTAGGTGGGTATGGGCAGGGCATGTAGCAAGAAAGCCGGGCAACCCTGTGCACTTTTTTAGTGAATATGAATTACCAGCATGCCCAAGCATACGCGCTTCCAAGACCAGATAACTACTGGTATTTGATGGTAACAGACTGAATTCCAAGAGACGGCAAGCGCGCGAGGGGGAGGCAGGAAGTTAAGTGCGCAGATGAGATTAAAGAGTTTGCGGGCATAACGTGGTCGCAGAAAGCAGAGAACCTGCTTAATCAGAGAAACGCGGGTGCGGCTTCTGCCCTGCCTTGCCTACTACACTATTTCTTGTTACTCTGTACCTGTCTTTGACGGTGCAACTCTTTACAAGAACCAAGATAACCTGTCAAGTGTGATAGTGTGTAGGCTAAAGTGGTCCGTGTTTCAGAACGGGTATATGTGGCGAGGGCGAGGTCTGGAAGACTGGTCAGAGCAGCAGCTGTGCTGAGAACAAGTGTGGACAGCAAGTGACCGTACTGAGGCCTTGCACCCTGGACTACACCAGCGCGTGCTTTTGCCAGCCCCACCTCTTCCGGAGAGCTAGCGACAGGAAGTGCGTGCGCTTGCAGGAATGCTGAGTCACGACGCTGTTCCAGGTAGCGGTGTTACTCCTCGTCAACGTGCGGGCTGCTGAAGAGTACCAATAAAGAACAAAACAAACCTCACAGTGTCTCTTGGCATTCACCTAATATGACTCGAACGCGAAAGTCATCTTCTTTTTCTTCTCAGTCGATGTATTGATCCTCGCCTGCCCTCTTCCGAAAGCTTTCTGCACCTAACGCGCTTTTACACTGCCCCCAGGACTGGAGGCATCGCACGCTTTCTCCCCCTCCCCTAGTATAGCAATGCCTCGCTGATCGGCCCACGCTTCACCAAGCGACGGCGTCATTTGATGACGTCAAAGTGACGTCATAACGACATAGCATATTTTGTCGATCTGTGACATCATGATGACGTCATGTGGTGACGTCATCACGTGATGATATATTTTCATCATTCGTGTTGACGCCAACGCCGCAGGACGCTGAATCCACCGATGCCGAGGACGCCGCCGACGTTCAATTTTCGCGTTTTATAAGGCATCTAAGGCTATCGCCTAAAAATGATACAAAGCCTAATGAAAGTTGCACTTCATAAGGCGTTGTCTGCTTCTGCGTCAAATCTGCAATGGGTATTATACAATTACTTTACACTACTGCGATTTACTCATCACGTGAAGAACATTCGTGCGAAAACGTCCACATTCCTGTCGTTGAAACATAGCTGCCAAATTAGTTTACTGATTAACTAAATAACTGAATTAGTAAACTGGCTTCTCAGATGCAGCCAGACAGTTACATGAAGCTTTAAGGGACACAAAGAGAAAAACAACTTTTTTCCTATTAGTAAGTTACTCTTTCACAATATTGGCGCGAGAATGTGCTTAGTAAGCAAGAAATAGCGAAAAAATAAAAATAAAATGTGAGTGGCGACGCCACCTTCAAATTCCTGCACCAATCGCCGTGACGTCATAGACTTTGAGGGAGTCTACTAGTGCCTACGTAAGTTCTTACCGTCAAAAACGCAGTGCATTGTCTTCTGAGAGGGCCAGATATTTACCATACCAAGGTTCGGAAAATCTCGTTGAGCCATTGTCGCCAGAACGCGAAAAATACATTTTGAAAATTTTGACGTCACGCGTAAATATTACGGCGCGAAATTCGAAAATGAATCGTCGACCTCGATTTTTCTCTCCCCATTAATAAACCTATGATGGTGAAATTAACGCGATTATTATTTTCAGAACACAATTTATCAATCCAAATCGATTCATTTTTTCGCTTTAGTGTGCCTTTAATAATGATTTCCTCCTTATTTCAACCGCATTCCTGATTAGAAGCGATATGAGTAGGAATGCATGGCGCGGAAAGGTGTGGGCTCTATTAAATCGAAAGATAATCGCTGACAGACGCATTCTTGTGTGAGCCCCTGGCGCGAAATTCTCAGCGCATGTACCGACATATTTCGTGTTACGTAAATCAAAATCACAATCTGCTTGCAATGCACCTTTGGAACAAAATTACCTGTCACACTAGTATGCATGAACAAGGCCGTGCCAGGGCTTATCGGTTTATAAAAAAAAGAAGGCTCTTTACAATACAAGCGGAAAAGTGCAGCGCGTGTGCAAGTGAAGTTGAATGACGTAGAATGGGTTACAAGCCTCCAGCTGTAACGGCTGTCGAGATAGCGCGCGCGCCCGCGATCGCGGCCGCACGTTTAGAATCAAAGTTCAAAGTTGCTGCTCGCGCGACCCCCCCCCCTCGCTCGCGTCTTTTCATGCTCGTTTTAGACGGGTGGGGCGCTTCCTCTCTACTTCGAAGGCAGGCCTCCCGAGGGGGGTGATGTTATCGCACGCGCCCTCCGAGCGACGGAAATGGGCCGACTTGTTTGATCTCTGCTTCGGCCGTGTTCGTCGGCCCCGCTCGCGTGCTTTTACCCGCGGTAGAACGTGCGATGCGAGGGGGGATCTAATCAATTTGGACTTTAAACGGGACATTACGGCGACCGCTAAAGCCCGTCGAGACTTTCCATATACTTGCTATCGCGATAAAACAAATGGACATGTGCAGGGCATGTAGCGCGAAGGCAAGATAACCACCGGTCAATGAGAGTAACAGACTTTATTCCAAGAGAAGGCAAGCGCGCCAGGACGAGGCAAACTGTTAAGTGGGGAGATGAGACTAACAAGTTAGCGGCGATAAAGAGGCCACAGCAAATACTGGACGGTGCTGATAGGAGAAACACGGGATATGTCTTTGCACTGCAGTAGGTGTACGGCAGCAGGCTGATGATGATCACGATGAACTGCTGGCAAATACTTGCTCGGAAAGGTGAGATAGCGCGAGAATGCGTCAGCCTCAAGTCTCGCTAGCTTACATGGCGTTGCATGTGATGTATGAAACGGAGCATTCATAGATTGCACGTGACGTCATGGACGCATATGGCTCCAACATGGCGGCTTAGATGACGCTGAGGCATTCTAAGCACGCGGCGATTAACCGGCTTCAGGGTGATAACGACGTCGCTAGAGCGTTATTAGGCCTCTGTGCACGAATAACGAAGGAACCTGCATGTCATGTACTGATAACGCTAACGTGACATCACAAAGTTCGCGTCCCACCATGTTGGTGCTCCAACGTGGCTGTTTCTGTGACGTCAGTGCAAGCCATCTGTAAGATAAGCTGTCAAGTATGAGAACGTGTACGTGGTTTACGTGGTTCGTCGTTCAGAAGGGAAAAAATGCGGTACGGGTGAGGTCTGGAAGGTCGGTGTGAGCAGCAGCTGTGGCGAGAAGAAATGCGGAGACCCCAAGAGCGGATTCAAGCCTTGCACCAAGACTTCGTGTTTGCATGCTTCTGCAATGGTCAACTCTACCGAAGGAAGAGCGACAACAAGTGTGTGGCCAAGGAGAATTGCTGAGTCTCCAGATAAGAGTGTTTCTGATCGTCAGCATGCGCGCTGCTGGAGAGTACTAATAAACAAAAAAAACTCACAGGGTCACTTGTGCGTTCACCTAAGACGTCTCAAAGGCGAAAGCCGTCTTCCTTTTCTTCTTACACGATGCATTGATCCTGCCCCGCCACCCTCTGATAGCTTTGTGCACCTACCGTGATTTTGCACTGCCCCCAGGATCGGAGGCGCCTCACCTGGTTTCGCACTGCCTCCGGGATCGGTACACCTTTGAGGAAGCTACGATGTCATGTGGTGACGTCACGTGACGTCACGCCAGAATGTGTGATGTCACGATGACGGCACACATTTTTGGATCTGTGATGCTATGATGACGTCATATGGGGACGTCATCCTGTCATGACGATTTTTTGCATCACTCATGCTATTCCCGACGCCGACGGTCACTTTGCGCCTTTGATGAGGCATCTAAAGCTTTCGCTTTAACAGAAATAATGCGAAGCCTAAAGTGTGTTGTATTCTTTCAAGGCCATAGGTGCACACACATGAAAGGCGGGGGGGGGGGCGGCCCCACCCCTAGTCATCTCAGGGAGCCGCGAAGTCTGCTCCATACCTTGACTCTGTCTTACCTGTCCTGTCATTTTTTAAGGAACACTAAAGTGAAACACTGAATCTGTTTAGATTGATAAATTGCGCTCTGATAACTCTAATGTCGCGAATTGCGCTATCATAAGATTAATAGAGGGTAAAATCAAGACGAAAGCTTCGTTTTTAAGTTTCCTACCGATATCGCCGCTCGCGACTGCACGGATTTCAAGGTGCATTTTTCGTACTTTGGTGACATTGGCTCAACGAAATTCCCTGAATCTTGGTGCGTGAAGTCCATTTTTACTCATTAGGAATTACGTGGCACCTAGGAGATGCCTCCAAAATCTATGGCGTCACGACGTTTGCTGTGGGAATGTGAACGTGGCGTCGCCACCAGCATTTCTTTTTGTACGTTTTGTCGCTGACCTAGCGACTTCTCGCGGCAAGCGCAGTTTTGGAATTGTGAAAGAGTAATATTCTTTTTCTCTTTAGTGTTCCTTTAAAGGGCAGGTTTAAGGGGGGGGGGGCGGCACAGATCTTTGGCGATAATGGTGCCACACAGATTTTTGGCGATAATGGTGGCTGAAGAGCTTTGTTGCATTCGAAGACCTGTTCACTTCGTAGCGTTACACCCGAGAAGAAGGGGACGAAAGGCAGGCCAGAAAGCCGGATACGAAAGGCAAGCGTGCGAGAAGCATTTCATCGGTTCATTTTCATTTTTGCATCCATTAGGAAGCTCCCTTTCGTTCGAACTCAACCAACGCGAACTAGAGAACCCTGCGCCCTATGTTGAAGAACCCTATGTTGAAGACCCTTGATTGACTGAATCATTGACTGCAGCAGCATCGAGCCTCTGCTGCAAGCTCGATGCTGCTGTCTGTGCGATGGTGTACTCATCTTCATCACAGTACTTATAAACTTCCGAAATGCATCTTTTTCATAGTTTAAAAAGAAGTTTTAAGAGTAACGGATCATCCAGTTTTGATGCCTTTCTTTTCGTGAGAAATTACAAAGGAGTACATCAGGATGTAAGACAATGTAGAATGCCGACTTAATGTCTCTTAGTATTATTGGTTTCCCATACTCACGTGCATCAGTAGTGTTTTTGGATGTAATTTTCGTTCTTTAGATCTAGATGATGTTTTCCGGTTCGTTGGTTAAAAAAGGTACTGACACGAACATTTTCATTTTTTTGCGTCAAATGAAAGGCCGAGTCCTCAAGAGCCTCGAAATTGTACTGCTAAGTGTGAGGGCACCATGAATGACTGAACAAAGTATGTTTTTAAAAACTAGTTAGGGTTCATACTGTACCCTGATGTCACAACAAGGTCTGAGCTTCTCGTCCCGTGCTCGTGCAAGATGTGACATTTCCACCTCCGCTCCACTCCGTTGTTTCACTGGTGACGCACAAGCCGCCATTTTGAATGTTTTAGTGCATGACGTTTTCACAACTAGCCATCTAGCGCGTGAAGTCACCAGGATTGACACCGTAGCCTGACGTCACGATAGTGTTGATATCAATAGGTGCGCCATACGCAAATACACTTTAATGCCGAAATAAATTATCTGATCAGAGTTCACTGAGCTTCACACTTGCACAGAGCCGTCCCTGTTTACACGAGATTTTTATGGCAGAGTAAACTGGCCTTCGAAAATCGATGTCAGCGCCTCTTTAGGACAGCGGCCAGTCTGTCCAACATACGACTGGGCGCCTTCAGGTGGTTCTGACTCCTGTATCTCATCTAGCATATGCAGTGACATGTTTCAAGGTGAAAGCCTTAAATGTATATGTTACAAGGTCGTGTGAGGTCCAAAACAAATAGCCCAGAAAGTACGCCACCTATTGGTACTGTGCATTAGGGAATTATATGTTTATTCTTGATGACTGCTGTTCGTGGTGCTCGTTTTATTTCAAACCGCATTGCGACGGGCGTGCACGACGTAGAGGACGAATTTCAATGCCAATGGCTCTCCCGGTGGCGTTGACAGCTTCCGGTGCATCAGTTCCGCCCACAAATCGACAAAGTCCGGCCAATCTTCGGCGGGTACGGTTGCCCTGAAGGGAGCGATCGTTAGGAGCATGTCTGGAAAGAGGAGCGAACAGGAAAAAAAAAAACACAAAGAGAAGTTAGACACCTCCAGATGAAACGAACAGACAATGAAGCTAAGAGAACTGTAGGGGACACTTGCTGTATCTTTGTATTAACTGTGCATTTCATGCAACGAAGGTGCTTTTAAACGTCCGGGTCTCTTCGAGCGCACAATTTGACGAGCATTGTAGTTGTGTCTTGTGCATGTTCTACATCTTTGGTGAACTGTTTATACTGTTTGATTTTTTTTCATATACTCGTTTTGAGAACGATGCTACGTGCGTGGCCAGGCAAACATCACCGGCATTCACTGGAGAACTTTTTGCATCTGTCACATGCATATCTCTTTATGTACGTCGTGAAGCGCAACTTACCAAGAAGAGTGTCCATGTTGTCGAACTTCCACGAGGACTCACGAACTTCGCAAGAGATACATTGCAACCCAGTTCCACATAATGTGTTCCTGACTTCGGCTTCAACCTGGTCTGCCGACTTGGTGCGATTGAAGTCGAAGGAAGAGTTGGCAACCATTCGCGGATCCTGCATGTAGATGTATACATACAGCTAAGGTGTCAAAGAATGGCATGCTTTCGCTGAGGCGCAAGGATGTGGTACACGATATTCGAAGTCCATCGAATGTCTAGAAACCTGTTAACTTTGTTATTTGTACGAGAAAAAAAATTGTAAATGACCCCACAATTAAGTGGTTATGAGGATTGCCGAAGTGCCATCGCATGAACTTCAATCGGACCCAATCTCACTAGCGGGGAGAGTGGCATCAGCTGAATAGACGTCTTGGCTAACATCACTGGCGCAACCAAGGTGGGGGGGAGGGGTGTTCTGAGACCAACAACACATAAGTCAAAGTGCTGTAACCTTCATCATGATGAAGTAATGACAAGTAAGAAATAAAAATAATATAACGTCGAGGTGATGGCAACAGTGTCTTTATCTACACATAAAGACCGATTTTCTCATTGAGGCTTTCAATTTACGTGAAAAATATTCATAATAAAAATCACAGGGTCCCTTGTGCATTCACCTAAGACGACTCGAAGGCGAAAGCCATTTTTTTCTCAGTCGCTGTATTAGGAGCCTACATGAATAGCCGGTCATGTAGGCTCCCTAGATATATTTACCCTGCCCCGCCACCCTCTGAAAGCCTTGTGCACCTAGCGTAGTTTCGCACTGCCTCCAGGATCGGAGGCACCTCACGTGGTTTAGCATGCCTCCGTGATCAGCCCACCTTTGACCAAGCTAAGCTGTCATGTGATGATGGTGTAGGCTTATGCCACCGGAGCGAAGGAACGAGACGGCTGAACCAGAATTGACGCCAGCAGGAAAGACGAGCCGTGGCTTCACGTGCCACTGCTAAGCGGCGTCTTTATTTTCTTCCCTTGAGGTCGTGCGCTCTCCGGCTTTGTTCGCCTCACAAATGAGGGCGCTACAACGGCATTATGTGGCGTTACGTCATACGACGTCACGCTAGATTTTGTGACGTCATGATGACGTACCTAACTTTCGCGATCGGTGACGTCGTGATGACGTCATTACGTGATGATGGTGATTTCTTGCACCACTCGTCCCCGACGTCGTAGGACGCGAGACGCCGCCGACGACGCGGAACGTCGACGGTCGAATTTCGTGTTTTGGGAGGGGGCATATAAGGCTATCGCCTTAATAATAATAATTTTTGGGGTGTAACGTCCCACAACCATGATATGAGGAGCTTTTAGTTTGTCCGTATGTTTTTTAACGTTACCGTATTACCCTATTACCAGATTGCGTTTACCGTGTTGCCGGAACCCATGTTTTAGCAAAGTTTTAGCTTCCCGTACGGAAACGTTTACCTAGGTGCGCAAGCCTAAAGGTATACGTTTGCGTACCTAGGTAAACGTTTCCGTAAGGGAACGTATACCTTTACGTTTGCGCAAACCAATAAATGGTGATGATAACTGCATTCAAACTATATTTAATTTAGATAAGATTCAATCACCGCTGCGCAAGATCGCAATATAGAGGTTTTTAGCGTGTACGGTATCCCGGTATACGCAAAAGGGTGTAGAAATACTGGGTTACCGAACGACGGTGTCGACATCTTGTGATGCTTCATGCAACCACAATCATGAACACGTTTGTTTTCGCCTAGCGTTTTCCAGGGAAAAACAAAATAAAAAGGCAATTCAATCGTAATTACGCCACTTCAAGGCATTTACACCAGAAGTAGAATGCACCACGTTTCTACAGGAACAATCTTCCATAGAGTCATTAGAATCTCTGACCACATGGACGCTGCCATCACCCAAGGATGCGAGCGTTATCAGAACCTGAAGCACACGCTAGACTTGACAGTGCTATTTAATTTTCATTGTAATTAGAGAAAGTGGACTCTCGTGAAGCAGAGCTGTAAGTACGTGTCAACAGAAAGCGCAGACGACGACGCACTGCGACTCACAACCATGATCAAATTATATGGGTCGCGAAACTTGGAACGAAAACCTCTTGCCACAGTCATCAACGCCCGCTGTGCGATTGAAGAGCTACTAGGTGAGGAGGGGACGAACAAGGAAAACAAGAACTCAGTTGAATTTTTTTCGAATACTCCTAATTTTATATATGCCAACATAAACTAGAAATATACTTTACGGCTTATCTGACACTTGGCTAAATAGTTGATTGCCTCATTTTTTTTGGTCGAGTGCCATGAATGGGGGGCGTATGCGAGCAGTCTGCTACGTGGGCTTTAGTTCAGTTCTGCGCAGTGTCGGGTGAACGAGGCATCGCTCACTTTTGCGCGGTGGTTTCATGCGTATCTTCCATACGTTTTTTTATTTTTTTATGTGTTGTTTACTGGCGTGATACTTCAGAGAAGCTAAGCTAGCTCACAGAATGTGTAGATAACCATTCCTGTGACTGCAGACTGCTTTCGCTTGCGCACGGCCGGCGTGTCCTCGCCTTTCGGAGCGGTGAATGCGGCACGCTAAGAAGATATGCTGTACTGTAAGGTTGCCATAGTGATACTTTCAAGACTGCGGTCTCGCTCCAGTGGTTTTCCTCGATTGAGCAACGTGAGTTTTGGAACTATTGTGCTATTGTGCTCGTGAGCCATTGCATCATAATTTCTTCATCCGCAAAGTATTTTGGTGTACATTCAAGTACACTATTTGGCTAATAAAACAAGCTTACTTCCCCCATCTTGATGATGATGATGATGATTTCCTTTATGCATGGCTCACACCCACTCTGGGGGATTGGCCAAGAAACGATTAATTTTAGGTAGAAGTGGCCACATACGATTTCTATGACTAATGAAATATAGAGTAGTTAGAAAAAATGCATAATGCTAATTTAAAATTCAGGATTAAAACCGCCCTGATTCAATTAAGAATTTTTGTACAGCGGAACAGACATCCCGGTGACAATGACCTAATGAGGAGGCTCCCAAGGATAGAATATTAGAAGTAATGAAATCCAATCTAATTCGATTAAACGCTGCTTTGAGAATGTTTTTCCTTAGTAAATTGAAACGGTTACATGATAAGAAATAATGTTCAACTGTTTCGTCCTGGTTACAAAACGAGCAAAGAGGGGAGGGAGCCAGACCAGATCTATGCATATAAAAGTTTAGTTTTGGAACGCGACATCGTAATTTAGTAAAAATAACTTCATCTTTTCTTGTTGAACAGAAATTCCTAGGCCAAGGGAACAAGAGGTGTCGATATTCGTTTAGATGAGTGATTAATGTTTTGCCGGAGTCTTGAATTATGGCACGCCTTCTAAATCTGTCACGAATTATGAGTGCTCTTATGGGAATAATTGAGAATATGGGATCACTGAGAGCGGCTTTCGCCAGAGAGTCCGCCATTTCATTCATTTTTATCCCTTTGTGTCCCGGTGCCCAGATTAATCTAATTAAAGTTACGTGGGTGGGAACAAGAAAATGAAAAGTACGTGATAATTGAGATTCGCTATTTGCAGCGAGTGCTGAACACAAAGATAATGAATCTGTAATTATTGCAACTCTTGAGGTTGATGGGGTCAGCTTTCGTAAAGCCATAATTACCGCTAGAAATTCCGCCAAAGATACTGTTAAGAAATCAGGAAGTCTTAACGAAAATGACCACTTGAAGGTCTCAGAGAAAATACCAATGCCAGATTTTTCTTCGGATTGTGAGGCATCTGTAGCTATGATATTTGTCGCATGTATCCCCTCTAAATGCCTTTGTAGTAGGCCGTTTAATATCTGGTAAGACAAATTTTTGGCATGATTTGGATATATAGTGTCAAAAATGATTTTAAGGTTGTGCCTTTCCTTGTCAATGGAAGGAACTTCACTCAGTTTAACATCTAAGGGTCCAATAAGTGCTTGTACGTAACCCACCTGTGGTGTATGAAACCGAGGCCAGTAAGATTGAAAAAATAACGCTGGGTGAGACATGAAAATAATTTTTAGTTTTATACGATATTCGTACATCTTTAGAAAAGTTTGTACCGTTAGTATCCTAAATCTGCACAAAAGAGAGGGCAATCTTGCCTCTAAGTACAGGACATTATTGGCTTCGTTTTCTTCTTTTTCTCTGGCACACGCAATTGGCGAGCCATAATGACGCAATAAAATCGCGTAGATAACAAAAGCATGTAAAAGGTCAGCATTAAAAAAAATTAATTTCGCGCCATGTATTGCAAATGAGCCACGTCGCTACCGCTTCCTGTTGTGACGTCATATTTTTTTATTTTTTGCTTGCTGTTAGTTGTCCCCGCGATGCGTAGATGACGACGGTGGCAACGAGCTGCCAACTGCTTGACACATGGGCATCTATGGAAGTTTCGTGACCAGTTTACATATACCTTGTCACAACTCTGTCCAAAGGCGTGTTATCGGCCACGATCTCGAACTCAGGTGGATAATGTGGCGCCACCTAGCAATAGTGCCTGCAAACGCATTTTCCTGCGCCGCGAGTTCGGCGCACAGTAAACCGCCTGAATGGCCTTGAATCTTTCCGAGAAATCTTCTGAATGAACAGTAAACACTGCCTGCATGTTTCTAATATGTCAAACTGCCCGTGTTTGATTTATATTGCCAGTATTACTAACACTGAATAGCGCCAGTTGTAGCCGATCTGTAAATAATTGCGGAGGTAACAATGACATCGGTTGAGTAATGGCGTTCTTGTGGTCGGCACTCTTTCGGTACAGCTTTTCTTCTAGAGCTGCCTGCACTAACTAGAGGGAATTTTGCGGTTGCCTGGTACATCGCGGCCCCGCTAGATGGGACCACCTATCCGCCCTCTAAGAGGTTTGAGGTTTCTCACATTTACGGCTTCGGTATTCTAGGTCGCGCTAGCTTCGGTAATCCGGATCAAACAACGTGGTCGGTCTTCGACTCGGCGGCTGGAGTCTCCAAAAAGTGGGTATCGCGTGTAGCCAAGAACGAAAGTGAATTCGCGAGCTATGGTCGCAAACTATAAACGTATCCGGCGAGTAGTTCACGTTCCGTGATAGCACGTCTACGTTCCGTAAAGGCCCGGGCATGCGTAGATTCCATTCGGTATCCGGTAACACGGTAACGTATAAAAGTATACCTACAAGCTAAAAGCCCCTATGATTATGAGGGACGCCGTAGTAGTTAAAAAATAGGTCAAATAGGTTCCTACATTGTAGAAGGAGCTCGATGTGGGCGAGTTGGTGTAGCATACTGGAAAATTTAACGTTGCGCAAAACACACGAGAACTAGAAAGGAACACTTAAACAGACAAGTGCTTGTCTGTTCAAGTGCTCCTTTCTAGTCCTCGTGTGTTTTGCGCAACGTTAAATTTTCGAGTCTTGCATTGTAGTCGTTCAGACGTGTGCTACTGTCAGCTAAGGTTTCTATCGGGTGATTAACTTACCGGTATACGGCCTGTCCATTTGGGCGTCTTGTACACCGCGTCCCACACGTCCGCGAAATCGAAGCTGCAGTAAGCGACCACCAGGCATTCGCCATCGTGGTTCAGCAACTTGGCGATGTTCGTGTAGGCTGCCTTTTGGTCCCGAATCATGTGGAACACCAAGAACGAGAAGACCCTGTCGAACTTTCCGTACTTTTCCAAGAACGGAGTCAAGTTGGCAGTGGTGATGTCTAGGACGTCGTGGACGATGTCGTCGTGCGAAAAGTGCTCCTTCGCAACCTCGACCATGTCTGGCTGCAGATCTGTGGCCACTATCCTTCTGCATGGGTGGCAGTGAGGTAGAAGGTACTGCCGTGCGAAGTGTCCGGTACCGCACCCAACCTCCAGGACTTGCTGATCCTTGGTCAAGGGATTTTGGAAGCGCGTTTTGCGTAAGACGTCGTCGTCTAATTGGCTGGGATAATGGTTGTACTTCAAGTAGCTTCCCGCGTCAAGTTTCATCTTGCAAACTTCGCACTCGCGTCCTCAACACTTCAATACACGCTGGAGTTTGGGACAAGCACGGACTGGTAGGGGCCCTTAATCATGAAGTGCGACCGTTGTTTTCGCCGAGGCAATTGTGTTGTTGAGAGACGGTGTAGAGTGGTCTGGAGTTATCTATCAATGTGGTATCGGCGAGATTGCTATGGTTTTCAGACTGTTCATAGAGGGGCCAAACAATAGAAACCTTCGAGAAGCCAAGAGGCTTTCGTCAACGCTTAAAGGGAGCATTGTTAGATAGGAGTGAAAAGAGATGGTTCGGGGAACACATTTACTGCATGGGCTACGGCGATGAAGAGATGCACTTGTGATAGAAAATACAGCTATAGATGTAGCGTCAAGAAATAACAGTTGGACACTGTGACGAGAAAGGAACTCATTTTTTACAACGAAAGCTGTTAAGAGATTATTTCAGCGGCCGTTTTTGGCGCCGTAGTTGTCCGCCACCGCCGCCGCCGCCGCCGCCGGTGTCCGTAACCACTGTCGCTCGAAATAAATAAGAAAAAAATTCCAGGATGGAACGAGGTTCGAACCTGGGCCCTCTGCGTGGGAACCCAGCATTCAACCTCTGAGCCATGCCGGTCCTTGAAACTGCTTTGCAAAAAGGTCCTATACAGGCTTCATGTCGGGAAGGAACCACATTAACATATGCAATAAAATGTGGTAGAAGAGTAAAATAAGCACCAAGCGTCGCACAACGCGAATTCTGTAACCAGGCGTCATACAATGTGAATTGTGCAACGAGTAGGTTGTTGAATGCTTCCAACCCATTACAAAGGGCTCCGCTATAATGCTTCATCGCCATCAGGCACAGCATCAACAAAGCGCATAATGCCTTACATGCGTTTAGCAGGCACCACGGCTCTCCGTGGAATGACGAAAAATGGCATAGTGCCTGCTTCCCTACTTTTCAAAAATGATATTGATTTATAGCGTAGTGGGTTCCTCGCAAGTTCACTTGTATTGGTTGCCAAGGAAGCCCATAAGCGCATGATTCATTTCCTCGGGGTCTCAGTAAAGTTCGCCCCCCCCCCCCCCCTCACGCTCCCACGTCAACGTATGTTATACAGCATGACGGGAGAAGGAAATAACGACTGGGCCTCACCCAATGCAAATTGCATAACTGTTGGGCCGTTTAAAGCTTCCAACCCATTACAAAGGGCTGCGCCATAATTCTTCATTGTCATCAGTCGTCGCGTCAACAAAGTGCGCATAATGCCTTACAGACGTGTAGCTGGTGCCTCGCTTCTCCGCAGAATGACGAATAATGGCTTAGTAGGTGCTTCCCAACTTTACAAAAATTGTGATTTATGGCGTAGTGCGTATCTTGCTTGTATTTATGGCGTTGAAGCTACTTGTATTAGTAGCTTACAATCGGCTCTAGAAACGCCGCTCTTCCAGCTTTCGCTGTGACTGTGCTGCGGTTTCAGCGCAGGCCTGGCGTTTCTTTTTTCTTGCACTTGAATTTTACGTCACTGCAGCACTCCAGTGAGCGAAGACTTCTATTTGGCGCTGCTTGACATCCGCCGTCATAGTTGTTTTTTTTTTGTTTTTTGAGAAGGTTCAGAAGGTGAGACGTTTGCAATGCCAAACGTGCATCATAAAAACGTGCCTCATATTCAGCTTGCAATTTTCATAATTATACAACCTTATGACTTATGACTGGATATTCATAGCTGAAGAAGCATGGACAGCAGTAGAATAGGATAACGAGGCGGTGAGCTCTCCTGGGCCTGACTATCGGAAACTCGATATAACGGAGTTGACTCCCCAGAATTGAGTGATTCAGGATTTAGGCAGCACCTGGATGCCCGAAATGGAGTTGCGCATTTTAGAGGTGTGTAACAAGAATGAATTTGAGTCCGCTTACGAAGAATTTGGGCCCACTTATGAAAGGACGTCCCTTCAGTTGATACTATAATTCGGCGTCCTCCAGGAGGGGTGGACGAGCTCTTACAAAAATTGACATATCTTCAGCCGTTTCTGGCGTTCAGTTTAAAACCGAAAAATAACTGTCTGTCATGCCATTCAGAATACTACAAGATGCACCCCCCACTGTATATTTCCTTCCCGCCTTGTATTTACCGAATGAAACTGCTGAGCATGTGGTCGATGGTTCGACTCCGGGTCCCAGCATCCGCATTCCGACAGAGGCGTTGTGCGAAAACACGAGTGCTCTATTACTTGGCTGTACGCCTGTAACAGAACGCCTGTTAATCAAAACAAATCGAGACCTGTCCCCTATTCGCTGAATAACAGCTTATCAAATTTAAACTTTGAAGTGAAACTCATTTGTGTGTTCTTATCTCACCTGGAAGGCAGGCAAGCTTCATTAGATATAGGAAGTGCAGCAATATATCGTGCCGGAAAAACGTGGGTTTCATTCTATTCAAAGATATCTGCTGGCAGAGGCATTCTAGTAATAGCGAGTGACATGGAAAAAGCTTACATTTAACTGCGTTGACATGTTAAGCGCATGCAATAAATTATATCATGCTGCATGAAGCAATCTCAAAATGTTCTCGCAATGCGCCGTTGGAACGAGATTGCCTGTCACAGTGGTATGCATAAACAGGGTCCAGCCAGGGGATATCGGTTTATCGCCGAAAAGAAATGTTTTCGCAGCGCTGAAAACACGGGCAAATAGAAGAGGAAAAGTTCAGCACGTGCGCAGTTGAAATTCCACCAAGCAGTCCGACTCGGCACATGTTATAAACCGAGAGCTCTGTGAGGAAAGAACAGGTCGTGTTATTCGTATACTGCAACATGGCTGGGAAGTCTCTTTTCCTCGGCGTAGTGGTGCTCGCCATCCTCCTGCAGAACAGCTTCGCTGGTGAGATGTCTCTTATGTGTCAAGTTGAAGTGGCGACTTTTCACTTTCAGTGACCTATATGGAACATACTATAATTAGTAACTTGCCACTTCTTAGAAGCGCTTCTCGGTGACCAATAAAAAAACCCTTTTCTAGTAAAACTAGGGATATAAACAAATTGCTATGCAATGTAGAACAAAAGCTATTATGCAGTACCATAATCGAGTCGAAATAGAATATAATAACAAGATCAAAAGTGTACGAGACTGTCTGAAGCCCAGTGTGTGAAACCTAAACTTTAAGAAAAACTGAGTCGTTTGACTCTTTTTTGCGACATACATGACTCTCACATATATAGCACTTCTTAAAAAGACGCGTTAACACGCTTTTGGGGATACGTGCGTCCCCGCGACTCCCCAAAAAAGAGTTACCACGTTTCTTTAAGGAGAGTTACATATGTGATAGTCATATACGTAACAAAAAGAGTCAAATGACTCTTTTTTGTTCTCCTTAGAGTTTCTCGTATTTGGTCGCTTAACATGAGCGAAGGACAATGCTGGCTAGGTGTTGGTTCGCTGTTGGCTAATATTAGACAGACAGTTCTTGTTAATAATTCTTTCTGAAGTCTTTCTTTACCCCATTCCCCAGTAATGCATTGTCTAGTATTCAACGAACTTGCTCAGCGACAAATTTTCACGTTAGCTTATATTGACTTGATTAGTGGTGGCTATTCACCCTTATAACAATGTAACAAAAGAATACATGATTAACACAACGCCTCTATCGACAGTGCAACCGGCCTTCAGACTGCTCTCCTATCTTTGGGCCAAATAAAGAGTTCACCACTACCACCACCACCGCCTTTCCCTATTAAACAATACAGACACTAATACAGCTCTGTTTCGTATTCACCCCATAATGTGGAGTAAAATGAAAATCTTTATCCTAGTTATCAGCATTAATCTTTATGAGTTACCCTCTTTCTACGAAATTGTTTAAGTATTTCCTTACTGAAATTTCTTAACCCTCACTTTCAGTGTTATTTCATGCAGGTCACAGTTTCCGTACCTCGACGACTTGCTCATTGAGCGCTTTCAGAGTTTAGAAAGCGAGCCTTCAATTTAGAATGGCCTTTTGTGGCATACTGGTATCATAATTATTTTCGTGTCTTTGTACAAAATGACCATTAGTACGATAGAATTGGTTCCACGCCCAAATGTGTGCTTTTAGCAAGACCTGCTTTAAAAAAAAATAAAAAGCTGCATGTTCACATATGTATCTTGCATATACAGGGTGTCCCGACTATCACGCAGCACAATTTAAAGAAAGAGGAGCGGTGTTACACAAAGGAAACCTAGTTTTTTTTTTTCGAAAGTCTGCCCTTAGGCATAATAATAAACCTAGTTCCTATTGTTCCTATTACACATCAGCAGCCACCAGTATTTTTCTCCTTATTGAGGTTCAATTATTTGTCATAATATTATTTGTAACTCTACAAGTGCTCTCTTAATTATCAAAATGTCAGTGAGGCATACGTAGGCATGTTCAAGTGACATCTAACTGCACTATTATCAACAACTTACTAATTGCGTGCTCATTTTTTCCGGTTGATAAAGAAAGCCCACGAAGTCTGAAAAATGACACGTGACCAGACTGTTGCGCGCATCAGGAAGCTGCGCCCTGATGCAGGCTCATTGTAAGGTCGCCAGTATAAAAGAAAAAAAAATGCCGAACTAAAAAAATACGAATCGCCCCATCTGCCATTCCCCGGCCGAAGAAACGCACCGCTTTGATCTTAGAGAGTTAGGCCATAATCAGAAAAGTGCTCTTGCCGCGTTATCAATGAAAACAGTCTATCGTGAGATCTGGATAATGATAGTGCCGTTACAATTGAGTGTAATGAATCGCTGCAAGGTTGCGGCGCATGTTGGCGCACGACTTGTACCCTTGCCAAAGGGCGAAACGCTGTCTCTGGCAACGGACAACAGCCAAAGCGGTTGCTTGCAGTAAGCTCATTTGAGGACGCTGTTTTCTTTTGCGGGTGGGAGCGTAGTCACGTGTTATTTTTCATATTTCGCGGGCTTTCTTTATCAGCCGGAAAAAATGAGCACGCAATTAGTACGTTGTTGAAAATAGCGCAGTTAGATATCATTTGAACATGCGTAGATATGCCTCATTCACATTTTGATAATTATGTTAGCACTTGTCGAGTTATCAATACATTTATTACTAATAAATTATACCTGGTTAATAAAAAAAAAGCCGGCAGATCCCACGCATTGTGGGAATCGATGTAATGCGAAGCAGCCAGCAAAGAGCTGCATACATCGTTTTGTATGTCATTGAGGAAAATGCGTGTCATGGTTTTCATGTTAACTCCTATTATTTATGTTCGTCACACAGTAACGTCGCGCAATACCAACTTGGGGGTGGATCAACCTAGAGAAACGGCCGCCAGCGCACCATGAGCGTGGCACGTAAGTCATGCTGTACATGACATGTCTGTCATGACTTTCATGTTAACTCGTGTTATTTATGTTCGTCACACAGTCACGTCGCGCAAGACCGATTCCGGGGTAGATCTAGCTAGCGAAACGGCCACCAGCGCGCCATGAGCGTGGCACGTAAGTCATGCTGTACATGACATGCGTGTCATGATTTTCATGATAACTCGTGTTATTTATGTTCGTCACACGATCACGTCGGAAGAGACCAATATTGGCGTATATCAATCTAGCGAAACGGCCACCAGCGCGCCATGAGCGTGGCACGTAAGTCATGCTGTACATGACATGCGTGTCATGATTTTCATGATAACTCGTGTTATTTATGTTCGTCACACGGTCACGTCGCAAGATACCAATTTCGGTGCATATCAACCTAGCGAAACGGCCGCCAGCGCCCCATGAGCATGGCACGTAAGTCATGCTGTACATGACATGCGTGTCATGATTTTCATGATAACTCGTGTTATTTATGTTCGCCACACGGTCACGTCGCAAGAGACCAATATTGGTGTATATCAAGCTAGCGAAACGGCCGCCAGCGCCCCATGAGCGTGGCACGTAAGTCATGCTGTACATGACATGCGTGTCATGATTTTCATGATAACTCGTGTTATTTATGTTCGTGACACGATCACGTCGTAAGAGACCAATATTGGTGTATATCAATCTAGCGAAACGGCCGCCAGCGCCCCATGAGCATGGCACGTAAGTCATGCTGTACATGACATGCGTGTCATGATTTTCATGATAACTCGTGTTATTTATGTTCGTCACACGGTCACGTCGCAAGATACCAATTTCGGTGCATATCAACCTAGCGAAACGGCCGCCAGCGCCCCATGAGCATGGCACGTAAGTCATGCTGTACATGACATGCGTGTCATGATTTTCATGATAACTCGTGTTATTTATGTTCGCCACACGGTCACGTCGCAAGAGACCAATATTGGTGTATATCAAGCTAGCGAAACGGCCGCCAGCGCCCCATGAGCGTGGCACGTAAGTCATGCTGTACATGACATGCGTGTCATGATTTTCATGATAACTCGTGTTATTTATGTTCGTGACACGATCACGTCGTAAGAGACCAATATTGGTGTATATCAATCTAGCGAAACGGCCGCCAGCGCCCCATGAGCATGGCACGTAAGTCATGCTGTACATGACATGCGTGTCATGATTTTCATGATAACTCGTGTTATTTATGTTCGTCACACGGTCACGTCGTAAGAGACCAATATTGGTGTATATCAATCTAGCGAAACGGCCGCCAGCGCCCCATGAGCGTGGCACGTAAGTCATGCTGTACATGACATGCGTGTCATGATTTTCATGATAACTCGTGTTATTTATGTTCGTCACACAGTCACGTCACAAGATACCAATTTTGATGTATATCAAGCCAGCGAAACGGCCGCCAGCGCACCATGAGCGTAGCATGTAAATCGTAGAATGTACATGACATTCGTGCCATGATTTTCATGTTACGACTTGTCATTTATGTTCGTCATACAGTCATGTTACGCCATACCAATTTTGGTGCACATTCGATTGACCAAGCGACCAGGAGAGCACAAAGTCGTAGGCGGCTAGATAGATAGATAGATAGATAGATAGATAGATAGATAGATAGATAGATACGGTCAAAGTCGCAGAAGTTCGCTAAGAAATGCTTCGCATTTAAAATTAGTGGTGGCCACTCCAGCCTACTGGGAACAATGTGCACCAGGTTTGCTTGGCGTGACGCCATTCCCACTTTTTAAAATCATGCTGCGTGATAGTTGTATATGTGCCTTGTACATATATGCCTTGGATACAGGCACCCGTGCTGTTCTTTTGTGTGTACTTCGTTCTCGTTTAGTTTGGGCCGAAAATGTTTCTTCAGTTATAGCCAACCAGCTCAAACTAAGACTCTACTGGACAAAATGTCTCGTCTTTGTCGTTGACAGAGAAATGGAGAACAGAATGAGCTGAATTCTTTGCATAGTTCGCCGGATAGCAATTTCTTTCAGAATCATAATTTTATTGCTTCCGAAATCTACAATGTCAGAACATAATGCCTAATGGGAGGTCCCGTAGTCATTGGCTGCTTTGGGGCCTCATATTCGAACTAGGTGGGACTAACAATGAGCTAACTGCTTTTTTCGGGGGGGGGGGGGGGGGGGTTCGAGTTTAGCTCTGAGAAAAATTGCACTCTAACAAAAAAAAAAAACGAAGTGTACTTTGACCCTTTGTTGTGAGTCCGGACTCGCCACGTGTATGACTATCTATAGAGACACGTTAACCCTCTTTTGCGTCTCACGACTCTCCTACGAGGGTATAATGGCCCCCAAAAAGAGTTCACGTGTCTCTTTAAAGAGAGTCATATAGTGCCAAGTCAGAACTCGCCAAAAAGAGTCAAAGCTTTCTCTTTTTTTTTTCGAGTGCGCTAGAGTGGGGCTATCGAAGATATAGATAAATTTTGTTGTTGCCGCGTGCTCAGATTTGTCCCCATCTTCGATGGCATATCTCTGGCTGAGATAAGCTGTCAAGAATGACAACGCAGAGTATCCGACGCGTTATCCGAAGGTTGCCAGATCGATCCCTACCGGCTGCAAGTTGTCTTTTTGTTTATTTTAATTTATTCACATTTATATCATCATTACTTCACCTCAGTTAAAAGAATACAGATAACGTCCCCTTTACCTCCCATGGCTTCGCTGTCTGTTGGTTTTCATTAAAAGGACATAAACGAGACAAAAGAGCTTTTGCGTATTAGTAAAGTACTCTTTTACTATACGAAAATCACCACGCTAGCCGCGAGAAGACGCTTGGTAAGCTAGAAAACGCACAAAAAGAAAATGCAGGTGGCGAAGCCACCTTAAAATTCCCGCACCAATCACTGCGACGTCATAGATTTTGACGGCGTCCACCAGGGCCTACGTAGTTCCTACTCGGTAAAATTGAAGTACATTGGGCTCTGAGGGAGATAGAGTCTTAACTTACCGATTTTCAGGAAATTTAGTTCAGCCGTCGCCAAAATACGGAAAATACACTTTAAAATCCGCGACGTAACACGCGGAGATTACGGCACGAAATTTAAAAACAAAACTGTGACCTTCATTTTCGTCTCTATTAGCAAACCTATGATGGTGAAATTAACGTCATTGAAGTTTTCGGAGTAAAAAGTTTCAATCTAAACGCATTGATTGTTTCTTTTTAGTGCCCCTTTAAGGCTGTGTCTAATAAAGAAGACAAATACTTGATAAATTTCCCTTCTTTCGTTCGCGATAACGTATAGCTTGACGTGATTCATCTTTCAGAAGATGACCCGCCATGGTGGTATAGTGGTTATGGTGCTCGACTGTTCATCCGAAAGTCGCGGGGGATCGAAACTCGACCATGGCGGCCGCATTTCGACAAAGGCGAAGTGCCTGAGGTACGTGTGCTTAGATTTAGGTTTACGTTAAAGAACATCAGACTGTCAATACTTCCGGAGCCCTCCACTACGACGGCCCTCATAATCACATCGTCGTTTTGGGACGTAAAACCCCAACAATTACCTATTGTGGTATTATTTCAGAAGATGGGCCATGCAGTGACGATGAGTGGTACCAGTTCGGTCTGAGCAGCAGCTGCGGGGAGCACAAGTGCGGAGAGTCACAGTACAGATACACGACCTGCACCATAGACGCCTTCAGCCGATGCCTGTGCAAGGAGAACCTCTAACGAAGGGGCAGCGACGACAAGTGCGTGCCCAAGGAGAAGTGCTAAGTCCCGACGCTGTTCCCGGTAGCAGTGTTTGTCATCGTGAGCATGAGGGCTGCTGAAGAGAACCAATAAAGAGCAAAAATAATACAATGCTTAAAGAATGTTGTATTCATTAAAGACCATTGATTGATTCGAGAGGTTTGACATATTGAGCAGCAGTTACTGAATATGGTATGATAAACTTCATCTGGTGCCAAGGGTGTGATCCGTTAAGTCAGACTGAAGCGGGCCTCTCCCACGTCGGGACGGGAATGCCAAGGCCCTCCGCCGCTTCGTGGACCCTTCGGACAGAGTAGAGCTGGTCGTCTTGAGATGAACTCTATATCATTTGCCGCCACATCTCCTCTGTGATGTCGTCGCCCCCGACAAATGCAGAGCATGGCCAGAGCATGTGGTCAAGATCTAGGTAACACTTACATGCCTGACAAAAAGTGGAAATATATTCAGGGCTGATTTTGCTGAAAACGACCGAGTTGAGATACGTCAGCCTAAGCGTAACTTCGGCGGCGCTACTTAATTTTTTGATGTGACGGAGGAAATGCCCTGCGTTCTAAGTGGTAATATTTGGTAATCTGTAATTGTCAATTTGCCGCCGCTTCAGCATCTGGCATTCAGTTCCAAACCGAAAAATAACTCGTTCATTCAGTCGGATCATAATATTGTTACGCTTACGGTCGAACTGCGCTTATTTACACAGCGAGCTTGATGATCAAGTAATGAGGGTGCTGGTGGGCTGCACCTTCTCCCTTCTTCTCCTTCTCCTTGCACGGCTCATGCCGCTGCAAAAATATATGGCACATTGGAAGAGGGGCGCATCTGCCACACGCCAATTTATCTGACGGACAAGGAGTATGTTTATATATGCGCCAAGTGCTACATAGCAAGTTGACTCACGCAGATGTCCACGTGGGTGTTTTTTCCACATTGTCTTTCAAACACGTACTGGAAGATACGCAGGTATGCTACTATTATTGTTCATCATAAGCGTCCGTCACTGATCATCATTATGAATCGTATTCCGAAATGTGCAACTCCTCCTTGGAACAAGCAAAAACGAGAAAGGAAATGGAGGCGACGTTAATGCTTGATTCAGGATTCTTGCAGTGGCACTCGCACGCCGGCCTTTGTACGCCGTGGTGTATTTTTTAGTTAACTGTGTTTCGCGCGGTGCCGAAGCTGATCTTAGAAGACACGTAGAAATAAGCATGTGGTTGCGATCTGCTCTGCCAGGTGCCGTAGCGATCCCAGCTGCTGAAAATCTTTAAATAAGGCCAAGGAATTCATTTTCATTGATTATTAAGAAAGGTTATTGATCCACATCTGAAGTAAAGTTATGCTCTTACAGCATATGCAACTTCAGCCAGAGCAGTCGGTCACTATTTTTTGATTTCTTTATTATGAATATTCGGAAAACCGGAAGTGCTCGACCGGAAGTGCTTCGAAGATAACAAGAATGTCACTCGGTGATCGTGCCACTAAAATACCCTGTATCTGCGCTTTTCAAGGAACGCCAAATGGATCTGTCTTACAAACAATTGGCACAAAAAGAAACCCCTCACTAATCCGTGTCAGGTGGTTTTACGTTTACATTGACTGACTGTGAAGTCCTTGTGCACTAATTTTTTTCTTCATATGTGGCGTCTCGGCGGCCGTGAAGAACGTAGACAGAGAACTTCAATTTTAATGGCTCTCTTGGCGACGGGCACAACTTCCGGTGCATCAGTTCCGCCCACAAATCGACGAAGTCTGTCCACTCCTCGGTGGGCACGATGGCCCTGAAGGGAACCACCGCTAAGAGCATGTCTGAAAAGAGCAAAACCATTGAGCGAGAAGCTTTCTTTATAATTTTCTTTTAGATCGGCAATCACGCTTTTTCACTGACTTCATTTTATTTCCGATAGTTTCCCTCCGCTAGTCCGATAGCTGCGGCTCCGGGTATGCGGCACAACTTCTCTTAATAGTTTATTCGGCATAGCTTGTCTTAATCTCTGCCTTCTATCCATTTTGCAGTCGTGGCATTTTGCCGCTTTGGATAGCCACTTCTACCATTTACAGGCGAAATGGGCTCGGAAAATGAAGTTTCTATTTTTTCGACCAAACAATGAAGGTTAATAGCAAACTTGGAATAACGGTTTAAAGAACTTGACTTGGAATATAGTGGCCGGGGCCTCCGTAATCGAGAAGAGCAAAGGCCTGTGGCCAAGGCTGTGAGCCATTATTTTTCTCTTCCGCTGCAGGAGTTAACACTTCTCTTATCATCACGGCAGTGCAGGTATAGTAATTATAATGCTTTATAATTATCATGATAATCATTAATATTTTATAATAATTACCGTGGCACTGGAGGTATATGAATCATCATGGCAGCACGTTATTATTCGCAAGCGGTATTGTTTGAAAAACTCAGTAACGGTATAGAATTCTGGAATACCTTTATATTTTTCGAAGTGTGACTTACCAAGAAGAGAATCCATGCTGTCGTACTTCCACGAGTGATCACGAACTTCGCAGGAGATGCATTGCAGCCCGGCTCCATCTAAAGTGTCCCTGACTTCGGCTTCAACCTGGGCTCCTGACTTGACGCGATTAAAGTTGAACAAGGAGTTGACAACATTCCGTGGGTTCTGTGAGATAAGGTTCAGGAATCAAATGATGATACAGGCTGCTTCAGCAATGGCGGTGTGCTACAGGGAACTCGTACACCGAATGTTTATGAGGAAGCATTAACTCCGCTATTTGTACAAAGAGAAAGTGATAATGTCTCTTAAATTACGTAGGTACGACGTTAACCAATGTACCATGGCCACTACAATCATGCACATCATCACAAAGTAGACCAGTGACATCATTGTATTGAACGCATTTGCAAACAAGATTAAAAGAAGTCAGACAAGTTGGTGATCGTCTTCAGGTTAAGTGGTCACTATCTCTGCTGCCGTGCGTGCAACACTTGAAATAGCCGGTTACTAAAGTACAACGTGGGCGCAATGAAAGTGGAACTACTGGTATCCTTACAAATAGATAGAAAAATGCAAGATGAACAACCGGTGTAATAGATTCAGTGCCTTTCAGCAACTATTTTCCTAAGGTTTTAGCAGTCACGGTGTAGTAATAATAATATCTGGGGTTTTACGTTCCAAAACCCCGATACAATAATGAGGCACGCCGTAGTGGAGGACTCCGGAAATTTCGACCATCTGTTCTTCTCTAGTGTGCGCTGACTTTGCACAGTACATGGGCCTCTAGCTCTTCGCCTCCAGTGAAACGCGACCGCCTCAGCCGGAATCGAACCCGCGACTTTGGGTTCAGCAGCGGAGCACCGTAACCGCTGCACCACCGAGGCGGGCAATCAGGGTGTAGTAAAACCAGAGCAGTGATCGGTGGCAGCCGTTCCTTATTGGAAACTCCAAGCGAGAAAGATGCACACACGCAGAGGATGGAGAGAAAAATGATGACGAGGAAGATTCAGGCACCAAATACCCCGAACGAAAAATAAGTTAGATGGTGATGGTCAATCTGTCCTGGTTGCAAGTGGCACTTTGCGCTTTCATCTTGCTGTCTTACGGGAATAATAATCTGATAGGTTCTTAGAATTTGGCAACCAGAATTTCAGCAGACGTTGTGCCACTCGGGTTTGCTCGGAGGTTAACTTACCGGTATCCGGCCTGTCCATTTCGGCGTCCTGCAAACGTCTTCCCACACGTCCACGAAATCGAAGCTGGAGAAAGCGACCACCAGACATTCGCCTTCTCCGTTTAACAACTTGGCGATGTTCGCATAGGCTGCTCTTTGGTCCCGAATCATGTGGAACGCCAGGAACGAAAAGATCCTGTCGAACTTTCCGTAATCTTCCCAGGAACGGACTCAAGTCGGGAGTGGTGATGTCTAGGACGTCGTAGACAATGTCTTCGTGCGAAAAACGTTCCCGCCCGAACTCGACCATGTCGGGCTGCAGGTCTGTGACCACTATCCTTCTACAGGGTTGGCAGTGTTCCAGCAGGTACAGCCTGGCGAAGTGCCCGGTACCAGAACAGATTTCCAGAACTTGGTGATCTTTGGTGAGCTGATTTAGGAAGCGATTCTTTCTTAGCAGATCATCTTCGAATTGACTGGAGTAATGGTTGTACTTCGCGTAAGCTCTCGGGGTTTAACCTTCATGATTGGCGGTAGCTTCTCACTCTATGCAACACCGCTGCACCACGTACTAGGCGTTTAAGAGAACCGTGGTACAGCGATACTTACTTTATGTGCACACGCACTCTGTCTTAATGCCGACAGTCGCGTCTTCGAGTGCTCGTTGTATTGTCAAAGATTGTCTGGTATTGTGGACTACGGCATGATCGCGTTGGCCGTCTATCATATCTCGCCGTTGCCGTAGTAAGGAATGGACACCTAGCTGTGGGACTTAAGAGGCCATTGTTGATACTAAGGGGGGCACTGTGCGATAATACTGTGCTGCAAGATAACATGTCAGTGCCAGGTAACGCTTGCACTTGACCACATTGTCGTTATTTAGGCGAAAGCCTTATATAACGCATGAGTCGAAAAACGCGGCGTTCTGAGGCGTGAACATGAATGGTACCATTTGTCAGGTGGCTCGGAGGTATTAAAAAACCGGGTGAGGTGCAGAAAAGTTTCTAGGAGGGGTGGGAATGAGTTAACATAGCAAGGGTGTGCCAAGGGACAAGAAGTTGTAACTAGCTCGTAGAGTGAAATAAATATTAGGGTGAATTAAAGGATATCAGGGGTTAACTAAGGTGAAATATTGTTGAATGAAATGTCATTTATAGTAGTAAGGGTTTGTAAGTTAATGAAATGGTAAGTTTATTTATCGGGAATGGGTTGTTAAAGCTAATCTATCGAAAAGGTGAATAAAAGTGCAATTAATACGAATGAGATGCGAATGGACCCCTCAGCGACCAACGTCCAGCGTGTATAACCAGTGCAGATGTGTAGGAGACTGAAAGAGGGCAAGTAAATGGAAGTAGCAATGCAATGCAATGGAATGAGTGTCTCGTGAGATAATAAGATTTCGCCGTTGCTCTTTTTAACGTTAGCTAACTGCGTGAAATAAACTACTGGCTTTTTGACCGGCGACAATGATCTGGTTTTTATCGCCAAGTTACTGGTTACTGGCCGGTAGAATACAACGAACTGGAAGAAGCGTATAGAGACTTTCCGTATGGCAATCCAGAAATTCCGTATATTTCCTTACGGAATATTCACAAAGCCCATACGTTTTTCACATAGTTCTCATATATTTCCTTAAAATTTTGCGGAAACACATGGAATTATTGGAATAGTATATGGAATGCATAAGTAGGGAACTGCTTCGGAGAAAATATGACACTTGCGACGCGCTGTTCGAACACGAAGACACACGAAAAACAACAGGTAGTACACACACGAGCGCGAATGTGTGTACTATCTGTTGTTTTTCGTGTGTCTTCGTGTTTGATCAGTGCGTCGCAAGTGTCAATTATGTACAACAAACTTGCCCCTACCATGGCCCTTCTTCGGAGAAAAGACTTCCGAGCTCTGCAGATATGTACGACACGTTGGTGCGATGGCGGGATGTAGCAACGACGAAAATGCAGTTAGAGAAGTGGCGGGCCCGCAGGGTCTAGTAAAAGAAGAAGAGTCGGGAGAGGAAACATTTCTCACATTCGCGCGTTGCCCATCCGCTACTTTGTGTAACAGTTCGTGAAAACGGCTATTTGATACTGAATGGACACCTACGGGAGCGTCGACATTTAGTGAAAGCTCCGACACACGGGCGACAGGTTTTCTTGTAGAACGGTCGGTTGCAGTGATATTGGAGGGAGAGAGAGACGAAACATTATTATGAGTCCTTGCTGGCGTCAAGGGAGGCAGGGGTCGGGGGACCAGCCCTATACCGGAGCCCCCCTTCCGCAGGCGGCGGCCACACACTGCGCAGTAAAGTAAAAACCAGTTCCTAATTTACTTCGGTGGGGTATATACGCCTTCACGAGGATACAGTGGCTAGAATACTAGAAGTGTGATCACCGCCAAGCGGCTGCAATGGGAGGTAGTGAAGCCGCCTTACGATGTTTCCGCTAGGTGGCGCGCGCTGTCGTATACACGTCAGGCTCTCAGGCTGAACACGTTGTTCAACGCTGCAACTCGCCGGTCAAACGTGATTCTTTTGCATGTTTACGCTGTTCTTTCGTGCTGCATTTGCTGGTCAGACAGCGTTGTCATGTTTACGTTATGTCTTTTACGGGGTGTGTGCCACGAGCAAACGTCAGAGCCACTGTTTTGTGCCCAGATGCTCAACTGGGTAGAAATCGTGCAAGCAGAAGCATTCATTGCTTGGAGTCCCGAAAGACGACCATTTGTTCCAGCAGTGGCAGCGTAATATACCAAGAGCAGACAAGCCTTTGGAAAAGAATGCTTTCGTTCCAATCGCCAAGATCCAATCGAAAAGCTATTCGGTATAATTCGTCAGTTGCATAATCCGGGTGCAATGATCATCCCACATCGACCCAGTTCCTTACTGCCGTGAATTCCCTTAGCTTTTACAATTTGGTAAAAGCAGCAGGCACGGGCAACTGTGCAGGTGACATACTTACGTCATTAGTTGGAACTGATGAAGTGGCCATCCATGTCTACAATTTACTGGACCCTAGAAACCTGGACGAATGTTCAAGTCTACTACAAGCATCGACTCTCCTTTCTGACCATGTGTATCCTGTGCAAGTCAGTGACGGAAGACTGGTGTACTATTTGGCCGGCTATGTGGCACGGAGGAAAGTTATGGCAACGAAATGCCGGGACTGTTTTGAGCAGCTGCTCACATCCCTCGAGAACGCAGATAAGGATCTTGCGTCATTCACAGCATTCTGTGATGTTGGAGGGCTTTTGTACCTGTCACCGGAACTATTTTCATTTGTGGAGGCACTGGAGGACACATTCACATTGTGGTTCAGTTATAATAAGCTCCAAAGGGACACTATAGTTGAACTTCCTAACTCAATGCAGACCGTACCATCCGTAGGGTGCGACTTGAACAAGCAAGATCTGACGAGCAACATATAATCAAATTTTTTGTTCTCACACAGCTTCACTTCTTCACGAAACCTCTAAACAAACAGAAAAGTTCTGCAAGAGGAAGTTAAAAGCACCTCAAGCTTCGAAGAGCGATGTTATGTGCATCACCCTGTAGTGTGCTAGCTTTCTTCCCCACTTTGATGCCTCCCACTTTAAATAAAATGTGTGAGAAGAGTGAAATGCTCTCCGATTTTCTGTGCAGTTGTTAATTGAAATATATTTCCAGTGTGAATACGCAAGAATAATTAAATCCTTAAGAACTATCTCATGCAAAATGTTAAGTATACTGTATAACAACATGAAGAAAATGAATATCAATGTCATAGTAGCATTTTTTCGTGCTTCTTGAGGTTGCATATCACCTTGTGAAATGGCAATCCCCTCAAAATGTTAATCGGTTACATTTCTCAGCATCAAGGAATGATCATAAGCAGTAGCAAGCTTAGAAGGCCGCGATGTTTGCGAATGTAAAGCTTCACTTATGATACTGTGCGTACGGTCATACCATACGGTGATAATGTTTGATAATATCTGCCGCGAATTTCATTTATTTATGAGACACTTACGCCCAGCAATATAGTATAGTAAATTTACGGCGCAAACAAAACCATATCCGCCTCAAATCAGCCTTGACATGGCAGCTTCGCTGCAGCGAGCCGAGCGAGCGACGTGTAAGTTACAACCAGCGCCACCTAGACAGCGCCGGTCGAGGCATCGGTGGAGAGCGTCAGCGCAGGCGGCGCGGTCTTCACACTTCCCTATTCTAGCCACTGTAACGAGGAACACAATTTACTTTAATAGGAAAACAAAAACTCTGTATGTCTTATTGCCGGGGTTTCCGATTTGGTGGGCCGGCTTAGTTTGGCTCACCAGTAAAATGTCATTTTATGGTCGCAGAGCTGTATAGTTGGCCCACTGCAGTCGGTGTACAGATTATGGATTCGGTGTCAAAGTCAAGTGAGGCAAACCACGGAGTATTATGACACGTTAACACGTACGAATAGTACGATTCGGTCATTGGAGAAACGGGAGTGTGAGCGTGACAGAACGAGAAAGGAAAGCAGCTTACGCAAAGCAAGAAAGATGCCAGAGAGTGATGGCCAAACTGGCCAAGATTTTAACGCTGCTTTGCGCTTTCATCCCGCTGTCTTAAGCGAGTAATATTCTGGTGGGTCCTAACACAGCATGATGCAATGAAGGTTTCAACAGGCGCTATACCATGCCTGTGTGGAGCACATCTGTTGCCCCGCAGGTGTCTTGAGGATGGTTAACTTACCGAGATCCGGCCTGTCCACTTGGGCATCCTGTACGCCTCTTCCCGCACGTCCGCGAAATCGAAGCTGGAGAAAGCGAGCACCAGACATTCGCAGTCATCGTTTAACAACTTCGCGATATTCGCGTAGGCTGCCTGTTGGTCCTTAATCAAGTGAAACACCAGGAATGAGAAGACCCTGTCGAACTTTCCGTACGTTTCCAGGAACGGACTCGTCGTGATGTCGAGGAGGTCGTCGATTACGTTCTGGTGTGAAAGTCGACCATGGGGGGGTCGAAGTCTGCGGCCGCTATTTTCTGGCATGGTTGGCAGTGGTGTAGGAGAAACAGGCATGCCAAATGCGCGGTACCGCACCCAACCTCCAGAGCTTGCTGATCTTTGGTCAGCGGACCTCGGAATCGTACTTTTTTCGGAAGGTTATCCTCGAGCTGACTGAAATAACGGTTGTACCTCGCATAAACCTCGGGGTCGAAATTAATAGTTTGGTGAACCATGTCACGCATTGCAACACTGCTGCTCTGCATACTGGCATCTAGAAGGGGTTGCGCACAGTGTTGCTTGTTTTATGCGCTCACGTGCATTGTCTTAAGGCAGAAAGTCATGCTTTCGAGCGTCTCGTTGTATTGCCACGGGGTCGTGACGTCGATGAAGGCAGCAGTCGCCGTGTCCAAGACGAAACTCTTTATTTTGCCGAAATTGCATCCGGGAAAAGGAAGTCAAACTACAGCAATACACATTGCAGGCTGATAGCGGCGAACAGAGTGTCGACCATCGATAAAGTGAACCGCGGCAAGGCGCGCCGGGATTTTATACATTACAGGGCGAGGTTGATGATCAGGTAATGATGGCGCTGGCGGGGTGCACCACCTCCCTTCTTAACCTTCTCCTTGCCTGGCTCATGCCGCTGCACATTGGGTACATTGGGAGAGGAGCGCATCTGGCAAGCATCAGTTTGTCTGACGGACAAGGAGTATGCTTATATATGTTCCATGTGCTACATAGCAAGTGTAGTCACGCGGATGGCCACGTGAGTTTTTTTTTGCACGTTTTCTTCCAAACACCGACTGGAAGATCCGTAGGTTTGCTAGTATTACTGTTGATCATAAGCATCCGTCACTGATCATCATTATGAAATGTATTCCGGAATGCGTAACTCCTTCTTGTAACAAAGAAAAACGAATAAAGAGATGGAGGCGACGTTAAAGCTTCACTAAGGTGCCTTGTAGTGGCACTCGCACGTCGGCCTTTGTATGCCCTGGTGTATTCTTTGGGTTACCTGTGTTTGGCGCGGTGCCGAAGCTTGTCTCAGAGGCCACGTAGAAACAAGCGTGTGGTTGCAATCTGCTCCGCTAGGTGCCGCAGCGACCCCAGCTGCTTAAAATGTTTAAATAATGTCAATAAAGTAATTTTCCTTGATTATTCGGACAGTTCATTGGTCCATATCGGAAGTAAAGTTATGCTCTTACATCATATGTAACTTGAGCCAGAACAGTCGATTTCTATTTTTTAGATGCCTTTGTTATGAATATTCGGAAAACCGGAAGTGCTCGACCGGAAGTGCATGGAAGATAAACAAGAGTGCCACTCGGTGATCTTTCCACTAATAAAACCCTGTATCTACGCGTTTCCAGGAGTGCCAACAGGATCATTCTTAGGTCAAACAACCGGCTTAAAAAGCAATCTCTAGCTACCCCGTATTGGTAGTTCTACGTTTATATTGAGCGCCCATGCATTTCTTGTGCACTCATTTTTTTCCACATTCGGCGGCTCGGCGGCTGTGGACGACATAGACCACGAACTTCAATTTCAATGACTCTCCCGGCTCCGGGCACAACTTCCGGTGCATCAGTTCCGCCCACAAATCGACGAAGTCTGTCCACTCCTCGGTGGGGACGAATGCCCTGAAGTTAAGCACCGCTAAGAACATCTCTGAAAAGAGCAAAGCAAATGAGCAAAAAGTTTTCTTTCTATTTTTCTTTTTGATCGGATAATCAGATAATTTGGAGTCATGGAGTCATGGCCTTTTGCCGCTTTGGATCGCCACATTTACTATGTACAGGCCAAATAGGCTCGGGACCAAAAGTTTCTGTGAATTCGACCAATCAAGGAAGTTTAATGGCGAACTTGGAATAACAACACAAAGATCTTGAGTTGAATTACAGTGGCCGGGGCCTCCGTAATCGAGCAAAGACCTGTGGCCAAGACTGAGCCATTATTTTTCTCTTCCGCTGCAGGAGTGAACACTTCTGCCGTCATCTTGGAAGTGCAGGTATAATAATTATCATGATACATGATTATTATATATAATAATTATTCCGACACTGCAGGTATATAAATTTTCATGGCAGCAGGTTATTATTCGCAAGCGGTATTGTTTCAAAAACTCAGTAACGGTATAGAATTCTGGAATGCCTTTATATTTTTCGAAGTGTGACTTACCAAGAAGAGAATCCATGCTGTCGTACTTCCACGAGTGATCACGAACTTCGCAGGAGATGCATTGCAGCCCGGTTCCTCCTAAAGTGTCCCTGACTTCGGCTTCAACTTGGGCCGCTGACTTGACGCGGTTATAGTTGAACAAGGAGTTGAAAACATTCCGTGGCTTCTGAAGGTGGAGATAAGGTTCAGGAATCAAATGATGATACGGGCTGCTTCAGGAATGGCAATGTGCTACAAGGTACTCATACACCGAGTGTTTATGAGGAAGCAATAACCCTGCCCTTTGTCTAAAATGAAAGTGATAAATGTCTCTTAAACTACGTAGGTACCACGTTAACCAATGTATCATCACCACTACAATCATCCTCGTCCTCACCAAGTAGAGCCATGACATCATTGTGATAAAAGTATTTGCAAACAACATTAGAACAAGTCACACAAGTTGGTGATCGTCTTCAGATTAAGTGGTCACTATCTCTGCAGCCGCGCGTGCAACACTTGAAATAACCAGTTACTGCAGCACAACGTGGGCGCAATGAAAGTGGTGCTACTGGCACCTTTTCAAATAGATAGGGAACTGAAAGATGAACAGCCGGTGTAAAAGATCCAGTGCCTCTCAGTAACTATTTTAAAAAGGTTTCAGGAATCAGGGTGCAGTAATAATAATATCTGCGTCGTCCTCAATTTAAGTTGAACCCTCTTTGTAAGTCTCCAGGTTGCTGCTCCGTAGGTAACTACCGGTAAGATGCAGCTGTTATATACCTTCCTCTTGAGAGATAGTGGTAGACTACCATTCATGATTTGATAGTGCTTGCCGAATGAGCCCCATCCCATCCTTATTCTTCTAGTTATTTCACTCTCATGGTTCGGCTCCGCGGTTACTACCTGTCCTAAGTAGACGTGCTCCTTTACAACTTCCAGCGTCTCGCCACCTATCGCAAAGCGCTGTTCTCTGCCAAGATTGTTCCACATTACTTTAGTTTTATGCATATTAATTTTCAGACCTACTCTTCTACTTTCCGTATCTAGTTCAGTAATCATGAGCTGTAATTCGTCTCCCGCGTTACTCGTCAATGCAATGTCATCAGCGAATCGCAGGTTACTGAGATACTCTCCATTAACTCTTATCCGTAATTCTTCCCAATCTAGGGCCCTGAAAACCTCCTGTAAACACGCGGTGAATAGCATTGGAGAGATCGTGTCTCCCTGTCGTACGCCCTTCTTTATTGGGATTCTGTCGCTTTCTTTATGAAGGACTATAGTGGCTGTGGATGCGCTGTAGATGTCTTCCATTATGTTTATATAGGCTTCGTCGATGCCCTGATTCCGCAGTGCTTGCATGACTGCTGATGTCTCCACCGAATCAAATGCCTTCTCGTAATCTATGAAGGCTATGTATAGGGGTTGGTTGTATTCCGCGCATTTCTATATCACCTGATTGATAGTATGAATATGGTCTATTGTTGAGAAGCCTGTACGAAATCCTGCCTGGTCCCTTGGTTGATTAAACTCTAGTGTCGTATTAATTCTGTTAGCAATTACTTTTGTGAATAGCTTGTAGACAACGGACAGTAAGCTGATGGGCCTGTAATTTTTCAGGTCCTTGACGTCCCCTTTCTTATGGATCAAGATGATGTTGGCATTCTTCCAAGATTCTGGTATCCTCCCTGTCGAGAAACACTTCGTATACAGGGTGGCCAGTTTCTCTAACATAATCTCTCCACCGTCTTTCAACAGGTCTGATGTTACCTGATCCTCACCAGCGGCTTTGCCTCTTTGCATTCCCTTTAGGGCTTTCTTTACTTCTCCTGTTAATACTGGTGGGATGTCAGATTCCTCTGGGATATTACTGCTTCTTACATTATCACCCTGACTGTCTCGGCTGCTGTACAGATCTCTGTAGAACTCTTCCGCTACCTCAACTATTCTATCCATATTGGTTGTGACCTTGCCATCCTTGTCCCTTAATGCATACATCTGATTTTTGCCTATGCACAGTTTTGTCTTCGTAGCTTTGAGGCTTCTTCCGTTCTTTAGAGCATGCTCAATTCTCTCCATATTATACTTTCTTATGTCGGCTACACTACGCCTATTGATCAACTTCGAAAGCTCCGCCAGCTCTATTTTGTCTGTTGCATTTGAGGCTTTTGAGAAAATGATAGGTGTAACCTTAAGAGACAGGAAGAGAGCAGAGTGGGTCAGGGAACAAACGGGGGTTAAGGATATCATAGTTGAAATTAAGAAGAAGAAATGGATATGGGCCGGCCACGTAGCACGTCGGCAGGATAACCGGTGGTCATTAAGGGTAACTGACTGGATTCCAAGAGATGGCAAACGCGTGAGGGGGAGACAAAAAATTAGGTGGGTAGATGAGATTAAGAAGTTTGCAGGTATAACGTGGCAGCAGAAAGCACAGGACCGGGTTGATTGGCGGAACATGGGAGAGGCCTTTGCCCTGCAGTGGGCGTAGACAGGCTGATGATGATGATGAATAATAATATCTGGAGTTTACGTTTCAGAAGCACGATACAATAATGAGGAACGCCGTAGTTGAGGACTCCGGAAATTTTCGACCATCTGTTCTTCTATAATGTACGCTGACTTCGCGTAGTACATGGGCCTCTAGAGCTTCGCCTTCATCGAAATGCGACCGCCGCAGCCGGAATCGAACCCGCGACTTTCGGGTCAGCAGCGGAGCACCGTAACCGCAGTACCGCTGAGGCGGACAATCAGGGTGTAGTAAAACTAGAGCAGTGATTGGTAACAACCACATCGTTTCCTCGTTCTTTACTCAAAACTCTGTGCGAGAAAGACACACACATGCAGAGGAGAAACAGAGGGATGATAACGAGGAAGAATGAGGCACAGAATAGCACGAACGTAAAATAAGTTAGATGACGATGGCCAATCTGTCCCCGTTGTAAGTGGCACTTCGCGCTTTCATCTCGCAGTTTTACGCGAATATTATTCTGATAGGTTCTTAGAATTCGGCAACCAGAATTTCAGCAGGCGTTGTGCCACTTGGGTTTGCTCGGACGTTAACTTACCGGTATCCGGCCTGTCCATTTCGGTGTCCTGCAAACGTCTGCCCACACATCCACGATATCGAAGCCGGAGAAAGCGACCACCAGACATTCGCCTTCTCCGTTTAACAACTTGGCGATGTTCGCGTAGGCTGCCTTTTGGTCCCGAATCATTTGGAACGCCAGGAACGAGAAGACCCTATCGAACTTTCCGTATCTTTCTAGGAACGGACTCAAGTCGGGAGTGGTGATGTCTAGGACATCGTAGACAATGTCGTCGTGCGAAAAGCGTTCCCGCCCGAACTCGACCATGTCGGGCTGCAGGTCTGTGACCACTATCCTTCTACAGGGTTGACAGTGAAGCAGCAGGTACAGCCGTGCGAAGTGTCCTGTACCAGAACCGATTTCCAGAACTTGCTGATCTTTGGTCAGCGGACTTCGGAAGTGCATTGTTTTCACCAGTTCATCCTCGAACTGACTGGGATAATGGCTGTACCTCACGTAACTCTCGGGGTTGAACTTCATAACTTGCTGAACCTTGTCATGCACGACAACGCTGCTGCATTGCATACTGGACTCTAAGAGAACGGTGAGAGAATGATGCCTGCGTTACACGTAAAAACGAGCCTTTTAGTACGCAATCGAGTTTTCGAGTGTTGTGTTTTCGAATCATTGTGGATTATAGATAGACATGATTGCGTTGGCCGCCACGGTACCATATCTTTCTGTTGCCGTAGAAAGGAAAGACACTTGAGGCCAATGCGAGAGGCCTTCATTGTCTTTGCAGAAAGGGGCATTATGCGATAACGTTGTGATTCTGGTAACACGTCTCTGTCAAATGACGCTTGTGGGTGCACGTCTAGTACATTGTCATATCCCTAGTTATTCGCTAGTGCTGACTATGTGTCTTGTGTTAGCTAGTGATGACTATTATGGTCTAGTCATGGTTTAATATTGGCGTTAAGAATTACTGATGTCAGACACTGTTGTCCAATGATGATCAGTGTTGTCTAGTGTCGGCCTAATTTGGCTAATGCCAGTGACGATTGGTTAACAATGGGTAAAAATGAGTACAGTCGTACAGTGTCGGATAATGATTGTTAATATCGCGTTGTTCGATAAACTACGACTGATGTCCGGAAGCGGTAGATAATGTGGGCGAAATATTGAACAATGGCGGTAGTTATTACTTTTTAGGTAGTGGAATTACAGATGTAAATTATGCACTATCCAACATCTCCCTATAATACAAAGTTTGTCTCAGTCTTTTATTTATTTGGTGTTTACACAAGCCGACACATTTTAACGTGATAGCGTTAAAGAGCTCGTTTCGCAGAAATTGCGGTGTCGCCGTCGTTGGTTGTGAGCAAAAAATCATCATCTTGTCTGTGATAGAAATAACGAGAAAGATGCAAATAAAATGAATAATTAAAATCTTCGGTTCGAGTGAGAATCGAACCCAGGGCGTCTGCTTGGCAAGCAAGTGTTATACCACAGAGCCACGCAATTTCTTGAAACTGTAATGGGACAAACCACCATAATAATGTCATGTAGTGGAAGGAGTCTTCCTAACGCCTGTAATATTGCGTGGCAGGAGCGTAGAATCGCGTCAGACGTCAAAACATGTGAACTGCGCAACGAGCAGTGTTTCAAAAGCCCAGCCATTACAAAGCGCTCAGGCATATTTGGTCATGATCAGCTGCAAAAGCATCAAAAAAGAGAGGAGCTGCGTATGTTCGCGCGTTGCCTTACGGACGCGTAGTGGGCCTTTCGCTGATTCGCAAAAGGAAGAATTATGGCGTAGTGGGCACTTAACAACCGCTCTTGCAGTAGGCATTCTAGGATAGTTTGAAACGGCCAATGTTACGCGCACAGTCGTTGGTTTCGTTACGGCGCGGTTGAGGCATGCACTGAGAACCGAAGCTATAGGCTAGGAATTGAGAAGGCGATGCGCACGGGGCCTGATGATTTAGGGACTCGTCTACGTACGACCGCAAACTACAACTTATTAAAGGCCCGCGTGCTGTGTGCCCGAACCACTGCTACAAATGTTCTGGCTGGTGGGCCTGCAGTGATTTGTAGCGCAGGAAACACAGACACAAAGGAAGACAGGAGACGAAGTATGAGCGCTGACTACCAACAAAGGTTTATTGAACACCACACGTGTTCACACTGTGCTCTCGTCGCCATCGCACATGCGTGCACCACTTTCTAAGAAAGGACAGCCCTTTATCCGAAAGGTGTACAGAAGGGATGCTGACATAGACTGAACCTAATAAAGTCATCTTTTCTTCCTCTATAATCTCGCGAGTGAGCCTCTCACAACTTCTGCTGACAGCAATACACTGTGCGAAAAGAGGTTCACAGCCACAACAACTGCAGTGCATTTCCAACCAACCATCACGTGTCGCTTCCTTGACACTTTGCGCGTGTTCTTTCATTTGTTGATTCAAACATCACCCCGTCTGTTTAGTGAGCTTATTCTACACAAAAATAGACAATGAAAGATCAAACGCTACCTTGAGTGTTTGCGTTGCAGCAAAAGTATACCATAAGCTTCATTAATTTATTACAGTGAACAGCTTTCACGTAGCATTTATTCTTGTTGCATGCATCGGCAATCACTATCGATGGTTTCCGCAATCTTCCGGAGAAACATGACCTTTTGGGCATTCAGTGCGCTTCAATTCGCGGATCGTTTTGCGTGCACTACGTAACACGTGAACTTCAATGCCAATGGCTCTCCTGGTGTCGGGGACAACTGCCGGTGCATCAGTTCTGCCCACAAACTGCGGAAGCCTCCCCACTCTTCTGCGGGAACAAATGCCTTGAATGGAAAAATTGTTAACAGTACGCCTGTAAAGAGGAGAAAGAATATGAATAAGAAACAAGATACCCCACAAGGTTAATGTGGGCAATTGGGCAAGTTGGTGATTCATGATCTTCCGCGTAGTATACCTGGGCTCCACTAGGGTGCTTTATACTTGTTTGTTTGTTGGGTTTAATGGCCCGTAAACAACTAAGGCTATCATGCGCCAAACACAAGGTATAAATTGCGAAAATGACTTGGTCTTCTAATAATAATATCTGGGGTTTAACGCCCCAAAACCACGATCTGATTATGAGAGACGCCGTAGTGGAGGGCTCCGGAAATTTCGACCACTTGGGGTTCTTTAACGCGCACCTAAATCTAGGTACACGGGCCTCAAACATTTTCGCCTCCATCGAAAATGCAGCCACGGCAGCCGGGATTCGATCCCGCGACCTTCGGGTCAGCAGTCGAGCGCCATAACCACTAGGCCACCATGGCGGGGCGGCTTGGTCTTCTCAGCGAGCTCTTGTCTCTGAGGGGTCCCGATTGTCCCCAATTGATAAGAATAAAACCTCGTTCCTCTTCTCATGGATGAGAAAGTGGATGAGGTAGACAGGAATGCTTAGCTAGGTACACGGTGAGTTCGAAGTTTTCCAAGAAATTCCGCTCCCTTTAAAAAGCTAACAGCACACGTTGCATCAACGAGTTCATCCTCGCCTAAAAATAGCGCTCGGTGAAGAGGGATGTGTTCGTTTCCAAGCGCAAGTTATGAATTGTGTAAAAAGTTGGATCTCATCCGCGAGCTATTGTCTCAGCAAGGGCCCCGACTGTCCCAACTCATCCCAACTTCCCAACGACCCAACGATGGTCCCAACTTCTTTACTGGAAGTACGGTTTCATGTAGGTGCAGGGTGGGGCCAACCCGAAGGCCTCTTTTCAGCGAGAAAAGAACAGCGACTGTTTTTGTGGTGACAATTTGTAACTATTCTTGTCGGCCAAGATCGCGAGTTTGTTTAAAATGATTTGTATTTGCCTTTCACATGTTGGCAATCTCAAGGGTGTACAGTAAATCGAGGGTCATCGACACACACAGAATTCATAATGGACTGTGGGATACTGTTTGCTACGGAATTTATTTTTACTATGAAAAGTGTCGTACTTGAAATACCCTCCTGCGGCACTGCGTTTTCTTGGACGAAATTCTTTCACAGAGTTGTACCCAGGCGTATATATAAGGAACAGTCGGTCAGGAAATCTTTCAGGCAGTTAAGCATCCTACCACGGATACCAAGGTCTGCTAGGTCGTGAAGAATTCCAAACCTCCATGTGGTTTCGTAGGCCTTCTCCATATCAAAAAAGACTGCCAAACAGTGCTGTTTGTGTACGAAGGCTTCACGAACTGTGTTTTCTAGACGAACAAAATGATTAGTTGTTCCGCGCGCCATTTTAAATCCACTCTGGTGAATGTCAAGCAGTTAACGTGTTTCGAGAATAAACATGAGCCTCATGTTCAAGACAATTTCAAATGATTTTTCGAGGCAACTTCTGAGAGCTAAGGGCCTATAACTACTAGGATTGGTTGGTGGTATTTGAGGCTTGAAAAACGGTATGATTAAGGCTTTTTTTCCAAGCTTTGGGCATTTTTCCGGATAGCCAAAGTTTGTTAGAGCTTCTGAGAGGTGAGCAAGTATTTCTTAATAAAAATCATCAGGGTCAGGTGCCGTCTGTTTGCCGGCAGACAATACTTTTACGCCTTCCTGCAGTCTGTTAGTCTATTATAGGTCTCGTTTGTACTGCCACTTGCGAGAAGTTGTTTTTTTCGGCCGTCTCTTCGTATTTGAAGAATGACTCTGTGCAGTCTGCAGAGCTCGAAACTTTAGAGAAATTTCGGCCTAGTATATCAGACTGTATTTCCAAACTTGTTTGTGGGCCGGAAGCCGTTAGAAATGGAATTGTGAAGAGGAGAAGGTGGAGTTCACTCTGTGGACTTTCTCCCATATTTTTTTGTGCCTCGAGATGTTAGTGGATGATACATATTTTTGCACGAAGAAAGCAGGCACACGAGTGCGGAGTTGGTGTTTTTACAATAATTATAGCTGGTGCCCAAGCGGTGGTAAGGGGCGTCGTCACGTGCACAGAAATGGTGTGTTGTAGTAGCTGTGAAGAGCGATGCTAATTTAGTGTCCTTTCGCTGCTAGATTTAAAAAGTGTCGAGGTCTCGAAATGTCGGTGACAATATACAACAGTACAGTGTGAAATGAAGTTAAATGAATACAATTTTATTATGCAGGAGGTTCATTTTATCCAAAGCTCAATGTATCTTGCTCTCTCTTAGCCCCTAGTCGTAACAAATGGCAAAATCAAGTGGTGTACACAATTGTGTACATAGTGTGTCAAAGGGTTAAAATCCAGAACTGTTACTGCTGCTGCCTCATATTTGGTTTGGAGCTTGAGTTCACGAGTAGCAACAATATTTCGAACTATGACTGCGACACCTCCAGAGAGCCTACTCGCTTGTTATCTATCACAGCGAAAGGCTGTATTTTCTGAAAATGTTCTTATGTCATGGTCCTAAGTTAGTTTTTTGTAAACATAAAGCCACAGGTGAAAAAGAGTTGTAGAGGTCTTTCACGTCACCGTAATTTTTATGAATCCATGACAGTTCAAAAGTAATAGGAACGCCATGTTTGATTATTTGAGAGGGGCGATGGAAAACAATTGAAATATTTGACGTTGCTGCTTATTAGTAGTGTATTATTAGTTTATTAGTAGTGTGTATGAATAATGTCGAGAGCCCTTTTTGTGACGGAGGAAGAGAAGGCTTCAGCGCCTTTAAAATGCAGCTTGACTGGAGTATGTTCTCTTAGCTTGAGGTGGTCAAGGGAGCTCTGCCTCATTTTAGGGGATTCTGTCCCCGTCAGAGGCGCTGAGTATCCTGGTGTCACCTCCATAGCTTCCGATGGTGTCTCGGAAGCTAATGGGATTTGTCAAGAGGGATAGACTACCTCTCAGTTCTGTGTGTTGTTCCTGAGGAATATGAGAAGTTGACCCCTAGGACATGAAAGGTTGGTGCAGCCGACGGCTGCTCGGTGGGGGGCTGTGATGGGCACCCATCAGCAAAGCTGTATTGCGTGGCCCCCGTGACTATACGCCGCCCGGTTCCCCGGCGCGCTGTGTCCGTAGGATGTTCCGGAGCGAGGCGAGAGCTTCTTCTGGGTTTGCGAGAGTGTGATCTTTTCTGTTACTTTGAGCTGGATTACTTGTTTCTCCCTTCTGAATATTTGACATGTCCGCGAGAACGCGGCGTATGGCCCGTGACAGTTAGGACATTCTCTTCGTGTGGTAGTGCAGCTTTCGGTTGGGTGCTCGTGGGCAACACACTTCGCACACGTGAGTTTTCCGCGACAATTGTTGGATCCGATTCCGTATTCCTGGCACTTAAAACGCCTTCTTGGGTTCGGTATATAGGGGGCGTACCTTAGAGTGAATGAACGCAGCTTTCACAGCTTCGTACAGGATGGAAAGGCTAAACGTTAGGACGATATGGGGCGTCGCCACTTCTTCATCGTTCCGCCTGATCGCGATCCGACGGATGGCGAGAACACCGTGGTCTTTGAATCATTCGAGGAGGTCAGATTCTGTTTGGCGCATTAGATCGCGTTTTGATATTACGCCTTGGACTGCGTTCAGGCTGTGATGTGCGGTAATGGACACCAGCAAGTGAGCAAACTTCTTTTGCATGAGAAGGATGTCGGAGTGGTGTTTTTGCAATACTTCAACAAGAAGATCACCAGATGAGAGCTTCTTTGCGTCGTAGTTCTTTCGTATCGATTTCTCAAGGGTCTTAGCGATGAGGAAAACAGACGTTACCGCAAGCGAGTCCTTATCTACGAGTGAGTGTGTGATAAGAAAACGGGGAAAGTGGCCCCATTAAGGTCGAGTTATTTGGAGCTTTCTACGGTGCGGTACCTTTTCAGGGACCAATCTTGTTTTTTTTTTGCAGGAAGGAGTACTCATGCGACATGGGTGTGTTGACGGTTCCTAAGATGTCACCTGTATTTTATCGTCTTATTCACAGGAGGGTTCGGAGCTCTTCGCCTGGTAAACAGACGGGGAGCCCAGCAGCCGGAGCTTGACCATGGGCCCGACCGCCACAGTTCATGGTTTCTACCCTTCACCTTAGACCTTTTGCCACGGTGTGGATAACAGCTTCGGCATCAAGACTAATGGGCGTGGTGGCGCCAAGCACTACCACCTTGATACTTAAGATGCCCTTGCGGGGAGGAGGGTGTCCCTTATGGGTTCGCCTAAGATGACTCGATGGCGAAAAACTATCCGGTGTGACTATGTACCATGTACTTTCTATGGACTTTCAACGTGCACTAGTTAACTGTAAATAATAAACACAGTCAAACACAACATTAATGAGAACTAACAGACAATCAAGCCAAGGGAAGTACAGGGGATGTTATTTGTAGTAACTGTGACATAAATGAGAAGAAATGCACAGTTATACCCGATAATTGACTGCAGGATGGCTGCAGCCGTAGCTCAATTGGTAGAGCATCGAACGCGTTATTCTAAGGTTGCAGTTTCAGCTATTGCTGGCGGCAAGTTATCTTTTAGTCCAATTGATTTACATCTCAATGATGTCACAATTACTATAAATATCATCCCCTTGGTTGTCTCTTAGTTATCATTAATGTTGTGTCTGACAAAGAAAAACGAGCCCTTAAAATTTCCCTTCTTTTGTTCAATAAACTCACTTTCGCTTAGTATCATTTGATTGTCATCATATAATTAAAATTCACTAATTTATACATTAACGAATTTCACTAATTTTATTTCGCTATTAATTTTCACTGTCTCTCTGCACACATAATTTGCTTTGATTTATAATCTTACAAATACACAATGAAGACTTTCCTCGCTTTTGTGTGTCTTTCACTCCCCTATACGTCAGTAAACAAAGCAAAGCGAACACTGCTTATTTTTTGTACTCTTCAAGGGGTCGGTGCAGTTCCACGGAATATCTTTTGTTGCTGTTGTTGTAGCCTAGGCAATATGGAAGGTTTCTTTTAACGCGATAGCGTTAGAGAGCTCGTGTCGCAGAAATTCCGGTGTCGGCGTCGGCACCGTTGGTTGTGAGCGAAAAATCATCCGTGAGCGAAAAATCGAGAAAGTAGCAAATCAAATAAACGATAAAACCTTCGGTCCCAATGAGGATCGAACCCGGGCCGTTCGCGTGGCAAGCAGGTGTCTTACCACAAAGCCACGATGTTACTTGCAGCTGCTTTGGAAAAAAACACTACATAAATGTCATGTGAAAGGAGTCTCAACGCATTTTGTTCGGCAGGTGTCACGACGAAAACGAGCCCATACGGCGATTTGTAGGCGCAATCGCGAGGCCATGAAACTACGTCGAAAAAGGACCGGGATAGTGCAGCCATCGCCGCTAAATACACACACGAACTTTCAAACAGCTCTAAAAATGGACAACTATGTCCATCTAGCGGAAAACATATCAAGCCAACGCAGCAAACGCTAGATAATGTGCTGCCATCTGTGAGGCATTGTGAGAAATATGTCTCGACTTTTCATGGCATACGAGAGGGCGGGCGCGCGGCGTATATCTTGGAGGCCATGCGACTCTTGCTTTAGATCGAAAGCCTGTACAATTCGCGCGCGTGCGTGCGTGTGTGTGTGTAACAATACACATTAATAAGTGAGCACTAACAGACAATAATGCCAAGGAAACTTTCCTTGGTATTATTTCCTTGGCATTATTGTCTGTTAGTTCTCATTAATATTGTGTATAACAAAGAAAAACGAGCCCTTAAAATTAACACTTCTTTCCTACATTAATAAGTATGCACTTAGTGGTTGAAGTGCGCACTGGGGGCCGGATTTCGCTATCGCGTTCAACTCTTAAAGGCGAAGCTTAAGGGTCCCCCAATTTTTGTTTGTTTGTTTCCTCAAAGTTCTGGCACTGTAAGGAGTGGGGTTCGGCGGGTCTCGTTACGGTAGCTGGCTCCCGCCGTCCGTCCCCATAGCCGATGATTTCCAGTGAGGAGGCGCGTTCTTTCAAGAAGGAACGTAGATTTATTTACATGGTTAAGAGATTGGAGTGAAAAGAGAGAGCAGAGTAGAGAAATAACGTCAAAAGTCTTCGGCTTTTATAGCCCCGAAACCGTCACTGCAGAAGCACAGGCAAACCGGTGTCAGCGTCTCCCGCCAATCCGGTGACCTGTCGTCTTGGCGTCCGGCCTCGCGAAAGGAGGCAAAGAGTCACACAATACACTCGCCACGCCCCGAAGACTCGTAGGTGAGAAGGTCGGCGAGGAGTTTCAGTCCAAAGGGGAAAGGGCCGATGACCTCCGCTTCCACTGCCAGTAATACTTGGAAGAAGCGTTGAATGATGGCTGCCTCGGGTGAAGGCACCACCTGGGTTGATGGGAGCGTCTTCAACGGCGCAGTCCCACGCTGACCAAAACGCACGACAAAGCGGGTGTGTCGAATTCCGGAAAACACACAGACCGCTCCCTCCGGCGCAGGTTAATTTTCCCTGCTGCGGTAGGGTAGAAGGCAGATGTGGCTGGGTGAGAATCCCTTCCGCGGAGCTATCTCACGCAGAGAACAACGAGCCAAAAAGGGGTCTCCGAATTCCGACGTCCTTTTTCTGGGAAATCCATCCACGGCGACATGTCCGCTCGCCCGGCAAAAGCTCCTCCAGGAAGAATAGGCATTCCTGCCTCCGTCTAAGCGCCTATACGGGGGGAGAAGACAGCATTCCGGTAGACAGCTGTACGCTCAATGGCGTCGGCCTCGATGAATTTTTAGGCCAAACGTAACAGCACATACCTACTCTGGGGGATTGGCCAAGAATGTGTATCGTAACTTCTTTCTGATAACTTCAAGAATGTGTATTAGCCTAATAAGCTTTCCTAACGTCTGCTTGCGCCACGGAATTGTCTTCTTCTATCTTCTTTATCGCCCGACTTTCAGGCTTTCGCAAACACGAAGTTAGTCACGCGAACTCCGGTTTCGTTATTTTTGAATCAGACGAATTGAAAGACAATGTGACCACGCAGCTCGCGCGCATGGACCTGCGAGGTGCGCAGGTGGCTCGAGGCTTTTTTTACTTTTCTTTGTGCTACACGTGCCCGTTTCTCACCACGTAACCCTCCCCAACAGACATACAAAGGTTTCGCCTTAAACAAAGGTGGTTAGTGTATGCCGCAGGAGAAACATTTTCCCGGCCTACTTAAACAGCGACAGTGATTGTACGTCGCAATATAATAAAACTCTAAAACGATGAAAGAATGCGCAGGCTAGTGACGAAGACCTACTTTAAAGAAGTCATCAAATGATTTGCAACTTTGCACAAGGTGGTTTAGGCGTCGAGATACTTTCTCCGAGGTTGTGCAGACTGTAAATCAGTTCTATCGTTGTGCTTATGAGAAGGAACCCTCTACTTTTATAATTCGCAGCATGGGGGTGACAGTCGCTACTCGTCATAGCATTGTCAGTAATTTCATTCCTCTAGTTTTCCGACGACACCAAATGATTCCTGACTGGAGCGGCCGCCGAAACCCTGGAGCGAACCCTCGGATTTCACGAATCAGAACCTGGCAGGGGAAAGCGGAAACGTCCCGAAAGGGAGTTTACAGGAAGTTCGCTAAGACGTGACGGAAATTGGTACCGGAAGTCATGCTATGCCACAAGACATGATGGGTGTGACGCGGGCTATTTCCGCCCGAATCTGCGCCTCGGCGCCGTAGTAAATGAGAGCGATCCTGCGTGGAGCAAGTTGAACCGAAATGACCAGTTAAAAACACGAGCCCGCTCCGGATCGACCAGTGAAAAAAAGCCACGAAATTTGAAAAAAAGGCCGAATTTTAGTATGCCGTCCTACTTATACGTAATGGATTTACACTTATTTCACCGTAGCTTACCAAGAAGCGCGTCCATGTTGTCAAATTTCCAGGAGGAATCCTCAACTTCGCAGGAGATGCACTGCAGGCCGGTTCCACGTAATGTGTCCCTGACTTCGGCTTCAACCTGGGCCGCTGACTTGACGCGATTGTAGTTGATGGAGGCGTTGAAAATGTTTCGAGGGTCCTGTGGGCGAAGATATTAGCGATGACGCTGGTTGACTCTTCTGTGGTCATTGCATCTCTAATGATTCAATAAATTTATAAAGCATTAATCACGCTAACTCACTTATTCGAAAATCATATGATTATGAAGTCCACTACGTATAGTGATGGTTGCCACTATAATTACACGTGTTGTTTAAAGGTGGAAAAGCGATATTCGCTTTCACCGTAACGGAATAATATTGTGTCTCTTTGTATATTGTGTCTCTTTGTATTCCTTCTTTCGACAAGTGTTCTTCTCTTCAAGGCAGCAACCCAGTTGCGGCCTTGAAGAGAAGACCACTTGTCGAAATGTTGGCTCCAGCGACTCGTCCAGTTCAAAGATTTGTCATCTCTTTAGGTTCCTAAGCAGCAATCGCTAATACAAAATTCAAAAGGCACTGTGCCACTGGTTTTAATCAGAGGAACACTAAAGGGTAATACTAAGACGTCGTGGACTGCTGAAATGCCGTTCCAGAAACCTCGTAGTGCTTGTTTCGTACCAAATGCTTAGTTCGAAAAAAAGCGCCATTGTTCAGTGGTCCGCATACCGTTAGCGCAATTCAAACTACCCGCCTGCGAGGAGGGGCTTCTGGCGCAGCAATCGGAATGCCCGCTCTCTACTGCCCGACAGCCGGCGCGGCAAAGCCCAGCCCGGTGAAAACGGAACTCTTGGGCCAGCCACGTCATTCTCAAGGGCAAAGTAAAGAAGTTCCTTCTTCCATGAACGAAACTTAAATGCACAAGTTGCATCTTGTTCAGTCTTGTAATTCACTGACACCTTTTTATCATGGAGAGTGTGAGTAGTAGGAATTATTTGTACTATCGCCCTTCCCTTCTACATCATCGGGCTGCAGTACAAGAATATTTCACTGGAAGCGCAGCTCGCGTACTACACTTACCATCTAACACAAATTATATACGTTTAGTGTCCCTGTAACGGGCCTGGAGGACGGTAAGCTTACCGGAATCCGGCCTGTCCACTTCGGCGTCTTGTATACCTCCAGCCACACGTCCATTGTATCGAGGCTCGACAAAGCGACCACCAGGCATTCGCCGTTGTCGTGCAGTAACTTGGTGATGTTCGCGTAGGCTGTCTTGTGGTCCCGAATCATGTGGAACACCATGAACGAGAAGATCCTGTCGAACTTTCCGTATCTTTCCAGGAACGGACTCAAGTTTGCCGTGGTGACGTCTAGAACGTCGTAGACGATGTCCTCGTGCGCGAAATGTTTTCTCGCGAAGTCGACCATGTCGGGATCGCAGTCCGTGGCCACTATTCTTTTGCAGAGTTGGCAGTGAGTCAGCAAAAAATATCGAGCGAAACGTCCCGTACCACACCCGACCTCCAGAACTTGATGATCCTCGGTCAAGGGAACTTGGAAGCGCATCTTTCTTAGGACTTCATCCGCGAATTGGCTTGACTGACTATCGAATTTCGCAAAGCTGTCCGGGTCGAAATTCATATTTCTTGGAACCTTCACACTTGCTTAAACACGGCTTCTCTGCGCGCTGGCGTACATGGGAAATGCGAGGCGACAGCGGCTCCGTTAGCGCGTGCAGATGTTTTTTTTTTCCTACTATGTTTTGTCTTTCGCACAGAAAACGTAGCACTTGTGGGGCGTTATCTGTGATAATGGCCTGGGAAAAAGTCGCGTTCGTGGTCATTTTTTTATCTTCGATGATCTCGAGAATGGAATCAAACTCGAGAACGAGAGATGCCTTCTTCGTGGAATATAAAGAGTGCGCTTTGCGATAACATTGATATGGGTGCTCTGGAGAAAACACGTGTAAGCTGGATGACGCACGCAGCACGTTGATGTGAGTGACTGACCTACTATCGATGGAAATAGAGCGCGCGCATCGTTGAAGCCACGTGCGTGAAGCAACAGTTGGAGAGGGCAAGGAAATGAGAACAGACGCCTATTAAACGGCTATATTGTTAGTTCGTTCCCGTTTCTTTCCTGTTTAATTTCGGGCCTGAAATAAACTGCTATATTCTTGAACAGCGACGCCAGTCTTGTTTCTAATTCATAGCTGCCGGCCAGTGGCCGGTAGGACACTGGGGCGAACACTTAGGGGAGAATACACACGAGGTCTGTAGACATGCACAACACGTTGCTGTGATGACGGGATGCAACAACGATGAAAACAGGGTTAGAACAGTGACAAATCCGCAGTGTTTTGTAGAGAGAGAGGAGTGGGAATGAAAAGAAGGGTGATTTCTGCGAAATTGCACGTGATCATAGGCGTGCACAAAAGCGGGGCAGGAGGGTGGCTGCCCCTCTAAAACCTTGACTTTGCACTTCATTCTGATCGTAAGGGCCTCAGTGCGAGCGGCTTATGGTAAATAATGGTGTAATAGTAGCGCAAAAAACGACGAAGACAAGAAAGTGAACACCACAAGCGCGTTAGGGGTCTCCCCTTGCAGGGGAGACCCCTAACGCACTTGGCCATACACTGCGCTGAGTGCCGGTGCGAAGCGCAGTTCCCGGCGACGGAGATCTTGTTTAGACACCACGATCGCACGACACGAGAACTTTCTGAAGCTTTTCATATTAACACGAGGGTAACGAGGGCATCTACGCGCGTTAGTCCTTCTTTAGCCATATCGGGGAGAGAAGTGATGCGACTCAAGGAAAGGGGGTAGCCTGTTGGGGGAAGGGGGTTGATAGCGGTGTGTTTTCGTTCTCGTTTTTGCCTTTTGCCTTGCCCACGATGCGCATGCGCGGGAATTAGTCGAGCGTCAAGTTTAGATATATATTTTCTGTTCAAGCAATAAAGCTTTCAGTTGTGAGTTAAGCGCTTGTGGTGTTCACTTTCTTGTCTTCGTCTTTTTTTGCGCTACTATTACGCCATTATGAATCAGTACCAACTAGCTCGCCTTTCCGGTTTGGCCTATGGTAAAACTGGACGAAACTTGGCTATGATAAAACTTAGCTATGGGGAAATGCTGGCTATTGCAAGATACTGTTGGTTCATGTAGGTTAAATGATGACCTAATGTCGGCTACTGACTCAAAATGTTGGCTGAATCATGGCATATAAGTTCTACGGAATTGTGGGAGATGAACGAATGGTTAAGAAAGGAAAAAAAAAAAGTTCCATTCACCAGTTTGTCCTAGGCGACAACGAAATCCGCAGTGATTTCTAGGAAAGACGGGATTTTTTTACGACAAATTCGTCCCTGTCCAGAGTTCGATCCCGGGACCAGCGCTTTCCTGGTTAATATTGCTCATTTGTAATCCCATACTTTTGCCAGACGATGCAATTACACATAACTCTTACACGCTCTTCTACAGTTCCCCAGTGGGACGTTTTTGTATCAGTGCTTTAAACACTTAGGTTGTCACACAAGCTGCGCATGTTTCGGTGCGCGTTCTTGGACGATTGGAAACTCTCACTGCTGTTTGAGACTTGCGTGCTGCCTGCCTATACTAAACTGCTACAAAATTGCAGGTTAGCGGCTCGGTTCTACACAAAAATACACAAAAGAAAAATTCACGAGGTCCCTTATGGATTCGCCTGAGGTGCCTGGAAGGCGAAGGCGATCTGATACGCCATAATCCATCGTCATTTTGCGAAGCAGCGAAGTACCCACTACGAATCTCTAATGCAATGTGCACCTATGTAACTGCACATTGTGTTGAGCCTGTGGTTGCTGAGGACGATTATGAATTATAGCTGAGCCAAATTTGTTGCAGTCGGCAAGCACTGAACCAGCCGCACATTACGCAATTCATATGGTGCGACGCCTGCTGCAGTTCTACGCCTCTGCCACGTTATTTGACGTCTGTTAACGTGACTGCTCGACTGGCTTGACACCTCTATATATAGAGTCATTTTTTTCGAAGAAGTTTCAAATGCTGGCGTGGCCTGAAGTAGAATGCTTGACTTGCACGTAGGGTGGCTGGGTTCCATTCTTTCTCGAATTCTGGTGTTCATTTCTCACTCTGCGCGAGATCACGTGAGCTTCTGTACAGCACGTCTAGGCCAGCGTATGATGCGGCGCTTACGGATTTCGCCGTATTAAAGAAACAACAAGCGCTGCCTAAATATCTTCGCAATATACGTATACACCATCATGTGCTTCGTTCTTTCAATGCACTTTATTGATGCACATATTACATTCGCATGCATCGGCAATCATCGCCCGGTGGCTTTTACAATATCATGGGTGAATGTGACCGTTCGGGCATTTGTTCCGCTCTAATCCGTGGATCGTCGTGCGTGCACGAGGTAGTATGTGAATTTCAATGCCAATTGCTCTTCCGGTGTTGGCGACAACTTCGGATACAGCACCTCTGCCCACAAATTGCGGAAGTCTTCCCACTCTTCGGCAGAAACGAAGTCCTTGAAGGGAAAAACCGTTAAGAGTATGTCTGTAAAGAGGAGAAGCAATAATAATAAGGAGTTAGTGTTCGCAACAACAGAAATGCTTCCCCAGCCCACTTAACCACCGATGTCGATCCTATGTCACAAGGTAACCATAAAGCTCTAAATCTCTGAAGGGCTGCACGAGCGAGCGATAGAAAATTAAACAAAATATATGAGAGGGTCGCAGCGTATATGAGAGGGTTGCAACGCGTTGTGCGCACGAAGACATTGTCTCCGAGAAAGCGCGGAGCATAGTGGAGCTCGACCTCTGTGGCCACGGCGTGGATGCGCTGCTTCTTCAAAGGTGAAAGCATTATATGCCTCATCAAACGCGAACAGTGACCGTCGACGTCGTCAACACGAGTGATGCAAAATGTCATCATCACGTGATGACATCATCGCGATGTGACAGTTAACAAAATTTGTGAAATCATCACGACGTCATGTAACATGCACGGAACGAAAGAGCGCAAAATTCTGACTGGGGACAAGACGAAGAAGTGACGAGAACAAGGCTGACATAAAGCTGATTTTATTTTTACATAAGTGGGCAAATATGTGCAATGACAGTAAAAAATAGACACAAATATGAGAAATAGAAAAATAGACCATTTCCCGATAAAGGGGACCATGAGGCGATGCGAAGCCGGAGCACTTGCACGAACGCGTTCCGTTGGTGTTCGTTGGGCGTGCTACCGACCTCGCGTCGTGGAACGCGAAGAGGAACGCTACGCGCGTCGTGTCTTCCCTCTAGCCTGGCCGTTAATTCTCACAGGGCGAGCGGGGAACGCGGTCGACAGGCACGCGAGAGAGGCGCAGCGTAGGAGAAAAGAGAGAGGGGACGCGCATACGCTGGCGCTCATCGCGGCGTTGCGCAGGAGAGAATTTCGGCATGTCGAGCCCGCATCACACTTCATCGGACTATCACACTTCATCGGAAGCATCAACGGAATCAAGCGGAGTGAATCGAAGCAAGCGCTGAACTGAACGCGCGCAGCGCTCTATCCGCTTTATATTCACATTTGAAGGAGAGGAGACTATAGGAGGAGAGTAGCGCATGCGCCGCGAGAGCAGAAGCGAGAACGCAGGAGAAGCGCAAGCAGGTGGTTGGAGAGAAGTGGAGAGAGTAACGCGTAGCTGTTGGAGAGAGGGAAGGAGAAGAGTTGCGCATGCGCAGTGTTAGTGCGGACGCTGTTACGACGCCGCGGGACATGCCGCCGCTATAAGATGCTTCCATCTAGAAAACCTAACGTGATCATTTACCCTGTTACATACATGAACCAACTAGCGCAAGCTTCAACCCTAGCAATAATGACGTCACATGATGACGTCATCGCATGACACTGTCGCTTGGTCAAAGGCGGCTCGATCCCGGAGGTGCTGTAGAAGCACGTTGGATGCAGAAAGCTTCCGCGGGGGGGGGGGGGGTCAAAGAAGAAATTGTCAAAGAAGAACAAAAAAAGATGGCTTTCGCCTTCGAGTAGTCTAACTTGATGTGGCGCTTCTGTTTTCACCCTAGCACAAGTCAGAGTTATGATCATTATAGAAGTTTGGTAGCACCTCATCATTCATAAATAAAATTTTGCAATTGGTAGTCTTTTTGTGCACAAAAGTACACAAGTGTAACAGCTTTATATGTGTTTCTACCGTGGCTTACCCAGAATGGTATCCAAGCTGTCGAACTTCAACGAGGAATCGCGAACTTCGCAGGAGATGCATTGCAAACCGGTTCCCCGTAATGTGTCTCTGACTTCGGCTTCAACCTGAGCCGCTGACTTGACGCGGTTGAAGTTGATGGAGGCGTTGAAAACGTTTCGCGGATTCTGCGAGCGGAAATGACAAGAATGAGTCAAGCTGACTCACCAGAGATCACGTGGCTCAGGGTGTTCAATATGACTCCATCAAGTGTTGATGACGGATTAACCGTGCCTATTGTTTGAAAGAACGCTGGTAAATTACTCGACAACAACGTGGTTATGTCATCCACCACTGTAACCGTTGCTACTACAATCGCATATATTCTCTAACTGTGGAGAAGCGATGTTTCTGAGACCACTCTCTTTGCGTTCATTATCATACTAACTTCATGATGTTTGCGATAATATGTAGTCGCCACCATCGCCGATACCCAAGCATTCAAACGGCTCATCGAAACTATCCCATCATAACTACCATCATATTGTTAGCCTTTCTATTACCCACTCCCTCATGTAATATCCCAACTGGGACCTTTCAGGTAATAAAATGAATGAATGAATGAATGAATAATATATTCTCGGTGTAGTGGTTACGCTGCTCAGCTATTCACCCGAAAGACGCGGGTTCGAAGTGGTCTTCGCCAAGGCAGCAACCTTGTTGCTGGCTCGACGAAAACTAGTCCGCTTATCGAAACGTCGGCTCCAGCGAAATACTCCGTTCAACAATTTATCATCATTTCAAGCATCGGTCCCCTGAACTTTACCTCTAGCTTTCAGAAATGTGCCTGGCGGGCGGTTGTCCTGCTGGAGTCCGGCGTTTTTCATCAACAGACCTCCATGTGGCGGTACGCTGTCATTATGCATTCATGCGAGAATTTACACATTTTCCCTAGTGTATGACATGAATTACGTTCGACTGTAGTCTCACCGTCTTCTTTCTTGATGTTTCGTTTCCTCGCTATGCTTCAAGTCGTGTCACGAACCAAGCAGCTCGAGTAGGTACGCTTCTGTAACATTTTAAAGCTCAATAATGATATCTCGGATCCTACGTGCCGAAACCACATGATTATGAGGCACGTCGTAGTGGAGGGCTCCGGAAAGTGGGATATACTCTTTTTTGACATTCACTGAGATCGCACAGTACACGGGCCTCCAGCATTTCGCCGCCATCGAAAGGCGACCGCAGAGACCGGATTCGAAACCGCGACCTTAGGGGGTGCAGCCGAGCACCGTAACCGCTCTACCATAAAGGCAAACATCCCTTAAGTTTCTCACACAGCAGTTTATGATATCAATTTCAAAGCACACTGTGCAGCAGGGTTGAATAAGCGAGCACTGTTGATGGTCGGCTCACCGGAATCCGGGCTTTTCATTTTGGCGTCTTGTGTATCTCCAGCCACGCGTCCATTGTATCTAGTAGAGAGAAAGCGACCACCAGGCATTCGCCATTGTCGTTCAGTAGCTGGGCGATGTTCGCGTACGCAGTTTTCTGTTCCCGAATCATGTGGAACACAAGAAACGAGAACACCCTCTCGAATTTTCCGTATCTTTCCAGGAACGGACTCAAGTCTGAAGTGGTGATGTCGAGGACGTCGTGGAGATGTCCTCGTGCGGAAAATGTTCCTTCGCCAAGTCGACCATTTCGGGATCGCAATCTGTGACCACTATCCTTCTACAAGGTTGGCAGTGACTCAGCAAAAAACGCCTAGCGAAGTGCCCCGTACCGCACCCGACCTCCAGAACTTGGTGATCCTCGGGCAACGAACTTTGGAAGCGTATGTTCTTTAACACCTCATACTCGAATGGATCGGAATAACGGATGAATTTCAAGTAGCTAGCTGGGTGGAATTTCATATTTAGTGGAAGCTTCTCACTCTGCAACATCGCTGCTCGGCGCGCTGGCGTTTAAGGTACATACGAGGTGGCTGTGGCTTTTTAAGCGTATGCAGACATCCTGTATTCTACCACGTTTGTGTTCTCCACACCACACCAGTTGTGGGATTTTTTTCTCTGATAGCAGCCTAGGCAAGGTCGAGTTTATCTTTGAGGAGCCGGAGAAATGGATGATACCCCCAGAACGCAAGAGTTCTTATTTGTAGACGGTAAGGAGCACGCTGTGCGATAACATTCAAACGGGTGCTTCAGAGCGAACACGTGCAAGTCAAATAATGTACCGTCGAGCGCGATTTGAAGGTTATCGCGCGAGCATCGACCGGCATCCCAGGGGCCTAGCGGCACGTTTCGGAACAGTGAAGATGAAGATTACACATTCTTGTGTTTCGTAACAAGGACGAAACAATTGAACATTATTTCTTATCATGTAACCGCTTCAATTTACTCAGGAAAAACATTCTCAAAGCAGCGCTATATCGTATTAGATTGGATTTCATTACTTTGAATGTTCTATCCTTGGGAGCCTCCTCATTAGGTCATTGTCACCGGGATGTCTGTTCCGCTGTACAAAAATTCTTAATTGAATCAGGGCCATTTTGATTCTGAATTTTTAAATTACCATTATTAATATATTCTAACTTTCTATAATTTATTTTCACGTCACCAATTTTACCTATAAATTATTCATATCTTGGCCAATCCCCCAGAGTGGGTGTGAGCCATTTATAAAGGTAATCATCATCATCATCTTGTGTCGCTCGTTCGCTTTTCTATGCTGCACCAATCGCATCTACGACAAACTCTCCGCCCTTTCTCTCTATTTTAAGCTTTGTTGCAGTCAAGCGCAGTCTTCGTCTGCTCTTGCCTCTGCGGACGATAACGAATTTGATGGGAAAGATGTGGCAAAGCTGATGCTTGGCACTGCGTCATTTGAAGGACTTGCTAAGTGTAACAAAATATATGACATCGTCGTAAAAAAAGAAAAGAAGAAATGAAAATGCGCCTTCCTCAGGTGGGAGGGATCGCAGTTAAACTCACTTTGCAGTTTTCTGGAGCAGATGGCTGTTTGGAGGAACAGACAAACGAGTGAGTGAAGCTTTCCTGATAACTCCCTCTCATCGAAAGGGGAATCTGAGCCGTGGCCCTGTTGTAGTTCTTGGTCGACGATCGCGCGATAACCTTCAGATTGCGCTCGACTGTACGCGGCACGTGGATGTGAGGGGGTTACGTGCCAACGGCGAAAACCTTACGAGAGCAGTGTTTAAGCCACGTGGATCAGCAACAGTCAGAGAGGGCGAACAGATAACTGAATTTTTTTGCTGAATGCAACACGTTACGCAGGCGATGCGTAGTTAATAAAGGTTAGTGAAATGTCCTATTTGACACGCTTGGATGTCCATGGAAGTGTGTACTATCGTGACCGATTTGAGCGGGAAAACGCGAGCGTTTGGCAAATAGTATGAAACCCCAATCAGACTGATACTCAGACGTCGCTGACAAAATTAAAGTGGAAAGGGTGACACTTTTCCGCGAACTGGTGTCACTCCCAGCACACGTCAATTTTTACTTCAGGATAACTTCTTCTTGCGGAAGATGGTGTTTACTGAAGATATTGTAGTGGCGTAACATTCGAAAAAGAAAGGAAGCAGAAGACGGAGAGGAAAGAAAGGCACGCGCTACACAGAAGTACTATCGGTGTCAATGAAACGCGAACGCAGCACTCCGATTTGGCAGCACTGCGCGTGTCCATGGGGATGACTGGACGGCGAGCATTATACGAGTGATAATGCTTGCGCTGTTCAAGTTTCCTTTGACGCCGACACTACACAGAGCAGCGCCTTTCTTTTCTCTCAGTTTACTGTTTCCTCCCTTTTTAGATGCGAAGCAGCTTTTGCTTGGGGCTGTGTCTGTCCTTTCATCGGCGACCGTCCCCCCGAGAACCATGTGTGCTGGCACGCGCTAGCGTGTTCGGGCCTGTGTAAGGGGCTGGGTAAGACGCTGTGTCCTCTCCCTCTTACACTCTCTCAGCAATCATGCGATGACGTCGGGAACGAGATTCCGCAGACGCGCGATGAACCCGCGTGGCGTGCTCCAAAAAGAGTTCGGGAGGAGTAACAGCAACAGCAACTACAGTGAATTGATGGTGTGCTCCACTTGCCAGGACGCGTTAACATCGGGCAAGGTGCCCGTGATGAACGGAACTTTATGTCGACCCATGTGCTGCTTCGCATCCCCACATGGTTCCCTTTAGTGGGAGGTGGTGTAATTTTTTTTAACTTTGCTACAGTACAATATGTATGTTTTTACTATTTACGACACGCTGAACGCATGGCAGGTAACAGCTTGATATTGTAGCATTGACGCGCAGCAAAAGGCAGCAGCGTTTTTTAAAATTCTGTTTTGCTGTATTTTCATTTTGCGTCTGACAAACACACGCAAGCGATTGGAAAGGTAGTATTTGGCGGGTATTTGTGGGGAACCCAAGCTCAAGTTTGATCGCGCGAGGCTTCTGCGGCTGAGCTATGCGTTACTGGGGTAGACGCTGCCGGCGAAGGCGGTCGGTTTCCGGAATTTGCAGCGGCGGTGGTACGGACACGCGCTCCTCACTTGGCCCGGTGGACTGCGGCGTCGCGGCCCTAGAAGCGGCCCCACCGAAACGGGGATGAAATAATTAAAAACAAGGTATTTTATTAGAATTCAGTGGAACCCCCGTTGTAAGCCTCCATGTTTCTGCTCCGTGGGTAAGTACGGGTAAGATGCAGCTGTTACGTACGGTCCTCTTGAGTCATAGTGGTAAGCTATTATTCATAATTTGAGAGTGCTTGATGAATGTGCTCCACTCCATTCTTATTCTTCTAGTTACTTCAGCCTCATGGTTCGGTTTCGCGGTCACTACCTAAGTAGACGTATTCCTTTACCACTTCCAGTGTCTCGCTACCTAACGCAAAACGCTGTTCTCTTCTATGACTGTTGCATTAGATTTGTTTTCTACCATTTTACTTTCCTTGTTCACTTGAGTAATAATGAGTTGAAATTCGTGCAGTGGTCATCAACGAATCGCAGATTACTCCATTAACTCATATACCTAACTCTTCCCAATCTAGGGCCCTGAAAACCTTCTGTATATACACGTAGAATAGCATTTAGGAGATCGTGTCTCCCTGCCTTACACCCTTCTTTATTTGAGTTTTGTCGCTTTCGTTATGGAGGACTATAGTGGCTGTGGAGCCGCTGTAGATTTCTTCAAGTATTTTTTATATGGACGACGCAGCGAAATTGGAGACGACGCCGCGGGCACTCGAAAGGGAAGAGAGAGAGAGAGAAAACTTTTATTTGTGAAGGCCTCAAGGATTATCCTCGTTGGGTGGAGCCCTTAGTTCAGGGCCCCATTGGCTCGCGCCACACAACGTGCCCGCTGGATCAGCCGACGCTGCTCCTGCGGCTCTGAGCTGCTCAGCGCAGTCTCCCAAGAGGATTGTGAGGGTGAAGGAATAGGGCGGCAGCCCGGTGGTTGTGGACATTCCCAGGTGCAGTGATACACCGTGGGCTTCGCTCCACAATAGGGACAGTATGAGGGATATTGTGTGGGGTGGAAGAGATGAAGGATGTAAAGGCAGGGGAATGAATTAGTCTGAAGCTGCCGCCAGGCAACAGCGTCTTCTCGGTTGACTGATTTGTGTGGTGGTGGGAAGTACATGCGGCTTTGTCGGTAGTGTTAGCGTTTCAGTGTAGTTGAGTGGTGCTGTTGGTGCATCGTCTGGGTTGGGTTGGGTTGGACAGATTGGCGTGTCCAGGTGTCCAGACGATACGCACCCTGTGTAACAAAGTGGGGTGTATTGATGTCAGGATACGGTGTGTGTAGGGTGTGACCATTCCTTTCGCTATGTTCCGACAGGCAGTTTGTGAATCGGTAACCACGGTAATTGGTTCGTCCGGTGCTGGTAATTGTGAAGCGTGTAGAATAGCCAGGGCGATAGCAGCCTCCTCTGCCGTGCCGCTGTCCAGGGTTTTAAGTGTAGCCGACACCGTTACAGAATCGGTGTTGTCCACTACGACCAGACACATGGCCCGTTTTTGTGGATATCGGGCCACATCAGTGTAAAGGACTGGTGCGTTAGATGTGCCGTCACCTACGATTCGCATTAGAGCTTTTACTCTTGCTCGTCTCCGGCCTTTATGTCGATCAGGGTGCATATTGCGGGGTATGGGGGCTACTTGAATTTTCCTCCTGATATCTAGTGAAAGATGTTTGGGCTCTTGTTGCGGTTTGTTTGGCACGCTGTATCCCAACCGAGAGAGAATGAGACAAGCCTGTCTTGTCCGCTGCAGACGTTCAATTTGGCTGTTAAAATGCACTTCAATTAGTTCACGTTGTGAACCCCAAGTGGTAGAAGGAGCTGCGTGGACGCGTGATTGGGCAGAGCAGCCTTTAGTGCCGTGCGGAGAAGGGCGTCCATCCGGCTTGTCTCGGTTTGAGTAAGCTTGTGGTAGGGGAGGTGGTAGGTCAATCTGCTTATGATGAGGGCTTGCACCAATCGGAGAGTATCTTTTTCGAGAAGTCCATGTCGGTGGTTGGTAATGCGCTTAATCATATGAGTCACTTGGGCGATTTGTTTGCGCAGTAGTTGGAGGGTATATGTGGCCTTGCCGTTGTGTTGTATATGAAGTCCTAATATGCGGAGTCTATCTACCCTTGGAATAAGGTTTCCATTCAGATACACGATAACGTCTGGTGATATGTTGGTTTTTTCCGGCGTTTAAACACCAGCAGTAGTTCCGACTTCTCAGCTGCGCAAGTGAGTCCTCCGGCTAAGGCATACCCTTGAACCACATTGACAGCGTCCTGCAGTGCGTCTTGAATGGCGCCGTCTGACCCTTTGCTTACCCAGATTGTGACGTCATCGGCGTAAAGGGAAACGAGAGGTGTAACTTTAAGGGACAAGAGGAGAGCAGAGTAGGTAAGGGAACAAACGGGTGTTAAGGACATCTAATCGAAATCAAGAAGAAATGGTTATGGGCAGGACCTGTAGCCCGCAGGCAACATAACCGATGGTCATTAAGAGTAGCAGACTGCCTTCCAAGAGAAGGCAAACGGGCCAGGGGGAGACAGAAAGTTAGGTGGACCAATTAGATTAGGTTCGCAGGTATGGCATGACCTCAACAAGCGCAGGACCGGGTTGACTGGTGGAACATGCAAGAGGGCTTTGCCCCGCAGTGGGCGCAGTCAGGCTGATTATGAGGACTTTATTAGATGCGTGTTATTACAATAAATTAGTTTGTTTCCGTGGATTACACTTCTGAAACACAAACGTTCTGCAACATCACATAAACACCAAAGTGACTTGACAGCTACAATTTTAGCAGCGGAGCTATTGAATCTCGAGTTTAGGTCTTGCAGAGTGAACAAAAAACTATCATGATCGGCCTCTACCATCTGACGCGTTGCTCGGCCGGTGCGCGCCTTCTTCGTGCTCTTCTTAAGACTGATAATTAAGGTCAGTCGTTAATTAGGACATTGCTAATTAAGGTGACGCTTAAGTACTACTCGCTGTTGGGCTAGTTGGTGCATGTCTAATTCACCATGCACTAACGGTGATGCTTATGTCGCGTACATGCTTAATCATGTTTAATTAAGGTCGCGTACGGCATATGACTTTCTGCTGTAAAAAGATACAAGGAATGAGCTGTTATTATTGACACTCATTCGAGATTTTTTTTTGCACGGGGTATAGAAGAGGGACTCAAGTTGATAAGTGGTAATATCGAAGGTGTCGTAAGCGTTGCTATCGTGCGAAATGTTTCCTTCGCTCAACTGGTCAGTGGCTAGGGGTTGTGACGTCAAAAGTAGACAGGAAAAAAGAAAAGGTAAACTGGAGTGAAAACGGGGTACGTTGCGAAGAAATTTATTTAAAGCATCCTGAAAAGTGCCACTTCTTAGCGCGACAACGCGGGGCGCTCCGACGTTGGGACTGTTAGACCTAGCCTTTTTCTCAATATTACGTTCACTATCTTAGCATAAAGGGCCCCTTACCGGCCTCTGAAAACACAAAAGACGAGCGCATTATCCTCTCCTGGCGTTTCTCGTCTTTCTGGCACACTTCGTGGCGCAAGAACAGTGATTCACGTGATGTCATTACGATACATACTCTCGATTGGTACATATACGCTAAATAGCAGTTGTGAACTGTCTCCTAAACTGCTTTGCCATGCAGACGCCCACCCGTTCTTTCCTGTCTCGCATGACTATCGTGAGCGATCAACTTATTTCACTTCATTTTCTCTGTTTTCGACTGCGCAAGGCGGAGATATAAGCGTGTGGCCCACAAGCGCGAAATCCTGATCGGCTCCACGCTTAGTGCTGGCATTGTGCACGTGCTTTTAAGAAATAAGTGTCGCGGAGGAGATAGCGCCTGTAGGAAGGGTAGTCAAGGCGAGAAAGAAACCATTCCCTCGTCCGTGAACTCGGTGTGGTGAGGGGCCCTTTAAGAGTAAAACACAATAACTGCGTCGTTCTTTATCTAATTTAGTTTTCTCAATTTCATCATTCCGATACACACGTTATAGACGCCGACACTGTGAGCCCGTCATGTCTGGTCGGCCGTTGTTTGGCTACAACGGGCGGCAAAGTCCGTGGACGCATTGTAACTGCTGTGGCGCAGTCATAATGCAGGCCGAAGTTGACCGGTGTAGAACTGTGATACACAGCGCACTGAAATTTGTAGACAGAATCGCATCCAAGACAAAGGGCTGCTTTCGTTCGCAAGAAGTTGCTCGACCATTGTGCCATGCCTCGGAAGGACGTGATCGTGAACAGTTGTCGACGCTGCTCCACACCATTCTGCTATGTTGCGCAACAGGAACCAAGGAAATGATTTTACCACATTCCGGAGGCCGAAAGGTACGCTGCCTTGCATCCAAGCCGTTAGGAAGGCTTGCGCGCCAAACGACGCCGTTTCAATATTTCATGAACAGCGAAAGCCCGCGCGCAATTCTACGAGCGACCAAATTTTGCAGTTTTGCACAGGGAATGTACTGTGCTTCGCGCTCTTCGTGCCGTACGTTAAGACTCATGTGTTCTTTTTTTGAGAATGTTGTTGGCATTTAGGCAGCCAGCTGCTCGCCAGCGGACCTTAATACAATATCTGCGCGGTGGTCATGCTATATCGGTTGGTAAAGGACCTGGTGAATTCTGGTTGTTAAGCAAAGCAGAAATTAAGGGTCAGGGACGAGGAAGAATTGAACGGCACAAACGGTGTCAGTTCATTTGTTGAAATGAAAGGAAAACGAAAGTAGCTACGACTCACGTGAGTGTAATGTGGCTTGCAATAGAGTTAACCACCCGAAGTTCTGCAATAATTTAGAACCGGGCCACTAATATCAACATTCAGGAGAGAAGACCGAATACAGAGAGTGCTCTAAGATTGGCAGAATTTTTCTAGGAGCTGCTTACGTAGTTTTGATGGTTTATTGTCGCGAAAAGTTTAATTGCGACAGATACCACACATTCTGGGAATCCATTTAATGTGAAGCAGTGAACGAGTAGCTGCCTAGTTTTATCCAAACGAAATGCACGCTGCGGCGCGATGACGTGATCATAAACAGCATTCTTTGGCTTATTACTTCGCGGATGAGCAACGTTTGACTAAGCATGCTGAGTCGTAATAATGCTTGTTAGATGAGGTGATCATAAAAAGTCGCTGTTTCATCGCAAGGGCGAAGCAATGAATGCGATAGCAACAAACTGTAATGTTACACGAAGTAAGGCTGGCAGCAGCTCTTTTGGGTTCGGTCTCGCGTAACTCTACAAAACGCAAGTATGAGAATACGGCCGCTCCAGGGAGAGGTGCTCTTTCCCCACAGTCTCTTCGCGCTGAGAGAGCAGCACTTAGAAGGGCACACGAGCCGCCTGCGCATTATTGCCGAGATAGGGCGCGCGCCAACGATCGCGACCGCGTCCTTAGAATGAAAGTTCAAAGTTGCTGCACGAGCAGCCCCCCTCGCCCCACACCCCCGCTTGCGTCTTTTCATCTTCGTTCAACACGGGCAGAGTGTTTCCTCTCTGCATCGACGGCAGGCCTCTCGAGTGGGGTGACGTCATCGCATGCGTCCTCCGGGCGACGGAGATATGCCGGTTCGTTTCATCTCTGCTTCAGCCGCGTTCGTCACCTCCGCTCGCGTGCTTATACCCGCCGTACAACATGCGATGCGGGGGGGGGGGGTGATTGTTATCAATTTGGACTTTATACGGGACATGACGGCGACGGGAAAAACCCGTCGAGAGTGGCCATATAATTGCTATCGCAATAAAAAAAATTCGGCAGGTCCCCCGCCTTGTGGGAATCGGTTTCATGCGAATCAATCAGCGAGTAGCTGCCTATGCTGCTTTTATTGGCTCTGAGCTAAACGTTACGAGGTGGATCGACGTGTTTTTGAAAGCGTAGTAGTTCTGTGAACACCGTGGCCTTAACAGGCACGTCACTACACTGGCGTTTAAAGAATAACTTATGGTCTGACGTAACGACAGCACTCACTTTAGAGCACAGACGTCAGTATTATCAAAACGCAGCGCGCTTTACGGTGCGGTGTGAATATCATATGTAGCTTTCCTTAGAGTATTCCTCCGGGGTCCAACAACGCTTGAATATAGCTTTCTGAATCACAGGAATACAAATGTAACGTTTATTACACTTCTATGAAAGCGAAGCCAACAGTGGAACACACAACTCACGTTAACCCGGCATGACGCTTGTGTCATAGGAGTACATATGTAATGTTTATTGCTTTGTTATAAAATAAGATAGCCAGCAATGCAACCACAACTGACGCTGCACCGATATTAGGCCTGCATAGCCTTTTTCCAAAGCAGTTCCAGGACGTGGCGTTGCTCTGCGGTAGAATAACTGACTGCCACGCAGAATGCTTAAGTTCGATTCCTGCTGGGATCCTAATTTTTATTCTTTGCGTTCGTCGGATCAGCGCTGCCGATATCGGTTTTTCTTTACGCCACTGGCATTTAATTTACTAATGTCTGTTCTCGCTTTTCTTCGGAAGGTATAAACTGTCGATCGCCTGCGTAGCATACCCGCTTACCGTGGCCCATGGTATACGGTATGTGCCACACGTGTCTGGAGGAAAGGGTTTGACGACGCACGCGACAGGATTTTCGCTTTATTCATGACGTGATCAGACAGTCATATTCAGCAAGCCCTCTTACCCTCCCATGCCAATTTTGGTCTACACCAAGCTAAGGAGGCAATCACGAGAGCACCCAGACGTAGGCGGCTAGATAGATAGATAGATAGATAGATAGATAGATAGATAGATAGATAGATAGATAGATAGATAGATAGATAGATAGATAGATAGATAGATAGATAGATAGATAGATAGAGCCCGTAGCCAGGGGGGGAACTAGGCCCCCCTCCCGAAATTTTTGCGAAGTAGGTGTTTTTACCAAAAATAATAAAAATAGGTGTTTTTCTCAAATAGTCAAGGTTTCCAGCAAGTGGGCACCCCCGAAAAAAATTCCTGGCTACGGGCCTGATAGGAAGGCTCAAAGTGCTTTGGTTTCACTAAGAAATGCTTCGCTTTTAATAGCGTTCTTTGGCTTCGCGGACGAGGAACGTTTGACTAAGCTCGCTGACGCACATGAATGCTTATTAGACCTTTTTAAAAGCGGATAACCAACACTGCGACCTCAACTGACGCAGAGACAAGCACCACAATCACAGCGGGTGTTAAGCAACCGTCCCCGTAACTGCTTATATAATACATCTATTTACGATCTGTACCATTTGGACACTGGCTGAAGGTCGTTGCAGCGAGTTTTCAATGTATGTCTCCTACATCGAAATCAACTATAACCAACGGGATGTAATTACTTTGCTTAACCCACCGCATAGCATCTCATAAAACTTCCATTGTCTTCTTTCGGTTCCTGGTTTTATACGGAATGTGAAATATGCATGTGGCGATCACCCGTGAAGAACGGGCCGTGGTATGCGAATATTTGAGACACGTGAAGTGGAGAACCTTGTTCGTGGCCTAGTTCATTTATGTTCGAAACCATACTTGCTGCTAAAATGACCCAGACAGAATATCATAGCATTCATGTCATGGTCTGTTCTGTTCTCCATACACTCATGTCCTCCTATACCAACTTTGGTTTGTACCAAGTTAAGGAGGTGACCACGAGAGCCCCTATACGTTAGTGGATAAGTTGATGCAGATAGGAACGGTCAAAGAGCCTTTGGTTCTCTGAGAAATGCTTCGCATTTAGTAGGAGGGCATGATTGTAACCAACAGGCAAGGCTACTTCAGGTCGCCACCTCTTTTTCAACGGGGCTGGTAATGATTAAGCCGTCGTGTTGCAGATATTCATTGGTATGAAAGAGAAACAAATATAACTTAAATTACATTTAACGCCATGACTGAAACACTAAGAGTCTGCGCAGAGGCACAAAAACAAAACAAAACAAACAAAAAAACAAACACGCAGAATGAATGTCTACTTCGTAGTGTGCCTTACGTAACTTTTGTCGCTCAAGATACTTTCAATAGAATCGTCAAAATAAGCGAAGGTGAAAAGAATTGCACGTTGGAATCGTACAAAACACGTGTTACTGGATATAGCTGCTGGAATAAAATGAAAAAAAAAAGCGAGAGCAGGATGGATGGTGATCATTGACCACCATCCGTCGTGGCCTCCGTTCGAGGCTTCTCCGACGCCTCGGTCTTGGAGGACGACGCGTGAGGCGCCTCTGGCGGCTTTGCGGGTTCGGTCACCACAACAGCCTGCGGCGGGCTGTGCGTAGATTGGGAGGGCGGCGACTCCGCCATTGACGAGTGCTCCCTCGAGAAGACATCCAAGGGTGGGTCAACCTGTTGCCAAGAAGTAGGTAATTTTGAACTGGTGAACGCCGATGGCCGCCTAAGCGCGGGATGGGCATGTCGTAAACTCTCGTGCTGAAGGCACGGACTGTACACTTTAATAAGTTGACACTTGAATAAGTTGGGGGCGTTTTGAAGCGTGGCATGCGGTGGCTACCCGGATAACGCTCACGTTCTGTGGGATTGTCCGGGGGGCCGTGCAGCCATGGGCGAGAGCCTTAAACACATACCTATCAATCTAAGACCTGCGACCCTGGAGGAGTGGCTGGCGGACTCTTCCCCAGACATCATGAAGGCACTACTCGGACATTTAAAACTTTTAGGCTTGTCTGATGGCTAAGCCTTGCCTTTTTTTTATTAGTGGACCCGGACCGGGGTTCGTTTATTCTTTAATAAAGTTGTTCTCTCTCTCTCTCCTATGCACATTGGAGGCACCTATAGCAACGCGTGGTACAGTCAATAGTCAGAATGGTGGCAGTTTGAATCTCGCTACTTTTTGTACATGAGTCGCTGAATTGTTTACACGTGCTGAAGATGACGAGGTAATTGTTAGAAAGTTGCCAGTAAGATAACCCGTGACCAGAGTTATTTCCATGGTGGGCGTCGGTGGGAATGTTGCCCACCATAAGCGTGCGCAGGGTTCCCCTTCAGGGGGGGCGAAGGTTCGTCGCAGCGCCACCCTCCCTATTATGTCAATGTATGCGGCTGCCTTTGCGCCCCTCTTCTCGCCCCCCCTACAATGTATAGGGCTGACATTGCGCCCCCCCTTCTCGCCCCCTTGCCCCCCCCCCCCTGCGCACGCCTATGTTGCCCACCGCTCCGGTTCACTGCTCAGCGCTTTCGGAGGTCTGCCCAACGCTCTGATATACCGCTTTTCAATGCGTGCGCGAGGTACTAATGAATAGCAAATGTGCGCGCGGAACGCCAGCGAGCCGTGCCTCCCACCACCTGGTAACGTAAAATGAAGTCTGGACAGGCGGTCTTGTGGTCTAAAAGATCGCCGATTCCAGTGCCAGCTCTAGAACACAGGCACCCTTGATTTCGTTTTCTATATGCGTCATATAAGTCAGAAATGCACAAAGTGATATTTGAAAGCTTGTAATGCCTAAATCGAATAGATTACCCCCTCCCCGCCCACTTCCATCGCTCTCAGATAGTCCACCGCTAAAGAAGAAAATGTCTGGAAAAACCCTGTTCCTGACACAAGGCACATATGGCACACATCCAATAATATCGTATGATTCCATGAGTAATATACTTTAAAACAGTTGTCTGTTGGGCCAGTTGGTGTTTGGGCATATAAACCATCTTGAGTAGCGCAACGAGACATGACAACAGAAAGGAGCAGACCAGCACAGTCGCAAACTAACTGATCAGTTGTGAGTTTGCGCCTGTGCTCGTCTGTTCCTTTCTGTTGTCCTGTCCCGTTGAGCTACTCTAGATGGTTTATATATCCCATGACAACATAGCGTAGTCATTCTGTGAATCATATTTCTAAGCGAAAAAACGGCAGGAACGGGAAGATGGAAGCTTGGGATAAAGAAAAAACGTCCGTAAACAGGGGGTAGGTGCTCCAGCCCTACCCGACCCTACCCCGTATTTCTAAGCGAGTCACTCACTCAGTTACGATAAGAACACGAACCAATCGACCAGCCGAACAACGCGATCCGTCTATTAGTTATTACCTTGGGTGATTCACGCACGTAGCGCGTGGAGCGGTTCGAGCGTTGCGAGCTCTTGGAACTGGTGGACGGCCGCCGGATCAGCAGCGCAGGGACGCCGGGCAGCTCCGACGAGGAGCTCTTGCGGACCGCCCCCGCGGACTCCTTGCTCGGCGACGTTTTAGAATGCTGCATCGAGCCTCGTCTCGAGGATGGCTTCGAGGATGGCTTCGAGCCGGCTTTAGAGCCAGCTTTTGATCCGGTTTTCGAGGCGGTCTTTGAGGGGACGCTGCTCCGCCGTCCCTTGCCATCTGCCTTGTCGGCCGCGCTACTGCTCTCCGGCGACTTTTTGGACTCGGAGTGCCGGCGCTTCTTGGACTTGTTTGTGAGAACACTCGCCTGCCTGTGCGCAGACGAGAGGCGTCACTTGCAACTTATCAGCTGCGTAAACAAAGAACTGCGCATTCGTTTTAGAGTACCCCACCAAAAAAATTCGGGAGATTCCACGCATTGCGGGAATAGATTTCATGCGAAGCAGTCCTTCCCCTGGTGAGAAAGTCGCGAAACATCGATAGGGTATCCGCACGCCTTTTGATCCCGGAGGTGTTTGTTCTGGCGAGCTCGGTTGTCCCGGATCCCGCCGCAAGCAAAGCTCTGTCTGTCCTCTCAATCCCCCCCCCCCCCCCCCGTTTCTACAAAAAAAAAAGTCACAGTTTCGCCACAAGGGCGAAGCAATGAATGCAATAGCAAGAAACTAATGCTATACGAAGTGAGGCTCGCCAATGGATACTCTCAGTTTGGACAGCGCTCCTGTTGCAAAGGCGGCCGAAGCAGCGAAGGAAACTAGCGTGCTTCAAGTGTAGAGCTGTGACACTTGATAGTTCGCGCTCATCTTCTGTTTGTTCGTTTAGCGGCGTCCCTTGAGCTCAAGTGACTTTCGTACGCTCAGTAACATGAGCGCGGATATCACGGTGAAAGGTCGAAACATCCCTGTTCCCCTCACCACGAGAAAACCGCGCAAGCAGACAGGCAAGGTTCCCTCTGCGCAAATATAAGAAGGGCAAGGTTCTCTCTGCGCAAATATAAGAAGACACAAACGAACTCGCCGACGACTTTTAAATGCACCCGTCGTGCTCCTAGCACCATCTCACTGGTAATGAAGAAACGTTTATTATCGCCTGCCGTCTCTGAGTCCGTCCAGCCGTAAAGGATGTGTATATAACGCTCGCCGTTAGCTACGTGGATGATCTGCGTTTCGTGGCGTAGTGGATAGCGCCACTCGCTGCGGAGCAAGAGGTTCCTGGTTCGATTCCGCGCTTCGGAAGCATTTTTCTGAATTATTTTTTCTTTGGGCCTTTTACATATATATACATACTTATACATATACGGTGCATGACGGCGGCGTCGGCGACGGCAAAATCCAGCCGAGACTCTCCATATAATTGCTATCGCAATAAAACGGCAGAGTGGTAACACAGGAAAATAAAAAAAAGGTCCATCGCTATGATCGATGAGCCCGAGATATTATTCGCGTAGATGCTGTCTACATAGGTATAAGGATCGAAGTTGCGGCAGCCGACTTGGTGCGTTTTCTGCGCGTTCACTTAATCGACTAAAAAGAAAAAGCGGACAATTGCCTCGGAAGAAAACATATCTTTCGCCTTAGCGTCGTCTTGGGCGAATGCATATGGACCGTGTGGTTTTTTGGAATCAATAATGCTACATTTACTCGGCAAAAACCTATCAGCGAGGCCTCTGAGCTGTACGAGTCCAGATGGACGAAGTCCAGGCACATCCACGTACACCCAACACGACCACGACGGCTGACACCATGCTTAAACCTCTCTCTCTCTCTCATATACAGCTATTTCTGGTATTTTTTCTCGGTAACTTTGCAAAATAGAAATTGCTCTAAAATTCTGGCACGGTGAAGCATGCTGACTTCCACTAATTTCCAGTGACCCGGAACGATCTCTGGAAGTGTTCACTTGCGCGAAGATACCGTGTTTCAACATTGAAAATCCTGAGCATAACGCAGTAAGTTACCTGGAGTCACCGGGCGAGCCTGCAGCGGCTGCGACCGACTGCTCCTTGGATTCTGCTTTGGTTTCGGCGACTCGTTCCGCGGCTCCCGGAGGCGAGGTTTTGGCGCTTTCTGCTGCAGCCTTCAAGGCAAAATACAAATAGGATGATAGAGAGTTGTTGGGGCACTTACCCATGGAACGCCATTATAAGCGATGCTCACGATTTCTCCGACCAAGCTAAGGAAAGCACGTATAATCACCAAGTTTGAAAGCTTACCCCGAGTTCCAATTTATCAGAAGCTTAGCGTAGTTGATACACTAAGTGCGTAAGAAAGAATGACCACGTCTTTTTGTGGGCAGGCGACTTTCCCCGTCAGTAGACCAAGCCTCCTGCACAGCCCCTGTCTTGTTTTTCCTACATAGTTTTTGTCTGACGCTGTATTCGCGCAAATATCTCTTTTGCCGGCTTTGTTGCAATCCGAATGAGTCTTCAGATGGCCGCCGTTGACCGAGCTGTTTGTTTAATCGTACATTCGACTGGTGGTATTCGAGCACTTCAGGGGGCTCTGGCGGCGCGCGGCCCGTTCGGATGGTTGAAATCGAGCGCTCCGTATACGACGTTCGGCTGGTTCTTTTAGATTGCCACTCCCCAGCACGGAGCGCTCTGAGGCGCTCTCACTTTGACTTCGGAGCTCGACCGGCATTTGATCACGTGAGTACCGCGCCTCGTGTGTTTGCAACAAAAGACGCGGCAAAGTATTTACTGTTCCGGCCTCGCAATAGATCTCGCGGGCGGCTGCGCCGTGACTGCCCACTCGGCTCGGTCGCGTCATCTGGCTCGGATCCGTTCTTTTTATTTATTTCATATTGTACATAATACTGATAACAAACACTTAATGGACCTGTAACCAAAAGCTAGTTGTGGGTCCGATACAAAAGGATAGGAAATCCTAGCACACCATGGAATAGAAAAAAAAAAAAACCGGAAGTTGTAACATTAGCAATGAACAAAAAATGTCATTTTTGATTTCTCATATTGATGTGTAAGTAATTAAAAGATCAAGCGCGGCCTCTACATTGTTTCAATCTGCGTGATGGCGCGGTGGCGCCCTGCCAAACCTGCCATGACCGTCTACGGTGAAATATTGTACTTGGGAAAAAAAGACACGGGCAGGCAAAGGCGTGCGCAGGGTCCTTCATAAGGGGGCGCGGGGGGGGGGGGGGGGGCAGGTTTCACCGCCGACTTCCCTCCCCCATTCCCGTTGGTCGAGTCCGAAAGAAAATGAGCTCCTGAATGGACGGAAAAATTAAAACGAACCAATCACGTGCTTCTCATAAAGGCCTGTCTTTGGTCCGTGGCTTTCCGGGATAAGAGTGGGAGGTAAACAGATCTTTGAAAGCAACATCAATGGTCCTTGCTCGCCATTACCCTAAAATAACATGCGTAGCCATAAACGCACATTAAGAAATGCCGTGTTAGATGATTAAGGGGGGGGGAGGGGGTGAAGGTGGACGAACTCCTCATGCCCCCCCTCCCCCCTCCTGTGCGTACGACTATGCGGAAAAGATAGGAGAGACGCACAACTTTCTATCCTGTCCGTGTCTTTGTTCGTAGTACAATGTTTCACAGTATTCACCATAGCCAACTGGCAAAGCTACCAATGCTTCGCGTCTACGGGAGTATTGGAGCACACCCACAAAGTGCACTCACTGTCTTTGTCGGTGAACCGGAAGCGGCTTGGTGCTGCCCTTCGCCGGCACTCTGCTTCCGTTTGTCATGGGTGGCCGTGTCCAGGCCAGGCATTTGCGGCACGCTTTCTTTGTGGCTGGCGCCCGCGCCCGACTCGAGGATGCTACCCTGCTTGGCGCTCGGCTCGACAGTCATGGTTTCCTGGTCGCACATCTGCCGCTGGCGCCGCAACCGACGCAGCAGCACCCACACGAGCGCGGCCACCAGGCCGGCGCAGATGGAGAACAGCGCGAAGGAGAGTACGTTGTGGAACGAGTCGTCGCTGAAGAACGGCATTGTGGCTGACGGGGCAACGCACGCTGATCAGCGATTAGGCTCGGCTGCGGATGAACAGACTTGACGTACAGCGGTTTTTGAGCCTGTCGCGTGACAGAGCACGCGCAATGGCACGTTTACGGCTCGAGCAACTTCTTCCAACTCAACCATGTATTTTCGTACCTTCTCGCGCCTTAAGCCATGGTGTAAACCCACTACGAGGACTCGGTCAAGAAGCCGGTGGTTAGACGAAGGGTGGATGGAAAGCGTAAGAACAGCAGTAAGGCAGTGCTAGGCAGAATTATGGCGGGCCACAACTTTAATTGAGGGCCCTGCAGTTTTATGACCAAGGCTCCGGTCTCCCACGTCGGAACGTTCGGGCCTTGCCTAATCGCCACTTCGGGGTACTGCTGCACGGCCCAGATTTGGTCGGCGAGCTCTGAGCTGTGCAGGGCATCGGCCCACCTCGCCAAGAGAACACCGAGATTAATGTATTTAGTATTTGCCTCTCATTTCCAGAGCATGTGTTTGGGTGGGGCAGGTTCCGAAGATCTTGTAGGTGTTGTCGTGATAGATCTCACGGTATAATCTATGATATGCTGACGGGTTTGGATAAGTGTCAGTCTGAAGCTGCCTTCAGGGGGTAACTTGGGCTCTGCAAACCATGTTGTTAACTGGAAGGTCCTGAGATATTTCATAGGGAAGCTGTATATGACTAAATCATTCCGCTGGGTAGTAAGCGGAAACGTATGCGCCACAGTGATTGGGCCAACCCCACTACTGACCACTGGTCCACTAAAAATGAATGAAACGCACTGGGCGTGAAAAACCCACGTCTGTGCCACACGAAAGACAAGACCACGCTTGTCTCGGCACAAAAGACGCTTGCTGCTCAAATGAAAAACTTTAGAGGAGCATATGCTAAATTGAAGAACTTTCTGGACAGCCATTTCGGATTTCGTTGCAAGCTGTGGGATCGGCTACGGTTTGAAATTTTCTGCCACTTCGGTGTCGTGTGCTAAACGCCTTAGCTGGTCGTCCAGCGACAGAGGGTGGTACGGGTCCTCAGTTCTTTATTGTGGCCTGTCTGGCACCACGTCGGACTATGACAACCGTCGTTCCTTTATGTTAGCTACATTTTATTTCTATTTAGCTTCGCTTTAGGAGTTACATATATACTTCCTGCGACTCTTCAAGAATTACCTTAACTCTAAAGTATCCGACGCTTGCTTTCACGGCGAATGGCCCCGATACAAAATGACGTTGAGATGATGAAGCTTACTATTGTTTTCGCACAAGTTATCGCATGCGAGTGACCATATTGTTATTGTAACACTTTACAGGACGCCCTAAGTTTGCCAAGGTACCAGGCTTGAGTAGCCAAGAAGCTGACCGCTTGCGTAGCGTGCAGTGTTGTATCGTATGTAACTGATAGAAAGTTTACCAAATTGAATCTGTCATGAATATGAATATAATGAGAACATGCTGTCAAGGATATGTAGGAGGCGAAGAAAGGCGGAGTCAGCGTGGCGTTAAGTGTTTAGTTTTTCTTATTTGAGGATTTCACTGATACTCTAGATGAGATCAGTGAAGCCACGCCACATAAGGCTGACTAGCGAGTGATCCTACGAAAGCGCTTTATAGCTGTTCAATATCACCTCCTTCGATACTAATAAAGATGCAAAAACACCTTCGAGCTTCGCACATGTGACCGGTGTCCTCAAAATTTTGAAGTTGCATCTAGATAAGCGACCGGATCAAGGGCTGTATAGATTTGAGGCACTGTTCAATGCAATGTTATGTAGAATGTTTTTTAGTTGAGTTAGGATACACATGATAGCAAAATCTAGGGCCATCGCGTGTTGAAGCGTCCGTTATAAAACTTCCATAAATATCTGGAACATTTTTCCAACAGGTTCTATAGCACAAACGGAGTGCGAACTGCAGTACTTGACTAATATTTCATGAGCTTGCGCGGACTAAACTGTGGTCTTTGCACCGCAAGCAAGCCTTTCATGGAAATAAGCTTTCGTAAGAAGCCTTTGTGCAACCTTAGGGCATTGTGAAACATGATTTCTTTTGCATTTTAGAAATGAACTACAACGAATGTATGTATGAATTTCGAATAAGCGCGCACCCACACTATCGTCATTTCTCCTAAAAAGTCACACTTTCGCCTCAAGGGCGACGCAATGAACGCGATAGCAAGAAATGGGAATGTCACAGGAAGAACGGCAAGCAGCTAGAAACTTGCTGCTCGTTGATCAAACACAAAGGACGCAGGGAAATAAAATAGACAAGGCGAGTGCGAACTAACAACTGTCACAGCTCGACACTTGCAGCACGCTGCTCGAACATCAGCGAACGACGCAGTAAAAGAACGCACAGGTGCACGCAGGACGAGCGCGAATTGTCACAGTGGTGACTTCAACTAACTCTTATTTTAGGTCTTCTAGCCTAGCAGCTCACTCCTTTCTCAAACGCGGCTGCTGCAGCGAGCAAACTGACCTTCATGTGGTCTATAGCTTCAACGCAAACTTTACGATGAAAGCACAAGACGTACAAAACTACCCTCAAGAGATAAGCGCGCGAGCATGGTCGACGATGTTCTCTATGTCAAAGTTAAAGTCGGAGGCGCAATTCCCAACACTGGCGAAGCACTCTGATAGATTTAGAATTGGGGACCCAAGAAATTTGCGAGCAGCCGGGGCGCTTTCGCAGAGCGCAAGCCATTCTCGGACGTCAAAGAAATTGCGCGACGAAAACATGGAGAGAGGACAAGTACAAACACAGCGCAAACTTTCAACCAGCAAGTCCGTGCATCGTGGCCTCGGTCCGCAAGCTCTCCGCTGCAAGGTCATCACGATTTTCAATTCACGGTTCCATAGATGGTACACAAGCCGTGGAATAACGCGATCAAAAGTAAATAATAAAAAGTTAGACACTGAGAAAGTAAATTATAACAAATTTTGATAACAATTATTCAGAAAGAAGCAGATATAAGGACCTTACGGTTCACAACCCTCTCAGCGTTATCTTCAGGACACAGCCCTTAAGTTATGTGTAGCAGCCAGTCATCAGACTATCTCGTCTTCTTAGGCTTCGCCAAGTAAGACTGCTAAACCAAATGAAGAAACAGTGCACGATCTCTTACACTGAACGATCACGACCCTTTAGTGGAACCCGTACTACACGCCTGAGCTTTGGGAGTGAGCCTTAGCCAGCCCCACCCTCGAAGACCAGCGCCAGCTGATAGGGAGTGCTCTCGATGCGCCGAAAGCCTTTGATTTTCTGTAAGGGGGAGACCACCCTGAAGATGACGCTTAAATAATATCCGAAATAAACATGTTTATTCTGTTTCTGTCTGCAAGATGTGATAAAGTCAGAGCATTGGTGGGCGCAAAGGCACTTGAAAGGGGTTTATTATTTCGCATTGGCTTCGCACCATGGTTACGGATTACGTGACTAACCGGCATGCCGCGTAGGTGCTAATTCAAAGCCACATCCTGAAAGATGGGGTTGGACAGTGCGAAAGCGGTGATCTGACGAGTCAATATGGCGCGCTGTCCGCTAAAGACTCGGCTTCAGACTGTGCCGAAGGTACTGCGATGCATCACTTTTGTACAACCGTCAATTCGAGAGTCTGCTCAGCATTTATCATGTCCACTGTGCTCCAGTGCATCAATCCTATATCAATCTAGGGCCTTCTTCAAATTGACCAGACAATGCCATGACGAATCTACTTTATATGAAACCTTATGGAATCTGCTCCAGGTTGTGCAATCAACAACACTGTGACCCACCTCTTTTGTCCGCTGTCCGCCACACTCCATCCGTATACGTTGAGAAGGTGCGTCATTTTTGCGTGTCATCTCCTCAAGGTTGAGCACACACGCTATGACGCATTGCTCCGTCATAGCATGTCATCTGCTATAGGCTCTGCTTTAGATTGAGCCGACAACACTACGGCACATCAATTTGATATGTCATCAGCCAAGGCTTGCTCAGGATCGAACACAGAACCTTCTGACTCATCCATCTTATTCGCCATCTGCCATAACGAGCTGCTTCAGAGTGGCGAGACAATGTCTTGACGCATCTCTAGGCTGTGTTCATAGCATTGAGTCTACGATGTGTTTCCCGCTCTGCACTAGCTTCCCGCGCATCCAGTCCGCGAAAGTATCTCCGTAGAGATTTGTGTCTCAAAAGGCGAGCATCACTGAGCACTGGATTTAGCACCACCGTGTGTGCCATTACATGTGCACATCTACCATTTGCTTGGTGTCTTCTCGAAACTCACCCGAAAAGGCCTGCATCAATTACGCCTGTTTCTTGCCAGCTGTTCTTTCTTGCCAGCAGTCACGTAATCCGTAGCCATGGTGCGAAGCCAATGCGAAATAATATACCCCTTTCAAGTGCCTTTGTGCCCACCAATGCTCTGACTTTATCACATCCTGCAGACAGAGACAGAATAAACATATTTATTTCGGTATTATTTAAGCGTCATCTTCAGGGTGGTCTCCCCCTTACAGGAAATCAAAGGCTTTCGCCGCATCGAGAGCACTCCCTATCAGCTGGCGCTGGTCTTCGAGGGTGGGGCTGGCTAAGGCTCACTCCCAAAGCTCAGGCGTGTAGTATGGGTTCCACTAAAGGGTCGTGATCGTTCAGTGTAAGAGATCGTTCACTGTTTTCTTCATTTGGTTTAGCAGTCTTACTTGGCGAAGCCTAAGAAGACGAGATAGTTTGATAACTGGCTGCTGCACATAACTTAAGGGCTGTGTCCTGAAGATAATGCTGAGAGGGTTGTCAACCGTAAGGTCCTTCTAATCTGCTTCTTTCTGAATAATTTTATGAAAATTTGTTAAATTTACTTTCTCAGTGTTTAACTTTTTATTATTTACTTTTGATCCCGTTATTCCACGGCTTGTGTACTATCTATGGAATCGTGAATTGAAAATAGTAATGACCTTGCAGTGGAGAGCTTGCGGACCGAGGCCACGATGCACGGGCTTGCTGGTTTCACCCAGTGGTAGACTGTATTCTCACTTTATATCAATGGGTTACCATCTTCGTAGGGATGACTCAGCACCCTCGAAAAATGGTAGCAACGGCAGCATTTACTACGCCCTTAACATGTTTACGATCTTTCGGTAAAGTTTTATACAGTAGAGGTAGTAAATCGTTTATACTTAGCGTGTCAAAGTTTGTAGAGGTTACTACTTACATACGCGAAGAGTTAGTCAATGTCACTACCTCTAACGGCTGGTATGTTAGACTTGTAATTGTGACAGTATTATGAAAAATTTTGCCAAACTATATTTTCCTCAGTTACGTTCGGATACGTGTGCCCTGACTGCTACGTCAGGGCACACGTATATGCCAGTATTTAGGCATAAACATCCGGGTCCAAAACATCAAATGCAAGTCTGAGTTCATGGTTAGCTCACCTGTAAACGTGTTCTACCACGAAGTAGGGCTATATATATCCTTTAGGTTGCTTTTAGAGTGTCAGAGTTAGAGTGTAGAGTGTTAAGAGAGAAATAAATAAATAATTAAATATTCTAAGGGTGTCAGTTTGGTCTTTATTTACCGGGTAATCACATGAAGAGACAACACCGTAGCGGTCTGACTTTTTTATTTGGTCTATTCGGGGTAGTAAGGTTACTCACTTTGTATTACCCCCTACTACTTCCCTGTAGGTACTAGCTCTAAGTAGTATGTGTCGTGGTAGTAAAGTAACTAACTCTGCAGTTACTTACTGCCTTCCGTTGCTAGGCACGTAATAATTATTGTGACAAAAGCTTACTAGCTCAAAGTTAGTAAATACCACGAATTTTGTAGAGTGTGGCCAGTAGCAGTGTCTCGTCCATCAGGCGTGGCCAGCATAAAAAACCAGATGGCGGCCGTACCAAGCCGCCCTACCATTCCATTCGCGAAATTCTCATGCATCCTAAGAAGTTTTAAATGCGAAGCATTTCTTAGCGAACTTCTGCGACTGTGAGCGTATCTATTTATCTATCTATCTATCTATCTATCTAGCCGCCTACGACTTTGTGCTCTCCTGGTCGCTTGGTTAATCGAATGTGCACCAAAACTGGTATGGCGTAACATGACTGTATGACGAACATAAATGACAAGTCATAACATGAAAATCATGACACGCATGTCATGTACAGCATGACTTACGTGCCACACTCATGGAGCGCTGGCCGCCGTTTCGCTAGCTTTATCTACCCCGAAATTGGTATTGCGCGACGTGACTGTGTGACGAACATAAAAACACGAGTTAATATGAAAATCATGACACGCATGGCCATGTACAGCATGACTTACGTGCCACGCTCATGGAGCGCTGGCGGTCGTTTCGCTAGCTTGATCTACCCCGAAATTGGTATTGCGCGACGTGACTGTGTGACGAACATAAAAACACGAGTTAACATGAACATCATGACACGCATGTCATGTACAGCATGACTTACGTGCCACGCTCATGGTGCGCTGGCGTCCGTTTCGCTAGCTTGATATACACCAAAATTGGTATCTTGGAACTTGACTGTGTGACGAACATAAATAACAGGAGTTAACATGAAAATCATGACACGCATGTCTTGTACAGCATGACTTACGTGCCACGCTCATGGGGCGCTGACGGCCGTTTCGCTAGCTTGATATACACCAAAATTGGTATCTTGCGACTTGACTGTGTGACGAACATAAATAACAGGAGTTTACATGACAATCATGACACGCATGTCTTGTACAGCATGACTTACGTGCCACGCTTATAGGGCGCTGGCGGCCGTTTCGCTAGCTTGATATACACCGAAATTGGTATCTTGCGACGTGACTGTGTGACGAACATAAATAACACGAGTTACCATGAAAGTCATGACACACATGTCATGTACAGCATGGCTTACGTGCCACGCTCATGGTGCACTGGCGGCCGTTTCTCTAGCTTGACCGACCCCGATGTTGGTATTGCGCGACGTTACTGTGTGACCAACATAAATAATAGGAGTTAACATGAAAACTATGACACGCATTTTCCTGAATGACATACAAGACGATGTATGCAGCTCTTTGCTGGCTGCTTCGCATTACATCGATTCCCGCAATGCGTGGGATCTGCCGGCTTTTTGAATGAAAGAATCAACCAGCAACTGAGTATGGGCAATATCCCTTGTAGGTATGAAGCGGAGTTTATTGCAGCAGCAAGAACAATATTTAAGGGGACGTATAGACAGGGTAAATTTGATACTATTGGCTTGTGGCTTTAGTCTTTCAGTGAACATAGAAGAGGCTGCTCTTGATGGTCATGATGGATACGCGCAGTTACGATATCATGTATCTATTCTTTTACATCGCGCGATATCTTTATTTGGGCATACGAACAAATTTCCAGAAAGAAAATAACGCTGGTAAAGAAGAACACCTGCTTCTCCAGCAGCGTTTTCGCGTAGCTGCGCAACAACGTTTAGACAGTGGGCTCGAGGCTCTGGCCGATTCATCATCCGGGTTGTCATCAGAACAAAGCCTTCGTTGCATGTCGACTGCGAAAGCAGTTGGAAAAATCTACATGGAACGATTTCTTTTTCTGGTATCCAAGAAAGCAATGCTAAGGGAAGCAAGATGTGCATATGTTTGAGTGAGCTGGTTGGCTATGCTCAGCGGCGGACATTGGAATTGGGAATCCTGTCTACCAATGCCGAGTCATTCTGTATAAGCTAAATCATACTGTGTCATGTGAGCGTCACTTGCGAGGCGCGCCTGTTTTCTGGTTAGAGTTGACCGTGCGTTGGGTTCCTTGACGATGTAGATGGGGCAGAACGCATTATATGTAAAAAAAAAGTTTTATTTTCGAGGCAAATAGTACAGGTCCTGAGAAGCTACAATCAATGCAAAAATTTTAAGGAAATCTTAAGAAGTTTTAAGGAAACGCTTACGAAGTTTCATGCAAAGTGCACTGCATTCAAACGGATTTGCTGTTAGCCTTTACTTTGCGAATGGTAAAATACAAGATTCCGATCAAAAATACGCAAAGATGCAAGCACGTTGACGGCAACAACATCCAGTGGGTTCTCAAAATCTAAAATACTCGAATTCTGCTCAAAATTTTCTAATTTTTCAGCATTTTGAGAGCTCAGCAAAGGAAGATTTGTTATTGCGGGGATGGTATGTAATTGTACAGATAACAAACATAAATCTTAAAGTACAGGGGGGATTGAAAGAAACGCGAACAGCGCTGCGCGCTCTTTTAATCACGCTCTGACCTTGGTGGCACTAAAGAGACTCTAGATGGTTCTTGATTTTATTATGGTTGACTCTAGTGGTTTTTTTATCACCATCCAGGCTACAAGTGCTTTAAAATAAATGCGAAAAAGCAGCGAATGCAGACGCCACATCTTCGCGTTTCTTTCCATCCCTACTGTATGCGTGCATGTCGCGGAAATTAAGTTTTGTAGAGAATATTTGAAACCAGGAAAAGCTTGAAGACTGCACGCATAATATGAAAACAAAAGGTTTTGCATTTTATTTTATTATATATACAGAAAACATCAAGCTGCTAGTTATTTTACATTATATAAGGAAACACAAGTATTTTGCAATTTATTTTTATTTATAGCCGTAATTTGAAAGAGCTAATCTATATTCGAGACCGTTTGATGTTTGCTCAGCGTATCTGACATTCAAACAATTCTAGGTTTGGCTGAAACTTCGTTAAGGGCATACCAATAAATGTACATTCACGCCTGCCCATTGTTTATATTGCTGATGCACTTTCTCAAGCAAGTGGTTTCGTATTAGTCATTGCGGTTGTTCGGATTGCTGTCTTACGCTTTGAGTTTATAGCCAAGTTGCAACTTTGCGTCTTCACGCATATTTTTCAAATCCCCATCACCCATGCCTATTCTCGTGAATAGAAACAGTGACAGGTTGTACGAATGAGGTCAACCAGCTTTCCCGAGGGGCTCTCTTTGTGAACTTTGATCCAGAGGCAATTTCCGGAATAATTCCTAACCTGGTCAGTACAAGCAGCCAATCGGACCAGTTCTCACAAATATATATCGAAAGACTTCAAAAACGGTCGAATTTATAGACATTTATTTACAGAACAAAAAAGCACAGAAGCACGTTGTGCAAATGCTATGCATGCAAACATTTTAACTTCAGCCGTTTCGTCGAAGAATGGCTGCATAAAACACGATGCTTCTTTCGAAATTTTCGGAATTATTAAGCGAGCGTTTCGGTCGGCAGGCCCTTCAGAAGCTGGAAAACGATGCTCCTGTTCTCGTTGCTCATTATTTGTGAGAAATCCTGCAAGGGGCATTAAGTGTCACGAAAGAGCAAATTGTGATGCCCCCATTTGTATAGCAAAGCTAGAAGGAAATCTAAATAAATTTCAATAAAAGTGTTAGCTGGCGAACAGTCCTTCCTGGTCCTAGTCCTGGTTCCAGACAAGTCGAATTTTTCTTTCCAAAAAATCCGCGTTCATTTCTTTGCAGTTTCGTGCCACAAACGGGCGGTTTACAAATTGATTCTTTCGTGTCTCGTTGTTGTGCTAACTGTTGCTCAACGATGGCATGTAGAAACACAGACGCTCGGCGCTGTTGGTAGCGCAAAGTAACAAATGTCAAATGCTGAAACAAGATCGACAAAGAAGGAGCGACGCATATTTTAAAGAAACTTTTGCCAAAAGTTAACCCGTGCAGTGCCCTGTCTGGCTGGGTAAAATTACGAGAAGAAAGACTCTCCAGCCATGTTTAGTTTTCATAATAACTGATCCAACGTTTCGTGGCCAATTCGGTCTCTTCTTCAAGGGCTGTCTCAGAGTTAACCCGTAAAGAAGAGGCCGAATTGGCCTCGAAGCCTTGGGTAAATTTTATTAAATTTTAAAACTATACTTTCCCGGAGAGTCTTCCTTCTTGTTGCTAGTGGGTATGTACAAAGTTTGCTCGAATTCGCAGCATTATGAAGCTTAGTGTGTCTGCACAGTAGTGCTACACAATGTAGTTCTTAAGAACGAAAATACGGCATCACCACGGCATCAATCGCTTTACGGCGAACGGATTGCGGTAGTACGGATACGCGAGGTACGGGTCAAAAGTTGTCGGATGTTCCCGGCCGCCGAACCGACCCGTCCATCTTGGATAGGTCTGGCCGTAAAGAGCCGGATAGCCGAAAGCACCGTAAGCGAGTGCACCAGCCCAGGGACCGTGGTATCCTCCGAAGCCACGCAGACCGTAGTGCCTGCCACGCCAACGAGAACGAATGTCTCCGTAGTCGATTCCGTATCGACTTACACGGGACCGACCGCCGTAGCGCGGGAAGCCGTAATCGCCGCCAAAGTGAGTTCCGTGAGGAACGCCTTCCATGGCTCTGGGAATGTTGACTACGTCGTACGTTTCATCTCCTGGAAAGACGAAATAATAAAAGCAAATGATTGGGCTAGGAATAAGCAAGGAAGGCGGGCTTCATAGTAAAGAAATGTGACACTGTAAAATATTTTCGGAGCATTTTCAAAGAGTGCAGGAAAGTACCGAGTGCGAAGAAAGTTGAGACAGGGGCGGATGGCCTTGAAGTAATTGTGCAGAGCTCAACACGCTTGTCTAGAACGCTTGAGCGGCGCGCTCCGGGTGACACAGGCGACTTCTACCGACTACGCCTGGTTTACGTTAGCCTACATCTAATCGCGCGTCATTGGTGGAAGCGCATGCGTAAATGTTGCCTACGTGGTCATGTGCGTACGTGTAAATGTGGTCACAAAATATTGAACGCAAAATATTGAACGCAAGCTTTCGACTACCCAAAACCATATTCAACTTCCCGCGTTCAAACACCAGAAAAAAAAGTTACATTAAGTGAAATCTTGCTCCCTAACAGAATGTTTACGGTCAACGATTGTTAGAATTCTTTGGAGCAGAGTATAAAAGTATTTATTCTTTCTTATTCTTGAGACGGAAAGGCGCACTTCAGGTTGATGAAAGCACCGCAGGGCTGATGATGAAAGTGCCGAGAATGTGAAACCTGATGGTAGGAAGGCACGATGAGAGCTGACGGTGGTAAACAGCTCCACTAACGTGAAACCTCGGGAGGTGCGAAGCACCGGTGTTTCCCATAGCCAACGTACAGTCCAGTGTTCCAGTGCGACTGCAGCGCCTGAACGCAACGCCTAGTGGATAAAGAGAGCAAGAGGATAAAAAGAGCTCTGTACTTATAAATCCGACGGACATTTCTTAGACTGGATCTATATCTTTAGACTGGTGTGCTTTATATCTGACTTGGGCGTCATGAGTCGGGAAGCGTCGTTCAACAAAGACCTGGCGGGTCCTAAAAAACAGAGGTAACATTCCAAATGAATTAAATAAGATGCTAAATATCAAAGATCCTCTTAAAAATGATTCGAACCAGCGCCCGCGGCGTTACTAAAGGGCATCGTTCCTTGGGGTCACACCAGCCGAAGTGACGCGTGGGACAATCTGCTTGACATGTGTCTAAGCAAGGAGAGTGTCCAGTGAGTCATTGGTGACGAGTGACACTATCAAAATCACATTTATATCGAATAAACCTCAGTATTTAGTTCAGCACTGGTCCTGTGTGTGCGTGTTATGTCCTCGCCTTTCACGTTGATTAACTTTGCAAGATGTCGCACCAACGTGCCTAAACAAATCACTCCTTTGCCAATGAAGGCGCGTGCGCGGGACCTCAAACCCGTGAATCTGTAAATCCAGAGCTTAAGGACCTCCTTTGCTTAACCCTTTGACACGCCATGTACCGAATTGTGTACATCACTTGTGTTTGTTAGTTGTATCGACTAGTGGCTAAGAGCGAGCCAGATACATTCAGCTTGGGATGAATTGAGCCTCCTGCGTAATAAATTTGTCTTCATTTAACTTCATTTTGCAGCGCACTGTTGCATACGATTACTTTGCTGAAGGCATAACCACGTTCGACGAGTCGTTCAATATGCCGCTTCCGGCGAGCCACCGTCTAATGTATAACTTTTCTTTGCTCAAAATTGACATAACCGAAAATGAATTCGCGCTGTATTTCTAGCTTGAGATTTCATTCTACTTATGCAAAAACAAGGCATGAATGACTTCAGAATAAATAGATATTTAATTACAATTTAATTGGGATAATTACTATAACACATAAATTAGCGTATCATGACATTATCCTTGTTGCAGTAGAATATCGGGTGCCTTGAAAAAACCTTGACGCATTTACAGACAATTCTTCATAGGTGACGTCTAAAAGGGTTAAGGGCAAAGTGGGGTGGGCAGTTTTGTTCTAGGCGAAGCGGTTGCCGAACCAACATTTGTGTTTGTGCTTGTTGTGTGTCTGTAATTGTTCTCGTGTTTTACGTGCCGAAAACATTCTAGAATCGAGGTATCATTGTGAAGCGCGTCGTAGTTGGGGACTCCGGGTTAATTTTGACCTCCTGGGTTTCTTTAATAACGTGCACCATAATCGAAGTGAACGGTGTTCTTGCATTTCAGCCCCATCTAAATGCAGCCCACCCGACGTAACATGCATGTAACTAACAAGGCGTGGGTGTGGGCGGTTTGTATGCATATATATAGTGAAGCATGCATTATTGATTAAGAGGAATCATCGTTATTTTCTTGTGCTGATGGCTGATAAACGTTATTATTATTATTATTATTATTATTATTATTATTATTATATTATTATTATTATTATTATTATTATTATTATTATTATTATTATTACAGAGGTAGCAGTGCACATAGAAAAAGCTGCGAATATGGCAGAAAGCATGTGTCATAACCAGTAATAAAACAGCAAATCCACTCAAAGAAAGTCAACACGAACGATATTTCGTGGGACGTATTTCTTACCGTCATCTTGGTAGACGCCGTTACCGTCATTCACGACTTCCTGCTGTCCTGCGGAAGACGATAAACCGGGGTAGCCTTGTAAGCCAGCCCACGGGTTTACCGAAGGAAACGCGCCCTGCGAGTTCCACAACGGCTGAGCTAGGGCTATGGGCAGTGCCAGCAACAAAATGTGCCTTGCTGCCATGGTGACGAGCCGGTAATGCCGGCGCCGACTGATTGACAAGAAACAGTAGGCGCATAGATTGCGTGTGCTCTATAAATTCATGCGGAACTCGCGCAATGCGCGAGAGCTTGCGTAGTCTCGAAAGTTCGTATCACGCATTACCTCTCCATTTCCCTCTCTCTCTCTCTCAGCAGCTGCTCCAATTGTGGCGGTCGCACGTGGATACACAATAGGTTTAAGTTCGTATTATAAACGGCACTGACAGGTCATTCCTCAACGTCTCAGTTGAGATAGTTGTCCTGAAGTCATTCTCGTGTCAAACTAGCCGGACATAGAGCTGATCTTGCTAACGTAGATGAAAGGCATACGGCAAGGACACGAGGAGCCCTAAATTAAGTCACATAGTATAAAAGACTGAGAATGGCATGATTTATTCTCGAAAGCCTACCTGCAGTCGAGAAGGCCAATAAGCCTTTTTCGCAATGCAACGGCGCGTGCGACCCTCTCCCAGTGGAAAAGTCTCGAAACGTCCTTTCATATCGTAGGCTTTCAATATAGCGATACCAGTCGTCCCGTCCCCTACCAAAACTATGCCAAAACGCCAGAGGGCCGCACAGGAAAATGTGAAAGGCGGATCAGGACGCATGACGCCCAGTGAAGTGGCGATTGCCTTTCACAGAGTACAAAAACAGTTATCTATGAACGGCCTTGCCGCAATTCTCGAGCCAGGTAAATGTTTCCCGGCTATTGCGACTCATATTACATTTTGATAAAGTTAACCTTCATTTGTAAGGCGAACTTTGAGTCATACATTGCACGACACGAACTAAATTCGACGAATTGTAACGGTTCCGCGGCATACATTTCGTCGACGATGCTTGAAAGGCAAAACACGGTATTGAAAAACAAAAAAAAAATGGAAAGAATTTTGGAGCTTCTTGTGGCATATCGTTCGCATATTTGTTAAGGTGGGCCAAACACGTGCGTTTTTTTTTATTGTGTAAGTTCGCGTTCCTTTTAGCAGCGGGAGGTCTAAGAAAGGTATAAAGTTTGCAGGTAATACATAATGGAAGGATTCTTTTGTAACGATTACTCACATATTGCGCTTTTAGGGCTCAGGTATATTCAGGGAAAGCGTCGCAAAAGCAAGCGAACAGTTGTTCTGCAGTGCGCGGTAAAAGTTCGCAGATAAGACTGCATTTATTTCGCGCACCCGTGAACATAGTCCATGATTCAAGCGTGCCAGAACGATGTTCACACACACTCTCGAATCAGATACCAGATCTCTTAGATCTCTACGTATCTACCATCGGAGATAAGTAGACCGAGATACCATCTAGGGTAGGGCGGGGCAAAATGCGACAAAAATTTGAAAACTAGCGAATATTTTATTTTATTTCACTCGCTACCATGAAATGCCAATATAGGAACTTCCTTTTGGGTACAAGGTATGTGCTACATAAATATGGCCATGTTGCGACTCAACGGTTGGTTGCGACTGCTCAAAAGGTTATTTTAAAAGAAACAAAAAATACACCAGATGTCTCATTTTGCACCAACCTGCGGGCAAAACGAGACGCTGCTTGAGGCAAAACGAGACAGTGTGAAAAAATTTTATCCTTTCAGTTCTTGCAGTAGAAGCTCTTCAAATTCACTCCGTGGGCCCACACGCAGTCTTCATGAGCCCAGTCTTTGCACTCCACGCATTGAATCCAAACAGAACCCCGACGTTGTGTTGCTCCGAAACTCCTTAAAAGCATTCAGCTGCATTTTTCATGTCGTTTTTCTCCCAGGAAACTCTAGATGATATTCTCTTGTACGTCCGTACCATCCTAAACAAAAAATAGTATATATAATGAGCGTAAATAAATGTTTCACCTAATAAGACACCTATCTGAAGGCAATTCAATGCCTTTTTGTCGCGTTTTGCCCCTCTCACATGTCCGAATTAAAAAAAAAAATTGCCCTCTGACCCACGACACCAAATGAACTAAACTTTTGCTGGAATGTAGCTAGTAGTATAAAGTAACAACATAAATAGCTTACGTTGTTGTACTGACGCCGGAGTAGCTTCATGCACGGATCCGAAAATTTGGCCGAGCAGAATTTCGCCCGTTTTTAGCGGGCTCACGAACCCACTGACATCAGCCGCGCAATTTTTCCCGCGCGAACGCTGTGAGCAATCATCACTTTTACCCAAAAAACGTCGAAAACTACCGGCACCTATCGCTGAAATAGAGAAACAAAGAAACGGTACTTTTTGTATCAGCTGTAGAGGGCGGCAAAGTAAAAATGTCGCGTTTTGCCCCGCGCTCATTTTGCCCCGCCTTACCTATATCTTTAAGTAAGGCATTATGCAAATAAAAACTGGGCCCCACGTTTTCCTGCCTTGTTTTCTAGGCATGTTTACATAACGTACTTTTTTGCCATTGATAAAGTCAGTACCTGAACAATACTACGTTTTTTTTCAATTCTTGATTTCGGTAAGTGCATAGACTTGTACAATCTTTCCGTTCAGTGGTTGTGTTCTGCTTTGTGGCTGCTGCTGACATGTAAAAATGGCGAGGCCCGTCACGCTTTGTAAAATTCGCTGCTTTTTTCTTGGCATCCCCAGTTTGTCTGTACAGAATGAAACATTGGTTGGTTGGTTGGTTGATTAATTGATTGATCGATTGAAGTTATGCACGTGCCATCTATCTCACGTGTTCATCCTTGTGTATGTTCAGCCAATGAACGCAATGAATGAATGTGTATGTCCATTGCAATGGCGCCGGCGTTTATTGGTATTGAATGGGAATGACAAGAAGTAGGCAAGGAAGATACAGGTTTTTATTCTTTTTTTTTTCATTCCACGGGTATTGTAGCGGCGTTCTCAACGGTATTCCGCTGGCTTTTTGTTTTCACACATGGTGTTTTCCAAGCCTGTCTTAACAACATACTTCACATCTTCGATTCAACGTGTAGCCTACGGCTGAAGCTTGAATTCTGGCATGGTGTACGGATGTGGGATACCGGTGTACATCGTCTTCCTCGGCCTGCCTCGGCGATTCCTGTAGTCGATTCCGTACCTACTGAGCGGGCTGGCACCACCATACTTCGGGGCAGCGTAGGTGTCCGTCTCGTCAGAGGTGGTCTTGTAATTTGCTTTCTTTTCAGATTTTCTAGCTGGCTCATGCGTAAGATAGGCGAAAAAAATAACCAGAATGCGAGAATAAGTGACTCTTCAACATCATGTGTCCAAAATAAAAAAATACAGGAAAAATAATCAAAATGCGAGAATCATCGACTCTTCAACATCATGTGTCCAAAATGGAAAAATAGGCGAAAAATAATGAGAATGCGATAATAAGCGACTTTTCAACATAATGCGTCCAAAAAAAAAAAAAAAAAAAAACAGGCGAGAAATGATTAGAATGCGAGGATAAGCGACTTTTCAGCGTAATGTGTCCAAAATAAAAAATAGACGAAAAATAATCAGAATGCGAGAATAAGCGACTCTTCAACATCGTGTGTCCAAAATGAAAAAATAGGGGAAAAATAATCACAATGCGAGAATCATCGACTCTTCAACATCGTGTGTCCAAAATGAAAACGTAGGCGAAAAATAATGAGAATGCGATAATAAGCGACTTTTCAACATAATGCGTCCAAAAAAAAAAAAAAAACAGGCGAGAAATGATTAGAATGCGAGAATAAGCGACTTTTCAGCGTAATGTGTCCAAAATAAAAAATAGACGAAAAATAATCAGAATGCGAGAATAGCGACTCTTCAACATCATGTGTCCAAAATAAAAAAATACAGGAAAAATAATCAAAATGCGAGAATCATCGACTCTTCAACATCGTGTGTCCAAAATGGAAAAGTAGGCGAAAAATAATGAGAATGCGATAATAAGCGACTTTTCAACATAATGCGTCCAAAATAAAAAAAAAACAGGCGAGAAATGATTAGAATGCGAGAATAAGCGACTTTTCAGCGTAATGTGTCCAAAATAAAAAATGGACGAAAAATAATCAGAATGCGAGAATAAGCGACTCTTCAACATCGTGTGGCCAAAATAAAAAATAGGGGAAAAATAATCACAATGCGAAGAATCACGATCTTCAAATCGTGTGTCAAATGCAAAAGTAGGCGAAAATATGAGACTATAGACTTTTGTGTCCAAATGAAAACGTAGGCGAAAAATAATGAGAATGCGATAATAAGCGACTATTCCACATAATGTGTCCAAAATAAAAAATAGACGAAAAATAATCAAATGCGAGGAAATAAGCGACTAAGTTAAAAGCACATACATAGTGCCAAAATAAAAAAAAAAATAGGGGAAAAAAATGAAATAATAGGAGAAATCAATTCGACTTCAACACTCGTGTGTCCAAAATGAAAAAGTAGGCGAAAAATAATGAGAATGCGATAATAAGCGACTTTTCAACATAATGTGTCCAAAATAAAAAAAGACGAAAAGTAATCAGAATGCGAGAATAAGCGACTCTTCAACATCGTGTGGTCAAATAAAAAAAATAGGGGAAAAATAATCACAATGCGAGATTTATCAACTCTTCAACATCGTGTGTCCAAAATGAAAAAGTGGGCGAAAAATAATGAGAATCAGAGAATAAGCGACTTTTCAACATAACGTGTCCAAAATACAATCCCGGGCCTGAGTGTCCGAGAAACGACCACATGATCATGAAGCAGAGCATATTGCAGTAAACGATAATTCCAAAGGCTAATGTAGCAATATTACGGTACATTGAGAGTCATGAATTTTCGTATCGAGTGCTAATAAGGTCAGCCTTATAAGCAGTACAGTTACCTGAGTAAGATTGCCATACATGATTTCTGATGAATCCTAAAGAATACCTTAATGACTAAAGACAATGGCTGACGATTGCCATACACAAATATGTGAACAGCTGCCGTGGCGGCTAAGTAGTTAAGGTGCTTGGCTGCCGACGCGAAAGACGCGGGTTCGATCCCGGTCACGGCGGTCGCAGTTAGATGGAGGCAAAATGCTTGTGACTCGTGTACTGTGCACGGTACAGAACCCCCAGGTGGGCGAAATTACCCGGAGCCCTCCACTCCAACGTTTCTCATAGCCTTAGTCTTTTGGGACGTCAAACCCCGTAAAAAAAAAAAAAAACCCAAACCAAACAAATATGTGACCGAATTGCCCCCGCATGCCTACAGTTTTGCATGGTGACAGGATCGCACAGACCATTGTTTTTTTTTAAAGCTCGCAAAGGTACTACCCTCAGAATTGTGTTGACGTGCATGATAAAACAATTGCGATGAGATGAATGGTAACGACAGTGCTAAACTAAACAAGCTAGAAATATTATGACAGCTTGTTGTCGAGGCTAGCATACAGGTTAAGTTATCTCGTTGCGATTATTCTGTCATTTTGTTCCATAAAAAAGCAGAATATCGATCACGTGCGCACTCATTCATATTATGAGATTTGTTTTTTACTGACGGGATATTTCTGCGTCGACCTTCACGGACTTTAGATACGTTTTTGTACAGCTGCGCTTGCAGCATTTCCGGGTATTTTTCGCTTTAATTTAGGTACATGACGGTATCAGAGGAAAACACCGTTGCAATGGGCACGGAAAGAATGAAATCTAGAACCTTGTTGACAATGACCGATGGAGGCTGGTGGAACTTCCAGTGTTTTGCCGATACTGCTACAAAAATATATAAAACGTCGAAGTCAGCTTCTGCGTAGCTCAAGCCTCATGCTATGTGGCAACTATCATGACACTGTGAATAAAGTTACAGAACATCGGCCATCAGCACCGTATTCGGTGGCCTGGCGGTGGAATCTCCAGGCACCTCTAGAATCAACTTGCGTTTTGAGATGTGTATAAGGATGTTATTCGAAGAATCTGAGCCTTTTGAGTAACTCAGCTTGCATGGAAATCCGTCGAGTCCCCTCAAGAGAGCTGAAAAATTAGATTTCCTTTCTTTGGACAAAGAAACCTATAAAAGCGACGGAATAACGTCACGTCTAAACTTGAATAGTGTTAGTGAGCGCGGGTGTGGATGAAATGAACGGCTTCAAAATAATAGTTATTGGTTATTTAGTTAATACGTACGGTTGTGCGGTCTAAGTGACGACATCACGAAGGCCATACATTAACACAAACATTGCAACCTTAAATTATGTGTGTTTGTCATATTACAAGGTATTGAAGTCACAACCCAATGAATCTAACAGATAATAAGGCCAAGGAAAACATAGCGGAAATGAATTGTAGTTTAACGGTAGTGTATTAATTACTAAGTAAATTGAAATGAATGAAAGTCGACAAAAAATCATCAACCCTTTAGGCGTAATTCTTGGTAGTGTTAGTCAGCCACTGCTCCTAGCCAAGGACATTCATAACGAGCACCTCGTCCATACAGACTTAATGCCTCAGGTTTGCATCTGGGAGTTTATCAGTCAGCCAGCCGCCTCGTGCAAAAGATCACGTCCCAGGTCGCGTCCTTTGGCAAAAAAAAAAAAAAAAAGTGTTCCACAATCGCCCCCTGGGCTATGAGCGGCACTGAATACTCCCAGGGATCATATGCCAGAAATACCAAATTATATGGACGAGGAAGCGTCTTCCGTCATAGCTCAAATTGTATAGCATCGGACGCGTAATTCTGAGGTTGTAGGTTTGGATCCCACTGAGGAAAGGGCGATTTTTCGTCCACGTTAACTTCTTTCATTGTAGGTCGTAATCACTAGAGTACAGTTTAAAAACAGCAGTGCTATGCTTTCGTTGGCTCAATTATCTGTTGGCTTCACTGGTTCCCTTCGTAGTAAGAGTCGTCTAAGGTTTGGTATGATCTCCATCGCGGAGCCGTTCTTTTGGAGTGCAAAAACTTGTGGAAATTCCCCAACAGAGAGGCACTGCGGCCCTTCGTCAATTTTTACCTTCGGCGCAGTTGTGTGACGCGAGCTGCAGGCGCGTCCTCTCACATAAGGATGAGAGCCTGTGTACGCATGTACAGTGAAGACACGAGATAAAGATCGAACAGGCTGTGCCTTCGGCACGCGACAGTGAGTCAGCTATTCGTGGTGAACTCGTAATGACCACCTGTGCAGGCGCCGTTTTCTTTGTTCCTACATGAAATGGAGTGAACAGCGACGAGCTTTTATGCAATATGCAGATCCAACGCATTGTGGGAATGAATTTGATGCGAAGCAGCCAGCGAGTAGCAGCCTGCGCCGCATTTCTTGGCTTTCAGCTTAGGAGGTTGATCGACGCCTTCGCGTGAATTGAGCAGCTGCGTGCATAGCGTGCTGCTTACTAGGCACATGTAAAGGGGTACCTCATGGTCCGACGTAAGGTTGGCACTCACGTTACGGCACAGACGTCACTTTTATCGAAACAAAGTGTAAGCAGCGAACGTTGGCGTATTCCTGCAGGGATGAGCGACGCCAGACCAGATGTCTAGCTGAGTCATGTGAGCCCACGTGTAATGTTTATTACATTGTTATAAAGCGGATAGCGAACACTGCAGCTGCAACTGACATTTGACAAGCACCACCACTGCAACTGATGTTAGACAACCACTGATATAATGCAACATTTATTTTCAATCTGTACCGCGTGGTCACTGGCTAAGGGTTGTTGCAGCATGTTTGTCAGCGCTTTTCTGCTACAATAAAATCGTCAACTATAGCAAACAGTATGCCGTTCTCTTTGTTTGACCCACGCAAAGTGTCTTATAGGGTGTCTTATATACATTGTCTTTCAATGTATATTGTAACCTTTCAAGGGTTTAAAAAGACTAAATCACGTGTGGCGCAAACCCGTTGTCCATGGGGCGTGGAGTGCAGACACGCGTGACGAGGGAAAGGGTGACAGCCATGTCAGTTCACGTCGTACACACATGTTCTCCGTAGGTACGGTCGATGAATCTGTTTAATGGCTTCACGATTTATTCATTCACCACCTCAACCACTAAACAATGAATCCCGATCAATTGAAGCGTTGCATCGATAATCGATTAATCGGCATACTCCAGCTTACGCCGTCGACAGTGCAAGCGTTTCTCGTTTCATCGTCTCTTTTTTATGGGTAAGCATTGTACAGCTTCAACCCACCAAAAAGAAGAAAGAAAACGCCGTGCGTCCGCAACGTAAAGCGCTGCTGTCTGTAGGAATGCACGGTTTCTTAGGTTGTGCATTCTATGACGTATCAATGCAAATGAATAGCTGGACTGCACAATTGCAACTACAAGTAACCATAGCATAAAAGCTCTAAGTGTGACATAAATGATGGGTAATTCCAGCTACTGTTTTGTCATATCATGACTAATATTAGCTTGTTGTCGGCTGCATGACAGACAATGTCGGCTAGTGTTGGACAACCCAGATGAAACTGACAATAGAACTTGCCATCAGGACACTAGGAATTCCTGTTATAACAAAAACTTGTGGGACACTAGATCTTCGCTTTCAAGAGTAGAACGCGATAGCGTAATCGGACCGTGTTTGTATCGCCTTCCCAATCGCCAGCCTGGCTTCGCTTCTCGGTCGACACCTTAACCGTGCCGCGAGGAAAGCCAAAGTCCGGACGCGCGTCGGCTCCTATATCCATGCATGCGCCGCGACAGATCACGGAACGCGCGCCCGTGGGCTACTTTGCGCCATCTCTCTGGTTTTCTGTCAAGCCGCTGAAAAACCTTCGAGAGGTGCGTAACACCAGCGATAAATGGTGTATATAAATAGCTGGCCGTTAGTGTGATGGAGGATGTATGCGCAGTGGCCGAGCGGCTAAACGCATCGCGCCATGGAGCGAAGGGTCGCAGGTTCGAATACCCGATTCCACTGGAACCGAATATTCTTTATTATTTCTTCATTTGCATCTACCTCGAATTTGCGCTCACGGACAACGCTGATTTCTCGCTCGCAACTAAAATACACTGACGCCGCCGACACCGGAAATTCGGCGAAACGAGCTCTATGACGCTATCGCGTTAAAAGATATTTCTCTGTAGTCACTACAGAATCTTGATATAGTGACATACGTCCCTGTTGTGCAAAATACATTTCTTTTAATAACAACAGAATAGAATTGTGTCGCGTCATCTTGTAACAACAGTGAGCTTAAGTACTATAACTAATGTTTGTACTGCCGTAGAGAAATGTGTTATCACAAGGGGCACCGTATTGTCACGACACAAATGTTCCTGAAATAACGCGGAAAGTTTGCTGAATTACTACAGGAAGCCGGTGTCACAACAGACCTCAAACACCGCCTCGCCACAGGCGACAGGGTAACAACATGGCCCTGTCCCAAAATTCAACAACACGTTAGTCTTGTACATCAGGATTACCTGCTGTCGTATAATGTTGTATTTTTCAACTGAGAACATTGGCTGCATTGTTGCCATGGGCACTCACTACGGTCAGGGCTCCCGCCTCTTTCCCAACTGTTTATGGCGCAACAGGGATCATACACGTGAGGTATTCGAACCGCGTGGCGGCGTAGCATGTTTTAGGCATCCCTGGTCTGGCCGTGCCACTTGGGCGCACGTAACATGGAGTTCTGCCACTGCACGTGTATACATAGCTATTTTTGATTGATTGATCATTGATTCATTCATTCATCGCTATGGCTATTATGATTATTGTGGTTGAATCAGCCCCTAGCTTTGTGAGGAATACGTAGCAGACATTTAAGCGGTGCTGTTCCGGGCATTTTTAAATGCGAAGTATTTCTTAGCGAACCCCAGACGCTTTGGCCGTTTCTATCTATCTATCTATCTATCTATCTATCTATCTATCTATCTATCTATCTATCTATCTATCTATCTATCTATCTATCTATCTATCTATCTATCTATCTATCTATCTATCTATCTATCTATCTATCTATCTATCTATCTGTCTATCTGTCTATCTGTCTATCTGTCTGTCTGTCTGTCTGTCTGTCTGTCTGTCTGTCTGTCTGTCTGTCTATCTATCTATCTATCTATCTATCTATCTATCTATCTATCTATCTATCTATCTATCTATCTATCTATCTATCTATCTATCTATCTATCTATCTATCTATCTATCTATCTATCTATCTATCTATCTATCTATCTATCTATCTATCTATCTGTCTGTCTGTCTGTCTGTCTGTCTGTCTGTCTGTCTGTCTGTCTGTCTGTCTGTCTGTCTGTCTGTAATATTGCCACGTAAGTTTTAAGTTTCCCGGCCACAAGTTCGGCCAAATAAAGAGTTTCATCTCTGACGTGCTGACTGCTGCCTTCGTCGACGTCGCGACCACGTGACAATATACCAGAATTGGCATAGCAAGGGATCAGTGTATGACGAACACGATTCACTGGTCATGACATGAATAACGCAAAAAAATTCGGCAGATCCCACGTAACGTGGGAATCGATGTTATGCGAAGCATGCGCAGGGAGGTGACTGTGTCGCAGTTTTTCACATTGTGCAAATGGTATACGCAAACACAGATTTCGAAGCGTCAAACACGTATTATATAACCAGTTGTTTATAGTTGCTTAACGATGCCAACAACAACATATGTGTTACCAGCACCAAACGCAGTAAACTGATATGTAGTGCTTATATTCTTCAATACTGAATAGCGCGAATTCGAATGCGACAGGACAGGCGATACTCGCAACTAAGCTTTATTCAGAAAAGCTTCCTTAGTTATATACACAGCCGAGTGACACGCGCAGGCGCACTGGACGTACGTACGTTACAGTCACAGAGACAGTTGTTAGAGTTTCAGTTGTTATGCTTATACTTCTCTGTTATGACGGAGAACGCACGCACGTTTCACGAACCCGTGTGCATATGTGGAAGGGGTTCTTGGCAGTTCTTCAATAAGGTCATCATCACCGTGATCAGTGAGCACCAGCAGCTGTACCGGACTTGTTATCGGATCCGTTCGTGATCCCGGCTACGAACGGCCTAAGTGTAGTGAAGGCGGTCGAAGAAGAAGACGAAGAAGACTTCTTGTTGGTGCCAGCGCGCGCTCAATATGTTACAGATGGCTATGCTAGGTTTTAGAAAGCGGACGGTCGCCAATGGAACTACGGACAAAGCCCAGCGCAAAAGCTGCTTCGCATCTAAAAGGATAACAATAATAATGAAATCATCCCACCCCGGAGCAGTGGGAGTGCGGGCTGACCAGCTCTCAGCTAGGGGCTCGTCTGATCTCCTGGGCTAGGGCAGCAGCGGTCGCTCGCAGCTTTCTGAACTTAGAAGAGGGCACCTACCTTTATTTTATTTTTTATTTTTATTGGCTCAAACAAATGTTTCTGCAACAACAACACGTCCGGCAATTGGTCACTGGTTCTTTGGCAATAACTACATCATCAAAAGAGCTTAGGCGTCCTCGTGCTTTTCAAGTGCTGCAATAAGGGTCGCAAGCAGCGCGTAGACGAAAACGTGCTCTATTTTCGGAGAAAGACGCAATTCCATTCCCATTCCATTTCGTTCAAAAGGCGATTAATTTCATTCCCATTCCATTCTTTCAAGCGTTGGCCCCATTCCATTCCCATTCCATTCCGGGGTCGCGAAAATGTGGAATGATTCCGGAGTCATTCCAATTCCGGAGTGGCAACTCCGCAACACTGTTACCAACTGCTTACGGCGCAACAGGTATTACAGACTTGCGGCGTTCGGACCGCGTGGTGACGTAGCATAATTTGGGCTTCAGTGGTCTGACCGTGTCACTTGGCCGCACGTGACATACATTTCGGCCACTGCACGTGCATACATAGCACTTTCAATTTATTGTTTGATTATTGATTAATTCATTCATTGCTATGGCTATTATGATAATTGTGGTTGAACCAGCCCCTAGCTTTGTGAGGAATACGTAGCAGACATTCAAGCGGTACGATTCCGGGCATTTTCATTACCTTGCGGTCCTTTGCTTAAAGGATGAAAGGGGCACTTAATTTCTCTGTTGCGGGGCTCTTTATTTTGCAGGTTATGAGTAAGGGTGATTTGGCTAGGTAGCAGAACTCCGCGATATAAGCAGATCGAGCACGTAGTCTTTTCGCAGTGACTTATGCTAGGTGTCTTTACCCATTTGGCTCTAAGAACACTAGCGCAGACGTTAATAATAAGAACGAACAGACAGCAATGCCAAGGAAAGTATAGGGGGTGTTATTTGTAGTGATGAGAATATAACTGTGAGGAAAGTAAAGTGGACGAAAAGATAACTTGCCGTCGGCAGGGACCGAACCTGTGACCTTCGAATAACGCGTCCGATGCTCTACCACTGAGCTACGGCGGCGGTCATCTCCCCGTCCACTTTATACGGTATATATGTGGATTGAAACTTAGGAGTGTCAGTCAGCACCAGTCGCAGCCATGGTGGCGAGTGTGGAACACTTTTTTCTGCCTTTTCGGCGTCACGTAGCACGTGATGTATATACGAGCAGGCAGCTCACCAATAATCGCTCGCATACTACCTGAAGGCATCATGTCTGCCAGAACGAGACCCTCGCTATGAATGAAGGAAAGATTACTTTTAAGGGCTCGTGTTTCTTTGTTAGACACAATATTAATGAGAACTAACAGACAGCAATGCCAAGGAAAGTATAGGGGTTTTATTTGTAGCAATTAGAATATAAATGTGAAGAAAGTAAAGTGGACGAAAAGATAACTTGCCGCCGGCAGGGACCGAACCTGCGACCTTCGAATAATGCGACCTTCGAAAAACGAGCCCTTAAAGTAATCTTCTTTCCTTCATTCATAGCGAGGGTCTCGTTCTGGTAGACATGATGCCTTCAGGTAGTATGCCAGGGATTATTGGAAAGCTGCAAGCTCGTAAATAGTTCACGTGTTACGTGACGCCGCCAGGCAAAAAAAAGTTTTTCACACTCGCCGTCATGGCTACGAGCGGCGCTGATTAACACTTCGGGGTTCAAAAGCACGTAATATACCCAATAAAATGGATGGGGGACGATTGAAGCCATAGCTCAATTGGTAAAGCATCGGACGCGTTATTCGAAAGTTTCAGGATGGGTTTCTGCCGACTTCAAGTCGCCTTTTCGTCCACTTCAATTTCTTCACATTTATGTCGTAATTACTACGAATAACGTCTCCTATACTTTCCTTGGCTTGATTGTCTGTTGGTTCTCACCACCGGTATGGTATATGCACTTACCTACGGCTGCTGGGCCTTCGCTTTGTACCTGACTGCGGTCTGGGGATTCTGGAACTCTTCTTCCGTCCGAGACTTCAAACCAGTTGAGCAGAAAAAGCCGTGGCCATAGCTGGATCTGGCTGTTGTGCCAATTGGGATTGTATCCCGGCAGCCACGGGTAGTTGTAAGCGAGCGTATCTTCAAGCACGGGCATCGCATTAACAGACGCCACCGTTGCAAGGGTCCATAACCAGCATGATATCGTGAACGACTTCATGTCGAGCGGATTGCGCGGAACTCTCCGAACGCAGCTGCAGATTTGAACGTCCCGAACGCGCTATTCTCAAAATGTGGTCGCAGTGCCGTGCTGCTTCGATCGCGATGACAACTTCGTGGAAAAAAAGGCACTTTCTTTTCCTTCCATCTGCGGAAGCTTCTCGGAGAAGTTATTTCAAGGTATGGAAGTAAAGACAGAATGATTGAAGTGGCATTCGGCAAGTCACGGGGCAACAGAACGACATCGATCGTGCAACGCGAGTTGACAGGCTGGGAGACAAATTCTAGGATTCGGATAAATCGCGAAAAAGGAATCATCGCCTTTCAGAACTACCGAAACAAGTTTGGAAACTTGTTATTTTTTGTTATTCAGTAGGAAGGGAAGATTGAAAGATACTTTTCTTGACTTGATACAACCAGGTTTCTTCGTAGGAGATGAGATTCAGTCAGCGACGCTGCAGGAAGAGTTATCGGCCACACAGGTCAAGTAACACTCTTAAAGTACAGGACACAACTAGAGATTCCGGAAGTCAGTGTTACCAATCCCATCTCAACTGAGTTAAAGCAACACAAAGAAACACATGCTTAAGACTGTGGCATCGAAAGTTCTGCTTGTGTGCGGGCCAGACAGTTTAAAGACAATCCTAGAACCTGGCTTTTTGTAAATGGGAAAACCAGCGCCAGAAGAGACGATTGAAGAAGCAAAGAAACACACAGGACAAGCGCTAACAGTTGAAGATTTTTAACGATGCGATACATTATAAAAGGAAAATGGGCGGGAAATCAATGGCACGCGTAATATGAAGCGTGATATTAGCATTGTAAAGCGCGGAACTGAAATGACGAGGACGGGACAGGCAGTAACACACACACAAGTGCTATATACCCTTGCCATGAAGCCTTAATCATCATATGTGGACACAAGGCGCAGAGGTTATGAACAAATCACCCGAAAACTTACGCGTGTGTTAGCTCTTGGGTTGACAGCAAAGGCCTCGGCTATCAGACGACTGTTGCTGTACCTTCCTACGACCTGGCAAATTTCGAATTCAGGAGTGCACCCGCACCCGCTGTATTGAAGTGCGAAGTTGCTGCCCCGTTTCCTCATGCAGGACAGCGGAACCACATACACAACGCTGGTCGGGCCTTTTACTTGCGGTCTCGTATCTTTGGTAGGTAAAGTGAGATAGGAGTAAACTAGGACTATTCGAATAGGAGTGAAATAGACTCGGAATAGGAGTAAGTGAATAGAAGTAAAAAGGACTAAGTAGAATGGGAGTAGAAAGTTCGTGCCACTGTTCTCTTCCGAAAGGCAACTCTTGGCGAGCTGATGTTGCATTGCATGACCATCGAGATTGTTGGCTTCGGAATTTCATCACTTTAACCCTTAAAATTTTGAAATTTCTTCACTGCACTGACACTTTTAAGGCCGATGTGCGAGAGCCTCACGTCGCACCCGAGGTTTCGCTTCAAGGGGCAACAAGACATGTTTTCCGTTCCTTAGTTGGTTTTTTCAAGGGCAATGACGGCTGATGCAGCGTCAACAGAATGACTCTCACATGTAATATCAAGAGAAGACATAATTGCTTTTAATCATTAGCTTAATATATGACACGAAATGTAGTACCGACAAGCCACGTATATAACTGAACGCTTCCAACAGATAGTCGTGCAAAAGCATCCAGGCCATAATGTGGCCCCGTCGAAAAGATTGCCTCGTTAGTGAAGCGGCTAGCCCGGAATAATGTCCTGGCTATCGCAAAGAGAAGCGAACAATCAGAGGTCTTGTTTTGGCTTGGCTTCTGTCTTCGTCCCCGACGTCGCTTTCTCAGGCTTGTCTAATGCCGTGCGCTCCCTTGTACAGGTGTCAGACTGGGCTGGTACCTGTAATTGAGCAATGAAAAGCACCATGAGGTTACATAAATGAATTTAAATGGGTCATTTAAGGGAGTACTTCAGCTCTGAATCCATTTGCAGCAACAGGAGTCACTATCGCGTCTACAAGCAGCATCTACAAGTTTGTGCAGAAAGCTTCTGTAGTTTTGTAGATGCAACCCAGTGTTACGCGACACAGGTGGTGAATGAATGAAAGAAGAGAATTTTGAGGACTCATTTCACTGTTTTATATAACCTTAATGAAAACCAACTAGTAATAAAGCCAAGGAAGGTGTGGGGGCTGTTAGTTGTACTGTTTTAAGTGTATTTTAGTAATTATGATACAGATGTGGAGAAAGTAAAGTGGACGAAAAGGCAACTTGCCGCCGGCAGGGACGGAACCTTCAACCTTCGGTACCTGCCGTGGGCAAGTTGGCATTTGGTCCACTTTATTTTCTTCACATCTATATCATCTATATCACCACGTAATGGCGTGTGTGACGTCATGTGCTGCACGGAGTGGAGATGTCGTCTTCTACCAAAGTTTCAGCCCCTGCAAATCGTTTAATTTCAATGTAAAGCTGAACAAATCGGAAATAGCTCGATTGCACGCGCAGTTGACCACGGAAGAAAATAGTTCGCCGGAATGCAGAGGCTCGCACAGCAAGCAGCTTGTTACGTCGCGGCTCGCGAGTGCGCCAGTGTTGTCCGATTCTCAGGCCACTCGCACGTTTATAAAAATATTGAATTATCACTTATGCGCTCGACCGATTGCACTGAAATTTCGCCAGCTGGTTTGTGAACGCACAAGGATCAACTCGCATAACACAGATTATGATGGTAAATTGCGTCTCACGGCCCTTTCAATATAAGACAGCAGCATGCCACTGTCCTTGCTCAGCACCAAGAACGTTTAAAGAACGTTTAGAACAGAATGTGAAATACTAAGAGTACTAAGTAGTTTACTATTGGAGAGCTGCATACTGCTGTCCCCACTAAGCAATTAGAAACAAATGTGGGTGACTCTGTTTAGAAGAAATAATAGACGATTCAGAATACTGTATACAGGAGTCTAAAACACGTGGCCCGCGGATTCGCAAGGAATAAAGTTTTGTGACTTGCGGATAAATGGTACTCGTATTATTTTCGCGCCCATTGCGCTTAATAACGGTGTGTTCGGGTGAGCTACAGTGACAGGAAAGATCTCTATTTCCCAATTTTAGTCATGCTGAAAATCAGTATCGATATGTTTCTCAAAGCCTGACGTCACATCCCGTTCAATTATGACCCATATATGAGATATAGGAAAGGCGTTTTTTTAAATGGCAACTTAGGTGACATTTTCTTCAGTTCAACCCCCCCCCCCCCCCACCACCCGCCTCGATTTTTTTCACTGTCCCGACCCTCGTTGAACTAAATCTCGTGATGCGGCCCGCTAGCTGAGATGAGTTTCAGACCCCTGTTCTATTCTCTACCATGGAAGAACTGTAAGCAGCTGTACCGAACAACAAAACAAAAGTAAGTTAACGAAGCTTTTCAAGCAATGTTGTGTCGTGTTAAGAAAGAGTGGTTAACGATTTAGGGCACTTCGTACTCAACTGATGTGTTTAGAAAAATTTATTGTATCACAGACGGTTAATATTAATAACAATTTAACATGACGTTTTCTTGCTAGAAATACGTTCACGAGAAAGACAAAACAGAATTCAGTAACATGGAAATAAATAAACACATGAAATAACGCGTAGGGAACCCGTACAATTGATGTTTAGCACATTTACACACACATTGAAATATGTCAAAAAAAGCTAGGTATATATAAATATGCATATTATATGGTAAAACAGAAAGCACAAAAAAAATTGGCCGCGTATTTGCGTGCTTCGCTGCAAATGTCGTCTAAAGACGATAGAAGAGGCGCTGCGTGAGATATGGACACCATCTGGCAATACGTCGGGAAACATGAGTGCTGTGTTGCGGGCTGGTAGTCCCGGCGCAGCGGCAGGTGAAGACCGGCGGTGACCAACACGACCGGCGGGGACGCCGGCCAGCCCGAACACGCGGTTTGGCGCGAAGCGCCGAAGGAGAAGAAACGTCCGCACTCTTCGAGTACTCTCCACAAACTCTCTTATTTACACGTCGCCTGGGTAAAACAGGAATGCCAGAGCGGCGCCCCCTCTCATTCGTAGAATGGAATACTGAACGGAAACCGAAACACAACATGAGTTTGTGCAGAGGGCACGGAGGAAGACAAGTTTCAGCGCAGTCGCATTTTCAGCGCAGCTTAAGAAACTAGGGTCTTTAAAATTGCGTATCTATGTATTTTCTATTAAAGGAACACACCACCTAATACTTGCCTAATGATGTTGCGCCTCAGGTATGCGTAATATTTACTTTTTGATCGACAACGTTCACAAGTAGGAACAGCCGTACCAGTTCAAGATGGGTGGGCGGTAAGCAAGTGGTTCAACTTTGGCCGGGTGGCTGAATCGAGTGACGTGCCGGCAAACAGAAAAACAGACCAAAATTTCTGCGTTTAAGTTCCCCAAGAAAGACTATCGTGTTTAAAAAAAACAGAGACAGAAAGAAAGAGAAAGAGAACGAAAGCGATAGAAAGGAACAGAAAAAGAAAAATAAAGAGAAAAATTGGCCTCGTATCTGCGTGCTTCGCTGCAAATGTCGTGTAAAGACGATAGAAGAGGCGCTGTGTTAAAGTCACTGGAACGGGAAAAGTACCGCGACCATCCTGCGCGCCGCCATATTTGGTCCAGCGCGGCCGAAGCGGCGGCGGTACGGTGCTGATTTCACGTGGAGTAACGCATGTTTTACGCATTGCGTGCGCTTTTGCAGCCCCGAATGAAGCATACCGTTGTTCTCTGACTGATTAGGAAAGAAATAGCGGCAGTTTTCACTTGCCTACATGCGCACGCACGCGTACTAACGCGATAAAGAAATGCGAACTGCGCAGCGTTTAAGCGCTCGGCTGTCTGCATTTATTAAATGCGAAGCATTTCTTAGCGAATTTCTGCGACTTTGTTCGTATCTATCTATCTATCTATCTATCTATCTATCTATCTATCTATCTATCTATCTATCTATCTATCTATCTATCTATCTATCTATCTATCTATCTATCTATCTATCTATCTATCTATCTATCTATCTATCTATCTATCTATCTATCTATCTATCTATCTATCTATCTATCTATCTATCTATCTATCTATCTAGCCGCCCCGACTTTGTGCTGTCCTGGCTGCTTAGTTAATGGAATGTACACCAAATTTGGTATGGCATAACATGAATGTATGACGAATATAAATTACAGGTAATAACATGAAAATATTGACATGCATGCCATGTTTATGGTGCGCTCGCGGCCGCTTCGATAGCTTGATGCACAACAAAATTGGTAAGGCGTACGTGACAAGAGTGTATGACGAACATAAGTGACTGGTTATAACGTGCAAATCATGAGAGACATGCCATGTAAACATGATTTACATGACATGGTCTCGGGGCGCTCGCAGTCGTTTAATGAAATGCATATATACCAAAATTTTTATGACACGAACGTTAGTGATAGGTGGTAACATGAAAATCATGACTTCCATGTCATATACGGCATGACTTACTTGCCACGCTCATGCTGCGATGGCGGGCGGTTCGCTAGCTTGAAATGTACCCAAATTGGTATAGCGTGAGGTGACTGTATGACGAACACGAATGACAAGTGGTAACGTGAAAACCATGACTTTTGTGTCTGTATGGCATGACTTGGATGGCACGCTATGCTCGCGGCCATTTCGTTAGCTTGATATATACCAAGATTGGTATTGCGCGCCCTGACTGTATGACGAACATGAATGACAGGTGGTAGCATGAAAATGATAACATGCACGACATTTACGGCACCATTTGCATTACACTGTCTTGGCGCGCTTCCGGTCGTTTTGTTAACTGGATGTATAGAAAATTTGGTATAGCTTGACATGGGTGCGTGACGAACATAAATTGACGAACAGGTCATGCGTTGTATATACCAGAATATACGTACGTTTCATTAGCGTTGTGACTCAACATGCATGCATGCCAAACATGCATTGCATAGTGAACTTGATCTTACATGACATGCGTACCATTATTTTCGTGTTACCGCACGGTATTTATGTTTGTCATACAGTCACGTCACGCAATACCGATTTTGGTGCATATCAAACAAACGAACCGGCCGCGAGAGCATCATGAGCATGGCATGTAAATCATGCCTTACATGACATGCGTACCATTACTTTCATGTTACCGCAGGGTATTTATGTTCGTCATACAGTCACGTCACGCAGTACCGATTTTGGTGCATATCAAACAAGCGAACCGGCCGCGACAGCATCATGAGCATGGTATGTAAATCATGACTTGCATGACATGCGTGCCATTATTTTCATGTTACCGCCTGTTATTTACGTTCGCATTACGGTCACGTCACGCAATACCGATTTTGGTGCATATCAAGCAAGCGAACCGGCCGCGAGAGCGTCAGCCATTATTTTCATGCTACCACCTGTTATTTGTGTTCGTCATACGTCAGGCAGTACCAATCTGTAGGAGTCCGTTTTCATGGCGCACTGATCATTATATGTGAGCCATATAATGTTATTTACGTTCGCATTACGGTCACGTCACGCAATACCGATTTTGGTGCATATCAAGCAAGCGAACCGGCCGCGAGAGCATCATGAGCATGGCATGTAAATCATGCCTTACATGACATGCATACCATTATTTTCATGTTACCGCAGGGTATTTATGTTCGTCATACAGTCACGTCACGCAATACCGATTTTGGTGCATATCAAGCAAGCGAACCGGCCGCGAGAGCGTCAGCCATTATTTTCATGCTACCACCTGTTATTTGTGTTCGTCATACGTCAGGCAGTACCAGTCTGTAGGAGTCCGTTTTCATGGCGCACTGATCATTATATGTGAGCCAAAAGGCGTCAATTTTACGCCAAACATAATAAAGAGCCGCCCGGCAATGTTATTCTGCATGAACCTCCTGCGACAACCACGCGAAACAAGCTGCACTAGTGCAGGGTAGGCGCCAGGGGCGTAGCCAGAAATTTTTTTCGGGGGGGGGGGGGGGGGTCAACCATACTTTATATATCTTCGTGCGTGCGTTTGTATGTGTGCGTGTATATATACGCAAGCAAAACTGAAAAATTTCGGGGGGGGGGGTTTGAACCCCCCCAACCCCCCCCCTTGGCTACGCCCCTGGTAGGCGCAAACAATCCCCGAAACAACATTTGCGAATTCTCAATGAAGCGCTTACCTCACAAAGGCAGGTATCAGTCGTGGGAACAAATTTCTCCCGCCTTATTCTGTGCAGCCACACAGCTCGTCGTTTGGCATCCTTTTTCCCGCTGAGAATGGCAAAGAGGGCCTTGCCCGTTTCCCGCCGGTTGCTGCACACAAAAGCGCAGCACCCGGGCATTCTTCGATGCCTCGATGGGCTTTCGATGAAGTCTCAAAACGATACGGGATGTCGTAATGTTCCTGCACGCTTTCCTGAGCCTATAAAAACAATCGCCCTCCAAAGCGCCGTGCGTCTGCGGCCGGGAGACACTAGCGAGGCGAGCGAGCTGGACCCTTTATGTGGCGAAGCCACCGAAAGGGCGCGGCGGCGAAGAGAAAAGGAACGCGGTACTTTTCCCGTTCCAGTGACTTTACGCTGTGTGAGATATGGACGCCATCTGGCAATACGTCGGGAAACATGAGTGCCGTGTTGCGTGCTGGTAGTCCCGGCGCAGCAGCAGGCGAAGACCGGCGGTGACCAACGCGACCGGCGGGGACGCCAGCCAGCCCGAAAACGCGGTTTGGCGCGAAGCGCTGAAGCAGAGAAACGTCCGCACTCAACGAGTACTCTCCACACACTCTTTTATTTACACGTCGCCTGGGTAAAACAGGAACGCCAGAGCGGCGCCCACAACCGGCAGCCTGAAGGCCGCCCACAACGCTGCTTTTTCATTTTTGAAATATTTTTTTTTTCACCTTCTTGGCCTTCTCAAAACTAAAGTTTTTCAACACCAACCCATGGCATTCGTACAGTGCAATACAGAACCGAAATCGAAACACAACAATGAGCTCGTGCGAAGGGCACGGAGGAAGACTGTCCTGTGCCTTCTTTTACTTCGTCGTCGTCTAGTGAGCGCTGTTTCAACAAAGATGAACGCATACCAACTCGCTCAAGCTTCCATTCTTATGCATTTTCAGCGCAGCTTAAGAAACTAGGGTCCTTAAAATTACGTATATATGGATTTTCTATTAAAGGAACACGCCACCTAATACTTACCTAGTGACGTTGCACCTCAGATATGCATGATATTTACTTTTTGATCGACAACGTTCACAAGTATGAACAGCCGTACCAGTTCAAGACGGCTGGCCCTTGGGCAAGTGGTTCAACTTTGGCCGAGTAGCTGAATCGAGGGACGTGCCGACAAACAGAAAGACAGACAGAAAGACGGACAGACCAAAATTTCTGCGTTTAAGTTCCCCAAGAAAGACTATCGTCTTTAAAAAAACGTCAATATGTAGATTTTGCGTATCTACATGGCGCTTCTGCGGATTCCCAATGATACGTGTTAAATTCGCCCATTGCCCGGACGTAAAACACTTCAGGGTGTTTAAGATTGTTGACGTTGCCATACTGACGTGCATCCGTGTTGCTAGTTTTAGGTCGGAAACTCGAACGTCCCGGCGAACTTTATCACGGGATCCTGAGATCAGCAATCAGCCAAACATATCACTTTAGACCAAAATGACGAAGTTTTATTTTGCATAATGCCAAGCACTTACGACCGCAGAGAATAAGTATTTGATCTTCGTACGGAATGCAGATGACATGTGGCACTCCGAAAGAGGTGAAAGGCTTGCGCAACACTGTTCATAGAATGGAGCTGAAATTCTTTCTTCTGTTAACTCAAAAAGGGCAGAGGTTTATGGGAAGAAGGAAGTTGGAAGAGATGAAAAATCCTTAAACACGGGATGTCACTAGAACCAACGCTTCGACAGTGGACTTGTTGTTGCCTTGACGAAGACAAGTCCACCTGTCAGAACTGTGGCTCGAGGACGTTTCGTCTGCTCTTCTGTTAGGTGTTAGTGTCATGCACCACTACTACAGGTATTGTTCACGTCGGACGGCGCGGAGAACTGAAGCCAAGTAGAGCGCTAGTGAACACTTGTGTGCGCTCAATGCAGGATAGAGACTAGTCCTCATAGACGCGGTTGGACGCCATGCATGCTTTGTCTCCCCTGTCCTCGTCGCACATGTTTGAACCGAATCTTACGCCGCAACATTGCGGGTTATCAAGTGTAACCAACACTAATCGACCATCATCGTGATCATCCGCCTGACTACGCCCGCTGCACGGCAAAGACGCCTCCCACGTTCCACCAATCAACCCGGTCCTGTGCTTGCTAGAGCCAGGTTGTCTCAGCATACTTCCTCCTATCATCGGCCCACCTTACTCTCCTCCCCCCTGCCTACGCGTGCTTGCCCTCTCTTGGAATCCAGTCGGTTAGTCTTAATGACCAGCGGTTATCTTGCCCTCTCGCTACGTGCCCTGTCCATGACGATTTCTTGATTTCTGCTAAGATGCCGTTAACGCCCATTTATTCCTTGACCCACTCAGTTTTCTTCTTGTGCCTTAAGGGTACACTTAGAAGAACTGAGCGTTGGGTGAGTTGGGCATTCCCCTATCGTGTGGAAAGTGTTATATCGTCGAAACCGGGCGTTGTGTGAATAACCGATCAATGGACCACAAGAACTCGTTGAAAGGGCAGCTTTCGTCTAACCTTTGCCTGCATTGTAGGGAATGTGAATGTCGTCCATTACTAAAGGAAACTAAAGTGCTGTCGAGGCTCAAAGATAGGACCGCACGAGAGATTGTGGAGGCATTCTACATCCACAATTAGCTGACGTATGTGTGGCAAGGCTTTCGGCGAACTTGCATAAACTCGACATTGACTATCTAACCGCCAACCTGTAATCATAACCACGTGTCTTTCCTTTTTCTTTTTCTTTATATGTGTGGTTTCTGAAAATTAACCTTCAGTTGTTAGTCTGCGCTCGTCTCGTGGTTCTTCCCTTCGTGTTCGCGTTTTTCGCGCAAAATGCAGTCTGGAATTAACGGTACAGCTATCATTTTTCTTTCCATGGCTCGCTGGAAATCTAATCTAATGAATAGTAATCGAACATAGTCACCACACATTTGTATCCCCTGTTACCTTTAGAGCATATAGAGAAATCATACCGCGGTCTTGTCCGCCTGGTGTCGTGGCTGCGGCAAGGCACATTGTGACCCGCTGGACGCCGGCCGGACGACCGCGTCCCGTAGTTCCCGGATTGACGGGTCATTCGCGTTGCCCCCACTCTTGACCTCGGGCAACTCCTTTGCATCCGAGGGCTCCGTTTTCTCATTGTCGGGTGGCGCCGGTTGTGTTGGTGGGGCTGCTGCGACGTCCATTGGCGTAACGTGCGACGGTGATAACAGCGCCGTTGCGCTCTTGGCGGGTGCACTGCGCTTCGACTTGCGCTTAGCGGCACCTGCGTTAGAACGAGGTGGTTCGTCATAGCGAAAATAGATGGTCATTGACGGGCGAACTTAGGGGGCAAACTGAGAGATCCCCGTTATTATCCGCGCGTTCCACAGACTTATTTCCTTCTGAACTGCCTTTCGCTGTCACCTTGAGGGGCTGCGGCTCAGTCAAGCTTTCTGTGAAAGATTTTTCTGCAGCTTCCCAGTCCCTGTATTATTATTATTATTATTATTATTATTATTATTATTATTATTATTATTATTATTATTATTATTATTATTATTATTATTAATGAGAAAACTTTGCATGTCTCATGAGACGAAAAATGCGGAGTTGTTGGCATTAGCAAAAAAGTTGTCACATGACATCTTGCCATGACGTCACATGATGATGAGATCACACGACATCGTCGCCTGGCCAAAGCTCGGCCAATCCTACATGTTAGTGCTACACGGGATTGAGTGCCTAAATCTTCGGGGGGTGATGGGTGGGTGGGGGGCAGTGTAAGGACGTCAAAGTAGTTTGACGGTGTTGTGAAAGCAGACTTTCCCTGTGCTTTCCACAGAAGAGGCGTAGCTTAATTTTTGTTAGGGGAATTTCGATCAACCTCCCTGTATGCATGATCGTACGTGTTTCTATGTGTGCGTCCATATGTGTAAACATTTCGGGGGTGATCTTGAACCCCGCCCCCCCCTGCTACATCAGTGATCTTTAGAGCTCCCTAAAGGGACTCTCATTCTTTTAATATGGGGTGACAAAATGAGACCAGGCTGGCTTCGGATTACAACTTTAAGGACACTATCAACCGGACAGATTCGAGGTGTAAGGTTATGTACGCAACGTAAAAATTCTCAAAACGTATGCTCTGATATATGGGCTCATGTAAAACATCGTGAATGTGCAATTCTCGCTTCCAGTGAAGTGCGCCTGAGTGCTAACTGGGGTGGGGGGGGGGGGGGTTACAAGGTGGCCGTTTCTAGGATTTGATTACAGCGTACCCCGGAAATATTACGTGCATATTCCTTTTACACGAAGCGAGCACAGTTGTGGTTCCTAGGGTGATTTCTTGGAATAGCTGCGTTCGAACCAAAAAAAAAAAATCGCAGCATATCCACGGAGTGAATGATGATGAGTGGGCGAAGCTGCGGAGGTTCATCGGTAAACCGTGAATCTTCCGTGAATTCTGCCCAGTACATCATCACCGACGTGAGATCGGGCGCGTTTATACTAAAGGTTCGATGAGTTATGACGACTTGCAGCTCACTTTAATTTTACATGTACGCTGTGAATTTTCATTGTTTAGAAAACCATTGCTTTAGAAAACATCTGGCGTCTTTCGTTAAGCAGCTGGCGTCTTTTCGTTTTGCTTTTAGAAAACATCTGGCGTCTTTCGTTGGTTTATTTCATCAATCAACGGCGTTTTGAATGAAATTTTTATTGTTTAATCACGCACAGGAGAAATCTCACCATCTTCGGCTTACTGGGAGCGCGGTACACACAACAGACGAAGGAAGAACCACAAAACACGAGCGCTCGTGTTTTGTGGTTCTTCCTTCGTCTGTTGTGTGTACCGCGCTCCCAGTAAGCCGAAGAATTATGAATTACCAACTAGCCCACCTTTCAATACTTTTGAAATCTCACCAGGCACTACCTTGGAGGTAAACAATGGCTGCTAATGAGAGACAGAAGAAGTCGGCTTTTAGCTAACACTTACACTTCTACTTCTACTAACGTTTCCTACTGGAACATGCCAATGGCTGCTAATGGGGAATGAGAGACAGAAGAATTCGGCTTTTAGTTAACGCGCACGCTGCGAATTTTTTATTGTTCAACAACGCACAGGAAAAATCTCCCACCGGCACCACCTTGCAGGTCAAGATCTGGTACTAGCGTACGACTGGTTACGCACTACGACTAGGAGGGACGAACGGGTGCCGCCTTAAGGAGCTTCGCCCCTAAAACAGTCAGAGGCATTTTTGTGAGAGGCTACGCGTCCCCACGATATAGTACCATCGGTTGTCGTGCGGCGCATTCGTACTCCGCCCTCCCTGAAGCAGGCGGTGTTTGTACGACACGATGTGACACGAATTTGGGATGATACCATCGGCGATTCGGGATTTTGCAAGTGCTGGATGCCACCGATCCAGTTCTCACAGGCTTTCAAAAGTCTATTGCTTGAGAACTCTAACAGCAGCACTATGACTTCACCATGGACAAGATATTGGGCCCATGAGACTGCGCATCCAAGTTGCATAAAGCAGTCGAAGCGCTACTGCAGTTTTTGAAGAGCACGGGACTTTTCGACTGTTTTTGACGTCGAGCAGAGAACTTTTACTACGTGCGAAGCAGCAACAGTGACCCTTTTCAAACTTTTGTTCCTGTTCTCCGGTGCAGGGTAGCCTACTGGGCTCAGCCCCGGTTAACCTACCTGCCTTCCTTTTATTCTTCTCTCTCTCTCTCTCTATCCTCACAAAGTCACAGACGCTGGCTTTACTGCGACGCCAGCTTCACTAAGGCAAGCGTATTGAAATAGCGCCGCCTTATGGAGATATGGCAACTTACTGGTATTGGTGGTGTTGAGGGTTGCCGCGCCGTGTTTCTTGGCCTTGCGCTTGCTGTGCTGGTGGCGGCTGGAACGCTCCCTGGAGAAGTTCTGCGAGTCAGGGGAATTCTTCTCTTGCAGCTTGCCGGTGGCTTCGCTGCGCTTGGTGTTTTTCTGCGCCTGCTCGTCCACTGGTGGAGACTTCTCGACGCGCTGCGCTTCGTCGCTAGAAGGAGCATTGCCGTCTTCTTCTGGTGGCGAGAGCCTCGAAAGCGCCGACATATGCAGCTTTTCTGGACACCAGCGGCCTAGTTCACGTGAACGACACCACGTGGCGTATCGACCTTAAAGAATTCAAAAGTCCCGCCATGACGTATGCAGTGACGCGGCACTAAATAAAAGAGAATCAAAAGAAACAGTACACACGCCCCGAGACTGTCGCTTCACCTCAGTGCGCAGAAAAGAGAGCGCTGTGTGTCGGCGTTATCTCGACGGCGACGACTGGCAATGAATCGGCAGTTTTTCTAGACGTGCCACGCCAAATGTCTGGCCGTTATAGACGCGCCCGCGATGCATCAAAAGAATCGTGCTTTTATTTGTTTGTTTAGTTTCTTGCGCTGCCGTACCGGTGGGATATTGAAGCAGCATGCTGCTTTCCGAGTTTCTTTTTTCAGCTAGCGGGAACCATTATGTTTGGGTACGAACAGGATATTGTGGTTGCATAATAACCAAATTTCCTTTGGTGTACCACTTGGGTGATGCTTGTTTGCTCCTTGCGTTACCTCAAATTAGAACTGGATAAGTTTGAGAACGCTAGGAATGAGAGCAAAAAAAAAGGAAGTTAAAGATAGTTTTTATTTGTTTTCATTTAGTTCTTATTGAAATGTGGCTGCCACCGCAAGCTTGGCGCCGTCAAAGCGGGTGTGCAAAAATGATACAGTCGTTGAAAGATGATCTTGTACACCGGAAAATGTGAACTTGGTTAGTTTTTTTGTTAGGAATGAACGTATAGTAGAACATATACGACTGACGTGTTGTGTAATAATCTCTAGATCTGCCGTCTATCCCGCTAAAAAAGGCACTTATCTATCATAATTGCATTTCTTCTTTCTCTTTCTTTTTTTTCCCTTTTTTTCTCACGGTCGACTGACTCATATGCTCGAGGTGATTGTCTTGAATCCTGTTGGCGCAGATACACCAATAGGTTACTCTAATGGGCTGGAAGTTCTCCTGAAGCTCTCCTTTCATGTTCTGTAGGCGCAGTCTCTTTCAACTTTGCACTACAGCAAGCACAAAGTCGATCATGAATCACCTACTGGCCCAATCGTCCACTTTGATCAGCACAAAGAAATTCAGAAGAGCGAATTTTGGCGTTTTTGCGCTGACAACAACGATTGTTAATGCAACATAATATAGTAACTATTCCTACAATCTCTCAAAATCACTTCTTTATTCTGTATCACTCCTGATGTAGAATACAAAATGCATTTGACTTGCTCAACAACGGGTCACAAGACACATCAGAGAAAAGCGAACCCTTTAATTCCCCCTTCTTTCGTTCACCCAGCATATGAAAATTTCTTCAGTTGTGAGTGGAGCTCCTTCTGTTGCCACGAAGATGTGCAGGCGTTCCAAAGGAAATCTTAAGCCTTTCTTTCCAGGAGGTTCCCTTAAGAGAACAATGGTGTTTATGCGCACAGGAATTTTGATTAGTAGTTTTTCGCTCGTAGCAATGACTGAAAAATACCAGTCTTCAGCCAGATAAAGCCTAGCGAAATCTGCTTTTTCCCTTAATATCTACTGCTTTTCAAGCAGTAGTCTTCTTCCTCTGAAAGCCCAACGGAAAATGACCCATGTCGAATAGAATGATTACAGCTCCGCTCGAGGGTCTTCAAAACCGGAGCTTTTTTTTTGTACTTCATGATGCAAAATATCAGCCGCGTATTGAATCCTGGAATCTTCTGGCTTGATAGGAATGTCAAAGCTGCGAAGACATTCCTGGTTGGGATTCTTTTTTGGCTCAAACGTGTAGGCCCACCTTGAAAGTCCCTTCCACTGTATCGGGTAGTTTTGTCTCTATTGTAGATAAGGAAATCATAGTAAAATAGATAGTAAGAAATATATAATTCAATATTAAATTTTACTGCAACATAAAAGTTGCAATAGAAATACGCGCGAAAGCGACTAAGAAAAATTAATAATATTTCAGAAGACACGATAACTGGCATGTAGCCTCGACTTTAATAATAGGGATATCTGCACACAGGTGTGAAGTCTGGTTAATGCGCATCGATAGCACAGTGCTATCATAGATGCATGCGTTTTAGAAAACACCCTCTAGACATGGTATTCCCTCTCAGCTTTGTCTGAGTGGAAATAGCTCAAAGAATTGAATTCCTGTCAATCTGATAACATGTTATTTTTTTTCTTAGATTAGGCCCTAAATCTGCCCTAAATGGTGGCTCTGCGCTGTACAGCACCCACGTGTGCTGTACAGCGCAGAGCCACCATTTAGGGCAGATTTTGTAGTGACGCGGAAATTACCTCCTTGATAGTGAGAAAGTTCAAATATGTATACACAATAACCTTCTCAATATTTACTTATGGACAAATATTTGGGATCGTGGAACATGAGGTGAGCATGAGTGAGGTCACGCCTTTTTAGAGTAAATACTTACTCTATCACTATATATATTCGCGATGTGCTTTCTTAAAGGGACTGACAACCGACCGAAATGTGTCACAAGACCCTGGCTGTGAATTACAGTGACATAAACGAGCTTTTTTTTCACCATATGATTAGGATTTGCATTGTTGAATTGCGCTTTGAAAGTCACAACGGCATGTCGCGTTGCCTGACGGGCAAGCCTTCATAGTGCACGAATGAGATGTGCAGAATGCTGTACGCAGTCCGCTGCTATTTACTAAAGAAAAAAAATGCGTTTAAAATTAATCCGCACGTTATTAGGCATTCTCGATTTATTCTGTGCTTATAAAAGAGTAAAAGGAGTTGACGTTGAGAGGTGGCGTTGCCTTCGCGACTACTAGTGAACGCATGTCGAGCAACGGCGCATGCGCGCGGCGCTTTCTACATTGAATGAACTTCCATGTAGCACACATCAAAAACCGGAAAAAAGGCATTCCATACCGCTGGGGCTGTGGCATGGGCTTCGCAAGACACTGACCTACGTAGGCGGTGTCACGGCTGAAACGTTAGTAAAGGCATCTTTCCTTTTTTCAGTGAGTACTACCCGCAAGGCATTCTCTACACACACGCACACACACACACACATTATATATATATATATATATATATATATATATATATATATATATATATATATATATATATATATATATATATAGTGCATTACCGATCACGTTAGTCATAAACCTGAGGCGAACAAGCAAGACGAGCTTGATCTGTTCATTAGTTTGATGAATCGTAATTAGGCTTGGCTCGGGAACACAGTGCGGAGGGCAATCTAGTGAGCATCGAATACTTGGCTCATTGAATCGGTAAGCAGAACTGTAAAGCGAAAAGCGCTTGTTAGTTTTGAAGTCTTCTTCCTCGCTGTTTTCATTCACTCTGTTGTACATTGCTGCTAACATGGGTACCTGTTAAGGAAAGTCATCAGTAAAGACAACATGCATGTGTCCATGCCTGGACTTCCCTCTTAGTTACTCCTCTTATTACTCTTTCAACGGCGTGAAGTGGCGTTGCGGCAACAAAGGCAGTGTGTAATCGGCTAATATTCCCTATGAAATTACCTATGCTTTTCAGGAAAGCAGCGTACACTAAAGAACGTGTTGAAAGGGTGTCGTTTCGCCTCACAAAAACAGTCCTGATATCGTGCATGCCTCTCGATTGCATTATCGCCGCGCGCCCGGCACTTCCAGGTCACAAATGGCATGCACGTTATGAGCGTGAGACAGCATTCTTCATAGGAAAGTGGCGAGTGCCGAGAATTCAAGAAAGGAAACGCAAGCCAGCAGCAAAGCAGCCGGTTGAAGATCTCTCCGTCGTTGCTATGGCAACGGCGCGCGCGGCCGCGCTCGCTTCCGAGTCTGCTTGCCTACCGTTTCGCCGTCTGTTCCGTGCACACCGCTCCCCGCCGCCGGCCTGCGCCAGTCAGCGAGGGGGGGGGGTGTTGGGTAAAGGGAGGGGGCACTTGCTGAAGGCCTTGACAGTTTGAGAGAAACACCTATTCTCATTATTCTTGTCAGTAAAACACCGCCTCCGTCAAACTTTTGGGAGGGGAGGCGGGCCCTTGGGACATACCCCCTAGCTACGGGCCTGGCCTCTGGACTCCTAGGTGGCCCCGGTCGGTTGAGGTTAACTAAAATCTGGGTTCCTTTTCTTCGTTATTAAGTAATGGGTTGTGTGGTAATAAAAAATAAAACATTAGAAGTTTACTTGCTCCATTTCCAAAAGCGAAACCGAAACTGCAGCAAATATCTTGGTTGCAATGCTCCAGCGAAAAAAACAAGCAACTAAATCTTCAACAGCGTTGTACTAGTAATAATAATTGCTGGAGTTCTACGTGCCCAAACCATAATATGTTTATGAGGCATGCCGTAGAGGAGGGCTGCGGAAATTTCGACCACTTCAGGTTCGTAACGTGCATCTAAAACCAAGTACACGAGCCTCTAGCATTTTCGCCTTGTTCAAAAATGCTGGAGCCGCCGTCAAACCTGTGCCCTTTGGGTCAGCAGCCGAGCACCGTAACCGCTGTACCACCGCGGCAAACATAAGCAATTCTGAGAGAGACAAAAAAAGAAGAAAAACCGCATTGGGATTCGAACCAAGGCCCCAGCGATTGCGCGCAAACAGCCAGCATGGATGATCAACCCATTCAGCCACAGCGCGCGGCGGCTAGCCCGTGATACGATAGCTATTATAAAGATACTACGGTCAAACTCTCCTTGCAACGCTCCTTGCAAGTGTCCCCACCTTCCAAAGAGCAGGAACGGAATGCAAAAGTGAAAACAGCTGCTTTCTGTTTGCAAAAATGCGCTGTAGACCATAATTCGATGTTTCACAGCGCAAGGAACGAGGACGACATTGGAAAACACACACAGCGCTGAACTTAAAACTGACTATATTTTCAAACTTACAGCAATATATATGCGCTCTTCACCAGGAAAGAAAAAAGAATAGAGCAAATGAAGCATACAAAAATTCCAGAAAAAATCGTAGAAGCCCAAACAATTTTGAAACGTGATAAAAAGTGCACGAGTGCAGCTTCGCTTGCTCTTTCGAGCAACGAAAGTGAATTTCTCGTAATCGTAAAATATATGTGATATCGATGATGGGTTGTTGTTTCCTGCGTAACGAGCGACTACAATTTTTTGTACACCAGGCCTGCAATTGTCGCGTGACCAAAATCACGTAACATCGCACATCTACTTATGTGACTACAATCACGTAACAACTAGCCACGTGACTAAAAATCACGTAAAATCAAGTAATTAGTCTCGCCACTAAAATCCCGTAACGTCAGGTAACTATTGACGTGACGTGTTGGCGCCAAAAACTTCGGAACAACCGGGTGGCGCGGGGCAACCTCAGCGTCTGCACTGGACTCTAATAAAGATGTACTTTCTCTCTCACGTGACTATAAAATCCCATCACGTAACTACTAGTGACGCGACATTTCCCCTTCAGAACCACGCAACAAGTGCGTAGTCTGGGGAACCGACCGAAACCTGAGAAGAATAGATTATCCAAGCCTAGCCATATCCTATAATACTATACTAGCAAAAACTTTGCACCTCTAGCAATAGCTTGGTATTACTAGCAAAACCTTAGAAGAAGCTAGGTCGAACGCTAGCTCCGCTTTCGGTTCCAGCCTTACGCAACCAGTACATGCTGCGCACATTTTCATTTACAGATGTTTAAAATGGCATCTTATTGCGGTACGTTGAGGTGGGCTGCGAGTGCGTGCGAAAAGCTGCTGAATCACAGGATTTTCGTTTTGTAACTGGGAGCACCAGTCCCTGGACTTCCCGAAAGCTTTGATCCACACACGTCATATCACACGGACCTATCCGATGCAGCGCACAGTGCTATGTGATGTTAAAGGAGAAGGCATGCTGGTTTTTTTCTGTTCACGTAGAGCGATAGATATGTCAAGAGATGAATAAAAATCCCAGTTTCACCGCAAGGACGATGCAATGAGTGCGATAGCAACAAATGAAGTAAAGCTGCAGGCAGCTAACTCAGATGCAGTCTCGCGTAACTCTACAAAATGGTGCTGTAAGAGAACACAGCCACTCCAGGTAGGAAAGGGGATTTCGCACAGTCTCTTCGAGTTGAGAGCGCAGCATATAGAAGGGTATATGAGCCGTCCGCTGATGCTTGTCGAGATAGCGATTTTGATTTCATTTAAGTTAGGGCGAAATCATTGCACTGCTGTTTGAAAAAGAACAAATAATTTTTCCTATTCTTTGATTGGCTTAACTATCTGTTGGTTTCATTAGTAGTGTCTAACAAAAAAAAGAACCCCTCGAAAAATTCCCCTTCGTTCGTTAAGATTACGACAAACACTTGCGTTAGCCCTAAAGTAAAAAGCAACTGCAAAAACGTCTAACTTTGTCATTTAATTACTATGCCTCGCTTGTCTAAGCTTAGTTCGCTTCCTTTACGTTGCTGAATTGTAGGTAACTGAGAAGGTCGTAACGACATCATTGAGAAGGGAGAAATAAGTTTCCACCACAATACGCGTACAAAAGTTCGAAAGAGCTTTGTTCACCATAACTTGATCGGGCGTTCTGTTCCTTAGGACGTTTATAAAAGAGCAAAGTAAGAATTACAAATGTAGATCTGAACGATGTGATACGCGTGGAGTGTTTAAACATACACTAAAAAAGTCATATAATAAAGAGAAAAAGAAACGGCAGCTCAAGATTACAGTCAAGAACCGAAACCGAAACGAAAGCTCTTTTTTGTTTCGGCGGCGACATCCTGTGCGAAGCTGCAGAACTAAGTCACTGGCTGAAAAAAAAAATGCTGATCCGTCGCCAGGAATCGAACCTATGACGGCGCGGCTATGCCGCGCTCTGAACTTGAGCGATTAGCTCGCTCGGCCACGGTGGATGCCTTGTCGCCGGTGGTAAGCAAGGGTTTATCAATTTACCACAAACATTTGAACGACCGCGCTTCATAAAACGCGTTAGGGAACAATGTTATGCCAATTGCGGCAAGTTGAGATTGGCTTCAAACGAAAGCTGATTGTCAGGACTACATGTGATTTCCTGACCATTACCATACCTTGCTTAGTTTTACGACAGTGACCGTTTTTGTCTCGAAAAACAGGCCACATTTTTCGCCGTTTCCATAGACTCCCATTGTACAATCTTTAACTGCTCTGGGAACAAAATTGAAGCTTACTGCAACATGATCGCTGCAGTCTTCTCGTCCGTTTAGGTTCCCAGAAGCGCTCTGTGGTCTGCGTTTTTCAACATTCACCCTCTACACTTAATTATTCGGGAAAAACTCGCCAGTTCCATTGAAAACGCGCTAGCTTCGCGCCGGCGCCGCCAGGGGCGCTGGCTGTGATGTGTCCACAAAAGCTGGCTGATGACCAGCCAGTAACTGAAAAGTAAGTGTCCATCAAAGGCAATTGTTTGAAACACAGGTGACAGAAAAGAGGTAGCTCGCAACTGATTTTGTTCGTTATAGTGCATTAAAGGCGTTATAGTGCATTTAGTGCATTGAGCGGCCCTTTGAGCGAAATACGGCAGGCGAATGTAGTGGTACAAAAACCCACGTGGGCTACATCACTGAATGTCATGTTGTGAGGTCAAAATCTAATAAATCGTGACTATATCCCGTCGAATAAATTTGTGACCTCATCATGACGTTATTGTGTCATCACATGACGTCCTCGCGCGACTTCATGTGATCACGTGATCACATGGCATCCCCTCTTGGTCTAAGGCCCGCCGATCCCGGAAGTGACACAACACCGCGTGAGTTGTAGAAAGCTTCAGGTGGGGAGGAACAATGAAATCACTTGAGAACGTCAAGCAAATTTGATGCGTATCTCTCACACCGCTGTTCGTTATGCCTTGCGAAAGTCCGGTCCTCGATTGTATAGCATAACGCATTACTAAGTGTGCGGCAGCGTTTCGCCTTCAAGTGTTACAAGGCGTAACACGGCGCCGTACTTTTTTGATAACGTTGACCCAGTGGGGTGGCTAAGCGGCTAAGATGTTGCGCCGCTTAACTCGAGATCGTGGGTTCGATTCCCTGCCCCAGCAGACGCATTTCAATGGCGGGCGAAATGAAAATGTTCAACAACCTTGATGGCCAAAAGCAATACAGAGCTTCGCAATACGGCATGCCTCATAATCATATCGTGCGTTTGGCGCGTTAAACCATGGAAATTATAATGTGCATGTGCGCATGAACACTATGTTTACGCGGTGCAGTCGTCGCCCTGCGATCTCATCTACTGGCGTTCACATGTCCTTCTGAGAAGTAGCTGATACGTATTAAAATAAAGAGACGTAACAAGAATGGCCGATAGAGAAGACGCGAAATGTAGGTGATTTAATTAAAGAAAGGCATGAAACCTGGGCCTGTGCGCGTATTGTTCTAATGCACAAATATCTGGCATTTCTTTGCTTTTCATTATTCTGTAGTAAAGAAGCTGACTGTCCCAGTTACCTGTTTTATTCATGTATTCTCTTTGAAAGAAAATCAGCTGCAAGCCATCGCTCCCTGGTATTTCTTGGCTGTTTCTGATTAGTCGCTGCTCAGTTTGTGCGATGATATAAGCACGTCTAAAAAGGTTTTTTTCTTAGGAAACAAAACTCCATGGATTATCCGGGTTTATGGAAGACTTTAATCTCATGTCAGGAAAGAAGTGAACTGACGGGTCTGCAAAACTTGTCTAGAAATGACGGCTACAATATGCATCCTGAATAATCTTTATTACGCGCGCTCCAGAGGCAAGATATTAACTCTATCTTGAATGCTCAAGTTTTTGGTGATAGACAGCGTTTGTCCTTTCACTTGAGCTACAGCTTACCGTTTCCCATAGAAAAAGCACATAGTGCTCTGAATCTCTCCATATTTTAAAATAAATTTTGATTTCGACGTACTTAACGCAGCGCTTGTCCTCTGTGTGCTTTTCGTGGCCGTGCTTTTTTGCGCTGCTTATGTTCAGTACTTAAATGTGCTGACTCAGCAAGAGCTATGTGAAAGTGACACAAGCCAGGGATTAGTGTATCAGGGAGGAGCAGTAAAAATTACAGCATATCCTCGGGGTGAATGATGACTTGGGCGAAGCTCCTGAAGCAATCATGGTCTCGGGATCCGCTTCTCGTTGAGCCCGTTTCGCAGCGGCGTCCTTGGCGCGCACCGTCCCGGGATCCGCCTGGCTGCCGCCAAGCGAGCGCCTGCCGCTGCGCATCGTTCATGCTCCACCAACGATCCGACACGTACGGCGACGATCCAGGAGAATGAGACAGGCGCTCGCTCCCCGCGCATCCCCGCGCAGCAGCCAGTCGGAGAGCAGCGGCACTTCTAGCGCCATCTAGTGTCGATTCACACAAGCGCCATATTGCACACAATTCTATTGGACCAATGCCATCTAGGAAATGAGACGTGAAATGGTGATGACACAGATTGTGTACAGCGCCATCTAGAATATCGTCCCTCAACTGCAGTTTGTATGTACTTCTATGAGACAGCGCCATCTGCCGTTTACGCCGGACAGAGATACTGCCGTTTACGCCGGACAACGGAGACGCGACAACGTTAGACTAAGAGAAGCTACGCCCCTAAAATTCGCAATGGTCTGAAATTTCGGACCATACTATGCGCTTGGTCAGTCGCTATTCGCTAATAATAAACTTTCAGCTTCTCACCGGTGGTAACTGTTCGCCAGGAGAAGAGGTGATAGGAAACGTCCCTTGTGGCTGCTCCTTTGATTGCGGCGATGATGCGAGGGGTCCGGCGGCAGGAGTAGCGACGCTGTCCTGGTTTGTCGGCTGTAGAAAACAAACCAGTATTATTAACGACTCCGCATTGTGTAAGTTTCTTAGGTCAATGCAACACTATGCAGCCAGGCTTCACTAATAAATAATTATTAGTGGTGCGAGCGTGTCAAGTCATACGTATAAATGCATGAGGGTGATTAGCTGTACCCAGGAAGCGTTTCTGCGTTGCGCATGTCAACATGTAATGGTTATAAGCAGGACTTCGCGCGCTGCAGCGCCCTGAATAAATAAAAGAATCAACTCAGGCGACAATAACTTGGCCGAAAGCACATTGGCTGAAAGTACTTTCAATTTGGGTCTTTTTAGGGGCGAAGCTCCTCCTAGTCTAACCTTGTCACTTCTCCGTTGTCCGGCGTAACCACCTTTGCAAACTGCTCACTACTTCGTCTTTGCAAACATCCCACTACTATCTATCACCGATCCATTACTTCACCGACCATAAAGCCGTTATAATGAAGGGGGAACGGAACACACCTTTGCAAACTGCCCACTACTTCGTCTTTGCAAACATCTCACTACGACCCATCACCGATCCATCATTTCACCGACCATAAAGCCGTTATAATGAAGGGGGAAAGGAAGCCACGTCTAGCTACCACTTACGATTAATAAATTTTTTTAGTATAAATATATACAGTGTTTGTCACGTCTTTGATGATGTACTGGGCTATAGCTTTGATTACTGCTGGGCGAAACCACTGAAGATTCTACGGTGTAACCATGATTGCTTCAGGAGCTTCGCCCAAGCTCGTCATCATTCACCCGTGGATATGCTGTGAATTTTTTTGTCTATAAGTCAGGTATGTACAAGAATGCCTATAAAGCATTTTATCTCACGCGTTTCTTCGAAGAAATCCTGTATTGTAGTTTGCTCCAGTCTCTTCTTTCTCTTGCCCCGTCTTCGCGCAGTTAGTGCTATCACTTTGATATAACCGCCTTATGTGCTTAGACGTAACTTAGATGGGGTTACCTTAGATGTAACTTAGGTGTGAACTGAGATGTGAGCTACCAGAAACCCTATTTTACCTTACGTACGAGGTTTCGGAAAATTTCATTGGGCCAGTGTCGTTAAAATATGAAAAATGCACTTTGAAATCCGTGACGTCACGCGCGGAGATTTTGGCGCGAAAAATTATTTTCACCTTGATTTCCACCTGTATTATTAAAGCTATGATGGTGAAATAAACGACATTACAGTTCTTCAATGTAAAATTTATCAATATGAGCCGATTCCCTATTCAACTTTAATGTCCCTGAAATCTGTAACAGTCTATAAACCAAATGAGCTTCAAGACTGACGTCGGTAGGCATAGTACGATCGGCGTCGCTCACCAGCACTGGCTCTTTTGCTGGGGGCGAAGCTGTGGAAGACACAGTCAGGGAGTACTTAGCCTGCGCCGAGGCAAGCGACCTTCCCGCAGGACGAGTGTCTTTGCTTAGGACCGTACTGGTGGGTGATTGCGGCGATACGGACACGTCGGCTTTGGCGCCCGGCGACTTGCCGTTGATTCCATGTTCGCGGTCGTACTTCCGTATCAGCAGCCAGATTAGCAGGCCCGTCAACGCGGCTCCAACGACGACCAGGACCATGGCAAGCGCGTCTCCGAACACGGTCATCGTGCTGGAGAAACAAGTCAGCGCAATGGAGTGTCGAGCGGTCGGTTCTTGAAGGGTAACACTCGGCAATGCTTCAACTTGGGCCAGTTGGTGCGGCATTCTAATGTAGTAGCGCTGAGCGAAAGGAGAGAAGGACAAACGACAAAGAGAAATGGACAAGTACTTCGCAAACTTTCAAGTGTTTAATAATAGTTGAAAGATTGCTTACTGCTTGTCCAGTTCTCTGTGTCGTTTGTCCTTCGTGCCCTTCGCTCAGCGCAACTACACCAGAAAGAGTTAACACTCCGAAGTAACAATCCGGCTTTAAGAAACGCACTAGAGAGCGTTGAAGAAAGTCACATGGACCCTTATGTTTTTACCTAAGACAACTCGAAAGTGAAAGCCATCATCACCATCTTCTTCTTAGTCGACTGGATTGATTCTCCGCTCCCCCCTCCCCTTACAAAAGCTTTCTACACCCAACGTGGTTTGGGGTTTGGCCACCTTTGATCAAGCGACGATGTCCCGTGATGACGTCATCGTGTGATGTCACGTTATGTGACCTGATAGTGACGTCATGTGGTGCCATCGTGATGCACGAGTGATGCAAAACATCATAATGTTGTGCACCACTTGTGTTGACGACGCCGACGGTCACTTTTTCCATTTGACCCGTCATCAAAGGATTTTGCCTTATAAACCTGTTTCACCTTACATTATTTAACACGTGTTGTTAACTCAGTATTGTACAACCGTTTTCACGCTTAGTCCCCTTGAAAACGCGCTGGCTGTGGCTGGAATTGAAACGCAAAACTTCGGGTCTTTCTAGCTGAACGCCGTAGCGTATGAGCAACAGTAGAAATGATTGCACGATGGCGGATATCTATAAAAATTGTTAATGTCTGCGCGAACAAATCGTTCGACATTCCTCACCTTACTCTCGCCATTCCCTTCGTCTTTTCTAGCCTCGTGCAGTGCGGTCGAGGCAGTTACCAAGCACACTTCGCCCTCCTTTCTTTAAACTTCAACAAGAGTCCTTCAAGGCATTCAGTGATTTATCAAGAAGCTTCACTACACTGATCGAAAGGCCAATGAGCGGCAATCGCCTTTCTTCTGCGACTGCTAATTGCCTATGCTCTAGCACACATGTGGGGTGGTTTTCGCAGCGACGTCGTTCTTCGACAAAAACTGATCGTAGCGTAAATCTGAAGTAACAGTTGGTATCGCTGGTTTTTCACCATGAACCGACTCGCATCTCGCCAGTTAATACACTAGGCACGCCGATGCTGGCGATGCCAACCAAGTGAACGAGGTTAGGCTGCTTCAGTTGGTTCAAGCAATGGTAATGTAAAACATTGCTGCTTGATGCTGCGATTCCGCAGTGAAAATGAAATCAAACGACAGCGTTTTAGATGCGAAGTATGTTATGGCGGAGTTCAATCCGGTGGTGGTGGTGGTGTGCGGCGTGACCACCCTTACTGCGCATGCGCATACCCCCTCCACACACCTCCTCTCCACTCCCTCACCATTCCTCCTGTCCTCTTCCCCTCCCCATTCCCCTCTCCACTTCCCCTCTCCACTTCCCCTTTCCACTCTTTCTCTGAAACGCGGGCTAGACATGCTGAAATTCTCTCCTGCGCAACGCCGCGATGAGCACCAGCGCATGCGCGTCCCCTCCCCCTCTCTCCTCTCCTACGCTGCCCCCTCTCGCACGCCTGTCGACCGCGTTCCCCGCTCGCCCTGTGAGAATTAACGGCCAGGCTAGAGGGAAGACAAGACGCGCGTAGCGTTCCTCTTCGCGTTCCACGACGCGAGGTCGGTAGCATGCACAACGAACGCCAACGGAACGCGATCGTGCAAGTGCTCCGGCTTCGCATCGCCTCATGGTCCCCTTTAGCGGGAAATGGTGTAATTTTTTGGAATGCAGGGAACTTACCAGAGGCCTGGTCAAAGTGCAGCTGCGAGAACGTTGCGTCCAGGCTCTCATACAATTTTACTTCTTGTTATTCTTGATGATGACCATAACGATGAGTATGACACACCTAGACACGTGCGTGCGCAAGAGAAAATAGGCCAATAGGTGTGTGGGTCAATGGAAAAAGTATTGATTTATTGAAGCGATGTGAAAATTTCAATCGTTGGATAATGGGCTAACGTATCGCTGACACGTATCTCAAGACATTGCATAGAACGGGGCTGCTTGACGCTTATTTGCTGCCCTTCTGAAATTTATCGCGCGTGCCTCGGAGCAGATCTCCGCAAATGAAGAAGAAATACCTCAGCGATTCCTAAGAATAAAAGTGAACAATTTTTAAAAGCATTGAATCAAAACATGCATGCATGACAGATTCATGAATGAAGTACATGAAAAAAAAGTCGGGTTCTCTTTTTCTATCGGGAAAACGGGGCCAAAAGAAGGTTGGAGTGCGCGCGCTTGATGTTTGTTTTAGATGCGAAGCAGCTCTTTGACTAGCCGGTGCAGCGCTGTCCCTCCGTCCGCACAAACGCGAGGCAACGCGCTTCCCTCGGCGCAGGTGTTGGAGCGGTGCCAAGTAGGTCACGCCGCAGCTGGGCGTTGACGTCACGCTCCCCTCGCACGCTTCCTTCGCAGGTGCACGCGTTCGTCACTCTCTCCCTCACCCGCCGGAGCGCCTGCAGCTGCCGGCTCCAACGCCCGCTCGCCTCCCGTGTCTGCGTTTCAAAGAAACGTTTACACCAGTAAACGCTACACCGAGTTTCGCTTCAAACGAATCTTCCAGCCTAAGGGCAGACTTAAAAAAAAAAATCTTCCAGCGCTCACCGCAGCACCCACGTTAGCGCCGTTCAACCCGTGACGCCACCCGTGCGCAACGCTGCTGCTTCGCATCCCATCAGGGTTCCCTTCGGGGAGATGGTTTAACTTTTTTTTCGCACTCAAACTGATATTTTTGTGTGCGTTCACAGAGGTAATCGTTTTGCAGCGTGCAATTCAGTTAGCTCGGACCCCCCAAAATATCGTTTTCAGCTACAAAATTGAATGCAGAAACATTACGTGTAGGACGCTAGCCTCCTCCACGGCCGATTGTGATCTCGACACTTGTGAAGGCAACGTCCTCTTTATCTACGGACTCTCTTATGGGCACGTACATTGGAAATAACAGATTATGTGGAGCTATTAAGGACTCAAGGGGCCAATAAGCGTCATTGATAAATATATTTAGGGCCCTCCCAACAGTTTGTGCAGAGTCCAGCAAAACTGGGGCGAGGCGTCCGACGGCGAGGCGTCCCGCTTGCGTTTGGCTTCACTTGCCCGATGGTCGTCGGTAGCATTGACTCGACGGCGACGCGCACACTCGTGTTTCTGAGCGTTTCTTGTACTGCCACTGCTCCTCTTTGGAACGCACGGCAGGCATCCGACCCATGGCACTGAACACGTCACTAGCGCGATCTCTTACATCCCGATACGACGGACGAGGGCGTTTGGTTGACGAGGCGTATTGGAGGAAGACTATGACATCTTATTAAAGACGGCTACGCTAATTGCAGCCCGCGTACTAGCGCGGACGTCCTCCCGTGGACCGTGGTTGCCAGTGGGAGCTAGGTCATGTAATTAGGAAGTAAAACATAAGGTTAAGCGAAAAGCGCAGTGTAATGCGGGCTTTTTACGAATCCCAAGTTTGAAAACGCCGCCAACCCGGCATTTCATTGGTCGCCACGAGATAGCATGACATGTCGGTCTGAGCGAAGGTACGCAAGCCCTGCATAAGTTCTGGGTTTACTTATTTGTCTATTTCACAATAGGAAGGGGGGGGGTAAGGAAAAATTCAATGCATACGATGTGGTATTAAGCACTGTCAGCATATGCGCGCGCGCGCGCGCATATGCTGACAGTGTGTGTGTGTGTGACAAACACACACACACACACACACACACACACACACACACACCGTCACGGAGTCATGATGAGGAAGGAGGCAGTCGGTGTATCCAAGGTGAAACCGTTTATTTGGCCGAACTTGTGGCCGGGAAACGGAAAGTCAAACTACCATCAATACACACTGTCCACTGATAGCGGCGAACAGAGCGTCGGCCGTCGATAATCTGATCTGCGGTAAGGCGCGTCGGCATTTATACATGCAGCATTGAACATTCGAGCCTTATTGCCGGCAGCCGCGTTAGTTCCTATAAGAAGCCTATAAGACGCTTATAAGAAGATTCTAAAATAATCTGGGAGGTTAGCAGACTTTAGGGCGCGGCTTGGGCAAGGCAGCGGCTTCACGTGCAACGGACTAGCCACATGAAAAGAACTAAAGTAGTGGGCGTGGCATATATATATATATATATATATATATATATATATATATATATATATATATATATATATATATATATATATATATATATATAATAACAGCGGCAAAGAACCTTCTCGCCATCCAAACAGGATAAGGGAGTAGAACGCACAGCTGTAGAAGGTATACAACAAATAAACATACAAGTAACTCACCAATGTAACAAGGTAGCTTACTTTAGTAATCAGTACAAGCACGCTTATATGAACAGTAAAAAGCAATAATAAAGTTCAAGCACACATGCTAATTGTACAGTAGAACACACAGAAGCACGAATGATCAATGACATCAAGAGAGGAATTACTATTTATCCAGTGCAAAAAAGGTAACATTAGACAATGTAATTACGACAGGCTCATCTAATGGATACCAGTCACACATTATATTAGGAAAAGAAGATATTATAATAGGTGTCCTGCAGGGAAGTTCTAATATTCGGTATTGCTGGCCTGATTCGAGAGACAATCGAAATTGTAGAAAAAAAAATTAGGTAGTTCCGCGGAAGCGCAGGTCACCTAATTACGCATATGTACATTATTTGCGATAATGAAGAAATACAATGCCTTCGGCGCTTCGGCATCACCGCGCGGGTGTCCCACTCAAGCGTCTCTCAAAAGACGAGCACAACGGCAGCGAGGCGCGACACTGAGTGGTCGTGGTGGTCACTCCAACGACGGCGGCTCGGAAAAAATGTTCGGCTTCGAGCTTTTCTTCTTCGGTGGTGGTGATGCATCTTCCCGTAAGGAGGAGTGGTGCTTCGAGATGTCAAGATCTGCTGGCATCTGGGAAAGCATAAACAGAGAAAAAGATAGCAGAATCCATCGTTGACGTGCGTCGAAGACACATCACTAGCTTTCCTGCGTGACACTGCTGCTTGCCTCTGTGTCGTGCCTCGATAGACAGCAATCCTTATGGCCCATATACAGAAAGAAAATATTCGGACTAAATCGCAGCTGTGTTTTTTTTAGTGAAGCGGGCAAAGAGTCACCCTCATGTTTTAAGTGCGCAGCACATTAGAGGCCCGGCGTGTCGTCCAACCATAGTCTCATGTGGCGTGATCGCGCTCAAAATCAAGTGGTCAATACAAGACTAAAACAATTCTAGAAATGCTTCAAATTGTGTTAAAATAAACGAACAAGGTCTGATAATATAATTAGCAGAAATAATCGATATGTAATTGCAATAATTAGCTTAAAATCGCTAAAAACGCTTCGAAACACGCGGCTGACATCCTGCGCCGCCCAAGAGAGGGTGCCACCGCCTCGCCCAGCACGTGATTGCTCCTCCCTCCGGCGCTTCTTCGGCGTCTTCGTCGCTAGATACTGAAGGGGGAAACAAACTGACGGAACTCGCTGCGGACAACATGTATCTTAACTGCGGTGACAAGCAGGAAGTCCTTAAAGTGCAGCAAAAAGTAGGGCGCATGTCGCACACCGAGTTTGCGAATCTAAGAAGATTCTACTTGTGCCGGGGAAACTCTACGTGCTTACTTCAAACATTGACGTTATCGACGGTCTCGTAAACGGAGCAGTGGGAACGCGTGCTGCAGACTTCCTCAGGTGTCACGGAAGTAGAGCTGCATTTTTTTTTTCTTCCAAGCACTTCCTGTCGAGCACTTACTTCCGGTTTCCGAAGATTAAGAGAATGTGTTTTAAAAAATGAAACTTGTATCGTTTGTTCTGGGTCAAGTTGAGTTATATTGGATGAATATGATATCGAAGCATAAGTTTGCTCAAGGTAAGAGCCAGATAACTGTGAGCATATTTAATGAAAATAAATTGAATGAGTTCACTGAAAGGGCAGCTGGGATGGTTGCAGCCCCTGGCGGAGTAGATCTCAACTACGCGCTTCTTTCTACGTGGCCTCTGTTATCCGTTTCGGCAGTGCGACGAAACACGCAGTTAAGCCAAGGAATAGACCGGGGCATCTGAACGCCGACGTGCGAATGGCCACTACCAGGCAACGAAGCGAAGGGTTAGGGTTCGCCTTCAATTTTTTTGTTTGCAATATTGCCGTTATTTATCATCTGCCATCATAACCATAGGCTTGATACCCACCTTAAAAACAGTCATAGCATATTTTTTGTGTCACTAGAGGTGACTTGCAACGACAGAAGAAAAGAGAAGCAATCAGTGCTTCACTGGTCGCTGCTCTTGCAAGTAATTAAGAATCACGACACAGGCTTCGCTTACATCTTAGCTTACTAACAAATATTGACTGCCGCGGCTGTACCCTTGGGCTATCGATGTCGACATCACAATACGCAGGGGTAAAAAAGAGCGAGCTCAAACTTGCAAGAGTAGTATACCCCTTGGGGAACGAACAGTGAGTTCGCAGAGACATTGGCGCATTACTTGCACCCAGCAGGGTTACATGCGGTGATCTGAAGTTAGTTTCAATTCTCTTGAAGCAGCTTGTGACTATGCTCAAGAAGGAGAGAAAAATGGAGAGCAGTGCAGCGTTGGGTTGCAAGAAGAAAAGGCATAACTGCATAGTAGGTTTCAGTAGTTCGTAAGGCATGCCTGAAAACTCTAAAAACTCGTCCGCAAACTGTTCTGCAAGAGGGAAGAGAGTCACGCCTAATGGCTTTCGCCTTCGACTCGTCTTAGGTGAATGCGTAAGGGACAATTTTGTTGAGTACCATCGATTCACTGGTGACTACTGGTTACACTGATTATACGACCGCCTCTGAGACCTCTACATAAAGGGGCCAGGACACGAACGCGCAACGATTTGTGATTTTCAGCGAAAAATAGAAGCAGAGGTCCTATTGTGCCTATACATATATGAAAAATGCACCGTACAAAAATACTTCCGTGCAAAATAAGCCCCTCAAGTCGGCGGCATTAAACCGCGCCCGCGGCCGGCGACCAGCATTTTGCCATGGCGTGTGTGTCGCGTCATGTCCTGCATGAAGGGGAGCCGTCGTTTTCTACCGAAGTTTCAGCCGCTACAAATTGTTCAAATTCAAATCCAAGATGAAGAAGGCTTGAACAGCTCGACTGCGCACGCAGGTGACCACGGGACGAAATCGTTAGCCGGAATGCAGACCCTCGTCCGCATGCAGCATGTTAAGTCTCGGCTCGCGAGTGCGCCAGTGTTGCCCGACTCTCAAGCCACCTCGCGTGATTACAAAATATTCAATTATAAATTAGGTGCTGGACTAAATGCTCTAAAATTGCGTCAGCTTGTTTGTAAATCCACGAGGGTTAAGGATTAACCCACACAACACAGATTATGATCGAAAATTGGGTTGCATGGCCCCTTTAATACAGGCATTTTAATCTTACCCGGATGACTCAATGAGGTCTCCAGAATAGGATATTACTACATGCGCATGGCAAACTGGTTGTTACTTTCTACTTTGAATATGCAAATAAGGCAGAAGTTAAGGGGAAGACGAAGGCTTGAAGATATGAAAAATACTTGATCAGGAGGGGTCGCTAGAACCAACATTTTGGACTAGTGGTCTTGTGTTCTTGATTTCAATCACTGCCTTGAAGATGACAATACCACTTGTGGAAACATTCTAGCGACTCCCCATGTTAAACGATTTTTCACCTGCAGCGCTGATGAAGTGATTGTGGTGCTTGACTATGGACCCGAAGGCCACACGATCGATTCCTGCTCCCGGTGGCCACATTTCGATAGAAGCGATATGCTAGAGGCCCGCGTGCTTGGATTTAGGTGAACGTTCAATCCAGGTGGTCAAAATTTGCAGAGCCCCCACACTACGGCGTCTTTCATATTCATGTTGGGGTTTGCGGACGTAAAACCGGAACAATTATTATAGTTAATGGATTATTCTTGTTTCAGATTGCGATGGCATTAATACACCCTCCACAGAATACACCCTCTACTCGCATGGCGCGACGCAAAAACTCGGAGAACGCTTGAGCTTCGCTTCCAACAGTAGAACGCGATAGTTTAATCGGGCCCCGTGCGCATCGCCTTCTCAAGTGATAGCCTGCTTCAGTTCTCGGTGCATGCCTCATCCGTGCCGTAAGGAAACGAACAACTGTGCAGGTAACATTGGCCGTTTCAAGGCATCCCACAAATGCCTTCAGCAAGTACAGTTGTTAAGTACTCACTACGCCATAATTATTCTTATTGCGAATCAGCGAAGGGCCCACTACGCGTCCGAAAGGCAACACGCGATCTTACGCAGCTGTTCACTTTGGTAATGCTTTTGCTGACGATGATTAAATATGTCTGAGCGATTTGTAATGGGTGGGCCTTTAAAGCGGCCACTCGTTGCGCAATTCACAGGTTTTGACGCCTGGCGCGAATCCACGCTTCTGCCACGCAATATTACATGCGGCAAGGAGACTCCTTCCACTACATGACATTCATGTAGTGTTTTTTCCGAAGTACTTTCAAGAATTAGCGTGGCTCTGTGGTAGTACACCTGCTTGCCACGCAGACGGCCTGTGTTCGGTTAACATTCGAACCCGATAATTTGTATTATTTTATTTTGCATCTTTCTCTATTTTTCGGTCACGGACAAGATGATCTTTTGCACACGACCAACGACACCGACACCGACACCACAATTGCTACGAAACGCGGTAATAAAGCTCGTTTCATTGCCACTGCTTCGATAAAACCAGTAGGGGATTGTTTTTTAACGCGGTAGCGTTAGAGAGCTCGTGTCGCAGAAATTCCGGTGTCGGCGTCGGCACCGTTGGTTGTGAGCGAAAAGCGTCCGTGACCGAAAAATCGAGAGAGAAGCAAATAAAATAAACATCAAGAACTTCGGTCCCATGGAGGATCGAACCCGGGCCGTTCGCGTGGCGAGCAGGCGTCTTACCACAAAGCCACGCTGTTACTTGCAGCTTCCGCGGAAAAAAAGCATTACATAAATGTCATGTAGTGAAAGGAGTCTCCTTAACCAGCGCCTCCTTCCTTAACGCATTTTGTCCGGCAGGTGTCACGAGGAAAACGAGTCCTTACGGCGATTTGTAGGCGCATTCGCAAGGCCATCAAACTACTTCGAAAAAGGCCGGGATAGTGCAGCCATCGCCGCCCAATACACACACGAACTTTCAAACAGCTCTAAAAATGGACAACTATGTCCATCTAGCGGACAACATATCAAGCCAACGCAGCAAACAGCAAATCTTAGATAATGTGCTGCCATCTGTGAGGCATTGTGAGAAATATGTCTCGACTTTTCATGGCATCCGAGAGGGCGGGCGCGCGGCGTGTATCTCGGAGGCCCTGCGACTCTTGCTTTAGACTGAAAACCTCTACAATTCGCGCGCGTGCGTGCGTGTGTGTCTATGTGCGTGTGACAGTAATAATACACATTAATAAGTATCCACTTAGTGGTCGAAGTGTGCACTAGGGGCCGGATTTCGCTATCGCGTTCAACTCTTAAAGGCGAAGCTTAAGGGTTGCCCAATTTTTCATGACCGAGATAATTGTTTGGTGTTTCTCACCTTTGACGGGCCCGCCACATTCCGCGATGAATGGGACTGTCGCAGGGAATGCATAGAGACGTGCGACGCAGGGCGCTTCGTCAGGTCCTGCCGTAGCTGCTGGACAGTGTGTTCGTCCAAGTCGCCGGTCCCTGGACTTGCGCCGGAAGTGCCGGCAGTGGTCGAAGGCGCCGCCAGCTCGACCTTGGGGCCGTCGGACTTTCGTTTCTCGTCCGCCTTGCCCGGGTGAACCGGCCAAGACGTTGCTTTCCGACGAGTGTTCCGACGAGAAGATGTCCAGCTCGGCAGGAACCTGTGCCCAGGGTGAGAAAACAAAAAATCGTGGTTTTTTTCATTCCTCAGACAAACTGCGCATGTGTCTGCAGAGAGACATTTTCAACACAAACGGTTCGCATTGTCATATCGTGATTGTGTGCATAAGTAGAACAAGACCAGAAAGAGCCCTCGTGCTGGAGTGGCGTCGTTTCAATGGAGTTTTCTGTGGCTTTCCAAGGCTGTTCCGGGTATTACCTAACATTATCTATGCTGATGGTAATTCACAAGGACAGTTGAGATCTTAACACCTGGTAGATAGATTTCTTTGAATGAATAAATAGTGAATAGAGGGCTTTCATCACAACCCAGCTTATGATTCCGCGCTTGCACCCTAAAATAAAAAAAATGTCATCTGACTCATTTCTGTAAGTCCTGACGTTCCACGTATATGAATCTCTTTAAAGAGACAGTTAACTATCTTTGGAGATTATTACCCTCGTCGTATATTCATGGGGCACAAAAGAGAGTGGACGTGTCACTTCAGAGAGAGTCATATTCGTGGGAAGGCACCGGCAAGAACAATGCATACTTTCTTTCTTTTCTTTTAGAGTGTGGACGTAGAAATGGGAAAACTGCTACTACTCCTAAAGAATCAAGCGCAGATTGGATTACGGTCACTTGAAGAGCGTTCATTGGCATTGCTTATGCCGAGTAACCATATTCAAATGTAACGTGCCCACCTATCCATTATCGTGCAGTATTTTGGCATCTGGCGTGTGCACCGAGGTTGTTATTCACGGACCGAATTACAAAAAAGTGTTAATTCCCTATATTTATTCGTAAGATGAAATTTAGACCTGTGCTATTATCAGAGTTACCATTAGCGAAGATAGCAGGCCAATGGTAGAGGGACCTTATAAAAGAAGAGCTTTGTACATTCGGCTCCCTGACAATGTCTCGTGTGACCATGTAGAATCCTATATTAATGAGAAGTAACAGACAATAAAACCAAGGAAAGTATAGGGGGTGTTATTTATAATAATTGGGATATAAATGTGAAGAAAGTAAAGTGGACGAAAAGATAACCTGCCGCCGGAAGGGACCGAACCTGCGACCTTCGAATAACGCGTCCGATGCTCTACCACTGAGCTACGGCGGCGGTCATCCCCCGTCCACTTTATAGGGTATATATGTGCATTTAAACCTAAGAGTGTTAATCAGCGCCGATCGCAGCCATGTGGCGAGTGTGGAACACTCTTTTTCTGCATTTTGGCGTCACGTAGTACGTGATCTTTTTACGAGCTGGCAGCTGACCAATGATCCCTCGCATACTACCTGAAGGCATCAAGTCTACCAGAACAAAACCCTCGCTATGAACGAAGGAAAGAAGATTACCTTTAAGGGCTCGTGTTCTTTGTTAGGCACAGTATTAATGAGAACTCACAGACAATAATGCCAAGGAAAGTATAGGGGGTGTTATTTGTAATAATTGGAATATAAATGTGAAGAAAGTAAAGTGGACGAAAAGATAACCTGCCGCCGGCAGGGACCGAACCTGCGACCTTCGTATAACGCGTCCGATGCTCCAAGGTTAACATTACTAGGTTTAAATGCACATATATGCCCTATAAAGTGGACGGGGGGATGACCGCCGCCGTAGCTCAGTGGTAGAGCATTGGACGCGTTATTCGAAGGTCGCAGGTTCGGTCCCTGCCGGCGGCAGGTTATCTTTTAGCCCATTTTACTTTCTTCACATTTATATCCCAATTATTACAAATAACACCTCCTATACTTTCATTGGCATTATTGTCTGTTAGTTCTCATTAATATTGTGCCTAACAAAGAAAACGAGCTCTTCAATGTAATCTTTCCATGTAGAATCCTAGTATTTTCGCATACTGCAGCAGTCAAAGGATGCAGCTTTTATGCTAATAGCAGTTGAGTTCTGGCGGAATAGACTTAGGTAGCCTCCAGTAAGGCCTTGTCGATGCCGCCTGGATGACAACTATCAGATTTTAAGGCTCACTCTGCGCCGACATGCTGGCACAGCGCTATTTGAATAAGGACAGATGAGAAGACAAAACACAAGCGCTGTGTTGTGTCCTCTTCTCTCCTCTTTGTATTTACGCTGTGCAAACCCCTATAGCCGGTTACAACCTACGAATAAATACAAGCTCCCCCCACAGCAGTCACTGTACCACCAGGAGATAATATGCATAGACGTTCCATCCAATCCCATTTGCTCACTGCCATGACGTCAAGCATTCTTCGCGTGTTTCCATGAGTTGGTGTCCCTATAGAGACACACGTTCGTGTCGCTGGTTTTAAGTCGAAAATTTGAATCTCCAGACAAATTTCGTTACGTTATAGACTCTGATATTACTGCTTAGGCATAGTCATATTTTAGGTAGGAACCACGAACATTTAGTTTTCGATATGCGCGGTGCTTGCATTAGCACAGAAACAAAAACTTGGAGGACGCTTGACCTTCGCTTTCACGAGTATAACGCGATAGCATAATCGGACCGTGTTCGTATCGCCTTCCCAATAGCTAGCTTGGCTTCGCTACTCGGTGAAGACCTAAACTGTGCCAAACCGTGCCCAAAGGAAAGCCGAAATGCGGACGCTCTCCTGCTCCAATATCGATGCAGCGGCGTGACCAAACACGGCCACACGGCGGGGAGATGCCGTTTAAAAGCGCGCCCTTGGGCTCGGCCGGTCTGGAGGCGCGCGCCTGTTTGACCGAACGCGCGCCTCCAGACCGGCCGTGCCGTGGGCCTTTTGCGCCATCTCGCAGATGATAATCAAGCTGCTGAGGAACTTACGAGATGTGCGCACCACAGACGCTAAATGGTGTATATAAATAGCTCGCCGTTAGCATGCCAGGGGATGTGTGCGTGGTGGCCGAGCGGCTAAATGACATCGCGCCACGGAACGGTCTGAGCAAATTCGCATTGCGTACATTCACCGCACGTGGTGGTGGTCGCAGAGAGAGCTGGGACACGTGGGAGGCGCGACGCATGGTGATGTCCCGGCGCAGCTGCTGGAGAGTTGACTCGTCCAGGTCACCCAGCTCCGAAGCAGGGGCCGCTGCAGTGCTTTTCCCTGGTGCTTCGGGATCCTTAGAGGGCGACGGGCTGTCGGACAGAGTCCCCGACGAGGACAGAACCCCGCTGGTCGCAGCGGTGGAGACATGCCGCGAAGCCGACGTCTTGTGCTTATGTTTATGCTTGTGCTTGGAATGGTGCTTGGACTCATGCTTGGAGTCATGATTGGACTCGTGCTTGTGCTCATGCTTGCGCTCATGCTTGGGCTCGGGCTGTTTCTCTTGCACCGACGTCGCCTCGGCGATGCTCGCGGACAAGTGTTCTTCCGAAAAGATGTCGAGTTCGGCCGGAATCTGGGATGCAGAAATGAATTGAGTACCACAAATGTTGACCTCGCGCTAGCCACTGCCGTCTCCGGGTACAATTCTTTTCTGCCTTGAATTCTGTACATTTTCACAAAAGGCACGCGTTATGAAGCTTGAATACACTAGAATTAATCTAAAGCCCGGCGAGAACAATCGAGACAGCGTGACAAAGATGAGACGCAGAAACTGCTCTCCATGCGTTTGTCGATACAGTGACAGTTGCCGTATCTCACCTTGGCTTCGACCGCGGGCCGCGGTCGTATCGAGTGAATAGAAGCGTGCGAGGCACGACGCATGATCACTTCCTTGCGGAGCTTCAGCAGGGTGGAGTCATCCAGGTCGTGGCTTTCGGAAGGCGGGCCGGGGTCTGCAATTTCCACAGTCGGGCTCTTAGTGCCAGGTGCTGGCGCTTCCGCCTGGCCGGGCTGCTGCAGTGCGAAGGGAATCGTGAAGGAAAAAAAAGTTTAAGAAATGAGATTGGTTGTTACCGTAGTTTACAGTTAGATAAACGGAAGGGGAAAGAAAGGAGGTGCATATATAGTAGATAGTGTTGGGGCCCCCAAGCCGTAGGGGGCACCAAGCTTCCGAGTTCCTTGTACTCTGCTGCCAGGTACGTAACGGAACAAGTGGTACCACTGCTCTTGGCGCACTCGTGGAAATTGTGGGAGGCTATGTGTACGGACATCTGCTGGGCCCCAAACCTTAGGGGCCCGTAAGCTCTCGCGTTATTGTGTAGTCTCTTTGCTACGAGTCACATAAGAGAACATTTGGTACCACTGTTCTTCGTGCACTCATGGAAATTGTGGGAGACTATGTACCTACGGAAAACCGTTGTAAAGTCACACTGCTAGAAAAAAGTGATTCCGAATAACTACGTCAAAGCCAAGCTGTCTTCGATTGCGCCGGGATGCTTGGGATTTCTTACCGCAGCAGCGCTGGCAGGCTCTTGTGTGGAACCTCCAGCCGGTGATGTAAGCGAAGCTATGCCCGAGCCTTCCGCTGCTATCGCAGTGTCAGGCGCCGGCTGTGCCCCAGGTTGTTTGGATCGCTTTTGCAGCTTGGAAGACTTGCGCTTCGATATGCCTGCGTCAGGGATATGAAATATGCACTCAGTGGTCAATATCCCTGATATCCACGCGTATAAAGTGATTTCGTTGAGGAAATAGAACATTTTACTGAGATATTAAGAAACTGAAAGCGATAGCTGGCTGTCATGCAATGGCTTGTTCCAAAAACTGCACGTGATTAGCATGTTCCCAAAAGCGCTTAGGAATGTGTTCTTTAAGGAGCATGATATAGACTAGCCGACATGGTTCCACTGAAATAAATAGATGAACTCATAAGCTCACCAAACGTGCTATGAACTACACGGAGCATTCACTAGTGAAAATCGGAGCTTCACATTCAATGCCGCGAATACCGTATTCTTAAGGTCACTAATTCAGCGCAATGCACCAAAGGCTGGGGTTCGCATTAACGAATGAGAAACGGAGAGATAAAAGGCTCCTTCAAAATCCGCCCCTAATCACTCACTCACTCACTCACTCACTCACTCACTCACTCACTCACTCACTCACTCACTCACTCACTCACTCACTCACTCACTCACTCACTCACTCACTCACTCACTCACTCACTCACTCACTCACTCACTCACTCACTCACTCACTCACTCACTCACTCACTCACTCACTCACTCACTCCTCACTCACTCACTCACTCACATCACTCACTCACTCACTCACTCACTCACTCACTCACTCACTCACTCACTCACTCACTCACTCACTCACTCAATTATAAAATTATTCAATTATCCAGTAAATAAATCATTCAATTAGTCAGTAAATGAATCATTCAATTAATCAGTAAATGAATGATTCATTTACTCAGTTCATTAAATATTCAAGTAGCGAATCAATGAGTCAATCAGTGGATGAATGAATGAGTGAACCAATGAGTAAAGCAACGAACTAAGTCAATAGAAGCACATCAAGTCCGCCGTGGTGGATCAACGGTTATGGTGCTCGGCTGCTGACCCGAGGGTCGCGGGTTCGATCGCCACCACGGCGGTCGCATTTCGGTAGAGGCAAATGGAAGAGGCCCGTGCGCTGTGCGGTGTCAGTGCACGGTAAAGAACACCAGATGGGTCAAAATTTCCGGAGCCCTCCAGCATATGATTATGAACCCTCCTCGTAATCGTATGGGGGCTTCGGCACGTAAAGCCTGAGATATTATTATCATTATTACAAGCACATCAAGGCAGCAGAATGCCAAGACAAATCCTAAATGCAAGATGTGCAGTAATTCCTTGATCTGACAAGCGAAAAAGTGCAGCAGGTCTACAACGTCCTCCTGGAATCTGCATACACCAAAGCTTCGCACCATCGTCTTTCAGCCAACACTTAGATGTCCCGAAGCAACACGTCTTCTTGGGTTCAATCCCCCCATCCTTTCGTAACGAGGCACGGCGTCCACCGTGTCGAGAATTATTTTTGGATAAACTTGCCTAGAAGATCTTACTTTGCGTGGCTAAAGCCGAAAGCAAAGAAGGTTACGTACGGACCGGAAGTAGAAAGTGAGTGTTATTTGGACACGTACACACGCAGAAAGCGGTACTCACTCGGATATTACTGGAAGTGGCAGAACAGAGGTTAGGTATACATGGATACACGTTAGCGCGAAGAAAGAGACTCGCGAAAGAAGTAATGTTTGTTTGCGCGAATATATAAACCATTAACGTCAACCTACTCGCCCAGCTACAAGTCTTACTCAGAAGTTAGGTACCACACGCCAGCTCCTAAGGCTAGCGAGGCTAGGAGAGCTAGCAGTACGACCTGTCCAGCAAGACAGCATTAGCCACGTTCACGAAAATTCGGAAGAGGTTCACAAAGAAAGTTTCGCGGCGAAAAATTCGAAGCGCTTACACTAATGAGAAGATGGAAGCGAGCGCCTACGAGTGCACGTTCTGCGGCAGCGGTTTGACGTCGTTTTCGCACTAGTTAGCGCTCCTGCGCACGTTGGCGCTCCATTTCCCACACTTTTTCCTCGGAGCGAACAACACGCGTCCGTCCCATAGTGAGTCGAAAGGGCAACTGCTGATCACAGCGCTAGCACTCTCTACGCTAAGGAGACTCAGGGGCACAGCAATTGGTGGGAAGTGCCGCAGCCGAGCATCGTGACACTTGTGATAGAGACATCAGCGGTGGTTAGGAGGCGAGGGGCGAGTGTGGAAAGAGGGTGAGGTGCGCCGAAAATCATTGTTCTACGCATCGCTTTGTCCGCAGACGCAATCCACGAGAACGTATCCACAGACAGCTTCGATATAAAAGACTTACTGGAGTCGACATTTGTGGGCGAAAGTTGGCCGGATTTTTTCGATTTCTTGCGATGCTCGCTTTTGGGGGACTGCTCCTTGCTTGGTTCCAGAGATCCAGCGCTAGCAGGTGAGCCCACGGGCCTTTTGCTGCGACGACCACGTGCCTTCGCATCGACTCCTTCCCTGTCTGCCACTGGGCTTGTCCGCTGACTCGTACGCTGGCCTGTCCTTTGATTTCTCTTTTGTTGGCTTGTCCTTTGGCTTCTCTTCTGCTCGTTTGCCTTTTTGCTTCTCGGCTGACGACGGAGATTCGTCCGAAGAAACCTGCCAAAAGGAAAACACCCACTGCTGTACGAGCATTTCGTAGTTCAAATTGTACTAATTCGGGGAGATACCAATGACTTATTGTCTTAAAGGGGTACTGACACGAATATCTTGAGTTGTCGATTTTTTGCGTCAAATGAAAGGTCAAGCCCTCAAGAGCCTAGAAAAGGTAGTGCTAAGCGCGAGTGCGCCCTGAAAACGTAATTACAGTACGTTTTCAAAAGCTAGTTTCGGTTCCTACTGTACCCTGACGTCACAACACGGTATGAGCTTCTCGTCACGTGCTCGCACAATATATAGTGACGTTTCTATGGCCGCTCCACACCGTGGCTCCGTTGGTGACGCACAAGCGGCCAGTTTGGAAGTTTTGATGACGCACAAGCGGCCATCTTGGAAGTTTTGGTACCTAACGTCATCACAACTAGCCAGACTGCTGTGTGAAGTCACCAGAATTTGTACTGTAGCCTGACGTCAAGCTAGTGTCGATGTCAGTGGGTGCGCCATGGAAAAATTGACTTTAATATCAAATTAAAATATCTTATCAGCATTTGCTGAGCTTCACATTTGCTCAGAGCCGTCTCTGCATGCAGGAGAATTGTATGGCAGAGTAAACTCGCCTTCGAAAAAAGGTGTCAGTACCCCTTTAATGACCACACATCATATACAAAATATTCACTAGTGAATATGGTGCGGTGAAAAGGTACGCCGCGGAATAAACCTCGATAATTGAAGCCGTACATGATGGGCCAGTGAATAAAGGCAAGTACGATGAAAACTTGCTAATGAGTGCATGTCTTTATTAAGCAGCTCAGTTCCCTTTGCGGTAACCAACTAGCCCCACGTAAACGCTATCATAAAGAATGAAAGTTTGCATTTACAGGATGCCATGCATCTTAGCTGTTACCTGCGTTCTCTGTTCGTGAATGTTTTGACATAGCTGCTCTCGACACAGCCGCGCAAGTTTTGAGCATCTTCAATTGACCAAAAACAAATTAGGAGAGAAAACACTGGTTCTAACAGCGCAGCTGAAAACGAGGGGCAAAGAGAAGAGAGACAAGGACGCCGCTGTCCTTGTCTGACAGCGACGTCCTTGTCGATTTTTCTTTTGTCCCTCGTTCTTTGTTAGGCTGCCGGAACAAGTGTTTGCTATGAACTAACCGGCTCCGTTGAATACCGTTAAAAAAGAAAGGCAGTTCTGGAGCCCTCTTCCACAAAACTGAAGGGTGCAGTTTGATTTGTTGTACCACCCAAACCAATTCACACGTTCATTGCCAGGTAGGGAAAAAAAATAGTTTGGCAAAACTCTCGGCCCCATTTCCTCTTCTCTATGATGTAATATAAGCCCCACAAGAATTTAATGATCGCCTGTGTCATAAAATACTGACATGTCAACGCTGGAGCGTGGTTTACTTTTCGGATTTTCCCTCTGTGTTATAATATAGGAAAAATCAGATATTATAATTTACTGACTTCGGCAAGCATCTTCTCTTGAATGTCATCGAAGTCATCACGCCATCATACATTATGACACCATGCTTTATGCCGGCATACCGTCATGCCACTATAGATTATGCCATCATGCAGTAATGCCACTTAAGGAAATATTTTTGGCGCAACTATAAACTAGGAATAAAAACGAGATAGGACAGGATAGCGCGCCAGACTTTCATTTGTGCCACAAATATTTTGTTAAGCTATAGATCAACTCGCCCAGCGTTACACTCTGCTAAACCATAATGTCAGTACGCATTATGTCGTCATACCATGATGGATTATGCCATCTGCCATCACGCATCATGTCACGCACGAAGCAGGAAATTTAGAGGATGCCCTGTGCTTACCGCTGCAACATCCTTCGGCTTCTGAGATTTCTCGTACCGTGGCCTGGGACTATCCATGCCGTGGGCGCTGATGTTCTCTGGTCCTCTGAAGGGGCTCACTAATGTGGCCGTGGTCTCTGGACTCATTGTGCCCGGCGTGGCTATCTTCGACGGTACGGCTTCCCTGCGGTACTCGCGGTTGTACATGCGCATCAGCAGCCAGATGAGCAGCCCGATGAGAACAGCGCCAACGGCAACCAAAGTCATTGCTAGCGTGTCGCCGAACGCGTAAGCCATCGCAAAGCTTCGGACGAGAAACCACGAGAAGCGGGGCCTAGGAGGCCCTTGTAAAGGGCTTCGGACCGTTAGACGAGGGTCTTCATATGGCACGAACTATCGCCTTGGCACTTGACACCTTGAACAGCAGTCTGTTTGCTGTTCCTGGACTCTCTGTGACGTGGATGGAGAAACCAGAGCGAAGCTTCTGGAACGCGTTCTCTTCGCAGCCGCTCGATTCTTCCCAATCCAGCCAACGATCGAGCTCGCGCGCTGCGCTCGAGTCAAAGTCGCGGGGGCGCATCTGATCGTCTCATGATGATTATGATGCACTTTGCTGATGGCACTCGCCCAAAAATTGCGAGGGCTACGCGGAACATGCAGCACAGTAACAGCGAAAGCTTGAAGAGCGGTCTTTCTAGATCCCGTTGTAGACTCCCTAGGGGCAACATATACAAGTACACATGCAAGGTAACCACTACGCTATAAATCATCCTATATTTCATGAAGTAGGCAAGCACACACTATGCCATTTTTCGTCGTTCTGCGGAGAAACGTGGTACACGCTACACATCTGTAAGTCATTATGTGTGCTGTGACTGATGACGACGAAGAACTATGGCTGAGCCTTTTGGAGTGGGTTGGAAGCATTCAACAACCCACTCGTTACGGAAATCGCATTGTGTGACGCCTGGTTGTTTTACTCTTCTACCGCGGTATATTACATATGTTCACGAGATTCCTTGCCCGACATGACGCCTGCATAGGGACTTTTTGCGAAGGAGTTTCAAGCACCACGGTTTCTCTGTGGTAAAATACACGACTGCCACACAGAGGGCCAGGGTTGAAATCCCATCCGATCGTAGAATGTTTTTTTCTGATTTCATTTTGTCTTATTTCGCGCGATAACGGTTACGAACACAGGTGGCGGCGGCAGCAGCGGACATATAACGGCATCAAAATAGGTTATTTTGTGATCTCATAACAGCCTTCACTGCAAAATGCGCATGGGCCAAGGAGCATGCGGCAGGATGTCTAAGGTGAACTCTTTGTTAAGCTCTGGTTATTGCGTGAGACGTTCATTGCACGACTACGGGATTTTTGAAAACGTAATTTCTAAATTAAAATAAACATTTGTTTGACTCATTCGGAAGTGCGCGGTAGGTCAGCTGATTTTTTATTCTTACACTGAAAGAGAAGCAATATAACGTAGGGCTCCATGTGCTCACGCGAATTCTTGCTGTAGTTGTCTCAAATCATGACTTATAGACATGATACTGCTGACGTTCGGCGTTTGACAAAAGATACATGTTTTAACGTGATAGACGTAAAGGGGTTGTTTTGCAGAAATTCCGGTGTTGGCATCGGTGTCGTTGGTTGTGAGCGAAAAATCATCTTCTCCGCGACAGAAAAATCGAGAAAGACACAAGACGCAAATAAAATAACAAATAAAAATTTTCTTTTTGATGGAGAAACTAACCCAGGCCTTCTGTGTGGCAAGCAGGTGTTCTACCACAGAGTGACGCCTTTGCTTGAAACTGCTTAAAAAAAACACTATATGAATGTCATGTAGTGGGAGAAGTCACCTCAACGCATGCAATATTGTGCGGCAGAAGCGTAGAATCGCGCCAGGCGTCGAAACACGTGAATTGCGCAAATAGCGGGCGTTTTAAAGGTCTATCCATCAAAAAGCCCTCAGACATGTTTAATGAACATCATCAGCAAAAGCATCAAGAAAGTGAGCAGCTGCGTAGGTTCGCGTGTTGCCTTACGGGCGCGTAGTGGGCCCTTCGCTGATTCGCAAGCGGAAGAGTTTTGGTGTAGTGAGCACTTCGAAACTGTAGTTGCAGTAGGCACTCAGGATAGTTTGAAACGGCCAATGTTACGCTCACAGACGCTCGTTTCCTTGCGGCGCGATTGAGGCATACACCGAGAACCGAAACCGGGCGAGCATTTGAGAAGGCGATGCGCACGGGGCCCAATTACGCTACCACGTCCTACTCTTGGAGGCGAAGCTCAAGCGTCCTCCAAATTTCTGACCAGGTGGTCGGCTTTACGTATATTATGTTTAAATAAATGCATGCGGGCTTTCTCAACGGACACGTTGCTACAGATACAGCCTGGGAAGGTTATCGCTGCATACAAACTTTTAGATTTGGTGATCTTCAGCGTAGCTGCATGCCCTGAGTGAGTCGGCAATTATTGTGCGCCATGCCTAAGAGCCGACGAGGACGAAGAAGGAAGGAATCGAATTCAGCTATAGGGCTCAACAAGAGCGGTATAGATACAATCATTGCATATAAATTTAAAGATTAATGCAGATAACCAGGATATGACCTGCTATTTGTGAGCAGCACTGCAATATGAACTCTAAGGTACAGACGAATTCGCAGGGGTTTTGGGAGTTTTGTATGAGGTGAAATGTGTCACGGATAGGGCGGTGCCAAGTGCTGTGGTACCCATCTATTGCTGTTTTCCATGGTGCGTCTTTACGTTCGTTGCAGCTTGTCGTGTGCCTTGGTGAGAATAATCAAGTCAAGTTACCCGCCGAAAAGCTAGATTTTTTGGTAGCAGCTACTGGCCACAGTGATGCTGTCGAATGGGTTGTTTATATTTATCAGCGCCCGCCACCTTGAGTGCTGTTTCTGCGAACGATTTTATATAGTGCAGAAAAAAACCGCTGCATTATTTCTACAACTTTCCGAGAAAGGTATTATGACCAGAAGTTTCAACGATAGCCATGAATTGAATAACTGACTGTTGGAACAAACACCTAGACGTTATCAGATTAAGTGCGTTTTGTAGGCAAATGGATGTATTTTCGTAATACGTGGGTACAACTTAGCCTAAATCATCTGCGAGGTGGATGTCACCGACGTAAACAGACCAGGCGCAACGAAAAGGTTCAGAACTGGTAAATTCTTTCAGCTCAATCATGACGACGTGTGTCTCAATCTTGAAGGGTACCCGTGCCCAAGAGCCACTGTTTTTATATCGCTCAATCAACTGTAATATATTAGAGAAGAATTTACAGTGCGTTTCTGTTATCACAAGCCTGAATCAAAAACAGTGTCCATCTGTAGGAACTTACGACAACTCTTGGAGTTGTCGGATTCCCCTTATCACAATAGACGTAATCACAAGTTCTCCGTTCATTGCTCGTTTCGCCAAACAGCTTTAACTAAACAGAACTTGATAATACCTTTTGGCTTGTGTTCGTATTTGCACGCCTGGTACTGTTTTTTTATGATGAATCTAGCAACTAGCTCAAACTTCTGTCGTTTTGAGCAGAATTCACCATAATTCAGGAAACGCACTAAGTTAATTCTGTAGGTCGACAATTCCAGCAGCGAAGTTTCGGGAGGCCTGCTAACCGGGACTAGTACGCAACTATTTGTCAGACGGAAGAAACCCCCTCCGCGAATTGAAATGTTCTCATGTGCTGACAAGCTTGTTTACTGCAGTAAATCTTCAGAAAGACGGGAGACAAATAAGAACCGAGACCCATGCTTAAAACTGGAAGTGCACGAAATGAGAAAAAGTCAGTTTCGCCGCAAGGGCAAAGCAATGAATGCGATAGCAAGAAAAGCGGCCCGCGATGGACGCGCTGCTACGCTGCAGAAACATCTGTCCCCCAGGCAGCAACCACCGCGCGGGCAGACAGCGAAAGGGCAAGGTTCTCCCTGCGCAAATATTAGAAGCAAGCGAGTTGGCTGACGACTTTTAAATGCGCCCGTTGCGCTCCTCGCGCCATCTCGCTGGTAATGAAGAAACGCTTATAAGCGCCTGCCCTCTCTGAGTCCTGCGGGCGGTAAAGGGTGTGTATATAACGCTCGCCGTTAGCTATCTAAAAGATCTGTGCTTTGTGGCGTATAGGTTAGCGCCACGTGCTGCGGTGCGCGAGGTCGCTGGTTCGATTCCGCACTTCAGAAGCATTTTTCTGCATTATTTTTCTTTGGGACTTATATATATATATATATATATATATATATATATATATATATATATATATATATATATATATATATATTTACTTATACATATACGGTGCATGGCGGCGGCGGCAAGAACCAGCCGAGATTGCGCATATAATTGCTATCGCAGTAAAAAGAGAAAATAGACCTGATTACGCGTTTGGTGCAGTAATCTATTTAGACGACTACGTGTTATTGTTCAGGCAATCAAGAAATAGGTAGATGGTCTTAGGGTTTGTCCTTGCCGCGCTGCTGTGGGGGCGGGGCATTGACCTGGCCCTGTGCAGGACCTGGCTGAATCGCTCCCGGCTGAGAAGGGCCCCGTGTCGTGCCTTGGGCCTTGCCTTGTGCCGTTCCTTGCGCCACGCCTTGTGGCGCATCGGGGTTGCCTTCCGGAGGGGGTGAGAGAACTGGGGACGCCATGGACGAATGCTCTCGGGAAAATATGTCCAGCGGCGGTGGTACCTGCGGTCGCGATGCACATCACCGCGCCGTGTTTAGCGGGGGCCCAATGCGGCTGTCCTGACGCGCTTAAGGACACATCAGTGTGCGGTGAGTGGCGCTGATGAGTCTGTAAGAACGCATACTCAAAGCTTACAAAGTAGTGTCAAAAGAAGCAACTTTTTCAAGGGGCTCGATTTCTGTTGTTAGACACAAAGAAATAAATCAAACACACATTTACTCCAAGAAAAACATAGTGGATATTTGTTGTATTTAGCTGCAGTGTAATAATTATGCCGTCAACAAAAATTGATCCCATATGGAACCAATGGCGAATACACTCGTCATAATTGTTTCTTGACGCATGATGGCCACGCTTGTCCATGTTGCGCCGTTTGCTTCTCGGCTTTCATTTCGTAGCCGCTTTTCATTGTATTGCCATTCGGTGAAGCCATCTTCCAGTTATCTTTTCTACGCATTTATTCAAATAAAGGAACCCCATAGAATTGAAAGAAGGGTGCCGTTTTATTCAGAACGAAAGCTCTACAATTGGGCGAAGAAAAAATTTCGGTAAATTTGGTAAAACTTTCATCCTTTTTTTACGGTAGCGAAAGGGCTAATGCGGCTTTACACTGCCTCCGGGATGTGAGGCATTTGCAAGCGTCCCGAACATCAAATGTTTTTGCACTGCCTCCGTGATTGGGCCGCCTTTGACCAAGCGACCATGTCGTATGGTGGCTTCATCACATAACGTCCTGTTACGACGTCATTCTGACACGATGACGCCATATTAATATGATGCCACAATGACGTCATAATAAAAAAAAATGCGTTATCCCTTGCATGACTCACCTTGGGCTTTTCGCGCACGTAGCGCGTCACGCGGGCGCAGCGTTCCTCGTCCTTGGAAGACTTCGAGGAGGTCGAGGTCTTGGACCCTTTCCGGATGAGAAGAGCAGGAACCACAGCTGGGGAACCTACTGCTGCCGACTCAGAGCCTGATGTAGTCTGCAGCATCGAGAATAGGCATAATAAGCTCATTTGAACCACTAGGCGTATTCACACACACACAAAAAAGAACCCTTACAGTTGAGTTTTTCGCATGGGGAAGTCAGCCCACATCTCTGCTGCGCATCTCATCAGTAAAACCGGTCGGTCAGTGCCAAAAAAAGCATACACCAGCCTTATGACGCTGGTGTGTGCACACCTATACCAATCTGATGGGTTTTTCAACTCAGAAAAGCTTTTGATGTTGCGCCGAAGAATTTTATAGGGGCAGCTATGTCTTTATTATTTGGGGCTCTGAGGACTGTCGGCAAGAATGAACCAGCAAACACAATAAATTTCGTCTTGTTTTTATCACAATCCTTAGCCGTTGGTCGCTGGCAACGCCTCTTTCGTCATCTCTACAGTAAGTCCTCAAACGGGACACAGCAGCAGTTAAGCTGACTTTCCAGTGGCAAGAAAACGACTGCCCATTGAAATAAAAATAATTGTTTTGCAGAATAATTTCATTAACACAAAATCTGAAACATTTCGTTCGTACTTTGCAGTAATTTCGGAGAGGTCCACGGCCTATATTCTACAAAAGCGTGCTAACCTAATTGACTCGTGGTACAATTTCTATATCCCTAAGTGTATCTTCTAGTGTACGTTGCTTTTCCACAGCTTTGGCTAGCTGGGGTCCTTCTTGTCGAAGCTAATTTTTCAATGAGGAAACAATGAACGACGAGGCTATCGACTTAATCATAGCAAAAACTGCTTGAACCATGCTGTTTTACTTGCAGATATGTAAATATATCGAAACTGCACATACAGATGTAAGACGCCTACCGCAGAGGGAGCGTCGGTACCAGGAGCGGCTTTCCGCATTCCGCTCGAGCTGGACGATGCAATTGAGGCGTTGGAGCCCTGGCGCTTCTTCTTCTCCGACTTTGATTTGCTGCTACGTTTCCTGAGATCCTCGGAAGGCTTGTCCATGGGATGTCAATGTGGGACGGAATACCTGAAGTACAAAAGAAGTCACAGTTCTGCCGCGCTGGCAAAGATGCCGTAGCAACAAATTAGAATGTTACACGAAGTAAGGCTAGCACCTCACTTCTTTCGAATCCCATCTCGCGTAAATCTACAAAACGCCAGCGTAAGGGAATCCGGCCTGCGCAGAGAGCGAGGTGGTTGCCGTGCTGTCTGTCGCCTCAATGCGAAATAAGCGGTGAGAGAACCGGACGTACAAGGGTAGGGGCTTCTATTGATGTCTCTCGAAATAGCGCGCGCCACCGCGCCCTTTTAATGAAAATTCGCGGCTGCTGCCTGAGCGACGCAGGCCCCCGCCAGCGACCCTTTCTAGTCCTTCTCCGTAGGGAGCTGGCCGGTGCGCTTTGTCTGCTTAAACCGTGCCCATTTGCAGGCTTCGCAACATTTTGCTCTAAATAAGACATGACGCGTGGGTCGATGCGATCGATTTTGGCTTCATGCAGAACATGACTGCGATGTCAGAAGTGTGCCTCCAGTGTCCATATGATTGCTATCGCAATCAAGCTGCAAACCTGTTCATGTTGTGAACTGAGAGGGAGCACGAAATTCAAAGTGCAAAGACGGACATAAAACCAAGTTTCACTTATCAAGCTGGCCGCGTTCTATATGACGCTATGTTCTAAGGCGCATTCACCGCCAAGCTAAGCCTTGCGCGGAATCGCAGAAAGCGCGTGTAAGTAAAAACACTCACAAGACAGGGTACATGGGACCGTCTTTTGTACCTTCACCGTTGAACGTTTATTGCAGTGCCAACTACATCTCACGGGATTGGATATGAACAAGTAGTGCCACACCTAGCGACCTTCCATCAATGCTTAGAATTCAAGGGAAACCACTCTTTTGTTTTCAAGCGAAGCTTTTAGAACTCGCAGATATCGGTGGCGGCGTCGTACACAAAACACCTGGCCCCACTGAGCGTACAGAAAGGCGGCCCTCGAAGGTGCGCTGGTCCCATGCGTAACTGTGTGCGCGTTTTTCCAATAACTGACACTCTCTCGTTCGTGGGCTTGTGCGTCGGCGAGGAGCTGCTTCTGATACGGCAAATTTGGCCTTTCATCGAGGTGACTTGTTATTTCCCGTTGCCATATTTCATTGTTGCCCGTATTTGATAGCATGAACATCGTTGTTGCCTGTAGTAACTCAGCTGCTACAGCTTAGAACGTTTTGGATTGTCATTCCATTAACAATGCCAATGTATTGGATTGTAATTTCTTAAAGAAGCGTATTTTCTCCTTTCACTCGTATGTTAAATCTCGCACGCGTCAAATCAGTTTTGCAAACGTAATACGAGGAAGGTAACACATCATTCATGCGGAAAGTTCCTCGCGGCTAAACGTTATTTATGGGCGTCAGTGACGTGCTAGGTAGCCCTATATTGCTTGGTATGGGTGGATGGGAATGGTTTCAACATAGCTCTCAGCTTCTGCGGCAGCCTTTATTGCTTCAGAAACCAAACAGGCTTCATTTCGTTGCAAGCTTCTTGGGCGGGGTAGATTGGGTATATCAGAGGTGCTCTAAAATGGCCAAAAGAAACGTTCAGGCTCAGACCCTGCACTTAGCTTAGCAGCATATATTTAGGTGTCCTTACAGCTAGAGTTTTCTAAAAGGACTGTGGCTTCCGGCATGAAACTTAGGAATCTAAATAATCAGGCACAGGCTATCGTTCTATTCCTCTAGATAAAAAAAAAAAAAATCCACGCACCATAAAGAAACAAAGCTTACTCTGACTTCAAGCCAATCTTCTTCTTTCTCTTCCTCTCTAACGGTATGCCATGGTTTCTACAAGCACCACGTTCTTTACAGGCTCAAGTGAACACAAGTATGTTTGATCAGAAGGTTGAGATAATAGCTAAAAACAAAGCAAGGAGACTGCCATACTTATTTTAACAGTGAAGTTGTTCTTGGTTGAGCCTTTCATGTGCAAATCCGTGGTAACGCTTCTGGGCATCATAAACGGGTATGCACCACAGGCAGTGAGGAATCCCCTACATCACCACTGGTCCACTAAAAATGAAGGCAACAGTTAGCCCTACAAACGGGTTTGTGCCACAGAAACCTGTCCAGCCTATCGGAAAACTATCATCTTCATAAACGCATATGTGCCACAGATATTGGGCAAATCCCGCTACACACAACTTCCACTAAAAAGGAGGAAGGCAACAGTTAGCCCAACAAATGGCGTGCGCGTTACCATAGTCACACCACTGTCACGTGATACTTTGGGGTTATAAAAGGTGGTGCCTATACTATCAGCTCAAAGCTTAACAAAGAGTGTTTAATAGAGAGAAGTGATCCAACATATCTGAAAGACTTGCAAAACATAAAATGCGTTAGCCTGGCGAAGGGAATGCTATTTTATCGGTGTCCGCGAAGTGGAGCTGGTTCAGTTTTTAGGTCGTGTGACTTTAGCTTCTTCTGCAGTTTTTTTTTTTTGTTATATCCAAGCTTATGCTATACATGTTTGAGCTGGCAAATTACAATGATTGCACACTTTCCGTTTTAATGAGAGTGGTGAGTTACTGATCCTGACTCACCGCGGTGGGCTAACAGTTATGGTACTTGACTGACGATTTGCAGGTCGCCGGATCGAATCCAGGCCGCGGCGGCCGCATTTCGATGTAGATGAAGTGCTAGAGGCCCGTGTGCTTAGATTTAGCCGCCCGTTATTAACCCCACGTAGTGGAAATTTCCCGCGCCCTCCACTACGGTGTCTCTCATAATCATAACGTGGTTTTGGGACGTAACGCCTCAACAATTAGGTGACCGGTATTGAAATGAGAATGTTTACCCTATGAGCACTATGCCATCCTTATTCTTCGGTGGACTTCGTTTACATGAAGGCTCCCTTATTAATATATGACCAATACATACATGCGAAAGGTCCGGTTGTTTATTACCAAACCCCTGAACTACTCGTATGACGCCTTCCATAGTAACTCGTATCCCTACAAAGATGGATAGCTTGATGCCTGGGGCTCACAAATACTGCGCTTGTGCAGATCTTTTGTGGCCTGTGTATTGTAGAAGGTCTCGCGCAACAGGTAGACCACGCGACAAGTGCGGGTAGGCCGCAACGGGCGCTAGTGTTGCCAAAGAAGGGGACGTTCGGCGAAAGGATCTTACGGCATGCTGCCGGGAAAGCAACATGACAACCGGAATAATTCGTTGAAATTCTGACGCTACGATGTTACAGCTACAGACGTATGGCTTAAAACAACGTAAGAAACAAAGCAGCCATAAAAAGAAAATGCCTTTTCGAGTCGACTTCTGCACTTTGCAGGAATACACTTGTTTTCTCCTCGTAAGCTTCCTCATCATAGGGTCTATGTCACTCTCTTCAGCGGCTAGAACATTCCCTAACTTAATTTGACAGCAGCCGCATGTGTCGGCAATGTTAGCAATGACATGTCTCTACCGATTGGCGTCGCCTGCGCTCGTCATCCGCACCAACTTTACGAAGTACGTGAGATTGTGCGGTAGCAGACCACATTTGTTAACCGAAATAGTTCACACACTGAGAAACAAATTAAGAGAAACAGAAGCGTGCTGGTTACTTCAAAACGAAGAGAAAAATGATTTTATTATGCCTCTTTAGTGTTCACGCTAGATGACTTCCGATTGATCGCTAATAGAGAGCGCGATGAAGAACCCTATTAGTTTTTTTCCTACTGTCGCTGTTGTCATTTTCGTTGTTGACTTCCTCGCTGCTGTCGTTCCATCTATCGTTGCAGCCTCTGCAACCGTCGTTGCTCGCGTCGCACCTTGTTTCGCCGCCGTCGTTCTGCTCGTCGTCGTTTCAACTCTTGTCGCCGTCGCTGTCGTCGCTCCTCTAGCTGGTGCCGACGCCAGTCTCGACCGAGATCGACGCGACCTCCCTTGCCGACGTCGTAACCGTGGGCACCCCCGTAGCCTCCATAGCCTTGGTCGGCGCCGTAGACTCCGTTGACGGCACCTCCATAGCGTGTGCTGATTCCGCCAATGCCGTAACCTCCGCCGAAACCGCGGCCGCTGTAGCCTGCACCCCTACCTTGACCCGTGCCTACTCCACCGGCTCCGCCAGCACTGTAGCCGCCATTTATTCCATTACTTCCGTAGCCTGCACCGGCTCTGGTAATACCGTATCCTCTGCCGAATTCTCCGCCGCCGTAGCCTGCACCGCTACCTTGATCCACGCCAACTCTACCAGCTCCGCCAGCCCTGTAGCCTCCATCTACTCCGCTACTTCCGTAGCCTGCACCGGTACCACTAATGCCATAGCCCCCACCGAATACGCCAGCATTGTAGCCTCCTATGACTCCACCATTACCGTGGCCACCGGGAACTAAACCACCTCCATATCCTCCACCGACTCCGCTACCACCGTAGCCTCCGTTGAGGACACCGCCGTAGCCACTTCTGTAGCCACCACTTCCATCGCCACCACCATAGCCATAGCTGCCGTATCCGCCACTGCCGAAGTTATTGGTACTGTCGTAGAGGCCGTTGCCGTAAAGAGTATTGCCGAAGACAGGGACACCTAAGTAGCCGCCGTATCCGCCACCATTTAGGAAAGGGGATGCTGTATCCGCTAGTGCTGAGACCACTGCCGTAGACCGCAGAACCACCTGAAAAATACGTGATTTATGAGACTGAACGCCATGTCTATGCATGAAAACATTACTTTCTCCTTTATAGACACCGACTTCTACCTTAGAGTTCGATACGGCGAATGTCATAACCTTGGTCTCCTCCGTTACAGTTAGTCGATTTCATATACTTATTTATCTCCAATGTGTAACGTTCGTTTGCGGAGGACATCGTAGAAGATCTGAGTTCGCGTAATGGCCACAAATAAATATTATATGAGCTATTTAAAGGCACATTTTTTGGTCGGTAACTTACATTTTCTTTATATATATCAGCGCATGGCGATGCAACAAATTCAACAGCTTAAATTTATAAGGTTTCACGAAAGGCCTGTACCTAAATGAGTACAAGAAATTGTGTTGTGTCAGTTTGGAAATATCGTAAAATTACATTTTGCTTACATGTACGAACATTTTACCGAACAGTTTACCGATTGGTAAAGTTTTTCTAAGGCTTTAAGGTGCAAAAAGCTATTGTGAGATGTTTACCCTGTGGGATAATTTGCTTTCAAATCATTGCGGCGATCGAGTTCGACTCCTAACGGCAGTGAAGCATGAGGAAACAAAGACATATATTTCGTACGAGAGCTGTTCACAAGATGTGGAGTCCTATCGCTGCACATTAAGTTGTCTCTCTTGGGTGCTTCGTTGTGTGCGAGAATCCAAGTGCTTTACTGCAAATCTAAGACATGTCAAGATGACCTGATATTCCATGTATTCATTGATCAGGATGGCATATGCGCGTGTCGGTGCGCACAGCGAGATACGCAGTTCTTGCCAGCAAACTACGTACGTACATACATACATACATACATACATACATACATACATACATACATACATACATACATACATACATACATACATACATACATACATACATACATACATACATACATACATGCGTGTATACATACGTACAAACATGCGTGCATACATAGGTACATACATGCATACATACATACATACATACATACATGCATGCATACATGCGTACGTACGTACGTACGTACGCACATACATACATACATACATACATACATACATACATACATACATACATACATACATACATACATACATACATACATACATACATACATACATACATACATACATACATACATACATACATACATACATACATACATACATACATACATACATACATACATACATACATACATACATGCGTGAGTGCGTGCATGTATTCATAGGTACAGTGGCGATGGAAAGAAACACAAACAGTTCAGCATCTACGTTCTCAGCTGTTTCGCATTTCTTTTCAAGCGGTTGTAGCCTGGATAGTGATGAAAAAGCCACTAGAGTTATCCGTGCTACAACCAAGAACCATTTTAATTTCTTTTTATTGCCACGAAGGCCAGAGCGTGAAGAAAACAGCGCGCCGCGCTGTTCGCGTTTCTTTCCATTTTCCCTGTGCATATAAACATTTATGCATGCATACATGCGTACTAGCATGCGTACATACATGCGTGTATGTAGTCGTACGCACATACATCAACAGAGTGTCAGCCTATGGACAAATAAGATAAATGCACCAGCAGACTCGTTCATGCACACTAAACACCGTACTGCATCGGAAAGAACGATATGTCGTACTGATGCGAATATTAAAACGATAACATAGGCGGTGCTGTTTCTGGCTGAGACAAAAGGAAGATGACGTTAAGTACCGGCAAACCTTATCGCATTTCTTTTATAAAAAAGTGTATTGCGCACAGTTTTGAAAACACATCGTTGGTGAGCTGAGGTAAAGAATTAGAATAGGCGGTCAACATTGCAGATATGGTTGATTACGGAAGACTTGTGCATGGAATTTTGAGTTCTGCGAAAAAGGTTGAAAAATCGTTTTAAAGAGTTTTCTGTATTTGTGTTCAGTACTCTTCAATACACTAATAAAAGGACGATAGAAACCATGGAAACGTAACATCGCTTTAGTTTACACAGTTTAATATAAAGGAATTAGCTTAGATCAAAAGAACTGCGAAGACTTGTCATCAGAAGTCATATTCCAGGTTATTAAAATGGTTCCTGCCGTGTGAAAAGGTTCCTTGCTTAAATTTGTACGCCATCAACTACCACAGAGTACTGGTTTTCATGAGAAACGCCTATTTTTAGCCCCTAATTGCTCTTTTGACAGGAAAGTGTACATCAGCCGCCAAGATATGTTATTGTATTTCAATCAGAGTATATTTCTTAGAATTTAATATATTTGTTTATTTTTTATCCACTTGCTAATAAGGAAGGAATAGTGCTGCCGCAGGAAGACGTCGGTGTCTCATGTATGTTCTTTTTCTATAATTGCCATAGTATATGTTTAAAACAATGTGTATGTGTTTTTCCGCTGCTTTCTCAATTAACTTGCGTTTTTATTGGAGCATTTGGATACAATTTAGCCGAACTGATAGAAGTGGCTAGAGTGTGGAACAAGCATACGCTTGCTTTAATGCGGGGCGTATGCACACGCTCGCCGTGATGAAACGATCATGGTCGTAACTGTTCAATTTTCCAGCCATTTAAATGAAATAGAACAGTGATAAAGGGCACTGAACACACACCCTTGTACCTTTTTCAATAATATCGCGTGAGCGTTGACCCCTGAACATGGTAGCGCCCATTACACGCGAGAAGTAACGAGATTTCCTACATGATGAGCAAGCGCAGATAGCACACTCGTGCGCGAGCGCCGTCTGCTACGCTTTTTGCCCAGAGATCCACAGCAATCTCCGTGCACGCGGCGATCACACGTGGATTCAAAAAGCCGGTGTGATGCTGAACGTTCCCGCGAACGTTCCCGAGTCGTCAATTGTTCCATCAACGCTGCTTACACGAGGTGCCCAGCGATGAATACCCAACTTATATTGTCACGTGAAAGAAGCGGCTAGGAAAGACGTGCACTCGCCTGTGTCCACGCCACCACCACCATTACTGAAGCTCCCGCTATTTTCTTGCCTCTTGTGGCCAAAGGCCACGCTGGCGAGTGATAACGCTAGCAGGCCCACTGCCGACAAGCGAGCCATAATTTTGTAGTCCGGCATGCGTCAGTTCACCGAAAAACGTTTAGGACAGTCTGCGGCCTTTATATTTGTACGAGCATATGAGAATGGAAGCTTCATTTCCGGTCGGCTGTCATACGAAATGTGCTGCAACGCGTTATCATGAGGTTATTTGAATGTGAGTCAATTGTACGCAAATACACGAATAGCTTTCCTCGCTATGCTGTCCGATTGTATGTAAGCACAATGGAGACTTAGCTGCAAGCGACAATACCCCAGTAGCAGAGATCGCTTTTTAAATTTCGTTATGTATTTATACTGACCGGCCTCGGGATTCTATTCGAACTGGTAGGTCTGACAAGAACACACAAGCGAGCCACAAATAGCAACTCGGTGCTGCGTCATGTCTGCATAAGGCCATCGCTCACGCTCGAAGACAGTCGCTTTTCGAGAAAAAAGAGCAACTGACTATGGCGACATAAGAATGATTCGAGAGACCGTTTTTCTTCTTGACGCAAGCTGATGTGCCATTGCTTGCTTGTAGTACTTTTCCGAAAGTTTGCTTTTTACCTGTGGTAAGCTTGGTTTGTAGGTCTTCGTCCTTGACAATCGCGATACCGAAAAACAGTCTTCGAGGTTAACAAGTTGACGCTAGAACAGACAGGCTTGGACCATTCAGTATTATGTTGAATAAGACTATTTGTTAAATTTAGGAACTTGAAGGTAACGGCAATAAATGCATCGTCGAGATGAAAACAGAGAAGCAGAATGCTGAGCAAGAAGCGTTCCTGCATTGATTGAAGATGAGTATACAGGGCGTTTCTCGTAACAAGAACCGAGGAATAAAAAGAGTAGCAAGGAATAAGATACACCGAGATATACAAGTAGCAAGAAAGAAGACATGTTGGTCAAAGCAGGACCAACATCTGCTGTTCCTACGTGGCAATACCTTTTGATAAGCTTTGTTGGACATGCGTGTTTCCATGCTCTCGCGAATGACTTTCCAATAAACTTCCGTTGAATGTTGAGCGCCTGGCCGGTCAATTTCTTACCGTTCATGCTGCGCTCCGCTCGCACTTTTACAATATACTGCCTACGAGTATGCAACAAACACGTAGCCGCGGGAATTTTTCGAAATAGAGCCGTAATAGCGGAGTTGAACGTGTTTGTTGATCGAAATGCGGCCCTCGCTCGTTTCGCTCTTAGCTTTGCTACGCTCTGCTCGTCGGCTGGCCCTCCTCCTTCGCCGAGTGCTTCTCTTCGCCGTGCGTCGAATTGCACGACGATGAGGAGTAGGAAGAGCAGGGAGCGCGGCGTACCTGCTAGCAGACACACGTTTCGTTTCGACCAATCCACAGAGTCTGCATCTGTTGACATCACAATGCACCCTGGTGACGTCGCGATGAGCGCTGGGGATACCGGAATGTCCCGCAGAGGAGCACAAGATTGTTTCTTGATGTTGTGGCGCGCCTGTGGGGAGTAATGCTGCCGCGTTTGGCATTAATTGATCGTAGTGGCATTCTGAGCTCAATGAGCGTGTTTACTTCAGATGTTAAAAAATGTCGTAGGCGGCTTAGGGGACCCTTCAAGGTACAACAGGGGCTTATCGTAAAAACAGTGCAGCAACACAAGGACGAAGGAAGACAGAACGGGACGTCTTTCGCCTTTGTAATTCTGCGCTGTTTTTATAATGAATCATAACAAAATCACCTAATTTTCTGTCCTACTACACAGCAAGGGCTGTCCGAAAGGCGAATCCAGTTCAATTCAGCTTTATTCACTTCGTTCATAAACGAAGTTTACGTCAAATTACTTTTTATAGTGGTAGACACTGTGGAACTCAAATGGGGAAAAACCATGCGTGAGTCATCAGACGAATTGAGCAAACCAATTTGCGTCAATATGTTTAACAAACTCGGCCATGCATGGTACATATAGCCCGTACCCATTTAGTTGATCGTGTTCTTAGTTGATGTTCCTTTCCTGTTGCTTCTTTGTTGTTTCAGTTGGAATATTCTGCATGCGAATGAAGTATAGCTGCTGCAGCTACAAGGCAAGCGGTGGTTTCTTAGCTTGCGGTTCGAAGCTTTCACCGATCACGTGAGGAGAGGGTTTGGAAAAAGAAAGAGTACGGAATACGCGCTGCTGCTGTTTCGTTAAGCTAAAACCACGTGAAAGGAAACGTAGGAAGAAAAACTATCCTTGCGCATGTTGTTCGCTGCACTTCTAAGAAGTTCTACTTATTAAATTACCCCGTAAACTGACGGCTTCATATTTCGCCTTCTCAGGCCGTCGTAGTGGTAGATGGAAATCCTTCTCAAATTCTTCAAACAGCTGCGGGAATTTTGTGACAAATGTATTAGCAGGAAATTATTCCGTGAGTAGTTTCTGCTTTAGTGAACTGTTTTCTGACTAGTGCATCAGTAACCAGTCACTATATGTATTATCGTTGTGGTTAACGTGATGAAAACGTCACCGTCCGCTGTCATCGTTCGCAGTCATTATCTGAAAAGCTACGGTCCATATTTTCGTGGTCGTATGAGGCTTTGCCGAAAGCAGCACACTTAAATACGACACCCTGCAAAACTATTTGTGGGGTATGGCTGAGGGCGATACATTTTCCTTTTTATAATGATACCACTCGCGTTGGCGTTCATCCCTTGCCGTCACTACTTCTCTTCAATTAATGCTGACACGTGACGCCCCAAAGAAACACACTCGCTATTAGTGGTGCTCGATGAAATCTAAGTTTGAGAAATTGCACTTCCTAAACACCTAAATAAATGATCATTTGCGCGCTTTGACGTAATCAAAATGGAGTCGGGAATCGAGCCTACGACATCCTGTTCAGACGCTGGATGCAGTAGTCATGAAGCAACAGCGTGTACTTGCTGTACTTTAGAGCCATTGCTCGATCTCGTAGAAAATCAACAGTATCCAGAATCGTCAACTTTTCTACGTGGCGACGTCCTTAACTGCTCAAATCACGCTATGTTAATATGGCTCCTAGAGCTGTCTTATTCGACTTCTTGAAAACAGTGTCGAGTGGCCCAAAGCCGAACGCCGCTCCAAGGCAACTTATTAAGCATTACTGCGTGCATGTTCGACTAGCCTTTTAGATGCGAAGCATTTCATGGCGGAGTTCAATCCGGTGGTGGTGGTAGTGTGCGGCGTGACCACTCCTACTGCTCATGCGCGAACCCTCTCCACACACCTCCTCTCCACTCCTCTCTCCACTACTCCTCTCCCGTCTCACCCTCTCCACTCACACTCCCCCTCTGAAACGCGGTCCCCTTTAGCCGGAGATGGGGGTAATTTTTCTTTCTTTTGGATGGCTTACTTTGCCGAGAAATTCGGCGCACTGGGCAAGAGTAATTTCATCCTGGTGACCAAATCTTGTGTGTAACCACACAACTTGGCCGAGCTCGCGTTTCCTGCGGCTTTATTAGTTTGTGCGGTTATGCGTACTTTTCTTCTAACGTACAGCAACGCAATATTCCCTCAAGTTCAACGAAGTTGCATTCAAGGTGAAGTGCCTCTTACACCAGATGACTTTATATGTAGCCTGAATATATAAGCAGCTACTTGTTTAAACGTTATACTGCTTACGAACAGCACCTGTTGCAACTAAAGCATAATTTCGAGGATAAAAACCCGGCAGATTCCACGCACTGTGGGAATCATTGTAATGCGAAGCAGCCAGCAAAGAGCTGCATACGACACCCTGTTTGTCTTTGAGGCAAATCAAGTCATTCATGTCATGACATCTAGTCCATTATATATTGCATGTATGTCATGCGTGCATGCGTATATGTACAATATTTTATATACCACGCTAATGAAACGTATATTCTAGTATATACAATCCATGACCTGTAATTTATGCTTGTCACGCACTCATATCACTGCATGCCAGTTTCGGTGTATATTCAGTTAAAAAACCGCCAGAAGCGCACCAAGACAGTGGCACGTAAATCATGCGTACATGACATGCCTGGCATGATCTGCGTGTTGGTATTTGAAGTAGTATTCGTCATACAGTCACGTCACACAATACCAATGTTGGTGTATATCGAGCAAGCGAACCGGCCGCGAGTGCATCATGAGCGGGGCATGTAAATCATGCCGTATCTGACATGCACCTCGTTATTTTCATGTTACCACCTGTCATTACGTTCGCAATACATTCACGTCGCGCAATACGAATGGTGGTGTATATCAAGCTATGGAACCGGCCGCCATGCACGTCATGATTTTCATACTACTACCTGCCATTTATGTTCGTCATACAGTCAAGTCACGCAATATGAATTTTGGTGTACATCAAGCTAGCGAAATGGTCGCGAGTGCGCCACATGTAAATCAAGCCGTACATGTAACGCATGTCATGATTTTCATGTTACCACCTGTCATGTTTGTCATTCAGGTACATCATGCAATACCAAGTTAGGTGTATATTAAGCCAGCGAACCAGCCGCGACCGCACCATGAGCGTGGCACGTATATCATGCCGAAGATAACATGCATCTCGTGATGTTCATGCTACCACCCATCATTTATGTTCGATATGCAGCCACGTCACGCAATGCCAAATTTGATGCATTTCAAGCTCGCGAAACGGCCGCGAGCTCACCATGAGCGGGGCATGTAAGTCATGCTGTACATGACAAGCATGCCGTGCTTTTCGTGTTAGAACCTGTCATTTATGTTAGTCATATAGAAATGTCTAGTCATATCACTTGATATTTAACCATTTGATTAAACGGCCACGAGCGCTCCGAGACCATATCATGTAAATCATGCTGTGCCTGACATGCGTGTCATGATTTGCACGTTAATACCGGTCACTCACATTCGTCATACACACTTGGCACGTCATGCCACTTTTAGTATATATCAATTAACGAAATGGCCGCGAGAGCACCAAAACCGTCGCATGGAAATCATGCCGTTCATGACATGCATGTCATGATTTTCATTTCATGAACTGTCATTTATGTTCGCCATCCATTCTTGTCATTCCATACCCAATTTTGATATAGATTCTATTGACGAAACGGCCAGGAGAGCACAAAGCCTGAAATAAGCGGCTGTATATATATATATATATATATATATATATATATATATATATATATATATATATATATATATATATATATATATATACCGTCAAAGGTCGCAGCCGCTAAGAAATTGTTCGCATTTAAAAAGAAACATGTTTTCTGATCGGAAAATCCGTAGGCAGCGATAGTATAGCTTCCACTTTTTACACATCACTTCGCTTCAAATACTCACTTGTGTCAACTGGTCCCAAGTCTCCAGATATTCATTACAGAAATAATGGAGAGGTGGCGGTGCTGCTCGGAATTGGCCAATATACCGAAAGCTGTGCTGTTACTGCATTTATTTGCCTGTAGAATGCTTATAGCCATCTGTTCCCGCTTCTTGGCTTTGTGAAATATTAGCAGCGTGATTTCGATTTTTTCTGTATATCTTCCTTGTTTGGTTCGTAGTTTGTCGTTTTTACGTGGGTGGGAAAGCTGAACTAGTGGCATTCTTGCATAGCTTCCTGGTCGAACGTCCATAATTTTGGCAGAGCTAATGAGCTAATATAAAAGCACAGACACTTTGTTCCGTTGGACAGGACTTCTTTATTGTGAGACATGTATTTGCTCACTAGTGAGTTTCTAATTTGCTTGCGTGCTGTTTACCATGACATGGATTTCTGTTTCATGTCTCCTCCACCGAATCCGCTGCCGCCGCCGAATCCGCTGCCTCCACTGGATCCACCGAAGCTTCCACCAAATCCGCTGCCGCCGCTTGATCCGCCGAAGCCGCTGGATCCACCGAGGCCGCCGAAGCCTCCGCTTCCACCGCCTCCGCTGGATCCACCGAAGCCTCCTCCAAAACCGCTTCCGCCGCCGGATCCGCCGGATCCGCCGAAGCCGCTCAAGCCGCTGAGGCCTCCGAAGCCACCGCTGCTGCCTGATCCGCCGAAGCCTCCAAAGCCACCGCTGCCGCTTGATCCGCCGATGCCTCCACCTAGGCCGCTGCTGCCGAAGCCACTGCTTCCAAAACTGGAGCGCCTACCACGTCGGCCGCGTCCGCGACGTCGGCGACCGAAGATTCCACCAAGGCGACCACCGAGTCCGCTGCTTCCTCCAAGGCCGCTGAAGCCGCTACCTCCTCCAAGGCCACTGAAGCTGCCACCACCGAGTCCACCCATACCGCTGCTGCCGCCAAAGCCGCCGCTGCTGCCAAGGCCTCCACCGAAGCCGCTGCCGCCATAACCACCACTGCTGCCTCCGTAGCCACCGCTGCTGCCACCGAAGAGGCTACTTAAGCCGCTGCTGCCTCCGTAGCCACCACTACTGCTTCCATAGCCACCGCTGCTGCCTCCGAAGCCACCACTGCCACCACCGAAGAGGCTACTGAGGCCGCTGCTGCCTCCGTAGCCACCGCTGCTGCCTCCATAGCCACCGCTGCTGCCTCCGAAGCCACCACTTCTACCACCGAAGAGGCTACTTAGGCCGCTGCCGCCTCCGTAGCCACCGCTGCTGCCTCCGAAGCCACCGCTGCTACCACCGAAGAGGCTACTTAGGCCGCTGCCGCCTCCGTAGCCACCGCTGCTGCCTCCGAAGCCACCGCTGCTACCACCGAAGAGGCTACTTAGGCCGCTGCCGCCTCCGTAGCCACCGCTGCCGCCTCCGTAGCCACCGCTGCTGCCTCCATAGCCACCGCTGCTGCCTCCGAAGCCACCACTGCTACCACCGAAAAGGCTACTTAGGCCGCCACTACCCCCGTAGCCGCCACTTCCTCCGAAGCCACTACCGAAGAGGCTGCTCATTCCGCTACCTCCGGAGCCGCCACTTCCTCCGAAGCCGCTACCAAAGAGGCTGCTCATTCCGCTACCTCCGGAGCCGCCACTTCCTCCGAAGCCGCTACCAAAGAGGCTGCTCATTCCGCTACCTCCGGAGCCGCCACTTCCTCCGAAGCCGCCACTTCCTCCGAAGCCGCTACCAAAGAGGCTGCTCATTCCGCTACCTCCGGAGCCGCCACTTCCTCCGAAGCCGCCACTTCCTCCGAAGCCGTTACCAAAGAGGCTGCTCATTCCGCTACCTCCGGAGCCGCCACTTCCTCCGAAGCCGCTACCAAAGAGGCTGCTCATTCCGCTACCTCCGGAGCCGCCACTTCCCCCGCTGCCTCCGAAGCCGCCACCGCTTCCATAACCGCCACTGCCGAAGAGGCTACTGAGGCCGCCACCGCTTCCGCCGAAGCCTGTTAAGATGTGAAAATGTAAGTTAGTGGTAACAATTTTTTCTATGACAAAACGGCTGGCTATAAGTAAGCAGAGGTAGAATAACATACATTACATTTTTTCACGTTTGCCGCTTACTGATCGAGCTAATTTCTATGCAGTGATGATGTTTCTGTACAGCGCGAGGATCGACGAAGACGGAAAGAAGAGAAGGGACACGGACGAGCCCATCTTTCAATACTATGCAGGGATCGTCGAGCCTATAAAATTGTTGAAAGAATTTCGAGGGGGTGAGAGTGCGTGTTCATTTGTGTAATTGCCCTCAAGATAAGGTGTATTGTGCCTTATGTAGTGCACATGTATACATATGACTGGCCAACCAGCATTTGTATGAGCGCACACATGCAAGTGGGCAACTGTAAAAATTAAACAACAGTGAAGAGCAGGAATTAGAGCTCCAAAATTCAGGTGCTCAGTTTTTAGGTTTTACGCTATTCGAAAAAGACGTAATGCTCTTTTGCCCTCCAATGCGAAATATTATAAAGAGAGGTTGAAGTCAGACATCGTTACTTCAAAAAGTAATCTAGAGACCTTTTAGTCTGGCTTCTGTGCCTTAGCACACGTATGAATTGTTTTCACCTCGTTTAAAGGGTTCTGGATATGTGCACGCGGCCGAAAATCTTTATAACTGAGCGAAGCGTGATAGGGGAAGGGGCTCTGTCGCAGAAAACGTTGGTTATGCGAAAACTTACGATTTCATACTGACTGTAGCCTTTCGACAGTCGAAGCAAAAGGCGATGAAACTTGGGTTTCTACAGACGTCGAATGCAGACAAGTACATAGAAATTTAGTTCAATAACGTTCAGCTTTTTGTATCCTTCCTTGCTTTGTTGCTGAAAGCTAGCGTTCTTGTGAGGATTGTTTAAGGTCTTCGAATCATACTCGACGTAAAGAACCTGAATGTGCCTTCGTGTAGGTGACGTGAGGTGATAGTCTCAAATACAGTCAGGCTTTCAATTTGGCAGAGGCGAAATTATCGCAGTTCCTTTTCGCTATGAGGAGTGATCCTGAAGCTGCTTCAAGAATTGATTAATTAGTTAATTTCTAGGGTTTTACGGGCATGCCTTAGTAGGAGACTCCGCGTTCATTTTGACAGCGTGGGTCTCTTCCGCACTCACATACATACGAACGAGCTCTCTTGCATTTCGCCCTATCGAAATGCGGCCGTCGTCGCTGGGAATCGAACCCGTGGCCTTGAGCTTAGCGATGCAATACCATATCTGCTAAGCCACCATGCCGGGTGTCTGCTTTAAGAGGCTGAAGAAAAAGTAAAGCAATAAGTAGGATGGCAAGATGTCTTATTATTTCTGTAAGAAATGCCAGTCCGGAAGAATGTGCAGCGTGCACAATCGTTGAAAGGAAGCGAAGAAAGGTTAACGAGGTAGCAGTATATATATCGCAAGTCTTCTCACTTCGCAATCTGAATTTGAAATCTGCGGCAATAGGTTACTCCAAATCAATTTTTACTTCCTAGCCCTCTTTAACGTGCACCCGAAACACATAACACAAGGATTTCGACGTTCCATTGTGGTCGTCACCGGGCATGGACTGAACTCGCGAGTTTGTGCTCACGAGCTCAACTAGCCAATAAACTAGCACCGTGATATAAGTTAGGCGGAGTACGCACAATCTCATCACGTTGGCTCTAAACAATTAGCGTTCAGTTGGCTAAGTCCTGAAGTACGTATCTAGACGGCACGCAAGCAGTAAACTGCGCTTACCACCACCTGGGAAGTAGAAGTATCGCACTTGGTACCCGGAGGCGAGGCAGGCGAGTGAAACGGCGAACGCGGAGGCTAGGAACAGACGAGCCATGGTCCCTGTCCCGGAAGATGGCAAGGTCTTGGAATCTCCGGGACACAAACGAGCCTTATATACAAGATTTTCGGGTCCGCTCTCTCCCGCCTATGAGAAGGTCAAGCTAGGCAGAAACACGAGAGAAAATAGCTCTTTCGAAAGATTGTTTGTAACAGACAGTATTGTTCCCATCTGGAAAAAAATACGCATACATTTGTATTTCTTTTTTCGGAAAAAGCACGTATTCGTATGCGGGATGCACTTGAAAAAAAAACCTGTCTGCATCCTGAGACAGTGGGAGACCTTGGCTTCGTACTGTCAGCGCCGGCACTAGTTGACGAACGAGTTGGTTTACTGATTGATCTGTAGATACGCCTAGTGGCTTTGTTTCTATGCTTAGGCTCGAACCCTGTGGTCTTACTCATCAAAGCGGGGCTTCTTCACATCGTGATGCCGCACCAAGCCCTTCAGAAATGCGTTGTTTTGTTAGCAACCTTGGCGCGACAAAATGAAGGCGCCTAGACAAATAATCTCGGTTTCCTTGTAATGCGGTCCGGCAGCTGATTTGTCCAACAGAGCGTTTCGTTCTCTCACATTAGAGCCAAATCTGATGCGTGCCCAAGTACATATGGTGTTTAATACCTTAGGGAGGGGGAGGCTCTTTATAAATGGATATACGCTAAAGTTTTATCAGCTGTTTTAGATAATAAAGATCAAACGATTTGTACATTGCAACGAAATAGTGCTCGTTACCAATACGTCGTAGTTTTTTTGTGAAATATGAGGTGCTATGCATATAACATGACCAATGTGTAATTCCTCAAGGGACGGGCATGGGTACTCCAGCCAATTCCACGTCCTTTGTAGACCCTTGTTTTTGTACTGCGCACTTTCGAGAAAACGAGTGTCACTTGACTGCAAGACAGCGCGAAAAAACGAAGACGCAGGTAGAACAGACAGAACCAAGCGCTTTGTCCTTTGTTCTTCATGTGTCTTCGTTTTTTCGCACTCTATTGCAATCATGAAATCGTAAGAACTGGTTAAATCCCAGATACTTTTAAGTCTTATATTTAAGGCGGCACTAGTATTTCAGCGCTCGGCAAGCAGTCGAAGCAATAGCAAGATCTTAAGATGCCCGCTCGTATGAGTCAAACGCTTGTGAGCTTGTAAAGGAGATGTGCAGTAAACTACTCACTTAACGGTATGTTTGTTTCAGGCAGCAACAACGGAAGATGTCATCGTGTCTAGTTGACATCGATTGCAGCACGTTACACAAGAATCTGCATCTGTATCTACGAATGCTGTGAAGCGGCATTATATTTTCAATGTGCGAAGCACATTGGTATACAAGAGCCAATAAAACTTCAAACGTACAGCACATTGCAATTAGCCTTTGTTTGTTCATGTACAGCAAAATCAAGAATATTTTATTGTTATTTGAAATCACGCAGAATGGCGGGATGCAACAGCAGGAAAGGGATAATAGCATTAATAAATGAATTGCCCAGTAAGATTAGTAAAATTTAGTCCCTTCAACCCAGGCAAACTTTCCTTTTGTCTAAATAAACTGAATGAATGAATTATAAACAGGCTGTTCGTATCAGTGAAGCTAGTAATATCATTTCGTTCAGTGTTTATAAACGGGCGTGCGAGATGTAACCAAATATGCCATGTGCTATGTGCAGCATTTCAATATATTTGTTCTGCTATGAATGCTTTATCAGCCCGCACGGTCGGAGTGGCGTTTTAAAAGTGATCTGCAATTTGATCACGTAAGACGCTCACGCAATCATCCATGAACTTGAAAAAGCGATATTGAAGCAAAACTAGCTTACTGAAGAGCAGGTGGGACGAAAATTTTCTGTGACTGTATTGGTTAATAACGAGGATAATAATATTATTGATACCATCATTGCGGATTATTGAGAGGTATTAGTGCTTAGAGACGTCCATATTATTTATAATACTTTTTGTTCATTTATTTATCCCAGCAGGCACGTCCACTGTATTAGATAGATAGTTGCCTGGCAATTAGCGGTTCAGCGTACGAAGAATGAAGAAGCAACCTGACGTTGAGCAAAAATAAATGTGCATGTGCCACATAATACGAAAACGTGTGTGTGTCATTGGAGCAGCAGTAAGCATGATAATCAAGCTAATCCTAGACAATCTGGAAAGCTCAGAATAATCAGCTGAGCCTTTGCTAACGCTACGTATATCCTGGCATAGCCGAGCTAAGCCACTGCAAATTTCTGTAGCCTTCAAGAAGACAAGTCCATTTGTGGAAACAACGCTAGCCCAAAATCAGTGTCACCTCTATATAACTGTCTCTATTTTTCTTGGGAAACTAGAATCCCATCACCGCATTGCCTGTCAATGACTCCTACGTGGCGGACAGTTTCATTGAAATCGAAGGCGAATATTTATAAAGCCATTTAAAATCGAATCTGATCCCTCTAAATTACATTGACCAAATTGCAGGCATACCTCACCGCGCGCGAGTTTTGAAATGTTAAGCTCGACGCCACGTTATCTTAATCTTTCGTTAGACTTGTTGAAACGGGAGGGTGAGCGTCACGCTTGCTAACCTCTGTCTGCCCTGTTCATGACGCTAACATTAGAACAGCGAGTGAGATCTGTTCCATGGTTTCCTGTGCATGAAATTATGAGCTGCAAGCGAATGCTTAGTGCATTACTTACCTCTGATGAATCTAAGAACCTTACTTTGTGCGACTGTCTAACACCTTGCTATCTATGCTTGTGCGTCGCCATTCGGGCGAAACTGTCACCTTTCATTTATTGCCAGAGCTTTTGTAGCCACCTGCATCACACCTTTCTTATTCTACGCCAAGGATATTGGTTAAAGCCGATCAAATTTTTTGTGGCAAGGTACATGATGGTTGTAAATTTTTTTCTGGCGTTTAAAGAAAGCCCGCGAACTATGAAATAATACCATGTGCGCTCGTACGGTACCGTATTGCAGCGCTCTCAGCTATTCTTCGATCGAAACAACCGTGCTCGCGGACCGTGGCTAAATGAGCGGCCATGGCTCTGGGCATCGGCTCACAGCGCGCCAGCATTTTGGCTGGTTGGTTGGTTGATCCTCAGCTACTTGGCGCGACCCACCGTGAGGGATCGGCCATGAAACGAGTGGTACCTTATTTTAGAAATAAAATTGTTTAAAATCCGAATATGTTTGGGAATGGATGGTATAAAAATAAATTCACTGGTCCAATCCAGATTTAAAAAAAACCCGATAGGTTGAAACAGTGAAATTGTACATAAACTTAACATTCTATTCTTCTTGTTTCCCGTAATAAATCGCACACGGCTTCGCAAAGCATTTTGGCTTGCGGCACACGGCGAGGAAGCGCCGTCGTCCTTTTCAAGCGATTGGTTGACCGTCCACGCACGTGGTTGTTTCGCTCGAAGAATGACTGAGAGCGCTGCAATGCGGTAGCGCAAAAGCGCCTACACGTGGTTTTATTTCATATTTCGCAAAATTTCTTTCAAACGTCGCAGAAGAAAAGACCACCACGAAGCATGTACGTTGTTGCAAAAAAGTGGATCAGTCGTTTGGAACGCCCTCTACAAAGTAACAAAGCGCAGATATTCGTAATTTTGGAAATAGATAATTGATCGATGTAATCAATCAATTGAGCGTCATATAAAAACCCTAACGAGCGCTACATGACGGCAAATCACAGGTCGTTGGTTTCGCTCAATAGAGGTTAACTACTTTATTTTTAGTCCTTGGCTCTTGTTTGGTGAAACAGTGCCCTGTATATTTTTCGTTTTTTGCATGTGTATAGCTAATTGATTACGCGAAGCTTGATCAGTTGCAATCGAAGAAACAGTCATAATTTGTACCACATGCACAATTTTAAACATACTTTGGCAAGGTCCCACTGGCGTCATGAAATGCGTGGCCAGCGCTACATTTGGAATAAAAAAAGAGATGAGGAAATCGACTTGACATGCCAACACAAATGGTGCTTAGTGACTTGTGACAAGCTAACTTGCTAATTATGAAATACTTACTTTTTATAACACGATTGAAGGTCCTACGTGCTAGAAATGCACTGTAGCATAATGTATAAATGGGCTGACTCGTCTTATAATAATAATAATAATAATAATAATAATAATAATAATAATAATAATAATAATAATAATAATAATAATAATAATAATAATAATAATAATAATAATGACAGCTTCGCACTAGTGGTGGCAAGCCTGAAGGAAGAGCGAAGGTGGGTGCCCTTCCTAGTTTCTCTTTATTTTTCTCGTTCTTTCTCTTTCTGTCTTGCTCTCCGTTTTTGTATCACTTTTTCGTGTCAGTTTCTGTCTTACTCTTTCTCTGTCTTTCTATTTTGTATGTCTTTATTGCCTTAATTTATACCTATCTCTTTTTTCTCTCTCCCATCCTCTCTTTCTTTCTCTCTCTCTATTTTCTCTTTCTTTCGATATCTTTCTTTTCTCTCTCTGTCTCTTTCACGTGCTTCACGTGCTCCACTTCGGCAAGTAGATTTTTCGTTTGACGCTCGCATCTGCTGTACTCGGTAGTGGGGCTTGTCCAATTCCTGTGGCGCACATCCTCCTGAGGAATTTTGCGCGAGGGAGCGAAAGTTACCGATAGCTTAAACAGCAGGAAGTGGAAGATGGAAGCTGCGGTGAAAAAATCCGTAAACAGGGGGTGGGTGCTCGAGCCAACGTTTCGAGCCAATGTTCCAGCTCGAGCCAATGTTCCAGCCTTGAAGAAGACAAGTCCACTTGTCGAAACGTTGGCTCGAGCACCCGCCCCCTGTTTACGGATTTTTTCACCGATAGCTTAAACAGCTTTACTGTAAAGAGGATGAAGAGAACGCGTGCCGGTTCATGATAGCTTAAACAGCTTCGCTTTAAAGAGGATGAAGAGAACGAGTGCCCGTTCTTGATGATGATAGATTTTACGACGGAGCACAAGTTACCGAGACCCAAAGCAGCGTCGCTCTTAAAAGTAATAAACACAACTAGATTAACCTACATGTTGAGTACGAAAGGGCACAGGCTTTGAAAGACGTAGTTATGTTTTTTCTGGCGGAGCGCTGCGTCGTAGTCAGTACTGAGCACATAGCTCCTTGAGGTATCTCAGAAGATGAAATGATGCGAAAAGAATGGCAAGTATGTCGTATTGCTTTGTCTGGAAAAGAATAATGCTGCTCGGTTTTATTCTCCGGAAAAGTGTAGAAATAGAATGTACGTAGAGACGCAGGAAGATACATTGTTTCCAAGAAAATATGCGACTTTCCTCCGGATGTTTTTGTAGCATTCATTGAGAGGGGAAGAGAAAAGACGGCAGCGATCGCAGCGATAGGAAGTTTCCGCATTGCTCACTCCTAATGAAGGAGTTCTAAATCATTTATATGCAATTAACAATTGAAACACCATCGATACACATTTACGCATATCCAACATAGTTGATGCATTTTCTGGGCTAGCGTGTACTGACTGAATGCTTCCATAAGGCTAGCGAACACGCACAAGGACTACAGAGAAAGACACAGGACAACCGTTTGACTTCAACTGAGTTTTTAATCGATATGAATGACTGAATATATCGTGTCATGTGAATGTTCTTTTGACGAACTGTGTGACGTGGCACCTGCGTGTGCGCAATGAATGCTATATATTCCGTTCTGGATTTCGATTACATAATCATCTGAAGTCTAGTGGTCGTGCTGTGTCTTTCTCTGTAGTCTTTGCACGCTTTCGCTAGTATTACGGAAGCATCCAACATCGGTGGTTAGAAGAGCAATTACGCAGAATGCAAGTGAAGCTCACTACTTTTATTTAGCGAAAAAATGTGGGCCTATTGGTCATTCGAACTCCAATGCATCCTGACACCACGAAAGATTAAGCAAAGTACAAATACATATTCTCCTTCTCCTCCCTCTTCTCATCTTTATCTCCCTTTCCCTCTTTCCCCTACAGGCGCTGAGGCGTGCTACCAATTAAGGTTGCAGAAGTTGCGCCTTTTCCTTTCCTCAACCTCTCCTCCTCCTCCTCCTACAAATACATACAGGACAGGCGCTTGTCCTGGCTGTTTATGTCCCTTCCTTAATCTATCGCCCTTAAGTCATGCACCATTTGTGTTATTTGACCTTATATTATGCCTGGGTGCAAACCGTTGTTTTGGTACTTCTTGAGTCCGGTATTACTGATGCAGTACTTTCATTTTTGCGGTCCCTCTTTGCGTCATGCCCTCATACATTAAGGTGACGCGTTTTATCGTAAAACGCTTATACACTCACTGTAAGCCTCTGTCAGGCATGTGCTCTTTAGAGCTGGCGTGATTTTTTTGTACAATGCCGACACGAACTGCTGCGTTGCAGAAAAACGCTCTTGTGGGATAGCACTATAACGAGAACGCTTGATAATAACAGCGTGAACAGCAACAAAACAAATGCTCATGGAACGTCAGTATGGTTGCTAGCGCAATTATATCATCGAAAAGTAACTTAATAGTATTTTTGTTGGGCTAGTTGGTACATGCTTACTGAAAAACCAAAAAGACGCGTACCATCAAGGAAAAAAGTAAGGACAGGACAGAAAGGGCGTCACTCGCAACTAACTTTATTCCCAGAACATCAGCATCATATATAACCACAGCGACCCTGCGCGCGCACATCGCCTCACAAGCTCGTCAAAAACCCGCGATAACAAGATTAACTAATCGAAAAATGAATCGATGAAACTAAATTCACCCCCACACAGAGCAACAGATGTGTCACTAACACAGCATTCTTTCATCTTTCTAATATAGTAGGGTTTTTGATGAGCTTGTGAGGCGATGTGCGCGCGCAGGGTCGCTGTGGTTATATATGATGCTGATGTTCTGGGAATAAAGTTAGTTGCGAGTGACGCCCTTTCTGTCCTGTCCTTATTAAAGACGATAGTCTTTCTTGGCGAACTTAAACGCAGAAATTTTGGTCTGTCTTTCTGTCTGTCTGTCTTTCTGTTTGTCGGCACGTCCCTCGATTCAGCCACTCGGCCAAAGTTGAACCACTTGCCCAAGGGCCAACCGTCTTGAACTGGTACGGCTGTTCATACTTGTGAACGTTGTCGATCAAAAACTAAATATCATGCATATCTGAGGTGCAACATCACTAGGTAAGTATTAGGCGGCGTGTTCCTTTAATAGAAAATGCATACATACGTAATTTTAAGGACCCTAGTTTCTTAAGCTGCGCTGAAAATGCATAAGAATGGAAGCTTGAGCGAGTTGGTATGCGTTCATCTTTGTTGAAACAGCGCTCACTAGACGACGACGAAGTAAAAGAAGGCACAGGACAGGCGCTGCCTGTCCTGTGCCTTCTTTTACTTCGTCTTCGTCTAGTGAGCGCTGTTTCAACAAAGCTGAAAATGCGACTGCGGTGAAATTTGCCTTCCCCCGTGCCCTTCGCACGAGCTCATTGTTGTGTTTCGGTTTCGGTTCTGTATTGCACTGTACGAATGCCATGGATTGGTGTTGAAAAACTTTAGTTTTAAGAAGGCCAAGAAGGTGAAAAAAAAATATTTAAAAAATGAAAAAGCAGCGTTGTGGGCGGCCTTCAGGCTGCCGGTTGTGGGCGCCGCTCTGGCGTTCCTGTTTTACCCAGGCGACGTGTAAATAAAAGAGTGTGTGGAGAGTACTCGTTGAGTGCGGACGTTTCTCTGCAAAGGTCTTCGCCTGCTGCTGCGCCGGGACTACCAGCACGCAACACAGCACTCGTGTTTCCCGACGTATTGCCAGATGGCGTCCATATCTCACACAGCGCCTCTTCTATCGTCTTTACACGACATTTGCAGCGAAGCACGCAGATACGCGGCCAATTTTTTTTTTCCTTGATGGTACGCGTCTTTTTGGTTTTTCAGTAATCATCGAAAAGGTATGGAAAACTGAAGCTCATGCATCACAGATACTCTCTGATCTGTTAGACGTTGGTGACATATCGTGCATTGCATTCTATGACTTTGCTTATGTCCCTTTGAGTTCAAGACATAATCTTTTATGGAAGCTTTTATTTATAGATGATAAACATACCTATGCTTGTGACATTTTCGACTCTACCGTTTCTATATTTTTTTACACATGCCGAAACTATACGTTTGTTGCTTTGTATGCCAATGGCCAGGTAATTATTCCACCCGCTTTATAGACACAGGGTAGGGTAAACCTAAAAAAAATAGTCATTTGATTTTTTGCTTGATTGAAATGATAAGGCATTCTTTACCAATATCGAGTGCCCCGCAAATTTTTGCGCGTTTTGATTGAGCTAAAAGGACCATGTTTTCGAGACCAACTGACGAGTAGCCAAGCCCCCTTTTCTTAGACCGCGTACAAACTCAGCTTTCTGCTTCAAGTAAACTTTTGAAAATCAAAACTGGTAATTTCTCTGAGCTTAGAAGGTTTATAAAAAAGTATTCTGGCTACAAAAAGACACACGGTGCAGTTTTTTTTTTACCACTCGTGGCATTTACCGAGTCCACTTGCCTTGTGTGTGAGACGCGGATGGAGATGCGGTTCTGTGCATTGATTTCGAGTTTGCTTGCACCTTTGTTTATTTTGATGCGGCGGTGAAAGAAAGTCCCGGGATGACAAATCAAGGAAACTCTTTATAAAGCGCAGTACAATTGGAAAACGACACGCTTCGTCTACTAAAAGAAACGAGACCGGGAGCACTCGTGCGAGCACTTCAAGATGTAAGCTTTATCATTTCGCGTCTCCGCAAGGACAAAATGTTACCTGTAGTGATAATTGCTACGCTTTGCTTTATGTCGATCTTCTACAAACCGTGATAACGAGTAACTGTGTGTGCGTAGAATGCGGAAGAGCCGTTGCGCTCGTAGAGAACACAATGAATCGTGTTCCTTGGAATGGAAACCCTCAGAACTGCCACTTTGGAACCGTTCTAGCTTTCAAAAAGGCCTGCATGACCGAGTAAACTTTTTCAAGGCCGTTTGGCATATCACCGAGGCGCAACACTGCGATATGGTTGGGTGAGATCGACTGTCATCGACAGTATTTGGCCAATAGAGACGCAGAACGTATGACAAAACAAGCAAGGAAACCAAGAAAACAAGAAAAGAAGCCAAAATCTGATTCGTGTGATGACGATATGGCACGTTGCTTTTAATTAGATTGTTCAGCACGTCTTATTTTCGAAGAAAACATGGAAGAAACTTGTTTTTTCTCTTTTACTAACGTTATCTTTATATCTAATCTTTTGTTACATTTGCCCCATTGTCAAAACAACTTGAAAAAGCAGAAACCTGATTTTTAACCAGAGTAAACGAAACATCAATACGAAGATACTGAACTAAAATGTTGTACGTACGCGGAATAGTTTTATATTATGGCAGTTTTATTTAAAAATGACAAAAACTACCTGCCTTGCTGAAAAAAAATGTCAGAACTTGAAATTCAACTGTAATTCCTGCTCCACTGCAAGAAGAGGCACCGGTAAATAAAAGGAAACAAACGCGAATGCTTTACACATATAGGGGCTGAGAAAATGGGTATTGAAGAAGCTTTAAAATACATGGGAGGTATAGGGCCTACCCTTTGCCCTTAAACTCTTCCCTTTGGTGAGGTTCACGTTCCCTACGGTCCTCGATGCATAAATGCTTATCTGAACTTCATTAAAGATAGTGAAATAACTACGAAACTTTCAGCCAGACAACATGTGTCATAATTTTATGAGCATTTCCTCCCTACGTGTTTTTTTACGTTAGGCAATAACACTGAGCTCATGTATCAAAGCATGGCTCTGTTTTTATTGCACACATTTCGCGCCCTAATTTTATTGCTGCCGTTGTCTAAACTCACGTGCACTTATCCTTGGTTTTCATTTTTATCGTTGCATACAATTTACCACATCTCTGTCACACTGTGTTTTATGGTTCAGAGCTGTCCATGCCTTCGGGCTAACTGCCACGTCCTGTGTCTCCATTCTGAATACACGCTCTTCAGGTAAATGTATTGTGTTTGGAAGAAAGAAGAAATATTTTAGAGCACTATGTACTTCACAATGGCAGAGCTGCGTGCAGTCTTCCTTGCATCAAACAAACAATTGGCGCCGAGAAAATTCTCTAGAACGTGTATGTTTAGACGCGCATTCTTTTTCCTAAGTTTTTATGAGTGTGTCTTCAAGAGCAATGTTGCTGCGGGCGTACTCAAACAAAGTCCGACCAGTGCGCCCTGAATTGCGAGATTTGCAGTATTTCCGTTGGTGCCCAATGCTGACAGGCTCTCCGAAAGTGAATTACCTTAATTACATTGAAGAGATCTCTTATAGGAAGGCTTAACTGCGCAAGTTGGAACTCATTCACGCCAAGAATTTAACACTAAAAAGGAAAACAAAGGGAGAGAACAGAAAACGAGCGCTAATGTGTGCGATACTGAAATACAAAGGTTAGTTTCGGAGAGATACGTTTACAGTAAAAAAAAATATTATTGCAGATGCTCTTGAATGCAAGAAAATGCTATATAAAGGAGGATGAACGCACAAAAAAAAAACGAAGAAAAAGTATGCGTACACGCAAGCAGGGTCAATCGTACACTGTGCAACAGCTGCAGTGCTCATGTCGCTGCAAAATCTGAGAGAGCTCTTTCTTATGCAATAATAGAGAGGGCTCGCTGAATCGTCTTCCACTTTTCTTGATATTTACCCCTAAGATTGAGTGCATTTTTGCGTGTTGCGCCGCTACAATGCGATCCAGCTTTATTTTTTTTTGCATGTGGAGCATTAGGTGAAAGCAGACTAAGATGTGGACGTTCTGTTTCATCGCAGTAGCTCTGCTGTCAGCTCGGCTGTTGGCTGTTGTCCAGTTGTTACTATGACAATATTGTATTGTTTGCCGATTTACGTAGTCATCTGGTCCATCTGTCGGAACAAAACCGATGTGCGCCCGAAATCCACCATGCCTCAGCAATTTCGGCAAAGCATCGCCAAGTTGGAAAAGAATGTGGCTTAGCAAAACGTTTTCTTGGGCTAGTTGGTCCATGACGTCCTGACGAAAAAATTCTGGCGCAATACAAGACAAGGACAGACAGGTAGACGGGACTGGCCCTATACACGGGACTTAGCGTCAGTCCCCGAAGACACCGCCAAGACCCAAGCTCTGACCGCCGCCTAAGGAAGGGGGGCTGTGGTAGGGCTAGTTTCCCGGCCCCTGCCTCCCTTGACCCCAGCAAAGACAAAACTAGAGTTATGTCTTTCTCTCTCTCCCGTGTACCTGTCTCTCCTTGTGTTGTTTTGCGCTGCCATTTTTCTTGCAAAGGAAAAACTAGTTTATGTTTTGTGATTAAGGTGTTCTTTCAGACAAACGTTGAAACACCAGCGCATCTATGTTACGTGGACGTGAAAACGCTCGCTTGGAATCGTGTAAACAACCTTGAAAACGTATGAGATGAACGTAGTGGCTTGTTTTCTTGAGTATGGATCATTTGCCACGTAGCTTCAACGTACTTCCTATCGTTTACAAGCTCCCCGCCAATCTACAGGGCAGAATACAGCTGACGTGCCCTCTCGAGAGCTTGTGCGACAAGATGTAACTGTAAATGGGATCAGTGCAATTTCGTTTTGCTCATTTTCTGTTTGTGCGTAACGTGTAACGTATGCTTTCACTTCCTCTCGTGTTTAAATTTCCAGGGAATTTCGATGACTCTGTGGATATTACTTTATTAGGGTACCCAGCATTCCTAAGTCAGTTAATCTGCGTGTCGACATTCATTCACTTACAATGTGTACAAACCAGATGCGGCCATGGATGACCACTAGTCTTCTGTGCTATCGGGCTAAATAGATGACAAATCTTTGGACACAGTCTGTCGCTGAAGCCCACGTTTCGTGAAGTGGTCTTGTTTTCTACAAGGCAGTGTTGCTTTTTTGAAGAAGACAAGACTAGTTGTGGACATGTTGGCTTGAAGAGATACCCCGTGTTAAGAATTTATCGTCTTTTCAAGCTTGTCCCATAGTAATTTTCTCTCCATGTTGGCGTAGTATCTCTTGGAATATAGAAATTCTATAAATGAAAGCGCAATATGAGTAACTGCCCTTTTACTGTATGAACCCATTACCACCGTTTCTAAGAAACAAAGGCAAGCGCGGACGGGGACTCGAGAGAAGGGACGCAGGCAACACAAACACCGACTATCATCGGAACGGAAGCACTGTGGCAGAGGAAGGATTGTGCAGTTCCAACAATGTATAATTGTTCTTCAGGCTTTACGTGCCATCTTTTGGCAAAAGAGACGATTGCTACTGGTCGTGTTTTATTTACTACCTGTCGATAGATGGCAAAGCTTGTCTGCTGTGTACTTTCACGCTTCGCTTGCACGGCGGAGAGTGCCTGTTAACTCAAAGTTCTTCGTTTCAGATTTGCTACGTCGGCTTATATATGTATATGTAAAACATACAGGATGATGTGTCATCATCCTGTGGACTTTAGGAAACCCAGCAGCGCCTTTATTGAGGCTCGCGTTGAGGTAGTAAAATACACTGTCGAGTCACATCATGCTGCTGTCATGGCAAGGTGCCCAGCTAGTCAAGTGTCAAGTCACTATGGCGTCTCTCATAATCATATAGTGGTTTTGGGGCGTTAAATCTCAGATAATAAATTATTATTATTATGCCTTTACCTTAAAGGTGGCTACCTCCTCATAAATGCGAGCGCGTTTAACGAAACCAAGACACCGTAATACAGGTACGTAGTGCCCCATGTTGCAGTCATGTACAAGAAAAATGGTAAGAGAGACATATATATCCCTTTCCGACCCCACGACCAGTGTACCGGACATAACAAATAAAGTGAAGCAGAAAAGCAAGGAAAGTCACATTGGAAGCCGAAACCACTTTTACAGCTTGTGTAAGAGGCGAGGAATGTCTTTTTCAATGCAGTTTCTCCTTCAGCCTCATTTTCTTATGGGGGCGCATCAGAGCAATGGCGTCATCCCCGAGGAAACGCGCGCGGTGTGGTCAAGCATACCAAATTATTTGAGGAGTTCGTGTAATTCAAATAACTTAAACCGCGCGAGCTGATTCATGTCCTCTTGAAACAATGTTACAAGAAAGGTAGCTTTTGTAATCAGAAGTTTGCTCGCAATGCGAGATTATATTATTGTCCAGTGCACTGAACACTGGGATGCAATTGGCGCGCATTGTGCTAAACATGGAGGAGATAAAAGAAACTAGGAAGGGTGTCACGTGACAATCTTGAAGCCAAGCCATAAAAAATGAAACAGGAGCACGCTGGGAATTCTACCAAGAGCCTGGAGCACGAGGAGAGAGCGTCGTCGTAGGAAGTTGGCTTGTGGACGCTTAGTGCGTTCCCTCCTAGCTTTTTCCCCCTTCGTGGTGCTGAACGCTATGCGCGACAGCCGATAGAAATTGTTTCTTGTTCTCAGGTTAAAACAAACCATTGTTGTATTTTAAAAGACAATTAACTTTCTGACAGGACCAACAGCAACATTTTTTCAAGGAAGAAAGCAGAATGTGTGTACACATAATTGAAACAAATGAATCCTAGTGACCAGCATACTGGACATGTTTCTCCCGTGAAAAGCATTGTACCTACAGTCTCCTTTATTCTTTTGCATGCTTTTCAATAGCCTCTTAGCTAGAAAAGAACATTGGAAAATTTGTTCTACCCTACGAAAATTTCGGGATGAAAGGGGAATATATTACAGCAGAGCTGTAAGAGAAACACTTGCTCTTTTTGGGCGTACGTCTGCGAACAGAAAAAGAAACGTGACCTTATACGAAGAAGCGACAACATAATGATGATGACGTCACAAAATGACTTCACTACATGACGTCACCCGATGACGTTATCACACGACGTCTTCTATTGGTTAAACGTGGGCCGATCTGAAACCGGGGGTCAGATCCTGGACGCTGTGCAGAAAACCCAAGTGCGGCGATATGCCTTGCGTGCATGTTTCGCCGCGTCAGTCGAGAATAGGTCCTGCGTTGGCGCGGTCGTGCGTGCCAAGTATGGGTCGACAGCTCATTGTTACCACGCCCGAGGAGCAGCGCGCTTTTATTAAACGTCGACAACAAGAACAGGCGGAAGTGAATCCGTTAACTACACTGGTCATCCACCTTCGATGTGTGGAATGACTCCAACTGTCATTCTTTCTCTGGACATACCTTGACTTCTTTATTGACATTGTCAAAGCGATCGTCTTAATAACGATGGTAATCGCAGTTATCAGTAGAAGACCCATTGCTGCTGTTGCTGTTGCCACGACTCTGGAATCTGCCATCGCATCCACATCTGCTGCGGGTCCCACCACTGCCACGGGGTCCACATTTGCTCCTGGTACCAGTCACGTCGAATCGACGATGGCGACGACCACCGAAGGTGATGCGGTCGCTGATTCGGCAGACCCCACAATCCGAAATCATTGCTTAACGCCACGCTGCTGCTAGAACCAGATCGTTGATGGGCAGATTGCCCGAGGCTGCCTAGTGAATGTGAAAAAGTACGGTGCACTCGTGAGTTTATCCGACCGCTGGTTCATCTTAGTGCGTGCTAACCTGGCACAATGCTCCCTTCAACAGATATTTCCACCGTTACTTTTCTTGTGATTCACATTGTGCGGGGAGACTGTGGTGTTCAATAGAAAATAGCACGTACGTAGCGCCAGGTTTTGAGTAAAAACCCACGGGATAGAAATGATGCGCGGATATTTTTCGTTAGATGCCCTCAAGCTAATATTACTTATTTATTAAATTATTTATACTACTGCCAGTATATACTGAGACCATAGCAGGTGGGCACTATGTAGAGATACAAAGAGCGCTCATCACGTAACTATTAAGCAATAAAAAATGAATAATATAAACTTAGCACTTTACACGTGAAATTTACACGACATAATAAATAAATACAATACAAGTACATAAAAAATGGCAATATACATCCGTATTTATTCTTTCTTTTCTGTGTCATGCGTAAGTCCTGCTTCTGCTTACCTGTTGCCTATTACAAGTGTATCTAACCTATTTATTTCCAGGCTTTCTGTACTATTTATTTGTGTTTATCGTGAACTATTGCAACCACGATGGATAATGGGAGCTGTAAACTTATACACAAAATTGACAGGTGCGGCAATTTTGGCAGGTTGTTAAAGATGCATGACTTCATATAAGTAGTGCGTACGAAACGGAGACAAAAAAAAGACGTAGACAGGACAAGTGCTAACTTGTTCTGTAAGCACTGGTCCTGTCCACGTCTTTCTTTTGCCTGCGTTGTCTGTAGGTTCTTTTTTGAAGTCATAGGCGAAATTGCCTGCGAAGTAGAAATAAAAGTCAATAGACGCAAAACGAAATAGTACATACGGTGAACCCTGTTTCGAAGCAAGTTCCTGTTTCGTATAAGCTTAATTAGCACTCCTGTCAGAATTTCCGCATAATTTGGCTGCATAACGCATGTTGTATAAAAGAAGGGGTACATTTATAGAAATTGTGTCAAGTGTATTAAAACACGGACAGCAAGCGCCGACAGTCCCTGTTAGATTCCTCGGGTTGAAAAAAGACCGACATGCTTTATATATGCTCTATACCAGGATCTGAAGTGTTGCATATACTGATAATTTCCAACTTGTGAATTAGCAAAAATGTCTTTCCTCTGGTTCTGTTACTGCAGATGATGAAGAAAAATGTTGGTTAACTCGTGAGTTTCACAGCTGGCAGATATCACTGACATCAAAAGTGTCACTGACGCTACTGCAAATTTAAATTCGAGTGTTGCTAGAGATAGCAACAAACGTTAAGGCGCGCGCACACACGCACACGCACGCACATACACATACATACATGCATGCATGCACGCATACATACATACATACATACATACATACATACATACATACGTACGTACGTACGTACGTACATACATACATACATACATACATACATACATACATACATACACGCACACACACACACATACACATACATACATACATACATACATACATACATACATACATACATACATACATACATACATACATACATACATACATACATACATACATACATACATACATACATACATACATACATACATAGAGATATATATGTATACATATATGTATATCTCGCGAAAATGTATAAGCTCACCCCGAACAAATATCTCAAAATGAGCATGCACACATCAAAGTAACTAAACAATTCGTTTGCTAACGTCGTGGCCGGTTGCATGAGTACCGTTATTAATCAAAATCACTCTGATTAAGACCGCTCTACTTGCGGCGACGTTGACAAACGAATAGTTTTGTTTTTTAAATGTATGCATGTTCACTTTGAGATGTGTCCACAGCAAACGTCAGCGAATGAGCATAGAACACTGTCACTATTCGAATAAATATTGTGCGTTTACGCTACTGCAAATTTAAATTCGAACGTCGTACTACACACAGAACAAATAATACTCACTGCTGGAGGCAAGGGTGCTGCCTGTGACCGTACATGCCATTGACACGGACAACAGGCAGACTACAAAGTGGCGAGCCATAGCTCGAGGTTATGACGGCGAAAATTGTGCGAGCCTTCATGAGACGCCAGGGCGTCTTAAATGGGAAAACACTTTATTCATCTTGCTTTTCCACAGGGCAGGTTAAAATGAACGCAAAATAACGCTAAGGAAGAATACGTTTGAGAGCACTGGCAAACGAGCCTGTCGTCTCAGTTATCGCCTGCGACAAAAGAACATTGCTCTTTCTTTCGAAGGTCCACAGAAAATGCAGAACGCAGTTGAGAGGACAAGGGTAGTACAGTATTAGAGCAATGCGTATTCGTTAGAATTATCGTTTTGCCGTGCAATGTTACTATCACAATGGTTGGTCGGGGACATATATGTACATGCATATTCATTTATATTTCGGGTCTTGCAAAGTCCCAGGAGGTACGGCCAGCTAAGGGCGATCATTTTGCCTGACAAAGGCCGTAGCACCCGAGGCGACGACCCCACACAATGCAGGACAGAGTAGCAACAATATTCTTACAAACAGGATAGAGATATGATTGTGCACTATGATGCAATCACATGCGACAGTAAGTACCAAATACGAAAGATAAAATTTCAGACACTCATTGCACGCTTTTTGTTATTCTCTGAGAGCAAAGGGAAACGACAGCAGGCATAAAGAAAGAAAACAAAAGACAAATCACTATGTGCCAGAATAATATACGGTAAGTCCAGCGAAACAAATAAAAAAGATCGTTGGCGGGAGCACCTCTACGTGATTAGACGTAATAGGAAATGACATGAACATATTCATACATTTCCTAGGCAACATTTTAAAGATATAAACGCCTTGCATGACTCTTGTACGCCCACCCCTAGCAGGGCTTGTTTTGAAGAAATAAGGTCACTTTATTTTGAGCACGATGTCACCTTTGATTTCTAGAATGAAGTACCATATTGCAAAACAGTCGGGCATACTCTATTATGTGGCACAATTGTGCTAAACAAATTAGCCCAAATATTCAATCGAGCTCAATGAAAACAATATCATCTGCTTAATAAAGTAACTGATCATACGGCGAGATTTATTGAGCGACATACTATGAGTTTAACGCTTGTTTCGAGTAATGTTCAAATTATTAATAGGCAAATTACAGACATGCCACTCACAATGGGTTCGGCATTGATTCTTCACACAAAGATGCTCTGGTGAATGGAGCAGAGTGTCTCACCACTGCAGCAACTGTACGTGGCTTTAGTCACTATCCACTGGTCTCGAACCATTGCCATTAACGTAAGCATCTTGTTAATTTGGCCTGTTTGGTACGCTTTGTCCGACAGCATGCTACGAAACAGCACAAACCCAGCAAGAAGCCAAATAATCGCAACACTGCTTTGGCCTGTGGTAGTTTCCTACGCTCTATCTTCGTGGTGCTCCTTATATTGCTTGACAGCGGTCGCATATTGATCCGTTTACGGTTACGAACTGCGGCGCAATGCAGTACTGTAATGTGGGTGAAACAATCACAGCGTGCTGTTGTGAAACCCACGTGTCGTGCAGTGAAGCATACATTTGTGTGCATTGAAACATTGACAACGGCAAATCCCGAATATATGCCCGACTATATCAAAATCCGGTAAATCGAAATATCGTTTATGTCGAACTATTCTCGATCACGGCGATGCTTGAACGTCAAACATAGGAATATTTACGGCTCCATTGAACAAAAATAACTGGAACACTTTATAGTCCTGTGTAGCTTTTTTCTTCTGTCTCTCGTTTTTTCGCGCTGTAAATTTACTATGAACGCTTACCAACTAGCCCGGCTTAGCACTCTTTTGAGCACTTGATATATCGTACACCAGGCAGCGGGAATACTCCAAGATGTTTGCTTTCCCTCACGCACGTTTAGCTTTTCCTCGCGGAGGGGGACACTTTCCCATGCATTTGGGAGACTGCACGGTGTGATTTGGAGGACACTGCGCGAAGCGAGTTGAAACTACTGCATGTCATCACGCTTCGCCCATGCTTCCTCATCTTTTCGTCGCCGAGTCTCCGTGGGCTTCTCCGCACGGTTGTTAACGCGATGCATGCCGCAAAACAGAAGAACCTGATGTTCTCCGCAAAGTTGGCGATAATCGTCACGTTGAACTTGGGGAAAAGAAGCCATACGTCGCGGGTGCTACAGCATCCCGAGAAGTACGCGAAGTATGATATAGAAAATCAGGCCGACTTTTGGGTTAAGGAAGATCAGACACTTCGGGCGCTCGACGAGTACTCGCAGCTGCCTGTGAGGATTGTGAGGCGTTATTTACATCGATACCGCATTTTATCGCGTATAACACGGTCCTGCGCATAACAATCCCGAACTAACTACAAACCGCGGAAGAACACACACACACACACACACACACACACACACACACACACACACACACACACACACACACACACACACACACACACACACACACACACACACACACACACACACACACACACACACACACACACACACACACACACACACACACACACACACACACACACACACACACACACACACACACACACACACAAAACGCATATTGCCATGAAGGCATCTTGCTTACATTACTACAAGGCAGAGCCTGAAGCCTACTTGGCACAGAAATTTGCAGAAATTCAGCAACTTCATTAAATGTGTATATCGAATTGTCCAATATGTAGAAGTAATTTCCGTTTTTTCTCCTTTTTTAGTGTTCGCTATATGCCCATAGTAGTGTATTACACAACTCCACTAAGTAATGCTCGTAGTTTTATCTGGTGCACATACCGTAGTAAACAATCGATCTCTAAATTATTTAACGGCACCATGAACCACGGTGTCACAGGCTAATGCGAACAAATCTCAGTGACAGGCCGCGGTGGTCTAGTGGTTATGGTGCTCCGCTGCTGACCAAAAGGTTGAGGAATCGAATCTCGGCAGCGGCGGCCGCATTTCTGTGGAGGCGAAATGCAAGTTGCTCGTGTGCTTATGTTTAGGCGCACCTTAAAGAACCACAGGCGGCGGAAATTTACGGAGCCCTAATACGGCGTCCTTCATAATTATATCGTGGTTTTGGGACGTGAAACGCCAACAATTATAATTCACAAATCTCACTCGATGACTGCAAATACTGACTGTTAAAACGCTGATGTGACGTACAGGGTGTTTGAAGAAATGTGTCCAACCTTCTCAAAAAATCAGGAAAGTGCGATACTTGATTGCTGCCTTCAGAATTGGTTTTTCTGTAGTGGCAGGGATTTTAAGATGGTTAAAGGAATTATTTGGGACTGCAATTAAAAAAGTTGAATTAATTAACTTTTTATTTAGTGGAGTTAGGCGGTTGTTTCAAATGGGAGAATTGAAGTTCTTCATGCCAGAAACCCAACCCAACTTTCAGATTTCGAAAAAGTGGTATCTAGTAATAATTACGAAATAATGAAATTCAACCAAGTTCAATGGCGAAACCTAAACAGAAACATGTATGAACGCAACTGCCATATTCTTCTGAGACGTCCAAAATGAGTGAATGTCTTTTTCTGTAGCGCTAGCCATCTCAGGATGGTTAGAGACATGACTTGAGACAGTAATTAAGAAAGTTACATTAATTAACTTTTTAATTAGTGGAGTTAGGTGACTGTGTCAAATTGGGGAATTGAAGTTCTTTGTCCCAGAAACCCATCCCAACATTGAGATTTCGAAAATGCGGCCTCTAGTAATAATTACGAAGTAATGAAATTCAACCGAATTCGATGGCTTTCGCTGTTGAAAGCCGTTGCATTTCGTAGAATTTCATTACGCTACATCAATTACTAGAGGACGCTTTTTCGAAATCTCAAAGCTCGGATGGGTTCCTCGGATGAAGAACTTCAATTCCCCCATTTGACACAATCACCTAACTCGACTAATTAAAAAGTTAATTATTGTAACTTTCTTAATTACTGTCCTAAATGATGTCCTTAACTACCTTAAGATTCCTGCCGCTACAGAAAAAAGCAATTCTGAAAGCCCCAAGCAAATATCGCATTTTCCTGATTTTTTTAGAAGGTTGGACACATTTCTTGAAACACCCTGTATAGTGCCTGTTGCCTTTACGTTCAACTCAATTGCGAATGTTTCAGCTAATGTATCATCTAGGGATTGGCGCTCAGGAAGCAGACATCACACAAGAAGCATTCAGTCATTTTAGTTCAGTCAACTGTCCCCGCTTCTGCAGGCCTTGTCCGCCCACTGCTGCGAAGCGAGCTCTTTGTTCTGAAATGACCGCCGCTGCTGCGCGACTTGGTTTTAAACATGGTTACACAGGCACAATGCTGTGTTATGCAGATGTATTTGCCACTGTTTACAATTTATTTAACAGCGAAGCTGTTTAGCAAATCGTTCCTTTGAGTCGATATCAAAAAAGTACCATAATCTTAACGAGTATGTGTCACTGTGCGGTCCATCATAAGCGAGTATGTGCTTTAGAAGAACTTCTTGCTGGGCGAGTTGGTGCATGTTCGTGGTGGGAATCGTTGCGCATTCAATCGGACGAACACAGGAAGGAAGGACAGAGTAAACGGAAAGAGCGCAAATAGTATGTGTCACTTGAATTCGGTAATTCACACTGCCGATTGTCCCTCACAAAAGCAGGCACCAGGATCCTCCCGGAGGCAGGGCTGCAACCCCTGTTCATGCCCCCCGAGAAGGACAAGATCTCCTCGGCGATAAGAAGGGTCACATGCGTCGACCAGGTCCCCAGGAACATCCATCTCGTGCTCAATGAAGGGCGAAGAAAAGCAAGAGCCAAGGCCATCCTGGCGAAGATCGATTCCAGCTCAACTGCCCTCTTTGTTGATGCGGTAAAATACTGGAAGATGGACGCGTATGTCGTTACAGTCGTCAATGCCAAGGGATCACCGGCTTCACTCAAGAAGCCGAGGAACTGGCTATCGCAGTTGCTCTGCAAGGACGAAGAAGGGACGTTGCCATCTTTTGAGACTCGCGAACTGCCATCAGGTCATTTTCATCAGGCTTCGTCTCCACCGCAGCCGCAAGCATTGTGAATAAGACGACTACTGAGGCTTACGAAGGGGAAGATACGCTAACGCACATCATATGGTTCCCGGCCCACATGGGTAACATCTGATCCTCCCCAACCGGCAACCCTAACGTGAGGGCTCACCAGCTAGCGCGTGAACTAGCTACCCGCGGCGGTGACCGGCCATCTCAGACGGGACGGGAATGGGGATGCATGGACTTCAAGGATCCATTAATATCATTCCACGAGATCACCTCAGCTCACAGACTAGGGCGCAGGCTCTTCCCCCTCCACACCCTATATTGAATAAAGCGCATGCGGTCACACTACGACAACTACAGCAAAAACGTACATCACTCCAGCTATGCGAAACAGAATCGATCCAGACTTTTCACCTCACTGTCAGCACTGTTATCACATGCACTGCGATTTCGAACGTATGCTCTGGCTGTGCCCCTTTATTTCGGGGTGAGTATTATCAGAAAAACCCTCCTGGGGGGCTGCCATGCGCAGCATGGAACTCAACAACCAACTCCTGGCAGTCCAGAGGGCCCGGGACATAGCCGAGAGGCTCCAGCTTCCGGCACCTTCCTGGGTGGACCCACCTGGCTGAGCTAGCGGGACCTCCAGTCACGTTCAGCTCCTGCCACTTTTGGACCCCAATAAAGTTCTCACTCACTCACTCACTCACTCACTCACTCACTCACTCACTCACTCACTCACTCACTCACTCACTCACTCACTCACTCACTCACTCACTCACTCACTCACTCACTCACTCACTCACTCACTCACTCACTCACTCACTCACTCACTAACTCACTCACTCACTCACTCACTCACTCACTCACTCACTCACTCACTCACTCACTCACTCACTCACTCACTCACTCACTCACTCACTCACTCACTCACTCACTCACTCACTCACTCACTCACTCACTCACTCACTCACTCACATTCGCCACTGGTCCACTAAAAATGAAGAGGGCAACAGTTAGCCCAAGAAACGGCTGCGACGTGACGGCGGCGATTCATAAAAAGATAAATAGACAAAATACCTATGCATACACAAGGCGAGCGCGAACTAACAGCGGTCACACTTGCTGCTTCTTTGTGGTTGAGCAGCACGCTGCAAGTGTCGACTACGCACAAACAACTGCTCCTACTTTGGCGCTTCTAGCTAGCAGCTTACTCCTTTCGTAAACGCGACCGCTACAGCAAGCGAAGTGACCTTCGTGCGCTATGTAACATCTACGTAAACTTAGCGGCGAAAGCACAAGACGTACCAACCGCTCCGCTCACAAAATGGGCGCGCGTGAACGGGCGACCACGCCCTGTAGGGCAAAGTACAGGTAGGAGGCACGCGCGCATCGCAACTTTGGTGAAAACCCAGCGGGGCGACGTCCTTTAAAGCGCCCTTCGCCATCTCGCTGGTGATGAAGAGAACACATTGAAGCGCCTCCTGGCTTTGTGTACCGCCAGCGGTAAGTGGTGTATGTAAATAGCTCGCCGTTACTATGCAGAAGGACTTATGCTCCGTGGCCCAGTGCGGAGGGAGGGGTCGGAGGTTCGAAATCCTAGTCGCACACTTCGGAAAAAATTGTTCTGATTCGTTTTTCTTTGGGGGTTTTATATGTGTTCTACGTACGGGCAATTTTGGGCATTTTGGGAAATTTTGAGCATGTAAGTCGAAACCGCAGAACCACCTCCGGTTGTAGCACAGAGACCGCCGAGGGAAATAAGCAGCAATTGCATTTGGTAAACCTCTACTGCAGAAACTGGTAAAAAGAGTATTCATCATGTCATAAGCTGCAATTCTTCGTGGCCGCTGCTTTTTGTGTCAAAGCCAAGGATGACGAGAATCTGGATAAGTATACACATATAAGAACGGGAAGGATTATATGGACACTCTCGGCTGGATTTTGCCGTCGCCGTCGCCGTCGCCGCCGTCATGCACCGTATATGTATAAGTATGTATATATATATAAAGGCCCCAAAGAAAAATAATTCAGAAAAATGCTTCCGAAGCGCGGAATCGAACCAGGAACCTCTTGTTCCGCAGCGAGCGGCGCTATCCACTACGCCACGAAACGCAGATCCTCCACGTAGCTAACGGCGAGCGTTATATACACACCACTTAGCGCTGGGCGGACTCAGAGACAGCAGGCGATAATAGGCGTTTCTTCATTACCAGCGAGGTGGCGCTAGCAGCCCGACGGGCGCATTTAAAAGTCGTCGGCGAGCTCGCTCGCTTCTTCTTATATTTGCGCATGGGAGAAGCTTGCCCTTCCGCTGTCTGCTCGCGCGGTTTTCTCGTGGCGAGGGGTAGAGGAATGTTTCACGCTCTCACCTTGATGTCCGCGCTCATGTTACGGCGCGTACGAATGTCACTCGAGCTCAGGGATGCCGCTAAACGAACAAACAGAAGATGAGCGCGAACTATCAAGTGTCACAGCTCGGCACTTGAAGCACGCTAGTTTCCTTCGCTGCTTCGACCGCCTTTGCAACAGAAGCGCTGTTCAAACTGAGAGTATCCATTGGCGAGCCTCACTTCGTATAGCATTAGTTCCTTGCTATCGCATTCATTGCTTCGCCCTTGCGGCGAAACTGTGACTTTTTATTCCACTACGGTGCTCTTATTTTGAGAGCAATAAGCCATCATTTTCCAGGGTGCTTTTAATATGGCGCTCATTGCTGCTGTTGGTGCTGGTGTCGTCCATGCTCGAGTCCCCCCCATAGAATGAACCGAACTCCAAGGGAACCACCCGAGCTCCTACCACGAAGGAGTCAATATTCTCATGATTCGTCCCCAAGCCTACCACCACGGTTGAAGCAGCCTTGACTGAGGATGCTGCCACATGTGTGGGGGGTGCTTTAGATGCTGCTGCTGCTGCTGCTGCTGCTGCTGTTCTCACCATGCACCGTAACCAGCCATGAGACGACGGGCCCCGTAGCTGCTGCCAGAGCCGGAGATTAGAGAGGTGGCACTGTTGGCAAAAAAGTACGAGAAAGAAAGCTTCAATAGTGTGCAAATCTTAGCTAGTTGGTTGATGTTTATGGTAAAAGCAGCGCAAAAACACGGCAACATGAGACAAAGAACGGCGCAGGACAGACCTGCCCTGTGCCGTGCTGTGTCTCCTGTTTACGTCTTGTTGCGTTGCTCTTACCACGAAGAAGATTTAGTTACATCAATTTTGAGATTTTGTAGTCAAGGTAAAGATGTAAATCAAGCTGAGGGAATTATGAATGAGACAACTGGCAACCCTAAGTCAGGCCCGCGGACCCGCTATAGCCAGTGGAGCCTTGGAAGAAGGGCCCCATACGCATTGAACCACCTTTTCTTTTCTTCAGTAAGTGTTGTCTTTCTCTCTACTTCATGCTATCGACATGGCTGCGCAGCGCAAATTTGACGAGGCCATAAGCGAGGACAAAGCATGTGCTATGTTGTGTCCTCTCTTCTGCACTCGCAAGAAAACGCTATCAAGAAAACTGCGCTTCTAATTGCACAACTCCAGGAATGAGTCATGCGTACCTATTAGTAATATATTTTTGCTTCACACAACGCATCTCACTCGCATTTTGAGGCAAAGAATAAGCTCGTTCGGTGGGCGATTTACCTTTGTTGTTTACCGTACAAAGATAGAGCAGTAAATTTTTAGTTCTATGCTTTCGTCCTTGGGCAAAGGTATGAAACACGTATTTTCCTTGGAGCATAATGTATGATGTTTATCAGAAGTCCATTAAGGTGCGTGTGAGGTATTAATTATTTTGGATGTCAGTACACGGTTGCCAAGTTGCAGGCGGCCAAAGGTGACGTTAAGGGTCACGTGGTTAGGCCTCTAGCAGCCCGATTCACATTCATCACAGAGCGGCATTGAAAAAAAAAGAAGCAAGAGCGCAATAAAATTTGGAAACAGGTAATATGTGCAAATACACATACGGAAAACAGGCAAAAAGGTAAAATAGCGAATTAGCGGTCATCGCTTTTTCAAAAAAAATTCGGCGGATCCCACGCCTTGTGGAAATCGGTTTCATACGAAGCAGTCAGCGGGTAGTTCTATGCTGCATTTTTTGGTTTTGAGCGAAACGTTACAAGGTGGATTGACGTGTTTTTGTAGCGTTAGCTACACTTGCCTAGCCGGAGCCAATTTCGCGTGGGTCATCATAAGCCGTGCTGCGCATGCGCGAGGATAAATGCGGAGCCGGCATCTCACGCGCTCTCCGCCACCGCCGCGCGCGGCTCGCCGCTGCTGGTGGCGGAGAGCGGGAGGAGTGGCGTCGTAGCCGGGCAGACAGACTGGCGCCGGCGCGTACGACTCGCCGCTGGTGCTCTGCGCATTCGAGAGGGGTGACGTCGTAGCTACGGCACGCGCAGCTATTCGCCTTCGCTGTGCAGTCGCCGTCTGACTATGCGCTGGTGCCGCTTGATAGCGCCTCTGACTGGCGTTTGCAGGTGGGTTACGCCATGGAGAAGGAGAGGGCAAACGCTGCTCAACGGCGCAGAAGAGCCGAGAAGCTTATGTCATCGGATCCCGAAGTAGTTGCCTGGCAATAAGCGGTTCAGCGTATGAAGAATGAACAGAGGAAGGCTAAACGTGCTGCGGAGACACTGGAGGAAAGGGAGGAACGTCTAGCAAAGCGGCGTCGCCAGGAGACTGAGCGACGCGCCCGGCCACCTCTGCAGCAGCAACCACAAGACGCCATCGATGACGTCAAGGCTCGCCGATCGACTGCCTATACTGTGAAACTTAGCGAAAGCGCCAGTGCGACTCGGACCTTCGAGACGGACTTCGTAAAGAATCCGTTTGGATACGTGTGCGACGTGTGTGAAAGACTATGGCACATGAAAGACTCGACGCCGCTAAGTAGTGCCATGCGTGAAACGTTGAGCTTAGTGGCGGCGCCTGAGTGGGGTGAAACCGTGGCGTGGATTTGTACAACGTGCAAGAACTTTCTCGTTAAGCAGAACATTCCGCTCTTTAGCGTTACCAATGGGTATCGTTACCCGGCCATGCCGCCAGGTCTACCGGTTCTGAACGATGTGGCCGAATGAGTGTCATTTGAGCAGCAGTAAGCGTGACAATCAAGGTAATCCTAGACAATCTGGAAAGCTCAGAATAATCAGCTGAACCTTTGCTAACGCTACGTATATCCTGGCATAGCCGAGCTAAGCCACTGTAATTTTTTTTTGTAAGTGTAGCAGTTATGCACGCATCGTGCGCTTACCACGCACGTTGACAACACTGCCGTCTAAAGGGAAACTTTGGCATTGGCAGAATGTACTAGAACAGGGGGAGGGTTAGGAATGGCCACAGCACCAAAGCGCAGAGAGTTACGCCAACAGAGGCTCCAGCCACTTGTGGCGCTGCGATCGGTAGCCTGCAATGTGTCGTCATTTAAGAGTTGCGCGCGGTTAAATCAAAATGGTTCAGAGGTAGAATGCCCGCTTCCCACTTAAAAGACCCGGGTTCGAATTGCAGCTGTAGATGGTGGGTTTTTATATTTAGGGTCACTTGTTAGAGCTGTACTGGTTTTTGTTTCTTAAAACTAGTTTCAACTGCTACGCTTTGTCATAGAAAGTAACGCAAACTGTGAAGTAAAATACAAGAAATTTGACATCGAACGTAAACATTGGCAGCGCCATCGCACCACAGTATTTAAACCTTCGGCGTTTCTCTTTGACCGAATGTCGACTACTTTCAGTTTTTCTTTTGCTGCGAGTCAGCGGTCGGCAACCGAGAGCTGCGCATCGAACACACGCAATTGCTGTCTCTCGTATTCGCAAAAATCTCGGAGACTATACTTTTTTTTTTACGTTTTCGTTGAACCTCGCGCGGTGGCGCTGCAAATCTTTACGCTAACTCTCAGATTTCTTGTATTTTACTTGAAATTTTACGTTACTTTCTGGGACAACGCATAGCAACTGAAGCTAGCTTTAAGAAAAAATAAGAAAACCAATACAGCTGTAACCAGTGACATGAAAACTAAAAACCCACCATGTCAGCTGCAGCACAAACGCGGGTCTAAGTGGGAAGCGGGCATTCTACATCTGCAACACTTTGGTGAAGCCGTGCGCAATTCTTAAACAACGACACATTGCAGGCTACCAATCGCAGCGCCACAAGCGGCTTGACCCTCTTTTGGCTTCACTTTTCGAAGCTCGTTCCGAGCATTCCCCTGTTCCAGTACACTCTACTTAAAGTATAGTCTGACGTAACGTCAGCACTGAAGGCTACAGCACGTACGTCAGTATTATCGAAACGAGATGCACTTTACGGTGCGATGATGTGAATACCGTAGTACATAACTTTCTTTAGCGTGTTTTTCCGGGATAGTAATGACCATGCTGTTATTGATGCTTTTGTGTCCCCCCCTCCCTTATGTATTAATGACCATGCTGTGTATTGATGCTTTCGTCCCCTCCCCCCTTATGTAATACCCTGAAAAGGGCCTTTAAGGGTCAATGAATGGTGATGATCGAGCAACGCTTGAATATAGCTTGCTGAATCATAGAAATAAAAATGTAATGTTTATAAAACTGTCGTAAAAGCGGAGAGAACACTGGAACCCCAATTGACGTCAACCCGACCGTAGGAATATATATGTGGTGTTTATTACTTTGTCCGAAATTAGATAGCCAGCACTCTTAAGATCTCTTAACGAGGCGGGATTCGAACCCGCGTACCCATGATCCGACGGCGAGCATCTTAACCACTCGGCTATCGAGGTGCGCTAGCGGAGCATAACATATGCCTTATTAGTATGCCATGGAGATGAGAAAGGGAAGTGAGGGTGAGGAAAAGGGAAAGGTGGAGGGGAGAGTAAAGCATAGCATAGGACTTAAGAGAAAGATAGAAATAGAGAGAAAGAAAGGGAAGAAAAACAAAAAGTGAAAAAAAGACAAAGAGATAAATATATAGGCAGAAAGAGAAAGAAATAGGAAGCGAGAAATAGAGAGAGAGAGTGAAATAGGGAAGAAAGAGAAAGATAGAAGGGGCGAGAAATAGAAAGAAATATTTATATAGAGAAAGAACAAATGAAACAAACGGAGACAAAAAGACATAGGAAAACTAGAGAGAAGATAGAAAAAGAGAGACATGAAGCAAGAAAGACAGAAATAAATAACAAAAAAGGCCGCCAAGCTCCGCACTTTCTTCAGGCTTGGAACCACTAACGCGAAGCTGCCTTAATTTCTTTTTTGTGGTCGAAAGCAATATACGCTGCGGAGCTGCTTACATTCCACTTAAATGTCATTCGCGCGACCCAGGTTCTGCAGCATAGCTCGAGATTCGGCGGATGTTAGTTGACAACCTACAGCTTCTCTAAGTGCTTTACCTTTTTACTCCTTACCGTGTTCTGTTTGGTGGCGACTTATTTCTGAAGTTTATTTAGCATAAATATTGCATAATAACACATTGTTTGGACCACGTATATTTGCCAAAGTTTTATTTTAATTAAGTCACTGTCCTTCAGTAGCATCGAACCTGCTTCATGGCATATGCAGATCTTGTTTTCCAGTTTCTTTCATTGGGAGATAAGCATACATAATACTGAAGCGAATAGTTGCCTCTTTGATTTCGGTTAGTTTTTGCGCTTTAGGCCCGAATTTTTTGGCCATAACTCTGTTGACGTTAGCCCGCACCTCTTACTTTGAGCATGGGTGCAGGACAGAGGAACGTATAGGTCAGCTTAGTTTGAACTTAGTTTGAACTGCTGAATGGGAAACATGAACGCAGTGATTGTAAAAAAAAATACCCATTTTTCCCTTTCGAATTTTACGTATACTTATTAGAAGTACACTGCATTTACTTGTCTGCCCTCTTCCTCCATCTGTTATCAACCTTTTGGGACGCTTGTGTATATCAGCACGATGACATTTACGTACTTCGCTAGTTTCTTCACGACTTCTTCACGACTTTTTCATGTTTATGTTATCTGCTAAGAATGAAAATTTCCCTATACTGATGTATATGAAAATGAAAAGACAAAAAAACTGACACAGTGTGGCGACGCTTCCAAATATTTATTTAATGGCACATGCTCATCAATGCCCAATAAAGAAGTGCAGAAAGGCATGCGTCGACTGTACACTCAAGTCCAGTGAGAAAATGAACCATCGAGAATCTTGTCACTACTTAAATTGCTCCAGTCGGGTAGGAATGAAAAACTTCTGTTGGGAAACATTAGAACATCATGTTTTTATCACAATGCTATTGTGTTAAAATATTCTACTTAGGTGTTCCTACTTAAAGCCTAGCAACACGACATACGACCCGCTAGCTACTTTTGTTACAGAATGAAAAATATCCTTTGTTGGTCTTCTTTTTTTCACAAGACGATTTCGTGCCCGCTTCTACGCGATCCTGGGAAAGCTGATGCAGGTATGACTAGAAGCGCAAAAGCGAAAAATGCGGCCGAAATTTTGAGGAATCATCATTGTGCGAGGCACTGCACCAACGACTGAGCATGAAAGACCGACGCGTGCCTAGCGGATGGAGCACATGTGGCCGTAGCGGCATAGTTCATCGGGTACATGTAGTGTAAGTTCTGGGGCTGCCATTCCAGCACCAGTCGATGTATGATCGCATTTGTGTACCGACCTTTAGAGTGATATAGAACGGCCACTAGCCGCTATCGCAATGATGGGCTATAATGTAAAGAGGAACGCCAATTAAGTGACGAGAGACTGAGAATATGTATGCGCGGAATGCATGTATACAGCTGAAACTCGATTTAACGATAGGATGACCGCGTTCGAACTATTTAGTTAAATCGAAATAATTGGAACCAGGAAATTGCCGCGTCCGAATTATTTCGGTAAATCGAGGATTTCGTAAAATCAGGACAAAGGCTTCGAAATATTAATATTATAACGTTGCGACATTCACTAGCTGCTTTGGCATTTTACATGCCGATAACCCACGTCTGCACGTGTGAAAAGTCCGCGAGGGGACCCGAGGGTGGTCCGAACATGGAGCGTCACATGTCGCGAGGGCCTGGGAAGCTTACTGTCAGTATGAGTTACTAACTGGTCCAGGCAGCCAGGTTGGTAATTAACAGATGCCACGCTCCGTCTCACTTACTAATGCTTACGTGTTGATGGCCTGTGTAAAAAAGATTCAATTTCTCTACGATGTTGCAAATCCAAAATTTCAGCAAAACGTCACAGTGGGTACTGTTACTCGTGCAGTTCTTGCGTTTAAGAGTTGAGCCATCTTGCCTTCACTAGAGTTGCATCGTTTTCAAACCATCATGTTAATATCGAAATACGTTCGAGCAACGGGAAAATCAATCTTAAGAAATTTCCACGAGGAGTGTTTTAGCGGGAAATTTCACTCACAATGATCTAAAATAAGAACGAAAATTTATTGCTGAAATTTTGCGCTTAATACACATTAAAATATTACAGGCGATGCAAGCCTATGTTGCAGTCATGATGAAACGAAAATACACAAAGATCTTGGTCGTGTGTTCACGTTTCGAAGTGAGCCAAACAATGCCGATTAACACTATAGCATCAAAATATTTCATAAGATGCATATAACGACCGTGGGTGGAATTAGCACATAAATTACTGTTGTTTGATATACGCGCACGTTTCAGCTCACTAAACATTTCTTACGGAGCGTCACGGCCCTGCGAAATCTCCGGGATACCAATGAATAAGACCTCCCAGTCAGAGCTATTCGACAATACGATCAAGTTCCGAAGTTGTGCAGGTATTGCATTTTTTTTACAAAATTAGGGCACTGAAATCAAGTCGATGATTCTTAAAAAATTCAACTTAATGCGCTTTTTTTCCTGTGGTTTATAATTATGATTCAGAAATGCGTAGAAGCACTAAAGAGAGTCTCATAACTGTAGTCATAATAATTTTTACGCGAAGTTATACAATGCTATTAACTGATATAAACGGGAAAATGCCGCCGTGGAGGTGTGGCGTATACGGTGCTCGGCTGCTGATCCGAAAGACGCGGGTGCTCTCGTGGTCGCGGCAGTCGCGTTTTGATAGAGGCGAAATGCTAGAGGCACATGCACTCTGTACAGGTCCACATTAAGTAACTCCCATGTGGCGAAAATTTCCGGAGCCCTCCACTATGGAGGGCCTCATGATCATATAGTCGTTTCGGCACCTCACACCCCAGGAATTATTTTATTTCAATAGCAGATATTAACTGGCTTATATAGCGACTTGTCGCGTTACACTGACTTGTTCGCACATGGCTGTGCTCAACCGAATAATATGCACGTGACTTCTCAGGAGGGGCCGGATGTGAGCAAGTGGATAAACAAAGGATGGGGGGGGGGCTCGTTAAAGACCACGTTTTGCAGTAATTCCGGTGTCCGGTGTTGGCGTCGTTGGTTGTGAACGAAAAAATCGAGAAAGGTCCAAAAGAATAAATAATAAAAAACTTTGGTTCGAGGGACAATTGAACTCAGGCCTTCTGCGTGGCAAGCAGGTGTTCCACCTAAGAGCCAAGCCAGTGATTGAAACTGCTTCGGAAGGCCCGTGTACTTAGATTTAGGTGCACGTTACAGAACCCCAGGTGGTCAAAATTTCCGGAGCCCTCCACTACGGCGTCTCTCATAATCATATCGTGGTTTTGGGACGTTAAACCCCAGATGTTATTTTTATTATTGAAACTGCTTCGGAAGAAATCTTTATAGCAATGTCATGTAGTTAGAGGAGTCTCCTCAACGCACGTTTCACTGCGTGGCAGAAGCGTAGAGTCGCGCCAGGCGTCAAAACATGTGAACTGCGCAACGATTGGGTGTTTTAAAGGCCCATCCATTACAAAGCGCTCAGGCGTAAGTAACCATCATTATCAGCAACAGAATCAACAAAACGTACAGCTGCGCAGGTGCGCGTGACACCTGACGGACACGTAGTGGGTACTCAGCTGATTCGCAAAAGGAAGAATCATGGCGTAGTGGGCACTTCGCAACTGTACCTGTAGCAGGCATTCTAAGATAGTTTGAAACGGCCAATTTTACGCGCACAGACGTTCGTTTTCTTGCGGCACGGTTGACGTATCCACCGAGAACCAAAGCCAGGCTATCATTTGAGAAGGCGAGGCTCAAGCGTCCTTCAAGTTTTCTGGCCCGGCGAACTGGCCAGCATAGTTTGCTTTTTGATGCTGAAGTAGTGCCGATGCGACATCCTATAATGTAGAGTCAACGTAAAAAGTTTAGGTAGCATGAAATACAAGAAAAAGCTGAATATTCCCGCCGCTTCGGAAGTCAGTCTTGAACTTAGATTTCCGGCCTGTTCTAAAACGCGCTAACGTGTACTGTGCAGTTCGACTGAATAGAACCATGTATTGCTGGGACGTTCAAAGCTTTCTCAGAACTAGTGGTCTCTAAAGTTTTGATGCGAATTCTGAATTGCACCTTGCACATGAAACCTTAGAAAAAGCTTCGAGAATCAATGAGACATCTGCTTTAAATACTCATAGCAAAGGTGACACCTAATGGATGAAGCAAAATGCGCTGTAAAGTTTGTAATAACAGCAATAATGAACATCATACAATTTGGCAGGCATTTCTCAGGTGTGCTTTTCTTTGACAGAGCAGCCTAACAACCGTGGCATGTTTTTTTTAAAGGATATTGGTCGGCGATGTCATGTCAGGTGGTGTCGCTGTCGGTAGCCCTTATTGCAAAAAGACAAGGAACAGGTACCGCAGCGACACCATGCCACCTGTCGTTGACGACTAACCCTTTTAAGGCTAACAGGTCAAGAATGATAATGCACCTTTGACAAAGTATACCAGTCGAAACGGCAGCCAGCTTGTCTGAGTCACTTTAGCCTTGTTTATGCAAACGCAATAGTGCTTTAAATATTACAGTAGGAGCTATGCCACGACAAACATAGGTTAGTGCGTCTGTTTTACAGCAGTATGATTCGAAGATACTTCGAGGAAACAGAAATGTGCGGCTGGTGAGGACAAAGGAACCTAAAATTTTACACAAAGTTCTAAAACAAGAGATGTTCGGCCAATCCTTTCTGGAGAGGCATGACGAGCGAGGTGGATGCAGGCCAGCTAAAACCTAAATTCTTGTTGTGAGAAGTACACGTGTACTTATACGCAGTGTAGCGCAAAGCATTGCTTAGCAGTGAGTCCAAAGATAGAACGCCCCTAGGTACACTCAAGGCCTCTGGCATTGTCCTGTCCCGAAAATACAAGTGCGTCAGCAATCCTATTGTCCTCAGAGGGATAGCAACATATATTTTAAGAAAGTGCGGGCATCGTTTCAGGTAAACGAAGAACTTCTTTAGAGGGCACCCCGTAGCTATTGTTCGTGCATGGCCGTCGTGTTTTTAATCCGGCCTGCAAGGACAGACAAAAAACTACATGTGCACAAGTCCGCTAAATTTATTATGGGGCCAGCACAAACTTTTGAAATCTCGACATTGAACTGGTAATCAAACAAAGAAAAAACAAAGGTTACAGGTCGTATAGGAAAGCAAGAGAGGGTGTGCTTATCGTTGATCTAGGAGTCTGTAAAGAGTTGGTACACAGAAAAAAAGCTCAGTGCCATTCTACTCTGGAAAGCTATGTGTGCAACGGAGCTGATGGATCCAAAATCTCGTTTGCGAGCTTATTTTAGGTTGAGGGCTTTCCAAAAACGTTATTTTCGGCTGACCCCGCCATCTACATTCTTGAACATTCGTCAGCATTTTGAGCAGCTCCATAAAAGGCGCATGACGAATTACATATCGTGCATGAAATTTTCGCAATTGAGCGATTTTTCTTATGTGTAAGAACATGTACGTCCGTGCCAGATTTATATGTTCTCCTGCAGAGGGCTCTTATCCCACTGCCACCACCACGAAAGTCGACGAAGCCTTCATAGAAAAGGTTCTCCGTTTACATTTGTTTTGCGCCGCGGGTGCAACGCATTCTTACCGTTCGAATATATTCACGTTATTCAAACGGGGGATTCCAGCCTAGTCTCTCTACCAAGTGCTGGCTGAGCCCAATGCTGCGTTCGTACAACGTTGAGAAACCGGCAATAAATAAAACAAGTGTGTACTCGCTTTTGAAGTGTGAGGGTCCGGATTCAAATGCCGCCCCGCAAAAAATTATTTTGTTTCATTCATTCATTTCGTTATTCCACCGGTGTTTTTATAATGCGTTAGTTTCTTCCTCCACTTCATAGAGGGCGCTAGAGGTCTCAGTATATTGCTTCAATACACACTACTGCTCCCCAGGTGGCGCTGATGTGGCCCTGACGCGAAGGTCCCTCTATTTTTCAAAGGTAGCGCAAACTCCTCCTCGCAGCGCCGTTTCCTTCTCGCCCGTCACTCTCGGTCACCATTATTAGGCGAGAGTCGCGAGGAGGGCACAGCGCGCATGCGCTGCGTCGAAGCGCTTGCTGGGAAACGCGACAATTCTGCGCGCAGATTCACACATCTGTTGCCACGTAAGATGAGTAGTAAAAATAGTTTGCGGTTGGTCGGTACCTTAGCTATCATCTCGCGTTTTATAAGCAACAAATCGCACACTGGTGCCGGCATCCCACTGCGGCACCTTACGCGCGAACAGCTTTGTGGACCTGGGATCCTGTTTTGACAACGTGAAAAACCCAGCATTTGCGCATTGAATTTGAGTTATAAGTGTGGCATGCGTCGCTCGCACCAGGCAAACAAGAGGCAGAGCATGTTAAAAGCAATCCTAGGAAGTGCATACAGCTGTCGTTATTCTTTTCCGATATAGTGTGTGTTTACAAGACGCATTTCGGAAAATCAGACGCTACATCAAATTATGAACACACAACACGGCGGAGGCACTTATTTGCTGAATACCCCCTGCGTGCATTCTTTTAAATATCGAACTGCGTTCACGCGCTTCTGTTGTCCCCTCAGGTAAACATATTTTTGGTTTCATCGCGCGGACCTCGTGCAGCTAGCTTTTTATTTGGAGACCCTTCTAGTGTGCTCAGTTTATGATATTATGCTCGTATTCCTATTGCTAAAATGCGCTCTTTTGTTCACAGGAGAGCATGGACATTTTTCTTCGTTAGTTGGTGAACGGTAAGCTCGGGAACACACCTTCCCGCATTCGGAACTAAGTGGCTGAGAACAACCGGGAGGTCCCTCCTTCTGTAATGAAGTCTGCAGATGCCAATACCTGCTCTTAATTTCGATCGATCACTCATTTATAGCTACTTGAAACAAAGAAAACACAATTGTTGTAGCGAATCAAAAGCGCTCTTTCTCGCTGACAAATTTCCACGTAAGATAAAACATTGAAACATAACAATCATTGTACTTTACATCATCGCGCATTTGTAAGCGTTTATGTAAAAGTAAAGGCAACTCCGTAATCACAACTACATACATAATAAGAAAAAGTATCGAAATAGAACAATCATTGCACGTAGCATGATAATTACGTAAAAGAGGTAGGAATACTTTTTCTGAATTGCTGATACATAAATATACACATAAAATAAAGCAGTCATTGCACATTGCATCCTTGCACATCTTTTACTATATACATGGGATAGGCTGAAAAGAAACAAAATTATTGCACGTTTATAACGGCATCCCTCATTGCAATACTCCTGCTACCAGACTTTCTTGAAGCCAGTCGTTTGCTCTCTGCTTCAGCAATTGGATTTTTTTTACTAGGATGTCCATCCTCGTTCGCAGAAACAACTGCACAATCCTTTTGTGTAATTCATGGCATGGCGGAAAACAATTAGCAGTAAACAGAGATGCCACCACTTTCTCCTGGAATGCTGGAATGCTAACTTTGTTGTTTAGGAAGTCTAACTTAATCTTCCCAAAGTAGACCTCTGAAAGCTCAAGAACCTGCAAAACTGCTGCTGTGAGAATGGTAAGTGTCATTTTGTCTACGTGTAACTTTTGAGTAGTTGAAGCTTGCAAGCATTAGCCTCGTCAGAGATTGTAGTTCGACAGTCTTGGCAGGCCAGACTATTTTTGATGCACCGAACAACATACCCAACAAGGTAGGTCAATGAGTCCTGCTCTAGAACTTCCAGATGGAGCATGTCGTCAGGGGTGTGTACAGAACCTACCCCATCATGCTTGCGCTTACTACTGCACATTCATGCAAGCATGAAACCGTAAGCATCAGCATAGCTGCTATTCTTGCTTGGTCGTAAAAACAAGGACAGAGTGGCGGTCTTCAAAGAATTACGCAATTCTAACCCCCGGTCATATCGCTCGCTGTTTGAGGTTTTCCTTTCCACGAGGAACAGAAAAAAGCTTGTCACCCTTGGCAATACTGTTCGAGCAGCCAACAGCGCAACAAGGTGGCGTCTGGCTGCAGCCGATGGTGTCTTGCATACTGTAAAAAGCTATAAGAAGCCTGCGCTCACGTAAAGCGCGCACGTGCGGCGGTGTTTCTACGCCCAATGATGGCGTCGTTTTCCGGCGACAGCGCAAGAGGCGGAGGGGTCACCGGGGGTAACTGGTCACGTGTCAGACCTGGTCCACTAGGCGAGCACAAAAGGTAGGTAGAGACGCAGCGGGCGGGGAGGACATTCTCCCTTTCCTTTCTGTACGATAGTTTGCGCTACCTTTTAAAAATAAATGGACCTTACCTGACGCACGCAGCAATCCGCTGGATGGTACTGTATACCAAGGACGTGTAGTAGGCAAGGACGGGTAGTGACGATGTCTCGGAGGGTGGAAGGAAGCTGGCCGCGTTCCGGCTCCCACTTAATGGTGAAGTTAAACTGAATGCCGGATGAGCTGCGTCCATAAATCCTGGTCCTGTGTTGGTTTCCTACAGTGCACCAGGGTGCACTGTAGTCTAAATTTACAAGATCGTGCCTGATACCGACGTCATAGTTGGCCCAGTGATGTGGCCGGTAGAGTCCAGTAGAGAGACTCAATGAATTGTTGTACGCGATGTGGGCGAGCAGTGCTTACTTTGGCCGCTCCTAAGTAGATTCCACGGGTGGCACAAAATCCAGGTAAATGCGTCCTAACATCGCATTTGGTCCAATTTATGCGCGCGGTATTGCTATCGCTGAAAGACGATGACATGGACCTTGACTAGAAAGCTTAACGACAGCCTTCGAGAAAAGGAAGACCGGTATTTGCCGTATCCTGTGTCAGACACCTTTGATGTGTTAGTTGTTAGCTGTCAATTTAACTCGACGTTAATGCTCCCGGCCCGAAGTGAAAGCTTCAGTGACAACGCAATCGCCATGGAAAACGGTACACTGAATCAATCTGTCTATATTTTTCTCTCAAATCAAGTGCGCCCTCAAATTGTTGCATCAAGTCAACATTATTGTCCGAAAATAAGAAAAACGTCAAGATGCGAGTTCAGTGCTTTGCATGTAGTCTTAACACGACTCCCGTGCAGGCAAGTTTAAGAATGATAGCGAATATGATACAGTGACTTCAATGAAATGTGACCACTCTAGCTCACAACTTAACCTTCTGCCGAGCAGAGTTTCTGATGCGCTGCACGAGTACGTGTGCATGCGATGGATGCTTGATTGATTAATGTCTTTATTCTTCTTTAGAACGCTGCGATCAAAAGCACGTGGGCCGTATGATTCCAAAATATATGTGATAATAGTTCCCAACGTTTCTTTTCTTGCTACCTTAAAAAGTGGAAGTGCAGTTGCGGCCTGTCGGTTATTTTCGCTTTGAGAAACGTGCTATTCCATATGTGTGATGCTATTCCCGATATTAGCTTCATTAGAGAAACGTGCTATTACTCATATTAGTTTCATTAGAAAACATAAGTGAGCGTGTGTGAATACGTGGTATAGCGACCGACACCTTATGGTGAGCGGAGGGAAAGGCATTTCAAGTCGAGAAGCTACGATCATTGTACACAAATTACGTTGTAGCGTGGTAATTGGGAAGTTAAATGTAGAAGATGGGTCCAAATGTGCGTTTTGTACAAGTGGGGGAGGACGAGACTGCGTGGCGTGCAGGCGTGTGCTGCAGCTACGCCGGCATTGGTGCATCACTTGTTTACACTGACATCGGCTTGTGCGCTTGCCAAGTCGCCCAAGTATTGCGTCACCGCTATTACATTTATAATGTGTTTAACCGTACACGAACACCAGAGAAAGCTATGCATGATGCAAATTCCATTCATGGGTTCGTGGAATTAGCACAATGGCTTTTGTCGACCACTATTTCTGCTGCCTGCATGTAGATACGTTGAACTAGTGCTACTTGGTACTTAAAGAAAATACCTGCTCCCGCTGCAAAATGTTATATGTATTTGTGTGCTCGTTTGCTGTCTCCGTACGTCCGAGCTCTTTTTGCGCCGTTACAGTCATCAGGAAAAATAGAGCTGATAGTGAAAGTAACATATACAACATTGAGTAAATCGAGTTTTACTGCATTTACCTATATTCACGGCCAGCAATTTGCCTATCACCTCTCGACCTGCCTCTTTGAAAAAATATATACCTATTTATTTGTTTGTCACGTATGCACAAAGTAACCCAGGCTTTGTGTATTTCCTGTTGTTTTTCACCTATACAATAAACTTGAATTTTATTGCCTCCATATGATGGAGAAAAGGAGAACTGCCTCAGAGCAACGCTAAGATTTGAGCTCCTGTGTAGCAACTGTGAGTCGAAATTTGTGCTTTTTCGAAGAATTCTTGGAACGGCACTGCGAACTCCCTGAAGACTCGGGAAGTGTAACCAGGTACCACCACATCCCACGAACTTGCCTCACGGTTTCGGTTTACCTTAGAAATGTAAAACACATAATATTGAAATACGTCGATATGTAGGATAACCTATACACCTAAGACAGGTGGACTGGTTTCTGACTGTTCTCTGCACAACTACGTGGTAAAGTGACAGACCATACCTGGAAATTCACAGTGAAGCACATGTACACAAGAACGTGCGCTGTTCCTTTATGAAAAGAAAGCTCTGCATTCCTCCTGTTTCGAGATAGGTGTTAGGGGCTGCTGCTTGTTCAGTATAGGGAAATTCCGTATTGTGCTGTTTCAAGGACAGGCCAAATATAGTCGACACTCACGCCCAGTGTGGACAGTGCGACAGCAAGGTCGGCCGGTGCCTGAGTTAGTATAATGAGTGTCACAATGATCGTGGTCTCATTGACTCCACGTTAAGGTTCTGACTTGACAGGCACTCAGTCGCTACGGTGCAAAGCAGTCTGTAGTATATGAATGTGGCCTACTATATGACACTTTCCTTTCAGACAGTTTCTGCCTTGCTTTTGCTCATTAGGGTGTTGCTGTCTTACGGTGCTCCAGTACTAGTGCAGTAGCATTTGTCCGCATGTTTCATGGACTGATGTGGACCGAATTGAAACAGATAAAGACAACGTCGTGCGGGTAGAAATAGAGCTTTACTGCACAGTTTACTGCGTCCGCTGCGCAAAACGCCTGCTACTTAAGCATATGACATGAGACGGAAGGAAGCAGTGTAGTCTTCAGATAATTTGTGAGCTCCTGAATGTCTGTCTAAAGAACTGATGTTGTGACGGGTGAATAAGTAGGTAGGAGGTTTGCTGTCTGTGGTGGCAGAATGGCCTCACACGACGTTTGTCTTAGAATCACAAAATTTTATGTCAGCATCTGAAATCGTCCTATATTTCATAACAGCGGGGAATAAAGAGGAGCAGAAAAATACTGGTTGGTTAAATCATTACTAGAACGAAGATGGGTAAGCATAACAAAATTTTGTTCATTAGGTTTAGTTGAAACTCTGTGTATTTCCAGTCAGCGGGTGGTAATTCACGCTACCTGTTTTCTTTATATTGGGTGCGAGGACATACCGTGGCGCCACTATGCGGAGGCATGGTGGCGCCACGATATGTCCTCGCGCCCGGTATGACGTGCAAGGTTGGATTGCTCCGTCAGCCCTCCACCGCACAGTACGCAGCCGCTTTCGCGTCTCCCTTATTATTATTCTCGTTGCACTTCCCTTCAACGAAATCAGTAAAATACTGCGGCGGCTTCGTCACTGACTGTACGAAATGCTAAATAACTGCTCCGAAAAAAATTTACGCTCCTCATAATGCCTTAGAGAACGCCCTAACTGCCGACGTCGTCTGCTATGGCCACCTATATGGAAACACGGGGACCGAATGAACCATTTTGTGCCAAGTTTGAAGGATCAAATGGGCTTTAGCACGTGCTTGCGGCAAATACACATATTCTTGCTCCAAGAAATTCGTGCAACCGTGCAACTTCATTCATTATAGGTTTGCATATAAAAAAAGTCACAGTTTCGCCGCGAGGGCGAAGCAGTGAATGCGACAGCAAGAAACTAATGCTATACGAAGTGAGGCTCGCCAATGGATACTCTCAGTTTGAACAGCGCTCCTTTTGCAAAGGCGGCCGAAGCAGCGAAGGAAACTATCGTGCTTCAAGTGTCGAGCTGTGACACTTGATAGTCCGCGTTCATCTTCTGTTTGTTCGTTTAGCGGCGTCCCTTGAGCTCGAGTGACTTTGGTACGCTCCGTAACATGAGCGCGGACATCACGGCGAAAAATCGAAACATCCCTCTTCCCCTCACCACGAGAAAACCGCGCGAGCAGACAGCGGAAGTGCAAGGTTCTCCATGCGCAAATGTAAGAAGAAGCGAGCGAGGTCGCCGACGACTTTTAAATGCGCCCGTCGCTCTCCTAGCGCCATCTCGCTGGTAATAAAGAAATTATAAGCGCCTGCCCTCTCTGAGTCCGTTCAGTGGTAAAGGGTGTGCATATAACGCTCGCCGTTAGCTACGTGGAGGATCTGCGTTTCGTGGCGTAGTGGCTAGCGCCACTCGCTGCGGAGGAAGAGGTCCCTGGTTTGATTCCGCGCTTCGGAAGCATTTTAGGGGCGAAGCTCCTTAAGGCGGCACCCGTTCGTCCCTCGTAGTCGTAGTCGTAGTGCGTAACCAGTCTTACGCTTTGACCTCCAAGGTGGTGCCGGTGGGATATTTTTCCTGTGCGTTGTTGAACAATAAAAAATTCGCAGCGGTAGCTAAAAGCCGACTTCTTCTGTCTCTCATTCCCATTAGCAGCCATTCTTTACCTCCAAGGCAGTGCCTGGTGAGATTTCTCCTGTGTGTGATTAAACAATAAAAATTTTGTTCAAAACGCCGTTGATTGATGAAATAAACCAACGAAAGACGCCAGATGTTTTGTAAAAGCAAAACGGAAGAACGCCAGATGTTTCTAAAGCAAAACGAAAAGACGCCAGCTGCTTAACGAAAGACGCCAGATGTTTTCTAAAGCAATGGTTTTCTAAACAATGAAAATTCACAGCGTATATGTAAAATTAAAGTGAGCTGCAAGTCGTCATAACTCATCGAACCTTTAGTATAAACGCGCCCGATCTCACGTCGGTGATGATATACTGGGCAGAATTCACGGAAGATTCACGGTTTACCGATGAACCTCCGCAGCTTCGCCCACTCATCATCATTCACTCCGTGGATATGCTGTTTCTGAATTATTTTTCTTTGGGGATTTTATATATATATATATATACATACTTATACATATACGGTGCATCACGGTGACGGCGACGGCAAAATCCAGCCGAGACTGTCCATATAATTGCTATCGCAATAAAACAGCCGCCGTTGACACGACAAGCATGAGCAAATATACATTCCTGTTTAGCGCTCATATCTCTATGAAGCACGATGCAAGCAGGATTCTCTGTTTCATGGGAAGCAACCAAAGATGCTTAGAGCTGCATGTGGTCGCAATCTTTCTGATATGATTGGAGGCAAACGCGAGGGAGTCATATACACACACGCGTGCCTCATTCGGGGTTGTAGCTAGATAACATTGGCACAAGCTTTCCTGCGGCATGATATTAATATTACATTTTGCTCCTTACTGCGGAGATTTTCTAGGGTTGTCACAGGATGCACTTTCGATCGCCATCTAGGCACATAGGAATGAAAATTTTCGATGGTTGACTCAGTTCTCCAGCTCGTACAAAAGGGCCAATCACGATAAAAAAAAAATCACAGCATATCCACGGAGTGAATGATGATGAGTGGGCGAAGCTGCGGAGGTTCATCGGTAAACCGTGAATCTTCCGTGAATTCTGCCCAGTACATCATCACCGACGTGAGATCGGGCGCGTTTATACTAAAGGTTAGATGAGTTATGACGACTTGCAGCTCACTTTAATTTTACATGTACGCTGTGAATTTTCATTGTTTAGAAAACCATTGCTTTCGAAAAATCTGGCGTCTTTCGTTAAGCAGCTGGCGTCTTTTCGTTTTGCTTTAGAAACATCTGGCGTTCTTTCGTTTTGCTTTTACAAAACATCTGGCGTCTTTCGTTGGTTTATTTCATCAATCAACGGCGTTTTGAACAGAATTTTTATTGTTTAATCACGCACAGGAGAAATCTCACCAGGCACTACCTTGGAGGTAAACAATGGCTGCTAATGGGAATGAGAGACAGAAGAAGTCGGCTTTTAGCTAACACTTACACTTCTACTTCTACTAACGTTTCCTACTGGAACATGCCAATGGCTGCTAATGGGGAATGACAGACAGAAGAATTCGGCTTTTAGTTAACGCGCACGCTGCGAATTTTTTATTGTTCAACAACGTACAGGAAAAATCTCCCATCGGCACCACGTTGGAGGTCAAAGCGTAAGACTTGTTACGGACTACGGCTACTACTACTGCTACTACTACGACGACGACGACTACGAGGGACGAACGGGTGCCGCCTTAAGGAGCTTCGCCCCTAAAAATACGGTACCGATCGGGCTAGATTGCGATAGCAAATGCCCCGCCCGGTGGTCTAGTGGTTATGGCGCTCGACTGCTGATCAAATCCCGGCCGCGGCGGCTGCATTTTCGATGGAGGCGAAAATGTTTGAGGCCCGTGTAGATTTAGGTGCACGTTAAAGAACCCCAGGTGGTCGAAATTTCTGGAGCCCTCCACTACGGCGTCTCTCATATTCATATCGTGGTTTTGGGACGTTAAACCCCAGATATTATTATTATGCGATAGAAAATGCACCGTGTGCCATCCAACCGTATTAATTTGCGCATTTGAATGAGTATGCTGCGAATCGTTGGTTACCATGGTCTAAATGGATATTTTATGCTTCAGTGAAAATGACAGCGTCCAGCCTTTGCAGCTTCATTGTTAAGCAGTATGACACTTCGCTGCTGCTGTTGGGAGGTGAACCAGTGTTTGAAGCTGGCCACGTTTTCGCATATAGCGTAAAACGACATAGACAAGAACAAGTGATACTGGCCATGGGCTCACTCTACTGCTATAATCTGTGAGAAGGGACCCCATGCGCTGAAGTCGAGGAATGGACGGAAACCCATGTGATCGGAAGAACACATGAAGACAATTAAAATGGACACCCGGGGGGCAGGGGGGGGGGCAGACTGTGGTAGAAGTTACGTCGGCGACAAAGGTAACTTTCAGCTAAACGCAATAGCAGATTTATGATGTCAGAAAGAAGGTTTCATCGAACGCGCTGGCTGAGCACGCAGAAGCAACTGGCCACAAAATAGACTGGGATACTGCAAAAAAAACGGAAAAAGGAAACAACTGAACTTCGCGGCTTTATCTTGAATCTCTGACAATTCAGACAACGGCGCAAACGCTTAAACGTAATGTCTGCAACTTCCCACACGTGTACGCATGTTGCTACGCGATATTTTAAAACATACGTAACCGGACTGTTTGCGCATTCATTTTTCGTTGTGAACAAGGCTCCCGTGCGGGAACTGAAACGTCTTGCTTTTATGTGAACGTTCACGGTCTGTGTCTATTTTAATAAGGTGACAGCGGCCTCATGCTCTAGCAAAGCATGGTAGTGGTATAAATTAAAAGCTCACGCCTGGCTCCTTCGCGTACGTAGCGCACTGTGGCACGGGGAAGAAATGTACCGTACCTCCGATAACTTTTACTGCACTTTTCCGGATTGTGTAGCCTCTAGGGGTCCGCACACATAAAGTGAGAGCAAAACAGCGCTGTTCAAAAGAGAAAATGCCGCGAATCGCGGTTAAAAACAACACATTCAACCGTCTGCTTCCCTTCGCCAAAGCTAGGCGAGATCACGTGATCCAGCCCTGCACGTCACAGCGATTGCAGCGCCCACGTCTCCAGTGGTGGGCCTTGCGCCCAATACAGCACAAAATTTGAACGTTCATTTGGGATACTGTAGCGGCCGTATTTCTAGCGTCAAACACCAGTATTCATTGCAATTAGTAATACAGATGCTTGTGATATTCACAAGACGTGACGTAACGTTGCTTGCAACATATCCTATTGGGGCCCTCATAACCCAAGAAGCAAACGTATTACCAAGGCTTGTATTTATAGGTACTTGCGGATGTTGGCTGTTTTCTAAAGTCGTAACGTAGCCTTACTGTCCCTGAAAAACTTGAATTGCCACATTTGAATCGCTGAACACAGTGTTGGTTCTTGCAAACGCACACTCAATAGAAGCGTCAGAGAGTGGTTACTATTTTCTTCAAAGGACTAAACACACGAACGATAACGACACAAGCGTGCCCAGCTTAGTAAGTGAATCACAGTATTTATTTACTGCAGCTCTGTTTATTTCTAGCACGCGTGTTCTTTATTGCCAGGACGTTTACCATTTAACGGTCTGTTGTGTCAGAATCTGCTGTTGCCCACCATCACCTTCATCCGCCTCAGAGCCACCCAGACCACCACCTCCGCTGCCACCTCCGACGACACCGCCAAACGAGCCGCGTTCAGCTTCGAAAGCACCGCTGAGGATCTGTTGGCCTCCACCACCGAAGCTTCCGCCAAATTGACTACTGCTTCCTCCAAAGCCGCCGCTGAATCCACCTCTCTGATCTTCCATGCCGCCGCTGAAAACTCTTTGACCTTCCATTCTTGTGCTTTCTTCGCCATCTCTGCCGCTAAAGGCACCGCTGCTTCCCCCAAATTCACCGCTTATCCCTTCCAGGCTACCCCTGAGGAGTCTTTGACCTTCCATTCCTCCGCTGCCTTGGTTGTTTCCTCCAGTGAAGCTACTGCCGAATCTACCACTTATTCCATCCAGTCCTCTGCTGCCTTCGTTGTTTTCTCCACTGAAGCTACTGCCAAAGCTACCACTTATCCCTTCCAAGCCACCTCTGAGAGCTTGTAGTCCTTCCATTCCTCCACTGCCTTGGCTTCCGCCACTGAAGCTACCACCAATTCCACCGCTCATTCCCTCCAGGCTACCTCTGAGAGCTTGTTGTCCTTCCATTCCGCCGCTGCCTTCGTTGTTTGCTCCACTGAAGATGCCACCAAATCTACCTCTTATCCCCTCGAGGTGTCTTCCGAGAGCTTGTCCTTCCGTTCCTCCGCGCCCTTCGTTGTTCCCACTTATGAGTCTACCGCCAAAGCCACGGCTTATCCCTTCCAGGCCACCGCTGAGAGCTCTTCGGCTTTCCGTGCTTCCGCTGCCTCCTTGACCTCCACGGCCGAAGCTACCACCAGATTCCCCGCCCATGCCCTCGAGGCCAACTATGAAAGCTCTTTGACCTTCAATTTCTCCGCTGCCTCCGTTGCTTCCACCCCTGAAGCTTCCACCTGACCCGCCACTTATCCCTTCCAGGCTACCTCTGAGAACTCTTTCACCTTCCATTCCTCCGTTGCCTTCCTGACCTCCGCGGCCGAAGCTACTGCTGAGACCACCACTTTGACCTCCAATGCCACTTCCGCGTTCTGAAATGCTACTGCCGCCTTCTTCAGAGCCACTGTCAAAACGACCACTCCGACTTTCGGGGCCACCGGAGCCATCGTGCTTGTTAAGACGAAGATTAAAGATACGTCTTACAAGAACATTATTTCCTGCAAGGCGACTGAGCAAGCCACCCGTTCCACCTTCATTGTCGCCGCTTCGTCGTCCAATCAATCGGAACACGCGAGTACCACCGCCTCCGACCAGGCCTGTTTTCATCATGTTCAAGGTGAGGCCAAGTGCTTTGGTTAGTGGCAAGCTTCCACTACGTCTGCGCAGAATAATTCGTCGGATGACGGTACCGCCGAAGTTGCTGCCATCACTGTCGCCATTGCCGGATATACCACTGCTGATGCCGCCACTTCCGCCACCTGTTAAATATATTACAGGTTGAGGAAGTAATACCTTGATGTGTCTACATAGGTCAACTTTAGACAACATTGCAGCGTAACTAAACGTTGACATAAGGAAGCTGCATGAGCATGTATGTACACACCGCGCTACACTTACGACAAACGTTTTTACAGGGCACTACGCCTTGCTTATGTAATCTGCCGTCCACTACAACAAGCACATGCTGCAGCGTAATACCTTATGCAACAACAAAAACAAAGAATATTATACTACATCGTAAGCAACCTATGCGGAAAAAAAGTAAAAGGAAAGTCAGCACATGTGCAAGAGTTCCAGTTCTTCTAAAGTGGTTGCTTGGGCGAGTTGGTACGACATATTGGAGGGAAACAGCGCGAAAGACGAAAGACCAGGCAGAGAAGGACACATACTATAGCGCTGACTTACAAAAAATGTTTATGCGTCAAACCACACATTATTTGCCTGCGCAGTTGAAACAAAATGAAGAAACAAAACATAACAAGTCGAAGATAAAAAACAGAATGATCACCGAAAAGCATGTTCATTGTGCGTGCGTTCATTCTGATAGAATGACTGCACGCAGCCATTCTGATGGTCATTCCAATACTCCCTTGAAAGGGCAATGCATAGTTTGCTAAAGCATGCATCACCCGATCTGGCTGTCGGTTCTGTATGCATACTGAGACGCGTTAACTTGCACTAATTTTTTTCTACGATACACGTATTTTCAACACATGGACTGTAGCTGCGCGTTCAGCAATGAAGAGACAATTGTTTGTCGGATGGTGTTAGCTGATTTGATACTGTGTTCATAGAACCCATCTTTAACACATCTGTGTGTAACTTCTTCTGCAACTTAAAGAAATGCCACATATAACGGCGTTATACGCTATTAATCTATGTACCGTTAAAAATGTCGCTGTTTCAGAAACATGCTCAGAAAAATATTGTATAATATTGTATAGCTTACCTGTTCTCCACGACCTACCTTACTTCAAATCAAAGCAAATGCTGGGGTTATCGTTTGTGCTCCATATGGAAACGAAATGTGTACAGTTTAGGCTAAAGCAAAGGCGTTGATAGCGATGTTACAAGTACGCAAACTTAGTTTTGACGACACTACATATTGCAGTGACTATTCGCTTACTAAAGAACCAGCCAGTATGGTGGTTATTACAAGCACATAGGGAAACATTTGCACATCCCATTCTATTAGTGCAAACATTCGCTGGCAGAAAGCAGGCATAAGCAGGACAGGTAGAGTTCAAAACGGCTGGCGTTGCTTCTCGCTTAAAGGCGTCTCCTAAATATTGAGATAAGGGCACCACTAGTGCAGTGCGCGCAGGGCAACATCCTTGTCGGCTCCCCTTTGCATGCTTTCCTTCGCGTTCACAGAGCTTATCATCGTCATCTAGGCCTCACGTCATCAGCCTTTGCTGTTTGGAGGTTGCTCATGCTATTGTCCTAAATACTGAGATAAGTGGACCACTAGCACAGTGCGCGTAGGGCAACATCCTTCTCGTCTCCCCTTTGCATGCTTTCCGTAGCGTTCACAGAGCTTATCATCGTCGTCTAGGCCTCACATCATCAGCCTTTGCTGGTTGGAGGTTGATCATGCTATTGTAGCGGCAAGAAGGCAAGCTACAAAGAGACGAGTCATGTAAGCGACACCATCATATCGAACTCTGACTTGAAACGAAATCATCGCGGCGGCCGGCAATCACCATGAAAAGTTCACTTCGCGAGTACTCGCAAGCCTCAACAAGATCTAAGAGTTCAACTTTTCCGGGCATACACAAGGCTGGTCAGATGGTAATGACCAGAGGTCATGTATGATGAGGATGCCTAACCGAATATGGAAAACGTAAGATTACCTCGTGATTAGAGCTTTGTTTGTGTAAAACACTGAGAGTTATACTGACCTTTGTTAAAGCCACCATCATCATCATCATCGTCGTCGAGACCTGGCGTTATCAACCTTTGCTGATTGGAGGTTGCACATGCTATTGTAGCGGCAAGAAGGCAAGCTACAAAGAGTCGAGTCATGGTCGCTCTGAGCTTGCGCGGTAAAAATTTTGACGATAGCAAATCGCGCTTCTTATATAAGAATGTTCTATTTAGTTTTGCGCGCCAGGTATGACGCGTCAGCCCAGTGACGAGCACGACAACGAAATCCTTCGAAATGCTTGATCACATGGAACTGTGGTCAGAAATGTTGAAACACCCAATAATATATTCTCGTTCTGCGCACAGAAATCGATAAACAAGTCCAAACGTACTAGAACATGCCTTGACATCTTGCCCGGAAAGGCGACCTCGTCTTAGTCTAGACGACAGGGCCGACAAAGGCTTACAAGCCGATGTGTCCTCGATGATTGATTTAGGTAGAGTCGGAAATAGAGATGATGCTTATAAAAGACACATAGTCAAGGTTTTACGCCGTCTCTGTCAGCTGCCTTGTAGCCACGTGATTGGTGGAACAAGGAGTCTTTTTGCCTTCCTACGCGGAAAAATCCATAAAGAGTAGAATATTATTTCACTGATTTTGGTAGTGTGCACGTGATCAAAGAACATGTCTCCAATTCGTAGCCTAGCTGTTGCGTATAATGCGAGATGATACGCCAACACAGAAAACTGATGAATGGGTGAATGTGGTTGTATGCATAAATAAAAAGAAAGCTTGCGTAAACATGCGCAGTATTGCGTGTTTTAATTTCATGGAGTTATGCCGAACCAGGCTGTAGAATTCATCCTCTTTCTGACGAGCTGCCGAGGAAGCCGAGTCGGAGCGCAGGCATCCTCTAGTCACAGAGCATGACATTACACATTTGCTATTTGCTAGCTTCCTGGTTAGCTCAGTTGGTAGAGCGACCACCCCGGAAAGGCGTTGGTCTCGGCTTGGATCCCTGGACCAGAAGAAATCTTGCGGCAACTAAGAAGCTTTCTTTAGGAGAAATACGTTTGGCTTTCCTTGTGGCGTCGTGCCACAAAGGGTGGTTGTCAATTTCCGTTTCTTACCATTATCAGCTCCCTCGCAGAACTTACCTTCCCACACAAGTAACTACGTACATAGCAGGATATATTGCTCCAGGCTCTACAGGTAAAAACGTTACCACACTCGACCAGAAAGCACCACATGACACCGACAGCGGTGACATCTTCAAGTATGTCGCCGCTGAACCCCAACCAACCTTCACCACACCAACGAGCTTTGGGAGAGAGCCTTGGCCAGCTCCAACCTCCCCGATAAGGTAAGGCTGGTTGCGAGGACCCAGGAGGATATGCAACCTCAAGGCATACTATACTGAGGGCGCCTATCCTTAGGTACGTATAAAATAAGTACGCTTATTCTCTCTCTCTCACTGTTTGACGAGCTACGCGTTCAACCGTAGCTAAGGTCCTATTTTGTTAGAAGTGAATTTGACAGATAGGTTTCATTGAGACAGTTAAAAGACAAGTTGTCGTCGAGCTAACGTAGGGATTTACTTGGCCCTGACAGTTTCATGAAGCTTTCTTTACCACTAGTGAGCCCGCCTTTGTAATTGCTCTGTGTAGACACCCTATTGACGAATGCAAAGCGATTCTAAAAGCTGTGTTCAATGTTTTCCTAAATTGGGCGTAGTGATAAACTTGGGAAATGTTGAAAAAGCCTCTGAGTATGAAACAGACAACCGAAAAGAAGATTAGGCAGGTGGAATATACTAACGAAGGATTGTTTTTCTGCGCCTTCGGTGGCGCTAGTTTGCTGACATGTGGTGCCGTTAGGGTATCATCATCATCAGCCTGTCTACGCCCACTGCAGGGCAAAGGCCTCTCCCATGTTCCGCCAATCAACCCGGTCCTGTGCTTTCTGCTGCCACGTTATACCTGCAAACTTCTTAATCTCACCTACCCACCTAATTTTTTGTCTCCCCCTCACGCGTTTGCCATCTCTTGCAATCCAGTCAGTTACCCTTAATGACCACCGGTTATCCTGCCGACGTGCTACGTGGCCGGCCCATATCCATTTCTTCTTCTTAATTTCAACTATGATATCCTTAACCCCCGTTTGTTCCCTGACCCACTCTGCTTTCTTCCTGTCTCTTAAGGTTACACCTATCATTTTCCTTTCCATCGCTCGCTGCGTCGTCCTCAATTTAAGTTGAACCCTCTTTGTAAGTCCCCAGGTTTCTGCTCCGTAGGTAAGTACCGGTAAGATGCAGCTGTTATATACCTTCCTCTTGAGAGATAGTGGTAGACTACCATTCGTGATTTGATAGTGCTTGCCGAATGAGCCCCATCCCATCCTTATTCTTCTAGTTATTTCACTCTCATGGTTCGGCTCCGCGGTTGCTACCTGTCCTAAGTAGACGTACTTCTTTACAACTTCCAGCGTCTCGCCACCTATCGCAAAGCGCTGTTCACTGCCAAGATTGTTCCACATTACTTTAGTTTTATGCATATTAATTTTCAGACCTACTCTTCTACTTTCCGTATCCAGTTCAGTAATCATGAGCTGTAATTCGTCTCCCGCGTTACTCATCAATGCAATGTCATCAGCGAATCGCAGGTTACTGAGATACTCTCCATTAACTCTTATCCCTAATTCTTCCCAATCTAGGGCCCTGAAAACCTCCTGTAAACACGCGGTGAATAGCATTGGAGAGATCGTGTCTCCCTGTCGTACGCCCTTCTTTATTGGGATTCTGTCGTTTTCTTTATGAAGGACTATAGTGGCTGTGGATGCGCTGTAGATGTCTTCCATTATGTTTATATAGGCTTCGTCGATGCCCTGATTCCGCAGTGCTTGCATGACTGCTGATGTCTCCACCGAATCAAATGCGTTCTCGTAATCTATGAAGGCTATGTATAGGGGTTGGTTGTATTCCGCGCATTTCTCTATCACCTGATTGATAGTATGAATATGGTCTATTGTTGAGAAGCCTGTACGAAATTCTGCCTGGTCCCTTGGTTGATTAAACTCTAATGTCGTATTAATTCTGTTAGCAATTACTTTTGTGAATAGCTTGTAGACAACGGACAGTAAGCTGATGGGCCTGTAATTTTTCAGGTCCTTGACGTCCCCTTTCTTATGGATCAAGATGATGTTGGCATTCTTCCAAGATTCTGGTATCCTCCCTGTCGAGAGACACTTCGTATACAGGGTGGCCAGTTTCTCTAACATAATCTCTCCACCGTCTTTCAACAGGTCTGATGTTACCTGATCCTCACCAGCGGCTTTGCCTCTTTGCATTCCCTTTAGGGCTTTCTTTACTTCTCCTGTTAATACTCCTGTTGTTAGGGTATAAGAAGACGCAAACCAAGCACTAGTTCTGTGAACCAATAAAATGTACTGACGACTGCTTTCATCAAGTAGGTTTTCAGCTTGTTTATTTGTCATCCAATACATAACTTCAAGGAATATACTGTTGTGAAAGGAACCTGGCATAATAAGATTCGGTAATGTGAATAAGGCAAGCAAAAGGGGGACCGAAAGAATAATTTCAAGTATGCAGGCGCCGACAAAATGCGACGCAATCAAGTGTAGGACCGCAGAATACGTAAGATACACACAGCACAGAAACAAATGTTAAGTTGTAATGTCAAGGAGAACAGGCGAGTTACAGGACATCATTCACTTTGCAGGTGCAGAAGAGAATGATGACAAATGTAATATGTCTAGTGTAAATTACATTTTTATTCCTTCTTGAGCACGGTGTACTCAATCGTCAGAATAAATCAGTTCTTTTAGCATTGCATTATAATGGCGGATACTGTTAACAGCTGTTAATGTTGTATTACTGACAGAGAACTTAAATATCAACACTGCATTCAAATACATGTTTGTGCTCCTGTATTCAAACCTATGTGCAAACTGCACACGTAACATTTGAGAAACATTCGTTTGTTAATTATGAAGTGCTATCCGTGCAACGAAGATGACTGTTTTGAAATCCTCCTTACGGAGGAACAGTGCCACTTTAGAATCCAATTTGCTCTCTTTGCACTTTAGTTACAAGGCTTAAATGCACCACTATGTTCGTGCTAGTGCGCTTGTAAAGTGTAGTAGGACTGTAAGTTTGGCATGAGTATATCCTGGGTGTTGTAACAAAAGATTCATATTCGGATTTCATCTTCGAACGAAGGTGTGTTTTTACTCCACGCAAAGGAATGCACGAATGTCTATATTTCAAACAGCGCGATCAAAGCCACGTCTCCCTGAATGTCGGATAGCATACCGCTATGGAAACTGCGTGTGCTTCTTGGAAAGACTGTCTTATTCAAGTGTGGAAATGACACTTATTCATTCTACCTGCAGTAGTGTAGGCTCTTAAGCAGAAAAATAACTTTTAATAAATTTAAGATTATTGGGTTATGGACAGTCACAGGGTCCCTTATACAGCGTAGTCCATGACGACTCGCAGGTGGAAGCCACCTTCTTTTTCGTAGACAACAGAGGCGTAGCCAGGAGGGCGGTTGGGAGGGTGGACCCCCCCCCCCCCCCCGAAAGTTTTTGATTTTGCATGTGCATATACCATGAGGTCTTGGTTGGGCAGACGTTTATTTGGCCCGAAGACCCGGCAGCGAACAGGCACGATCAACCCACACTGATGATGATGATACACGACGAAGATGAGGATGCATAACCAAATGCATTATGATGATGATATTGTACACATCAAGAAGATGTGCATAAAAATGCCCACAATACATATACACGCACACATACAAACGCACGCACGAACGTGCAAAAAGGATCGTTGAACCCACCCCCGAAAAGAGTTTCTGGCTATGCTTCTGGTGGCCAATGTATTAATCCACACCCCTCCCCGCCCCCTTCCGGAAGCGTTCTGTACCTAACGTGGTTTTGCATAGCCTCCAGGATCGGAGGCATTGCAAGCTTTCTGCACCCCACTTGCTTTTGCACTACCTCCTCGATCTCCCCCATCCCTTCCCCCTGTACAGGGTAGCATACCGGTTATGCCAAACTGGTTAACATCCCTGTCTTTCCTCTCTCCCGTTTTCTTCTCTCTCTTCCGTAATCGGCCCATCTTTGACAAAGGATGTGATTTGATGGCATCATCATGTGGCGTCGCGTTATGCGACGCATAGTTTCGGTACGATGACGTCACGAACGTTGGTCATCTCTGACGTCATGATGACGTCATATGGTGACGCCTTCACGTCAGCATAATTTTTTCGTCACTCGCGTTGACGTCGACACCGAAGGTAAATTTTCACGTGCGATCAGGCATGTCAGGCGTTCGCCTAAATGAATTTTAGCTTGACGGTTTCAAAAAAAGTGAACTCATGATGCTGTGCCCGCGATGCCGTACTTGGTCGTCCAGCGCATATGTTAGCGCACGTGGTAAGAACGGCTGTCAAGCGTGGGAATGATCACATATTGTGTGAGTGTGTATTGTCTGCATTTTATGCTATTCTAAGGATTTGGGAACATCTGTAGGTGGCGCCATCTCTCGGCGGCAGCAGTGGCCTCCTGCCATAACTGAAAAAGATATAGGCTCACAAAATCATTCCTGACAAAAAAAAATCTAGTTACAAAAACGGACTTCCGGTTGTCTACAGCAGAGACCCACTAGACATGTGGGTGGAGATAGCAATATCAGTTTATTTTTTTGTTTGTTAAAGATCAACTGGAAGTAGCACTCTATGCTCAAATATATATTTAAGTATGGTGCTCTGTCTTGCGCTCCGTGCCTAAAGATGTTACCGAACGAACTAGCTCGCATTAAAAGTGGAACCGCATGGCGCGATTTCCGGAGCCATTGAGGCGCGGTTGGAGGCAACGTTGGTTGGAGGGCCGTGCGCGCCATTTTGACGCGCGCCATCGAAAAATCGCGTCTCCGCTTACTGCTGCAAAAAAAGCCTCGCGTGGCGCGTCCCGCACGCGTCCGCCAATCAGGGTTCAGATTGCAGTCATGGCGTTTGGTTTTTTCCGGTGCCACCAGATGGCCCTGCCTCCGCGCATCTCCATGGAACTTTTTCTCGGCGGAGCGCGGAAGGGCCGCGCCGCTGCATTTTATGGGCGAAACACCTGAGAGTGTCGCCTTGTCGGCGTGTCATGTCGTCGTCACGGTCCATCATAAATGGGTATGCACCACAAAAATAGGTTAAATCTTACTACTCGACACCGGTCCATACTATGCAATTATGAGTTAAATGTTAGTCATACTGCCTAAAACATTATGCTTGGCTTAGCAGCGGTGTCAGAATCCCCGACTAAATTTACGAAGGCGCTCAAGTTTCTTAGTGTCTAAAACCAGAGACACAAACCTGTATCCCTACGGTAAAAGTCATCTATTTGAAACACCCCTTCTTGAAACATACCTGCAAAGTGATGGTGCGTTAGTGGAGCGGTGGCGAGTAAAGCAGTAAAGAGTAAAGATTTTTCTATGGGAAACACCGGCGCACACTGCATGCTTCGTTACTCTTCTCTCCTGCTGTCAACTCGCTCATACATTTACACTTTGCTGCACCAATTGACCCAGCAGAATGCTAACATTTCCCAGGCATGGGGGCTGATCATTTTTTTTTTTTTTTTCGTGCGGGTGTTCTCGCTTCCGCGGCAACGTGGGCGTTCGCTGCGTTTCGCGTTTTTCGCTCGTGAAAGGCGCGCCGCGCGGTTCGGGAGCGTCCGCAGTCTTTTGTTCGTAGAAGATCTTGAAGAAAGCTTATGACAGGTGTCTAGTACACTATAGACAGGCGGCTCCGAACACATGTAAACCAACTAAAAAAACACAATAAGCGACGCTGCCAAGTATTGATCATTGAGTCTCGTCAATTACTAAACTGCAAGAGAATTTCACAACGCGCTTGGCATAAAGATGCCATAAATCAGTCTCTTGCATGACGGCTTTTCAGGTATAATTGCAAGGTATAGAGGGACCAACAATCCGCATTGTGTTATTAGGAGCTACTATTACCCACGAATCACACCGCCGTTGCTAAAAAACCAGATACTTTTGAAGTGCAAGATGTGACTGATACGCCTAGCCCGTCGGTAACATTTATTTGTGTATTTATTTGATTTGAATGCACAAATACTCAAGGACAGAAATGAAATAGGGAGCGAGCAGGCTGACAACTGCCACATAACAGGGCAAAACACCTGCTTACTCCGTCGCTGAAATCCGAGAGGAAAATCGTACTGCAGTAGGCTACACATTTGGGATAGTTTATGATTACGAGTTCATGATTACGAAAACCATGCCTCGCGAGGGCAATGACAATAATAGCTACGGAAGTAGAGAATGCACTATAGGCACCAAATGAAACCCGAACAGCGGCAAGCCTTCGCAATGGTATAGTGCGCGCCGTCCAGTTATCACCTTGGACAGGCGCGCATATGCGCAGTGCGGCCAAACCAGATGCGCGCGCCTGTCAATGGTGATGGCAGGACGGCGCGCACTGTACCATTGCGAAGGCTTGCCGCTATTCGGGTTTCATTTAGCGCCGACAGTACTCTCGTCTGACTAGAGAGGGTGGATGTGTCTATGCTCTTATAAGTTTAAACGTGCGGTAAAATTAAGAAAATGGCTTTGCATAACCACGGAACCTTTGCATGAAAGATTGCAACCACCGACGATTCACCTCTAGCGCTGGTGCTCAGGGCACAGCGTACAGAGGCCGATAGAACGAATACGGTGCGCCTTTTAGTTAGGCATTGAATGAATTCAATACCCGTATTTATACGGTTTCTTGAGGTGTAACCATTTTCAGGGCGGAGTTCGGTATACTGACGACGTGTGAGATATTCCAAGGTATATTCAGGCCAGTTTTCACGGTAAAGAGTGACAGTGTGTCGTGTATTGCATCACTAATTTAGTAGCCAACCACATGGATGAACGAGCAGAGGTGATAACGAGCAGTGAGAGAAAATGTACGACACAAAGTACTCAACAGACATTTCTTAAGGCAAGTCGCGTTTCTTCAAAAATAAATAAATAAATAAATAAAGAGCAGGAATATATAGCTTAGAGTTCGAGGAAACGTTCTACGGTAGAACGAGTAGCAAGGACACGAGTGCGAGCTCGGTCATATGGATCTTAACTTGCACAGTAGGCAGAGCATGAGAGGAAAGAAAACAGGCAAGATAGGAAGGACGCACGCACAGGTGGGCTGAGGAGCCAGGTGCGTGAATGCGTAGGAAAAAATACTTTTACGTGGGCAAGAAAATATCTCGGCTTGAAGTAATACTGCACGAAGCAGATTATTCTTAGAAATATAAAGCGACGGCGTCTGAGGGACGCCGAATGTTTGCTTGAAAGGAGGAAATGTAATGAAATATATGAAGCAGAAATGTGGGTGCACACATACGTGAGAGCAAATATAGAAAGTGAAATGGTCCCTTGCGCAGTTGCCTAAGAAGACTGGAAGGCGGAAAGCCATCATGTTCTTTTACTTCTCAGTCGATTGGACTCGTACCATGCTTCACAAAGACCTAGCTTCGCTTGCCCCCATTTTCCCGCTAGGGGAAAGATGCCTGAAGTTTAACAGCAAAACTGTTTAAGCAGTCGGTAACTTGTGCTCCGTCGTAAAAAGCTACTGTCATCATGAACAGTGATGACAGTGAGGCTCTTTAAGCTATCGGTAACTTGTGTTTCGTCGTGCAAAACTCCTCAGGTGGGTATTCGCCATAGGAATTGGGCAAGCCCCACACTACCGTGTGCAGCAGATGCGAGAGTCAAACGAAAACAAACACCTGAAGAAGAAAGAGGCAAAGAAAGAAATACAAAGGAATAAGGGGAATAAACACATAAAAAAAAGAGCTACAAAGAAAGTCATGGAAAGAAAGAGAAAAGAAGAGACACACAAAAGAGGTAGAGAAAATAGCCAGAGAGAAAGAGAAAGAAAGAGCAAAATAAAGAGAAACGGAGAAAGAAGCAGAGAGAGAGAGAAAAAAAGAAATAGAAAGAGAAAGAGAGGGAAAGACAAAAACGTAGAATGAAACATAGTAAAGAGAGATCGAAAAATAGAGAGCAAGAAAGAAAGAGAAGAAAGAGAAATACAGATAGAAAGAGCGAGAAAGAAATATAAAGAGCTAGAAACAGAAAGAAATAAAGATAGAAAGAAAGAGAGAAAAAAAGAAAGAAAGAAATGGAAAGAAAGAGATACAGGAATGTACACAAGAAACAGGCAGAAAGAGAAGGAAGAGAGAAAAAAAATCACGAGACACAAAGAAGGCACCCAGCTGCGCTCTTCCTTTAGGCTTGGCACCACTAGGGGGAAGCTGCTATAACTTTTTGTGCGCAGCCTAGAGCGCCGACGGCGCCGTGGAGTGTCTCTGTGTTGTCCAGTAGCGCAACACGTTGGCTGCCTTCTCGCCGCGTGTAGTCGAAGTGTGTAGATTTCTCATCGCACTTGTCTAAGCCAAGATGTGCAGTAAAGTTATATCTATGCGAACGAATGATATCCTCCTTTTTCAAAGCAAGCGCAACCTAGCCATCGCTCGACAATCTTGGTTTAACTGAGTTCAACCATGGCAACATTAAAGAAAGATATCCTGCGGTCGCTAGGGAAATAGCAGTGCTTCTTTTGTCTTGCGCGTACTTGAATGCTGGATTTGGAGGTGAATGCACAGTGGCTATACGGCCATTCGTTATATCATAGGTGGTGATTTGCATGGCGAAGCAACCTCATTCATCGAATTCGCGGCGTAATCGTGTGTCGGCAGAAGCGGTTCCCCCCGTACCTTTGTTAGCTTGGATTAGGCAACCAGGCGCTTTTTTTAGCCAAGCTGAAATGTCTCCGTTTATGTTTTCGGACCTTACAATGAGCTTCTTTTATCCTTCGATGACATCGCTCCGTGCTGGACGCTTTCAAAACTACATTGAAAGCTCTATACTAGTTTGAGAAGATTTTTCCGAGATTTAGTTGGATCTTTGGAAGCTGAGCTTCAATGTTTTAGGACCGGTTTTCTAGCATATGCTTGCCAGAAAATTTGCAAGAAAGTGTGTTTCATCGTTTCTGACGCATCGTGACCCTGTTATCAAAATGTGAGCAAATGACCCCGTAAAGAAAGTGCAGGTCAATTCGATACTGTGTGTTGCGTAGGAGTTGTCACAGTTCTACACTTCCTCAGTTGACCAAACTCAATATCAGGACTACAACATAATCTCTTCCACCTTAAATGATTATCTTTGATGCGTACGGACATTTTACAAACTTTCGTTGCCTTGTTGAATATACAAACATCTACGATAATAAATAGAGGTTTTTGTTAGCTTGTCCGGCATTCCGGTGTAAGGAAAGGGGTTTACGGAACAGCAAGTTACCGAGTGATGGCGCCCATATCTTGCTACGCTTCGCAAAACCAGGATTATAGACAGGTTTGTATGTTTTCGCCCAGTGCCCGTGAGCAAAGCGAGTCTAAAAAGGCGGCTCATTCGGTTTTAGGCCGCTTGCGAGAGTTTACACCGGCAGAGGAGTAGAGTGCACCAGGTTTCTGCAGTAACCATTCCGTGCTTGCCTGGTTTATCTCGGCCCCGCCAGATGGCACGACCTTTCCGACCTCTCACGTTTGCGCCTGAAGGTGTAAGACACCAAAGAAAAAAGCTGCCGAACAAACTAAAACCGAATAGTATTCAATAGAAGGGAATAATTAAGTTTTTCTTTAGAAATGAATGCAATAGTTGCCTATTTTATATCTGCCGTGAACTTTTTAAAAAGTCTATTTTTTATGAAAGTGCCTGAAACGTTCATACTGCTCAGTAGTTTTCGTCGGGAATGCTTTCGTCCTCGTAAGACTGTCCAAGAATGTCACTGTCGTTACCGAGTCTTAAAAGCTGTTGCTAACGAAATAAACACGAAAATTCCTCTGTTGAGCACATCTCACCTCTTACTGTTGCACTGCACGAACTGCCCAATTTACTAGATTTGTTCCTGTAGACTAAAGAATTTGAAATGAATTTTTGAGTGATAGGGAAGCGAGCGGCAGTCTGCTATGATGTGTGCCTTTGAGTGCAATTTTAAAGCAATAGCGAGACACTTTCGATTCTTTACCAGGACCTCATGCACTGTAAATGAAAGTTTTCAATTTTCGCTCCTGTCGCAATGCAGTAGCAGCAGTCGGGAGTGAACCCGCTAGCCCCTTTGCACTAAGGTGATCTCATGACCAGTGAGCTAGCTCAACAAAACCTCCAGAATATAGGCGACAGTCCTTTGCCAATCAGAACCATCATATTCCTGCTTTTCATAACTAAAAGAACGCCAAAAATTGGGATTATACGCTGTCGACGGCAAAAGTATTATATTGCACTGGAGTCCAGTATATGTTTCTAATTCTTACGTAGGAGGAATGAAGGTGAATTTTTTTGAGGGGCTTGTTTGCTTGAGAGACAAAACCAAACGAATCCGTCCGGCCATTAGACCAAGGAAAGCACATGGGAAAATAATTGTCTCAAAAGATACTCTCGTAATTATAACGTAAATTCAAGTGAATTAAAGCGGACAAAAATAACCCTTTTGGTCGGTGGCATTCGAGCTCACAATTTTCGGTTCGATTCATTTGGTTAATGGTTACGTAGCTCACTTAAAGAACACAGGTATGTAAACTAATGAACGTGGCCTGACAAAAAAACTTTTATATTTCTGCAATTTGGAAACATCTGCCGGGCATTTATACAACAATGTTGATGTAGAGTTTTATCACGGTGTAACAGATCTGTATATATGAGATGTACACAGCGCTCCACTGTTAAAGCGAACATCGGAGCGCGTGGCGGCCGGTCGGCGCCACTGCCGGCCGGCGACTGCAACGAGTTTCACGCAGGCGTAGTGGGCACCGTAGGCGGTGCTCCTTCGTCACGTCAACCGCTCCCTTCGCGACATTTTGAAGCGTGGCAGCAGACGGTAACGGAAGACGAAAGAGCGCACGCTGCGCTTCAGCGAAACTTGTCCTCCCCGCCTGCCGGCGGTGGCACCGAGCGGCCACTACACGGTCCTATGTTCCATTTAACTGTGTGTACAATCGTGAGAACGCTTGGTGTGAACGCGGCAGCGCATGGTGTTCTCATCGACACTTACCTAAACCAATGCGAGGCTCGGCGCATGGGCAGTACGTTAGCGGCGCGGTTATTGTACTATCGTGCGCATCGTATCATCGGTGCGCGCAGAGGACGTGGTGTACGTGATAGCCAAACAGACTCGCCGTTAACGCATCGCGAATGTGCCGAGAATCCGTTGGTGCAAGTGGCCGTTGCTGATAACTCAGTGCGACAGGCACTGCCATGTGCACGCTAAGCATATTTGTGGCTGTGCGCTCTGTGTTTGCGCCTTAACACTCCGCCACCAGATTTCTTGCATAGGTAAAATCAGACATAAAATGAATTTTTGAGACGCTACGAATACGGAATTGAGCCTGCGCTAGTTGAAAATGACAACAGAACGTGCCTGAGGACAACAGTAGCTGTAGTTGCAGCAAATCGGTAGTTGCTACAGATTCCTGGTGCGGCCAAAAGGCTATTTTGATGCGTAACAGACATTTGTGCAATGTAACAGTATTCTGACACTTGTTGTTACATAGAGAGCTAAAATATTACAACAAATGTTTGTAGTAATGCAAGAAAGTGTGTTGTCGCAATGGAAATGTCCATGAAGGAACGCGAAACGTTCGCTGTAGTGTTACAGAAAACCTGTTGGCACAACAGACCCGCAATAGAGCCTCGTGTCAGATGACGGGGTAACATGACAAGACAGCAGGAATAACGACAGGACAACATGACAAGGTATCAGGAAATGCGACAAGACCTCGAAGTATTCTTTCCTCGTATTCTTCTGTGTTTTTCAAGTGCGTGGAACGAAACAGGTTACTCACACGAATGTATTGAGCATTTGCGTCACTTATTCTCAGATATACTTTAATAGTGAAACCGAAGGTGACGACAGAGCTAATATTCTTCTCCACGGGCCTGTTGCTGATATGCTTACTTTAAAGCCAGCGCGAAGGATGCTCAAAATGTTGTCGCGAGGTGTTATTCACAAGCGTGTACTGCGTTGTGCTTCTGCATATGGCTTTCTCCAGACTTGACTTGGTAGTAATGCAATTGCAGTTATTAAATTACTTTTTTCTCTAGTGTGTAACGTAATAAATTCTTTTTGCGAGCTGGCAATTTCATACTGTACTGAATAACCCTAAGCGAGTAATTGTATGAAAATAACCCAATGTGTTTCAATTATATTTGAATGAAATATGGCATGTCCGCTCCTACTATAAGATAAAAAGTTGACCAAAACAAGAAAGAAATAAACAAGGACAAGTAATCTGAGTGCCAAACCTCAGGCATGGGAAGTTCAACAAAGATTTCTCAAATTTCAGTGTATGTGAACTGTGCATGAATGATAAAAATCTGTTAAAGAAATTGCATTATTTTTCGAAAGTGATACTAACATAACGTCATTACTTTGATCCAGATGTAATTTGTAATGTAACTTATTTCATTTAAAATTTAGGAAAACAATTAGTAATGTAACTTATTTACTTTATAGGAATAATTTTGCCATCTCTACCTTTGTCTATATGTGACCTACTTTTGCGGGCATGGTCTCATTATTTTTACCGAGCTGGAGTAGTGCTCAGTGAAACAGTATGATTCTTCGAAATTTCCACAGTAGTGCGCAGTCGTTACCCTGTTGCATTGTTTTCTTGATGGTGCGACTGCGTACCTTGGATTCTTCTTCAACAATGCTTCCTCCCCTCATTGCGTATTGGACGACATTGCTATTTCTTATTTTTTTCGATTGCTTTTTCGGACTCGGTACTTCGCTTTGTGCTATAGCTTATTTGTGCGAGTGTGTTACGTCCATGTGATTATAAGTGCTTCATTTTTAGGGTGCGATGAGTAACCGCATTGACCTTGTTTATTTCCTGTCCCATTTGCAATTGCTGACCCTCATTGTGAGCAGCGCATGCTTGTTCGAAGGCTTGGCGGATAATAAAATGGACAAAACAAAATTGCCGAATTTCTTTATGTAGCGCTGTGGAAAAACACGGTAAATGTGTGCGCTTGTATTAAAGACACATTCATAAGAATACAATGAGAATTTTACATGTGGCATCGGCCGCACCTTTTTTAGCTTAAATAATCCGCCTTAGCTCAGTAATGGTATTTTCAGTAAAAAAAAATGAATTTCTAAGAATACGGGCAACACAAGTGTATTTAGCCAAGGTCAAATTATATCGGTCGCGAAACTTGGAAAGAAAAGTGGTCGAAAACCTATAGCAACAGCCATCAAAGCACACCATACCACTGAAACGCGACTTGGTGAAGAGAAGATAAATAACGAAACCCAAAAACTCAATGAATTTTTTTTATAACTCTCAATTTTATATATGCCAGTGTAAACTGGAAGTTTACGTTACGGTTTTCTGACACTTGGCTAAAAATTCGGCAGATCCCACGCGTTGGGGGAATCGGTCTCATGCGAAGCAGTCAGCGAGTATTTCTATGCTGTGATTTATGGCTTTCAGCCAGGCGTTTTGAGGTGGATGGACGTGTTTTTGTAAGTGTAGTAGCTATGTGCACACCGTGGGTTTACGAGGCACGTCGGTAACACTGACGTTTAAAGGGTAACCTATGGTGCGACGTAACGCCAGCCCTCACGTTAGACTACATACGTCAGTATTATAGAAACTAACTCCACTTTATGGTGCAATCATGCGAATATCATACGTAACTTTCGTTAATGTATTCTACCGGGGTCGAGCAATGCTTCAACATAGCTTGCTGAACCATAGGAATACAAATGTAACGTTTATTAGACTGCTATAAAAGTGGAGCCAACATTGGAACCACAGACGTTAACCTGATATGACGCCTGTATCGTAGGAGTACATACGTAGTGTTATTTCTTTCTTGTAAAATTAACCAGTATCCCAACCACAACTGACATTGCACCGACATTACGCCTGCATAGGCCATTTTTATAAACCAGTTCATAGACCTGGCGTGACTCTCTGGTAGAATACCTGGTTGCCACGCAGAATGCTTCGGTTGGATTCCTGCTGGGATGCTAATTCTTATTCTTTCCATTCATCGGGTCAACGCTGCCGGTGTCAGTGTTTTTTTAACGCTCTCTCATTTAAATTATCAGTGTCTGTTTACGCCGTTTCTGGGTGGATATAAACTGTAAATCACCTGTGGCGCATACCCTTAAACCGCGGCCCGTGGTAAACGGGTATGTGCCACACGTGTCTGGAGGAAAGGGTTTGACGACGTACGCGACAGGATATACCTTGCAAGGTATATGTAAACTGGTAGCGAAAAAACTTCCATAGAAGCCCATGTGTCAAGTAGTTGTTGGCTCGTTGACACCAGAGCCGTATCTGGTTGACACCGTCGCCATGTAGTACGTATCGCGGGGACAGCTAACAGCAAGCAAGAGATAAAAAATAAAATATGACGTCAAAACCAGAAGCGGTAGCGACGTCGCGGATTTGCACTACGAGGTGCTAAATTAATTTTTTTAAATTGCTGACCATTTACATGCTTTTCATAACACAGCAATTTTATTGCGTCTTTATGGTTCGCCAATTGTGTGTGCGACGTAAAAGAAAGATCAACAAGAAAAACAGGTAAGAAAGCTTGTTTTATTAGCCGAGCAGTGCACTTTCAAAGTACACCAAAATACTTTGCAGATGAAGAAATTATGATACAAAGGCTCACGAGCACAATAGCACAATAGTTCGAAAACTCACGTTGCCCAATCGAGGAAAACCACTGCAGCGAGACAGTATAGCCTTGAAAGTATCACTATGGCAACCTTAAAGTACAGCGTTTCTTCGCTGAGCATGCCGTATTCGCCGTCACGAAAGGCTTAGGGCACGCCGGCCGTGCACAAGCGAAAACAGTCTGTAGTCACACGAACGGTTATCTACAGATTCTGTGAACTACATCAGCTTCTCTGAAGTGTCACGCTGGTAAACAACACATCAGCGAATAAATAACCTACAAAATATACGCACGAAACAACCGTGCAAAAGTGAGCGATGCCTCGTTGACCCGACAATGTGGCGAACCGAGTGAACTGAACACCAGCCCACATAGCAGACTACCTGCGTACGCGCCCCATTTATGGCACTCGACCAAAAAAATGAGGCAATCAACTACTTAGCCAAGTGTCAGATAAACCGTAAATTAATATTCTAGTTTACATTGGCATATATAAAGTTATATATAGATAGGAGTATTCGAAAGTAAATTCCACTGAGTTTTTGGTTTTCTTTATTTGTACCCTCCTCACCGAGGTCGCGCTTCAATCGTACGGCGGGCGATGATGTCTATGGCAATAGGTTTTCGACCACTTTTCGTTCCAAGTTTCGCGACCGATATAATTTGACCTTGTACCTCGTATTTAGCTGCGCACTATCGTGAGCAATATGAGCTCGAACACGCGAGCGTGTGATGAAAAGCCTCGAAAGCTACATCGGCCAATTCGAAGTGGCCGCTGTCGGAAACATGGTGGAAAGAGCGCCGTGTTTCCGCCAGCTGTTGACACTTCCGCCTGGATATCGTTCCTGAAAAACGGCAGCTTTTAGCTTGTCAGTGGCCGCTAGCGGTGATATGAATTCACATTAACGCGCACAAACATACTCAATTATTCATCAGGCTATGTATTTGCTGAGATGTCGCCTGCATGTGACGGAGTCTGTTGTTAAAGCGAACATCGGAGCGCGTGGCGGCGCCTCGGCACCACCGCCGGCCGGCGACTGTAAACGAGTTTCACGCACGCGTAGTGGGCACCACACGCGGTGCACCTTCATCACGTCAACCGCTCCGTTTATGACAATTGGAAGCGTTGCAGCAGACGGTAGCGGAAGAATGAAGAGCGCGCTGCGCTTGAGCGAAACTTATTCTCCCCGCTGGCCGGCGGTGGCACCGAGCGGCCTCTACGCGCTCCTACGTTCCATTTAACAGTGTGTACAAGCGTGAAAGCGCTTGGTGAGAACGCGGCCGCGCACGGTGTTCTCATCGACACTTACCTAAACCAACGCGAGGCTCGGCGCATGGGCAGTACGTTAGCGGCGCGGTTATTGTACTATCGTGCGCACCGTGTCATCGGTGCGCGCAGAGGACGTGGTGTACGCGATAGCCAAACCGAGTCGCCGTTAACGCATCGCGAATGTGCCGAGAATCGCGTTGGTGCAAGTGGCCGTTGCTGATAGCACCGTGCGATAGGCACTGCCATGTTCACGCTAAGCGTATTTATGGCTGTGCGCTCAGTGTTTGCGCCTTAACACTCCGCCACCAGATTTCTTGCATCGGTAAAATCAGAGGTGAAATGAATTTTTGAGATGCTATGAATACGGAATTGAGCCTGCGCCAGTTGAAAATGACAACAGAACGTGCCTGAGGACAACAGTAGCTGTAGTTGCAACAAATCAGTAGTTGCTAGAGATTCATATTGCGGCGAAATGCTATTTTGTTTCGCAACAGACATTTGTGCAAAGTAACAGTACTCTGGTGCTTGTTGTTACAAAAGAGAGCTAAAGTTTTACAACAAATCTTTGTAGTAACGCAACAAAATGCGTTTTCACAAGAGGCGCCGAATTGTCACAACGGAAATGTTCGTGAAGTAACGCGAAACGTTTGCTCTAATATTACAGGACACCTCTCGGCACAACAGAGCCTCGTGACAGATAACGGGGTAACACGACAAGACACTAGGAAATATGACAGGACATCACGACAAGGCATGAGGAAATAAGACAAGACCTCAAAATGTTCTTTACTCTTATTCTTCTGTGTTTTTCAACTGGGTGTGTGTGCCAGGAAACAGGTTGCTCACCCGAATGTATTCAGCATTTGCGTCAGTTGTTTTCACATGTTCTTTAGTAGTGAAATCTAAGGTGACGACCGAGTTAAGATTCTGCTGAACGGCCCTGTTCCTGATAAGCTTGCTTTAAAGCCAGCGCGAAGGATGCTCGAAATGTAATTTCGAGGTGTTGTTTACTGGCTTGTACAGCACTGTGCTTCTGCATACGTCTACCTCCGGACTTGGCAGTAACGCAATTACATTAATTAAATAACTTTTTGCTGTAGTGTGTAACGTAATAAATTATTTTCGACGGGATGACAATTTAGTACTGTAATGAATAGCTTTAAGCGAGTAATTGTAAGAAAATTGCTCATTGCTTTTCCCATTACATTTGACTAAAATATAGCATGTTCGCTCCCACTATGATATAAAACGTTGACCAAGAAAAGGAAAGAAATAAACTAGGACAAGTAATCGTAGTGCCAAACCTCAGGCATGGGAAGTTTAGCAAAGATCTCTGAGATTTCAGTGCGTATGTGCTGTAAAGAAAGTGTATATGAGCTGTGCATGAATGATGAAAATTTGTTCAAGAAATTTTATTACTGTTCAAAAGGGATATTAAAGTAACGTCATTACATTGATCGAGCTGTTCTTTGTAATAAAACCTAGGCATGATAAAAAATTTGGGAAAGGAATTCGTATTGCAGTTCAATTACTTCATAGGAGTAGTTTTGGAATCTCTGCCTTTGTTCTTATGTGACCCACTTTTGCGAGCATGCTCATTGCTTTTACCGAGCTGACGTAGTGCTCAGTCCAACGGTACGATTCTTGGAAATTTCAAAAATAGCGTGCAGGCCTTGCCCTATTGCGTTGTTGCCTTGATGGCGCCACCGCACACCTTGGATTCTCTTTAAACAATGCTTCATCCCCTCATTGCATACTTGAAGGCATCGCTATTCTTTCTTTCTTTCGCTTGCTTTTTGGGTCTCTGTACTTCCCTCTGTGCTATGGCTTATTTGTGCGAATGTGTTACGTATCAGTGATTATATTTGCTTCATTTTTTAGAGTGCGATGAGTAACCGCTTTGACCTTGTTTATTTCCTACGGTCTTTGCTGCTGCTGGCCCTCACTGTGAACAGCGCACGCTTGTTCGGTTGTTTGGCAGTTAATAAAATGGACAGAAAATTTCCCAATTTTATTAGGTAGCACTTTAGAAAAACAAGTAAATAAAATGGACAGAAAATTTCCCAATTTCATTAGGTAGCACTTTAGAAAAACAAAGCAAATGTGTATGCTTTTATTATAAAGGCGTCTTCTTCAGGATATGATGAGATCTTACATGCGGCGTCAGCCGCATTTTCTTAGCTTAAATAATCCGCAACTTAGGATGCTCAGTAATGGTATTTTCAGTCACATAACGAATCTCCAAGAATCTGGACAAATTAGTGCATTCAGCTATACTTGAGTCCTGATAATGGCCTGAACGTTTTAGATCAATAAAAAGCAAAAATTAGGTTAGGGGTGCTTAAAAGTAACTTTTAGACAGAAATGAATAATGGTGCAATAATTTCATTATACAACTTGATTAGCTCTTAAAGAAGATTGTAACTGTGATTGGCTGATGCGAAGGAGCAAATTGTATGTTGCTAGGCGCATATGTGATTTTCTCCTTGAGGTGTGCGTAAGAACCACCATGACGTTTTGAAAGTTTTACGAGACTGTGGACACATAAGACAAACACCGTCATGCATACCTCTCAACTCGCTCGTTCGTTTCATCTTATGAAAGCAGGCTGAAATTCGGTGTTAAAGTTTTCCTAGGTGGCGCCATCGCAGCGTGCAGTATTGCTGCTGCACACAGTTCGTACGCAGTCGCACAGGTGTTTTTTTCCATGCTCCATTTGTTTTGTAGGCAGCTGTCTTGCGCAGGATTCCCTTTCCTCCGCTTCTCAGCGCAATTTTTTTCCACTGCGTGACCTTTTGATGACAATACAAACTGAGGACCTTGCGCGAGCGGCGAGAGAATTCTCTGTATTGTTCATGTCGTTGACTGTGATAGGAAACAGAGTATTAATAGCTGGCAAGTGGTGTCATGGACGCAGCTACCTGCGAAATTGCGACTAGTGACGTCAACATAGCATATTCAATGCCGCGATTGACCTGCGTCGACGCAATAAAGACGTGGTCGAAATGTTATTGATATATGGGCCTGAATAAGCACAGAACCTGTTTGCGGTGTACTAATAGCAATCTCGTGACGTGAATGACCTAGCTTTCCAAAGTGTTGGAACGACATCATGGCGACTTAAGTGACGTCGATGTAAGCGATGTAGAGACGGCATGACCAGCAATGTCACTGGTTTCAAGTGTAATAGGCTCTATTGGATGCTCAAGTATAGTATGGATGTGTGCAATGAAGCCTGCAAGAAATAACACAGAGGGAAAGGTTAGCTCGGTGTGGTTCTTCGTTATTTTACAAAAAAATACAATTCCGAAGTGACATCTAATGCAATAGCATATAAATAAAAGAACCCAAAATCACATAGACCTAAACGAATTCCAGCAGACCTATTTAAGTCAATCACACAAAGACAACAAAATCTGCAGGCAAAAGATTAGCTCGAAAGTTCAATCCCACTGCAAATATACTCTCTAAATTAAAGTTTCAGTCAGTAGTAGTTTTATGACCTACACAATTATTTGTCACGTAGAGGCATCATGAACCAGCAGAGCTGAACTTCACATACACTTTCCAGCCACCATTCTTTTATCGCCACGTGTACTTATATCGCCATCATGTTCATCACGGTCTCAGTAACTGTGGCCGAGAGCCACAGTGGGTGTACCCAGTAAAGCATTTGGCAATTGAAACGAAGGAATTGATATATTCGATAGAAGCAGTTGTACGAAGGTTCTTACGAAGAATAGGAAAGTGAAAGTTATGTCATAGAAGAAGTTGCGCGTATTTCGTTAAGTTCTTTGAAGCTAAATGTCCACTATCATGGCTTTGATCATCAAGGCGCGCAAATGTATTCTGAATTTCAGCCATTCTGTCTTTAAGTACTACAAAAGAATACTGCCCTCCTTCAAGCTTAGAGCTCAGGTACTCTTTGAGAGACTAGTTTTGTAAGATGAACCTAACGGGGAGGTGATTAGTGCCTAGAAGTCAGAAACCATGCCGTTATTGAAATAATAAGTGTGAAACTTGAAAAAATGCTAGAGAACATTTTATGCAAGCCTCCACGTCACGAGAAAAATTTCACAACTTGTGCTTGGCACACGGCAGCCTGTAAGATAATGAGAAAGCGGACGCTTTAGCTCGAGATATGACAAACCAAGCTGAACGTCAGACTCCCACCATCGAACCTCAATTAATGACTCCAGAAGACATTCTTGATCACCAGCGGAGCACACGACAAAAATATCGCGCCCACATAAATCCACTGAAGATAAAGCCGATACGAACCTCTGCAAGGTACAGACGGCAATCTTTTCAAATGTATGGCGGCTAACTAAAATATATCCAACGTTTTACGATGAGGCTTGTCTGTGGTGCGGCGGTTTGCGAACTTTATACCACATGTCATGGCAGTGTGACTAAAATCCAGAGAAATTAAAAACGTTTTTAATTGAGAACTTCGCAAACAGTTTAAAGTAGCGGAAGGCACAAGCCGCCAGCTCGGTCCCAGACGTGCAGTTAGCACTTCTGAGTCACGTTAGGCAAGCGGCGGAAGCCAGTGGCGTCCTAGACTTGGGCCTCCACCCAACATGCTCCTGAATCTTCCTTTTTTTACCCATTTCCTTAAAATAAAGTTTTGTTCTTTTCGTTCTTGATATGCTGCTAGCCGAGGTTCCGCAAGCAAAACACAATTTTCATCATGGTCAGAAAACTATGCCGATCGGTAGTCAAAACTTCTGAGAACATGCGAGCCAAACATTATAGCGCAGCACGTGGTCTGAAATTCACAATTAATTTTTAAAGTCAGCTAGAAATTGTTCCCTGTTCTTCCAGCAAATGATGCGATATGCGCAAATGAGCGAGCCATATACCCAATTTCACGGCCATTGGCTGATTTGAGCATCGTGAGCTGCTTAGTTACCTAGGCCACCGCAGGAGGGTGTCACCTGCCCGCGCGCGTGCTCGCGATTACACTGAAAGTAAGCCCCGCGTTCGGAGAAAAAAAAGAAGTGTTCAAGGTGATTACGCGCGCATGACGTAACTTCTTTTCCCCGTGCCATGCTCACTTATTAGCTTCGAACGCGCTCGCAGGGACGAGAAAAGAGAGAAAGTAATTACAGCGAGCGACAAACCTCTAACTCCGCTCGTACTTGAGAGATTCTAAAACTTTTTGCGGCGGTCGATTCGTGAGACAGTAAACTTCTTTAACTAAGCCATTCGATGATTGCTTAGAAAAGTATTGCAGGGCCCGTTTAAGAGGAAGAGTAGCATCTATTGTTCGTGGTGTCCGTCACTGTGATTATTTATGGAAAGAGATAGCATACCTTTATTTGTGCTATCATATGTGAAGTATATTAATGGAGAGGAACTTTTAAATGATTAATTAGTTACGAGCCGATTAGCATGACGGCACACCTTGCATGCTACTCAAGTTGGGAACGCTTCAAGATGAAATGATATGCACTCACACATCATAGGCAGCCAGAACTCACATCGAGCAGAGCATGTGAACTAATGAAAGTGTCTCGTTGAGTCTGGTCAAGCGCGGCTAGTCTGAGTGTTAAACGAGCATCATGGCGTTAGCGACCATGAGTGAATGCGTGTGATGCTCGTGCGTGCGAAAAAGAAGCTTATTTAGAGGTTCCTTGTGATCTCGTGAAGCCACCATCTGCTACAGGGTTGTCGTCCAGTGCCTTGTCCTGTGCCTTATGGACTTGATGACTATCAGATCAGCGTGAGGAAAAGCAGCAAAACAATGCTCACTTATATGACTCCTCAGTAGGAAGGGCGCCCTCTGTCTTCAGGCGCCACAAGCATTTTCGCGAGGCCTGATCAACTACCGTGCTCACAGTCTCCTTGAAGCGCGATGCGTGTTAACGATAAGCGCGATGCCATTCAAGCAGGTAGTTCGTACCTCTGAAATATAAGTAGCATACCGTAGCATGTGTTATATAAAAAAATAAAACCTGCCGCACTGTGTTTTTCTTATGGGGTCTACAAATCTTTCCTGAAGGCACTGCACAACAAAATAAACCTAGAGCTAGAAAAGTCCCACTAATCGACTTATTCGAGACGATTTGTTGAACAGTTTATCAAACTTTGTAACAACTACCAAACTTTGTAAAAGTAACATTCTAATAGCCCCCGCACTTGTAGTAATGAAGCGGCAGGGGTGGGATACTTACCAAGTAAAACTCAAGAGTTGAAAGAGTTGTGGTGAATGAAAAAGCTTCTGATGAAGCTTGCTGGATAATTGAGTTTGAAAATAACATGTTTGGATGTTATACATGTGTCTGCATAGAGTCGCCTTGATGCAACCACTATATTTGTCAACCCCTAGGTCAGGCCACGTACTGCATACTAACAAGGGCAATATGGCATACTTGTAACAAGCTTTTCAACTATAAGAAGGATGCATGCTATAGTACAGTAAATGCTAATATACCTCTCTCAAGAAAAGATTCTAATCGATTTCATCGGCACCCATGGTCACCCCACGATACTACGCCGTTAAAGTCTCCTCAGCAGTATCGCATTCTGCGCCATGATAAAAAAAGACCGTACAAGCAGTTCCCGGCATTACCGGAAAGCTTTTGTGCTATATTTTACCTACGCAACTTACAGACGCAAAGTTTCACAATGTATCCTGCTTGCGGTATATGAAACAGGTGTGAGGTTACCCAAAGTCGTTGGTATAAAGGGGGGGGGGGGTGTTTCCTGAGAAGGAGCATTGTTAAAGGAAAGGGCACATCTCTTTCACTGCTTTCGCAACTCGATAAGGGTAAACAAGGTGTGAAAAATTTTGAATATAAAAGATACATTTTTGTGGCATTGTTGAGCTTGAATATAAGCTTGAAACTGCTAGCACTGCATAAACTTCTGTGATGACCTTTCTTATTTTGGGGGCAGAAAAGGAAACAACAACTGCTGAAATTGCTATTTTTTGCCGCCAATTCTGACTGCATTTATATATGTTATCGTAGGAGTATTATTAGTGAGCCACATTTGGTAAGCTTCAGCTGCCCCACTTACATTTCAAGGATAATAATGCACTGTGAAGTAAACCCACCAAGAATACTTGCGCTGTGTTGTTTGCTGTTGTCGAGATAAAATGTTGCCGATTTCGATGTGGGTCGTAACAGTGATGTACATCATCATTTTCATCATCATCAGCGAACTTGATCTCGCTTTTATAGAGGAGATATTTTCAAGTACCCTTCCTTGAGGTGGTGTCATCTTACACTCTGCGTCGAAATACAGCACATGGAACATTTAAAGGGGCCCTGCAACACTTTTCGAGCATGCTCAAAAAGCGCTGCCGATCGGTAGTCGAGGCTCCCGAGAACACGCGAGCCAAATATTATAGCGATGCGCACGGCCTGGAATTTACAATAAATTCTCAAAGTCAGCTGAAAATCGCTCCCTCTTCTTTCGACAAATGATGTATTAGTCCGCAAAATATGACGCGATTGTCGGCAGTTCCACCATTGGCTGATGTTATAATCCCGATAACACCCTCATTATTACTTTCGTTGTTAATTTTGAGTTCAATAAGTAGATAATATGTATGTTTATATTCTGTTATCGCGTTAGAAACACCGAACAAACATTAATATTAGCACTTCCGGTCTCACTGACAGCTCGTCTGCTCGTAGTTGCGTGGTTCTGTTTTCTTCGCCATGCGCAGTGCCGAAAACGTGAATATTTCTGTGCTTTTGACCATCGCCGGTTGCCGTTGAGAGTGGCAGCCGTTCGAGTGTTGCCTCGTCAGCTGGGAACTGCATCGTCGGCACGTTCTCACGACCGACCGAGGCAGCCGTGCAGCATGTCTCCAATAACACTGCTGGCGTCCGGTAATGGCGGCGCTTTGGGGTCGTCTGCCAGTGCCGTCTTACGAGGTGGTGTATCGGAGTATGGGCCGAAACCGATCTCAGCTGTCATTCGTTCCAAACGAGCGCGCAAGTTCGCTTCCATGGTTGGCAGAGCGATGAAAACACTACGGCGTTCGAGGTGCACACCCAACATTACCAAACCGACGCGCAGTTTTCAAGCACGCGCGATACACATCGGCTCCGCTCGACGAGAACGACGCAAGCCGACCGAAAGTGGCGGCACAGACCACGTGGTTGCGCCCAGACGTCAGAGAGAAAAAAATGAAGAAAAAATTTCCGCCGGCGCTCTTGGGCGGAGCCTCGCTCGTGTGCGCTCCCTCCCTCGAGTCGCTGCCTAGCTCTCCGCGCGCTCGCGGCGTTGAGTTGAGGGAGAAAGCTGCGGAACGTGATCTCTATAATTTGGTAACACCACTTAGACTTGACGGATTCGAAAAATTTTTGCGGCATATGACTCGTGAAGAGTCATACGTCAATAATGAGACTATGCCAATATAACTAAGAAAGGTGTTGCAGGGCCCCTTTAAAGCGCAGCTCTGAGGCGCTCGTTCCTGCATTGAGCGATGTCGCCGTCGCAGTCGGTGACGTAACCGATAGACATGAAAAAACAAAATATCGGATGGGATTTGAACCCGGACCCTCTGCGTAGCAGTCGAGTATTCCACCACAGAGGCACGCCGGTGCTTGAAACTCATTCGCAAAGAGCCCTATACAAGCGTCATATCGGGCAAGGAATCGCGGTAACCTATCTAACATAAAGTGGCAGAGGAGTAAAAGAACAGGGGGTCATCACACAATGCTAATTGCGCAACGAATGTGTGGTTTCATGCTTCGCACCCACTGCAAAATGCTCAGCCATAATTCTTCATCGTCACCAGCCACATGCAGCATCAACAAAGTGCGTATAATACCTTACAGATGTGTAGCGGATACCCCGCGTATCCGCAGAAACACGAATAATGGCGTAGTGGGTGTTTTCGTAGTTCCCAAACAAATATTAATAATGGAGTAGTGTATGCCTTGCGTGCGTATTTGTATTATTTGCCCCAAGAGGGTTAAGAACGGTGTCTAGAAAGGCCACTCTTCCAGCTTTCGATGGGAACTTTCTGCGCGTTACGCGCAGGCTTGGCGTTTTAACGCGATAGCGGTAAAGAGCTCGTTTCGCAAAAACTCCGGTGTCGGCGTCGTTGGTTGGAGCGAAAAGTCATCGTCTTGTCGGTGACTGAGAAATCAAGAAAGATGCAAACGAAATAAATAATAAAAATCTTCGGTTTCGAGTGAGAATCGAACGTTGGGCGTCTGCGTTGCAAGCAGGTGTTCTACCACAAAGCTACGCTATTTGTTGAAGCTGACTTGAAAAAAAAAAAAACACTATATGAATGTCATGAAGTGGAAGGAGTCCCCTTAACGCATGGAATATTGCGTGGCAGAAGCGTAGAATCACGCCAGGCGTAATAACATGTGAATTGCGCAATGAGTGGCTGCTTCAAAGGCCCACCCATTAGAAAGCGCTCTGAGATATTTAATTATCATTATCATCAGCAAAAGCATCAACAAAGTGAGCAGCTGCGTAGGTTCGCGTGTCGCCTTACGGAAGCGTAGTGGGCCCTTCGCTGATTGGAAAAAAGGAAGAATTATGACATAACGGGCACTTAACAACAGTACTTGCAGTAGGTATTCTAGGATACTTTGAAGCGGCCAATGTTATGCGCACTGTCGTTCGGTTCCTTAAGGCATGTTTGAGGCATGCACCGAGAACCGAAGCGATGCTAGAAGTTGAGAAGGCGATACACACGGGGCCCGTTTAAGCTATCACATTCTACTCTTGAAGGCGAAGCTCAAGCGTCCTCCAAGTTTTTAGAGCGCAGCTCTGAGGCACCGGTTCCTGCGTTGAGCGGCGTCGCCGTTGGCGTCGGCGTAACTGACAAAGCGAACGAAGATAAAAGAGAGCGAACGCGTAGCAGTCGAGCACTAGCACTTTCTGTGGCAGCACGTAATGAATGATACATTGCTACTACTGTGGGTAGCCAAAATATCAAGGTTGGCCTTGCTCAAAGAGGAAGCTGCGCTCAGAATTCGCATTAGGCAGTATCGCAATCATCGGCGAACAGTGGCGTACCAACTGGTTCGCGAGCGGGGGCGCTGGCGTCGCTCACTCTCTCCGCCGTACACACACACACACACACACACACACACACACACACACACACACACACACACACACACACACACACACACACACACACACACACACACACACACACACACACACATATATATATATATATATATATATATATATATATATATATATATATGCATTGATTTGAGGTGATTTTCTATATTCATAGAGCTTATCAGATGATTTGCTTTTCAAAACTGTTGTTTTAAATCAAGCAAGAATGCAGGCTCGGCCAGCCTATGCCGCGACAACACAGCAGTGTTAATAACATTTCGGAAATATTACCGAGAAGTTTAAAAAGTACGCCCAAATTTAACCTGATCATCTAAGCATATTGCATCAGCGAACTTCCCAGTCTTAGTTTGGCGTTGTAGATACGATGAATATGAAGAACCTGCTATGACTCTAGTACCAAAAATTCTGACTTATTAAACAGAACATGCAGCTGACAAAGCAAGGTACTTCGCAGAAGTGTTCAGGAGAAGTCGAGTGTCACTTTGCTTACTGTTAGTCGATTATTACTTAAGCAAACCACATTGAGCTGGTCGTGCATAGTTATAAAATTATAAGCGACTACGAATTTATATACGAGGTGTCGTTCCTTGCACTCCTACTTTTCCCAGCTTCGGTGGGGGGTGGACGGAAAAGCGATGAAGTGGCCCTTTAGTCCTCCCCTCAGGTTCCTCCAAGTAAGTAGCCTACGTAAATTGTGTAAGCTCAAATTTCGCTTGAATAAATGTAGGCGATTATAACGTTAAACTAGCCCGTATTGTTTCCTTGCGTATAAGTCGCTAGCTGTTAATGATTGGTCGAAATTTTCTGAGTCATGCTCACAGCACCTGCTCGTAAAACGACGCAACAAATGACGCGTAAGTGATCCGCCGCGTACTTACCACGTATGCATTACTACGTAAAAGTAATAATGAACTATTTTCAATACGGCGTATTGTTTGTCATTGGTTCTTCGCTATTCGTCAAAAATTTTCGATGCGCCATAAAATCGCGTCCTTGATACGCGACGTCACAAGTCCGCGAAAACTCGGCGTTAAAATGATGCGTTCCCCAATAAGCAGCACGTTACTGTGCTGTACAATAACTCATTATTTTTTTTGGAATAGCCAGACAGCGCCTCTTTGTGAACGTTCGGAATAGCCAGACAGTGTTTCCTTGTGAACGTAATTTAAGAAGGCTGCCCGCCAATCACATTGGCAGCGGCTGGTTATAGCAGCGGGCGAGATGGAATCATATGTGTATAATAGATACCTTCATTTGTAGTATAACGATGTTGAGCTGTTTTTGCGCATGTACAACTCTCTGTGAACTCATCGTTGCTGACAAAGAGGTAGAGAGAGAAATAAACATTATTAGTAAGATGCACAAACCTTGGCAGGTAGGCAGCCTTCTTAGTCCAGGAAACCGTGGACGCTTATCATCATCTCCCTGGTGAGGTAGATCAAGTAACGGGCAAACTTGAAAGCTGGGCTTCTCAATGTGCTCAAGTCCTCTGCCGTGTTACAAGTCGCCACGATCGCTGCAGGCTACCATATGATAAGCCAAGTGAAGCAGGCTAATCGGAGACTAAAGTGGGAATCTATTTTAGCTGAGGCACAACTAAAATACTGGACACTCCTGCACACTCATCTACTGACTGCAGCTTGAATATGGAGCAGTGGCGATGCTATTCGTTTTCAAAGAAAGAAACTGATTTTCCCGAAAAAGGAGAGCGTTTGATCTGGCTATAAAAACGTTTACTGGTTCCCGCCCATATTTGCGTCGCCGATTACTTAAATTTCAGGCCAGACAGAACAAAAACACATCATGACATAATGCTGTAATGTTACAGAGCCCCTGCTGAGCGAAAGCCTCCTCTGCAATGCTCGAGCGCAAGAAGCACAAGCGTGGAATAGGCAGCCCGCACCGCAGGTAGCCTACAGTGCGTCACAGTCGTCACAGCACAATCGTAGGACAAATTTTATTACAAAATTACGTTATTGCTGCATTCAAGTAAAACTTTGCCTGACTTGTTAGTTTCCCAGTCTGCAGCCGACAATAACCACTGTCGAAAGTGGGGGGGCTCCGCCCCCCCCCCCCCCCTACATTTCTCAGTGGGGGGCTAGCGCCCACCTTGCCCCCCCGGTAGATACGCCTATGTCGGCGAACTTTTATTAGGGTGCGTAGCGCGCACTGACACATACTCCCTCACATCTCACTCACACAGTGGCCTTTCCTTGCCTCATCCTATTTTAGTTTTGTTTGAGCCTCATTACTTTTCTTGTTTAAGGTGTATACACACACGAAACATGAAATTGGAGTATGCAGAAGTTTATTATGCAGTACGCCGTGGCAACAACTATAGTCCCGTTGTAGCAAAATAGGTTCAAATGATATTTCTTGTTCGACGATTGCTCACTACGTAATAATGCAGATTGGTAGAACAGAGCTAATATTACACAAGGCTGGAATTCGAACCCTAATTGCATCGACGAGACGGAAAGAATACTAGGCATACGATTCTAGCAAGGCGTAATTAAGAATAACCGCGCGCTGCCTTTGCCATAACCATCATCAAACCATTTACGTATACTGCAGAATGAATGCATCTATCAGGGATGTTTACTTGCACTAGCCTTATGACATCTCAGCTGATCTTAGTGATGCAGTATCTAATGCTAAGCTTTTCCCCACTGTCCTTTTCATGATACAAGAAGAAGATACCTCGAGCCGGTCTGAGGCATTGTAGATCATGCTAACGTACGCACGTGAAAAGTGGCGTGATAGTGTTAAGCTTTTCTTGTATTTCATAAAAAAAGCCTAATGCTTTTTATAAAGGGGTGGTTTGGGCTAGCTGGTACTTCACGATGCTTAAATGCAAAGCGCAAAGAAACGGACGACGCAAACGACAGCGGTAAAAATACAGGCTCTTCTGCCTGTTATAAATGCCGCTGCCATTTTTCTAAATTGGAAATTCGGGTGGCCATCAAAAGCTGGATGACTCTGACCTGTCTCGCTCAAGCATATCGGGGCATGACCTTCTATCTATGCATAAAATATTGTGACTGTTAAGGGGACTGACAGCATCATTCACAGTCATCATCGTCGCCCTCTATATTATTGGTATCACCATCATCACTATCACCTTCATCATCATCTTCACTGCTGTGCTGCATAGTTGGCTCCAGGACCATGCCTGTGAATAGGTGTCGACCATACGGCCATTTCAAAAAAATAAGGAGGGGTGATGTAGTGTTTGTAGGAATCATAGAAGAGGACATGTTGCCGTACCACAAAATATATGCGAAAAATTAAGCAGGTACAAATGTGCTGCGAAAACTGAAGATAAAAACACGCGAAAAAGAGCAACAACACTGTCGCTTTCACTTTTGAAAATCGGGGACCACGAGTTGCTTACGAAAGATGTCTCAACGTGGAATTTTCTTTGCAAAGAGAACCATTGACAAGGGAAACAGCGCTTACCATATCCTGACGGTGAGCACGTTCGGAAAAGACCCGCAGGTTGACCAACTTAGGATCTATTCATCGCCGTGCGTAAAGTAATCCTTATTATGCAATGTTTAGCACAACGTTCTCAGGGGGTCTGTTCCAATACGCGTGCTTTGTACTTCAGGGATCTGCGTCTGAGTACGCGTACTCGTATGCGTGTGCGTTAACAAAAAAAAAAAAGAGCGCCGATCGCTCCTGTTACATGTATTCATTGAGTCAGCGTTCTTTTATTCTTCAAGTTCTTAGTGCTAATGCAACTACCTCACGTTTGCATTCTAATATAGCGAGAAATAGGGATGACACACAATGGAGCGCTTAGTCTAGAGATGTTCGTAAAAACAAATATCAGCCAATCCTGAAGCTTCAGGTATTAGTAAAATCACCAGCAAATGGGAGAAAATTGCACCTACGAAGAAAAAGACATTTGAAATCAGCCCTATGGATGCTGGCTCGAGAATAAACTAACCTAATATTCCGGATATCAGGCTTTGATACTCGGTAAACACATAAAAATAACACTACTTCTTTTGAAAAGTCTCGTAACGTCAAGGCTCCGTTGCGACGCAGGAAAAGAGTTAGGTGCTAGGGCTTCAAATGTCAAGATATATATTAGACCTCCCCGTGATAATACAGAAAAGTCACAGTTTCACCATAAGGGCGAATCAATGAATGCGATAGCAATAAATTAGAATGCTAGAGGAATGAAGGCTAGCAGAAAACACCTTTAGGACCCGATTTGGAGTAGCTCTACAAAATGCGGGTGAAAGCGAACACGGTTGCTTCAGTGAGGAAAGCGGTTATCCTGCTGTCTCTTTTCGTAGCACAACACGGAAAAGGTATGAGCCATGTACAGATCTCTGTCGATATATCGCGCGCGGCCCCGCCCTTTTGTTCAAAGTTCGCCGGTGCTGCCCGAAGAGAGCAGCCTCCCCCCGTCACCACCGGCACTACTGTATGTACGCTACTTCGACCGATAGGGCCAGCCGGCGCGTTTCATTTCTGCTCGGAACACGCCCGTCTGCAGCATTCGCAAGCTTTCACGTGCTAATAGAACACACGACTCGCGGGGCGATGTTATCCACACGAACTTTTTACGGAACATGACGGAGACTGCAGAAATGACCCTCGAGTGTCCATAAAATTGCTATCGCCACTGTACTATGTAAATAAACGGTAGTTTTCGGCATAAACTGGCAACGCTAGCAATTTCGTCAACAATAAAACTAACCATAGTTAATATTTTCATACCACTAAAGAATCTACACAATTGCAGCGTATTCTTCCCCTGCATGGTTGCTGGAAAAAGAGACGACCATACTACTTAGTTGAACATACGATATTACCGATTTCCTCGAACATTTTTTTTTGTTATGACGAAAAAGTGAGGTCATTTTTGAACCGCGGAAAGTAAACAATCTCTCAATTTCCCCTTCTTTTTCCCTTCTGAACTTTTTTTAAACTAAAATTTTTCTTTGCACACAATAGATTATAGCGTCAGAAATCGAACAATGTGTATAGGAGCCCTTTTCTCTTGAGAATTCTTACGTAGTTTTATGCTTCACAATGATAGGTAGACAGTGGTGAAACTTCGGTATATAAGAGGCACCGGTGTCTTCGATTTCTCCACCAGCTACTCCTAGTCGGAACTTGCAGCCATGGCCCGCCTCTTGGTATTGTGCACATTCGCCGCAGTGGTGGCCTGCGCCATGGCCTCCATCCAACAGACCGTACAGAGACCTGGAGCAACAGGAAGACCAGGTGAGTCTAATTAGCCAGTCGCATCATCAATTTAGAAATAGATTGAGAGGTCAACGTATTGCGCATTTTATGTTCGACTTCAGCTGTTTGACGCTATATGCGCGGCAGTTGACATGCGCACTTTCATGCGCTGTGTTTTAACTATATTTAGCAATGTTGTTATTTCTGCATACCTGAAACACAGAAAAGGTGGTTTACTTAACGTGACAATTACAGTTTATCTATAAAAATGTGCGTGATAAAGTTCTGCATCCATCCAGCTATCCATCCATCCATCCATCCATCCATCCATCCATCCATCCATCCATCCATCCATCCATCCATCCATCCATCCATCCATCCATCTATCCATAGCAACAGGGGCTGTCACACTGGACAGCATATTCTTAGGTTAGGAATACAGTTTTTTTCTTTGATTATTCGTGATAGCTCGCATTACCATGTTTTTTAGTCGAGATAATACTGATATTACTTGATTTCACTTTATACTACAGGCTCAAAAACGTGACACCCCAAATGAGATAGAAAGCAATGTGTTAGTATGATTCCATTAGGCTTGCCTTCATTTATAGTATTATTTATGGTTGCACTAATAAAATCTGTAGGTATATTGCCACAGGGTTTACAAATTTCATGAACATGTAATAAAAGGAAATAAAATTTGATGATTTAGGAGTACTACCCGGCCACAGCCCTGTAGTAGAGTACTGCCTAAAAATAACCATGTTCTAATTGAGGCTTTTGAGCTCTAATTGAAGTACGTAACAGATGTACTTGGTGGACCCCGGCATAAAACACTTTCGTGTGAAAAAACTGCGGCAAAACAAAATAACACTAATGGCTGTACCAGAACCTTGGTTTGGGCAATTTGGTGCATGGTCGAAATTTTGGGAAACTTTGGGGCGCTCGAAACTATGGACGCTCGAACAGTGCTCGTCATGTCTAATGTGTCTTTCCTTTTGGGTTTTTAGCGCTGCTGCCATGAAAGTTCTATGGCTATAATTGGGAATACATTGCGTTTGCATGGGTAGTACGCATACAATTTTAACTACTTTGGTTAAGTTCATTTTACATTCTTTCATATCAACTTAAATTGTTTACGTAAAATGCTTGGATTAGAATAAAAAAATTTGTTAAGAAGGAAACTTTTCTGATCTTGCCGATTCTGGCCAGTGGTGAATACGAATTATGATGCACCAGAACAAGATCAAATAATGTGAAAAAAATTAGGGAAATTGCAAATGCTAAAAGGGGTGTGCTTTTTGATGAAAGCTCTTTCCATGCAGGTTGCTGAAAGAGCTGAGAAGCTCTGTGTCATGAGTGCTGAATTTTGTGATTTATCCTCTGCTGTAGGGTACAGTTACAAAGGCAAACTTACACAAGAATGTGAAGAAGCACGTTCAGCAGCTGTACGCTTAAACTCAGGACCCTTGTGCGCAAAGCGCAAGGGTCCTGAGATGAAGAAACACCCGGCAGGGCGATTTCAGGCCTTCTATTAGGTCCCTTTGCATGTGCTCCCTTGCTTAAACATGGAGTCATACCAACTGGGCCCACTCGATGCGATCCTATATATTCAGCATATGTATGAATTAGTTTCCCCAATTCACGAAATGCGAGAACGAAATAAATGTCCCATTTTCTACGCAACACGTCATTCATTCCAGAGGCCTTATTTATGAGCGCAACAAAAATTTAATACTATCAGGAAGTTCGTTTTTACCATGTCAGCATAGTGTATAATGTTTTGTTATGCCAAAATAAAGGTCCACATTTAGGGCACTGAAAATATACACCCAGAGAACAAACACTTCAAATGAGAAAATTCTTACCCGCGGGAGCTTTCCCATAGAACTACAATCAATTCGGTGGGCAGAAATGCCGCATGTCTTGGTAATTATAAAAGAGGAGATATTTGCAAATCGTCACACAAAGTAACAAACTTAAGCCGCAGCATTGAGAGCTATACCAATAACAGCTTAGTTACTTTAGCCCAATCGCAGGAAAACCAATGCGCCGCACACCCATGCATTGCGGCTGACTCGTTTATTGGAAAGGATGGTTTAAAACCTGAAAAAAAAATCGTGATCTAACACTGGAGCATGCTTTCCAATGTATTCGCACCGCAGCAGTGCGAAAGCTCTTATTGATGGTTATTTCTTAGTTCTTACACCAAGACCCTTAAGAAAGGAGACAGGGAAGCGGAGATCATTATATGCCTCCGGGAAAAGCATCGCGAGCCTGAATAACAACCGGCACTAATGTCTTATGTCCATACATCTTTGCAGGTTCTGTAGGCGGAGGTGCATCCTGGGGCTCTGGCGCCTACCCAGGCGGAGGAAGCTGGGGTGGCTGGGGATACCCCGGAAGCTGGGGCTACCCAGGTAGCTGGGGAGGCTGGGGCTACCCAGGAAGCTGGGGTAGCTGGGGCTACCCAGGAAACTGGGGCGGTAACTGGGGCGGCAACTGGGGCGGTAGCTGGGGCCACCAACAGCAGCAACAGCAGCAATGGGTGTAATTCCATTACCGTAAAACCGGATGCTTGCCGTCAAGAACTACGGTGTAATAAAGAAAATTTCTCATTCACTGTGTGCACAGAAAACAGTTCTTGTAGCCTCATAAAGTGGCCACTGACTGGAATGTGATTGAACTACAATTAACGCCTTCCTTTTTATCCGAATATTTCTTGTAATCGAGACTGCTTGTTAATGAAACCAGAGCGGCAGACCAGAACTCCAGAGTGGAACAAAAATTTAGTAACGCTGACATTCGGGACTAAGCCAGTGCTATAATATCACCAAAGGAAGTGACAGTGTACATAACAAAGCAGTAGCATGTGACTTTATACTTGTATCTGAAATAGATGAAATAGATGAGGGTGTAGTGAAAACTGTGGTATACAGTCAGTGGTTCATTTTATAACACCGAGACGACAGTATACGTGCGAGAGCCAATATACGCGAAAGAACCGACACGATAGTTCGTTCCTTCGGTTTCTTCAGCGTGTGTTTTTATCTCCGTGACTACTGCGTTGTTGTGCTGTCGACATCCATTAGGGCTTGACAATTGGAACCATGGTGATCATAAGTACGTACAAATTTGTGTAAAACTTGAGTTTGCGATAAGCAATTTATGCTTTTGCACCAATTAAAAAAAACAATTTGCTCACCATTATTGTTGGTGCTATACGACGAAAAAAAAAAACTTAAGGCTACTTTAACATTCTATTTGAGTTTCTTTATTGAGGCTGGTCCTTAGCGTCTGGTGAACTTTTGGTTCACATGGGCAGACATTAGAGTGAAAAAAGGCTGTTTTATAGAGGGGATATGCCATCTTGATGGCACATACCCACAATGAAACCCTTCTGACAGGCGGAAAACTCTACATTAGCAGGCATCCATGGATCACTTACACCTATAAGTTGTCAGGCAAAATCATACGTAACCATCCTAAACATCAGAACAAGAAACGCCTGAGAAACAGGCAACTTGCTAGACTACAGCCAGTGCGGTTACAAAAAAGGCTGCTCAACAACTGATCATTTCGTTCGTCATGAAAATGCTACATGGGAGGCATTCATACATAAACAGTACTGTGTGGCTGTTTCTTTAATAGTGAAGCTGTTTAGCAAGTCGTCCCTTGTCCGGCGAAGCAAAAAACTGTCATCATAAACGGGTCTGTGCCACAGAAATGGGATAAATCCCACTACTCCCCACTGGCCCGCTAAAAATGAAGATGGCAACAGTTAGCCCAACACATAGCTGCAAAGTGACGACGGCCCCGAAGTGATGGAAGGCCTGCGCCAACGACAACGTGCCCGTCGATCAATGATAGGTAAGAACGCTTGGTTTCAGCTCAAGGCTCTCTCTCTGCAGTTTGGACATTCCTGTCGTGTCTTTGACTGTCTGTAGTTTAACTGGAAGCTCTCTGCGCTGAGAATCAAGGCAGAAACAACCTAACATCACCTAGCTAAAGGCTAGCAACGACCTAGAAGAAACCTAGAAACGACCTCCATCATCTAGCTAAGGCCATAAACAACCTAGAAGCAACGAGAATAGTCTTCTTGATCGACCAATTTCACTCTTTCAAGCCTTGGGCGGACTAGTGCAACCAATTTTTACCTGGAGGAGGCATACAGAGGTACATATAAGGTAAAAGTTGAGGAGAAGATGAAATCTTGAAGCGATGAAAAATTCCTGCCTCCGGGTACCTACCGCTAAGTAGGTACAAGCGCACTTTGAGCCTGGTGCTCGGAAGAGGGAAGTGCATAGTCGCTTCGCTTGGCAGGGCACCCACCCTCTGGGAAATTGGCGGCATGGGACCCGCCAGACATAAAAACGCCAGGCCTGCGCGGAAGGCGCAGCACAGTCACAGCGAAAGCTCGAAGAGCGGCATTTCTAGAGCCCGTTATGAACATTCTTGTGGCTACTAATACAACTACACTAGCAACGTACCCACTACGCCACAAACGATAATTTTTGTGAAGTTGGAAGCACCCACCACGACATTACTCGTCATTCTGCGGAGAAGCGAGGTACCATCTTTAAGACATTATGTGCAGTTTCTTCATGCGACGACTGATGACGATGAAGAATTATGACTGAGCCTTTTGTAATGGGTTGAAAGCTTTAAATGACCCACTAGTTACGTGATTCGCATTGTGTGACGCCCGGTCGTTATTTCATTCTCCCACCACACTTTATAACCTACGCTAACGTGAGAAAGAGATAGAGAAAGGGAATTAACTTTATTGAGACCCTGAGGAAATGAATCATGGGAGCCTTATGGGCTTCCTTGGAAACCAATAGAAGTGCACTTGCGAGGAACCCACTACGCTATAAGTCATTGTAATTTTTGAGAAGTAGGGCAGCAGGCACTGTGCCATTTTACAGCGAAAGCTGTTATGAGATCATTTCACCGGCCGTTTTTGGCGCCGTAGTTGTCCGCCGCCGCCGCTGCCGCCGCCGCCGCTGCCGCCGCCGCCGCCGCCGCCGCTGCCGCCGCCGCCGCCGCCGCCGCCGCTGCCGCCGCTGCCGCCGCCGCCGCCGCCGCCGCTGCCGCCGCTGCCGCCGCCGCCGCCGGTGTCCGTAACCACTATCGCTCGAAATAAAAAAAAACGAAATAAGAAAAAATTCCAGGATGGAACGAGGTTCGAACCTGGGCCCTCTGCGTGGAGCCCAGTGTTCAACTTCTGAGCCATGCCGGTGCTTGAAACTGCCTTGCAAAGAGACCCTATACAGTCTTCTTGTCGGGAAGGAACCATATTAACATATGTAATGTAGCGTGGTAGAAGAGTAAAATAACAACCAAGTGTTACACAGTGCGAATTCTGTAACCAGGCGTCACACAATGCGAATTGCGCAACGAGTGAGTTGTTGAATGCTTCCAACCCATTACAAAGGGCTGTGCCATAATTTTTCATCGTCATTAGCCACAGCATCAACAAAGTGCGTATAATGCCTTACATGCGTTTAACAGGTACTAAAAGCGCCGGAGATAAAAGCGCCGGAGATGAAAAGAGCTGGAGATTGACACACTTAAGACATAGATAGCGCCGTTTGGAAAGTATTCTTTATTGTGCGATGTATTGCACAATTTTAGCTAAAATTTCGCTCCCGTGCCCGTGTCTTGTATTTCAAGTAACTCAATTCGCATTCATACGCACATACATGTAACAGAAAAAAAAAAAACTGACCGTCACATGTGTTCGGTGAGCCATCATTGGTTCGCGTTCCCAGTTCTCAGAGCAAAGTTGATTACTTACTTATGCCTTTTTCGCTCATATATATTTGCAGTTTATATATATTTGTAGCAAGAATCGTGTTCACAATGACGTGCTTACGCTGTCGTTGTTCAGGAGAACCAACAGCAGATAATCCTGCGTCTTGCGATATCAGAAAAAGTAACCGGGAAGTGGGAAAAGGTGCTCATGAACGAAGAACTTCGTGAATACTACACCAGCACCTTCAGTCGAGAAGAAGCGAAACTACCCTTCTGGTTATCTGGTTATGAATACTCAGTATAGATCTGAAAAACCGGCAGGATTCATTTTTGTAATTCGCACCAAGCATCTCGTCTCTTTTGTTACGTAGGAAAGAACGATAGGTAGGTGCTGAAATTTCAAGATATAAAGTTCTCGGTACAATTAAAAAACTGGGAAGACGCTTGGGTTACGCCTTCAAGAGTAGAATGCGATAGCATCATCGGGCGCCGTTCGCATCGCCTTCTCGTTCGCTAGCCTGGCTTCGCTTCTCAATAGACACCTGAACCGTGGCGCAGGGAAAAGAACGTATGTGCATGTAAAATTGGCCGTTTCAATGTAGTAGTACGGAAAGCCGAGCTAGTTGGTACGAATTCATAGTGCAATAGCGCAAAAACACAGGGACACAGGCAAGAGAGACGATACAGGCGCTAACTTTCAACTGACGTTTATTTTTTCAGAAACACACATATATACATACAAACAAACAACTGGTCATGCGCAGTGACTCCGTCCGACAGCAAAAACAAAAAAAAATTTAAAAAGACAAAAAAATTTTTCACTTTCCCAGTCACAGCCCTGATACCAGCAAATCTATTTCCTTATCCGACAGGGATAAAGATGGGTGGCTTATGCACTTATCTTTGAACCGTGAAATGAAAAACGCTTCGGCTACCTCTCTAGCTGTTTGGTCGCCGTTCTGAAATAATATGGTTGTGTCATCAAAACATGTATATATGTGTGTTTCTGAAAAAATAAACGTCAGTTGAAAGTTAGCGCCTGTATCGTCTCTCTTGCCTGTGTCCCTGTGTTTTTGCGCTATTGCACTATGAATTCGTTTCAATGTATCCTAGAATGCCTACTACAAGCAAAGTCAGGAAGTGTCCGCTACGCCATAATTCATCCTTTTTGCGAATTGCCCACAACGCGTCCGTAAGGAAACATGCGCACCTGCACACTTCGTTAATGCTTTTGCTGATAATGATGGCTAATTATGCCTTAGTGCTGTGTAATGGGTTGGCCATTAAACCACCCACTCGTTGCATAATTAACATGTCTGTATGCCTGGTGCGATTATACGCCTCTGCATCGCAATACAATAGAGAGTTTGAGAATTGGGGACCCAAGACGCTGGGCCCCTAATTAAGCTGCGGTGGGTAGGCTGCTCTTGCGTTCGGAGGAGCAGCAGAGTTTGAGAATTGGGTCAAACGCAAGCTGCGTTGGTTCAAACGCACGCGTCGCCACACGTGCCGAAATTAAAATCACGTGAGACGCGGGCCATACTGTGTCGTGGCCCGCGCTGCGTCTGCGTCATCAGCTGGCGACCCAAATTGCCTTGGGGACCCACGCTAGTTTTCGATATTTGTGCCTTGGGCCAAACCGAGCGCAAGAGCCCAAGAGTGGCTTGGGTTCTGAGCATGGGCCTTGGCGGCTCGCAAGCTTCTTGGGTCCCCAAGCTCCTTGGGGCCCCAATTCTCAAACTCTGTAATGTGCGTTATGGAGACTCCTTGCTCCATCGTAGTCTTTTTTAGGGGCGAAGCTCCTTTGGGTGTGGGTCTGTCCCTCGTCTGTAGTATGTAGTAGTAGTAGTAGTAGTGGTAGTAGGTAGCCACCTCTAGTTCTTGGAGTGTTCACTAGATGGCGCTGTCGTAGCCACCTCTAGTTCTCAGAAAGATCCCTAGATGGCGCGGAGCCGCTCGCTGCGTTGCAGATGCGTGCTCTAGTCCCCCCCCCCCCACCCCTAACCCGCTCTCTCTCGCCTCGCGACGCCGACGCTCCGCGATCGCTGCATTGCAGATGCGTGCTCTTTTCAGAAAGAAAAAAAGCCTCAGCTCGCAGTCCTGTATTGACCCACTACCCCATACCAGTACACTAACTCTGTGGTAGAACACCTGCCTGCAAAGCAGAAGGCCTAAGTTGAAGTCCCACTCGATTAGAAACTTTTTTTTAACACGAAAGTGTTTTATGCCGGGGTCCACCAAGGCTTTACTGACATTATTTACGTCATGGATGTGATGTCAGTAAACTGCACACCAACAGATGGCAGTGAAATACAGCAGAAAAAATTTCGTTGATTTGGATGACCTGAGAGTCGAACCAGTGACCTGTCGGTCTGCGACGATGGGTGTCGGCGCTGGGAGTCGGTGTGCATGAGGCTTTACAAATGCGCCTTATATATTTCTCATCTTCTTCCTTTCACAGTGGCCTTGCTGGCGTGGGGCAGTGCCGCCGTCTTCGTGAGGCGAAGTGCTGCATCATGACGCTCTAGTCTCCCGTATTCTCAAACAAGCCTCGACTCGAATTTCACCCTTCACTTGACCTAGCTAAGCACAGCGCACCGCTCGACCGAAAATGACTCGGCGGTTCTCACGAAATGATGCCGGCTATCGCTCATATGCTGTGAGCATTCCTGCCGAAAGGAGGGTCTCCCGTCGACATTCTGAAGTCAAGGTGGAGCACCGAGTGAGGGCACGTTTTAGAATACGGGGGTCAGCGCTAGGGCGCCTCAATCCAGTGTTCCTTCCTTCAAGGCTGCCATGGAAGCACCCTACTCAGCGCCGCGGAGGCTGGCTCCCCGATTTCCATTCCATTTCAATACCGTTTGAGTGAGTGCTTTGTTGCAGTGAGACACGCCAGCTGGCAGCGGGACGCCTTGGCACGTTCACGGCTCAAGCTACAATCTCTGCCTCTCGCGTTCCTGAAGTGCTGTGGGGTAGTGCATGCATGAGAAGTGTAAGTTGCCTAATTACTGTGGAGCGCACACCTTGCAATTTCTCTCCTCAAATGACGACGCTTTTGATTAGTGCATATCGAGTACTAGCGAGTATGTGCGTTTTGATGCCATATTTGTGCGGGATTCACCGTACGCTGTGTCTGGGTTTATGTTAACAACTTCAGCTACCACAAAGGTTTAACCTTGATCATTGACATTTGTCGTCGGGATGGCGATGTGCCATCAGGCGTCAGCATAGGCGCGTCCACATCAACCGGTGCTGTAGCCGCCAAAAACCAGCAGGTATTGTGGAAGCTCTAATTTATCAACGCACAATAGGCTTCCCAAGCATCGCTTAGTGGCGCTGCTGCTCTTGACACGCATTGCCATCTCTGGCTGAGTAATAGAAACTGGGAGCATGCAACGAGCGTTCCCCGTTCTCGACGCCGCGCCGCCGCTCGCTCCCGCGCACGTGCAGAGCTCTCGCGGTACATTCGCGTCGCCTCACAATCTACCACCTGCAGCGCGGCTTCAAAAAGATCTCGGAGCTGGATAGGCACTTCAGAAAAGCGAACTTGATAAAAGGAGAAAGGCTCGTCATCACGTTTAAGGTGAAGAGCAGACGACCGACGACAACGACGCCCGACTCAACGCGGAATGTATTTTCAAAGTCGCGATAACACCCTGGAGGACGTATACCTCGATGTACGACTCATTTTATGATGTTGAAGGTACGTAATGGTCCATATGAAATGCGAAGTGAAGCCGTGCACGCTATCGATATTGTGCGTTGTGGAGTATGAAGCATATGATTATTGTTTTGATATGGCATGCTTGCAGTAGCAGCCGTGTACTTTCGTGAACAAACGTTTGCGGCGTGCGAAAAAAATAAATTATATGGCCATGGTACTAGAAAAGCCTGAGAAGGTTAGAGGCAAGTCCTTCGTGCCGCTGGAACATCACCCGCCAATTTAGACGCTAGGCAGCTAGCTGAGCTTTAACCACTGCGAGGGAAGTTGAACTGCTCGCCTCACTTTTTCGGCTCTCGCGTCATGCTTGCACTCTCTTTTTATGGGAATATCGACTTTACAGACGTATAAAACCTGCTGAACGAACACGTCCGTTCCGGCGTGATAAAGCAGCCTTCCCGAAGCGTAAATTGCAGGCGCCGAACTTTTGACAATGTGCAGAGTTCAGTTGAATTAAACCAACCGCGCAACGCTAACCGCGGTGTAACGCTAGTGTGAACGTTCGACAACGACGGGTAGGTCTCACGAACACGGGGAATCAAAACACAAAATTGTTTCAGCTTCAACCGTAACTGGTCTTTCACAATGCGAGAAGACAGCGAGTAATCATAACTGTAGTCGTTGCGTGCATGCGCCGCGTTACGTACTGATACAGGTAGTCGAAACGAACGAAAGCGGTGACTCTGAGAGAGCCAAAACAGAAGGCGAGACAGTGCTATCAACAAGGACATAATTGATTCTCCTTACTGCGGTGATCTACGCTTGTCGCCTTTATTTCTCGACCGACATGCCCGGATTCGATAGAGTTTAACACGTGAATCACGTGCCTTGGTGTTGTCTGCACTGTTGTGGCAGCCCACGACACAGCAATACGTCGGACCCCGCTTCCGCGGGTTCGCTTCCGCCAACGCGGAAATGCAGCTTTTCACAGCAAGCCTCTCGGTTCAGCGTACCAAGCTGCCGGCACGGCGCCCCAGTTCCCCGCACCGACTGAGGAACGCGCGCGCGAGCGTGCTGGACGCTGATTGTTGGTTGTACGTGACGAAACAAACACCCCCGGCAAAGAGAAAAGACCTTTGTGGGGACATCTTTCAGCTTCACGAACGTGTATATAAATAAAGCAAACTGGCGGAATTAGCTAAAAATCTCTATGACAGATTGCGTCGCGCCGCCCCTGTACATGGCTATGGCAAGACGTGATTCGTAGCATGCACAGCCATGTGATGGCAAACAACAACAACAAAAAAAAAATGAAACAGGAAAACAGAATGTGCACTCGGGCAGTGTAAAACAAGGAAATTCTAGTGAAGGCTTGTTATGGCGTGTGCTGTAGGTGGTTGAAATTTAATGTCTGTACCTACTGGTTTCTTTCAGATATGTCATTCACATGAAATCCCCTAGAGAGGCACTGCTTGTGATGAGAAGCGTTCGCAGTGTTGCAGTTCGTCACATTCGAGTTTTCTGGCAAACAATGGTGTTTGAGTTGCAAAAAGAACACTTTTTCTACTTACTGCCCGGTGCGCTTCTTTTGTTATTTTTAGCCCCGCCACGGTGGTCTAGTGGTTATGGCGCTCGACTGCTGACCCGGAGGTCGCGGGATCAAATCCCGGCCGCGGCGGCTGCATTTTCGATGGAGGCGAAAATGTTTGAGGCCCGTGTACTTAGATTTAGGTGCACGTTAAAGAACCCCAGGTGGTCGAAATTTCCGGAGCCCTCCACTACGGCGTCTCTCATAATCAAATCGTGGTTTTGGGACGTTAAACCCCAGATATTATTATTATCTTTTGTTATTTTTACGTAAATAGTGGGCTGCACGCGTCGCCGCTGCTTTGCGCAAGCCGCGCCCTAATGTTTAGGAACCTTCCAGGTTATTGTAGAATGTTTTAATATGCTTGAGCACGCAAACGCGCACAGTTGAGATTATTCTGGAACTAATGCGGCCACCAGCGATAAGGCTCGAATGTTCGATGCCGCATGTATAAATGCCGACCCGCCTTACTGCAGATTAGCTTATCGACGGTCGACGCTGTGTTCCCCGCTGTCATTGTACAGTTTGTATTGCTGTAGGTTGACTTTCAGTTTCCCGTCCACAAGTTCGGTCAAATAAAGAATTTAGTTTAACACGACGTCTGCTGCCTTCGTCGACGTCACGACACCCGTAACATCTGGTGGAGGTGCTGTTCGTTCATGTTCCGGACGCCCACGTCAAGCCGTGATCCCAGCACCAAGTGAAGACCACCTGAAGTGGGTACCGCAGGATTATATTCTGTCTTTCTCATGCTGCTAAAAACCTGGATCACTTACAAATTAAAAACAAAGTTAGACGACCCTAAACTTTCACGTAGGGGTCTTGTATAAGCGGCACTCTCCCGTCAGCGTTCCTGTGCCCTGGTGTATTCATTGGGTTAACATTGTCTTTCGTCGCGTTGCCGAAGCCGGTCTCGGAACCTACGTTGAAAAGAAGTGCGCGGTTGAGATGCGCCCACCGGGTGCAGCAACGATCCGAGCTGATCACAAGAAGACCACCTGCCCTCTCAATGAACTCATTAAGTAGTCTTCATTAATTATCCTGATAGTTTTCTGGCTCATATCTTAAGTAAAATTGCGTTCCGGTACCATTTTTATTCCATATAAATCAAGTTCAACCAGGACCATCGATTTCATTCCAGTTTTATTTTTCAAAACCGCTTTTTCGAATATTCGGAAGACTGGAAGTAAGTGTTCGATCGAATGTGATTGGAAGAGACAAAAGAATGTCAATGTTTGCTCTTACCACTAATATTTTGAGCAATCACGAGGCCTACTTCTGAAGCGCCTTTGTTATTAAATGCAGTAAAACTCGCTAAATTCTTGCTTACTACCCAGCTGCCTTCAACAGTGAGCGAGGGCATGCCTTTGCGCTGATGAGAACGAGGGGGCGAGTCCGAATCTTGCCCGCGGTAGTGACATTTCGATGGGTGGAAAGTGAAGAAAAACAGACGGACTTGAGTAATTATATTTAAGCAGACAAAATTAAAAGGTGTCAAATAGCTCCACTGACAATTTCTACGTTGCGTTTCAGAACCACGTCATTGTTCCCGATCTTAAACCCCAGGTAACCTTAGGTCAATTTAAACGCTTTATACTCGCACGTGTGGCTTACATAATATCTGGCGTGTTACGTGCCAGAACCACGATATGATTATGATGTGCGCCGTAAGTGGAGATCTCTAGAAATTTCGACCATCTGGTGTTCCTTAACGTGCACTGACATCGCACAGTCCACGGGCCTCTAGCATTTTGCCTCCAGCGAAGTGCGACCGCCGCCTACATAGGGCTTAGGAAATGTGCCCGGGGCCTGATAGAACACGGCGAGAGAGAAATTATACATTTAAACAAAGTGCGGGCAACGTGGGCGACGTATGTACTAGAACGTCAACAATACCTGGTTTTAAACGAAGTGCAGCAGCAGCTGCACCTGCAGGCAACACTGAACGCAACTGACTTTATGCGTGCATGAAGCGTGGTCGGAGGAACAATGGCGTGGTTCAGTTAAAATAGAGACATATTATACTTAAGATGACTCAGAACACCGTCCATAAGAAACAATGACCTGCTAAGGGAGCCAGCAGAACCAAAACGAATGCCTTCGGTTTGGCAGCGCCAGCTCGCGATACTACAAAAATGATATTGTTTGCTTTTCAAAGGAAGCTTATTATGAGTTACAAAATTTGGTGACGGCGTTTTTGTACGCGAGGAACCCGGCTCTGACGCCCGAACGAATAGATAACTGCGGCGGTCGAAGGTGCGCTGGCCATATGCATATTTGCATGCGTCGTTTTCCATTGATTGATGCTCAGTCGATCGTGGTCATACAAGGGGTTCGTGTCGTAGTCGCACGATGTGTACTAGAAAAAGAAGCAGCAGCAACTCTGCTATAAAACATCCAGGAATGAGTCCGCAACATCTAAACTACACTAAAATACTGACTAATATTGTGTTGTGATACGCACACCGGCTGGGTACAGTCAAGCGGCTTACGGGAGCTTTTAGCCTCGGATGAGGATTCTAGTGCGTACTAGAAAAACGGAATTTAAGTTGATGTAGAAGTTTAGCAAATACGCTGTCGTTTCCGTTTTTGAAAACAAGGACCGACAATGTACTTACGAAATTTTTTAGAAGGTGAAGAATCTATTTTGAAAGAATATAGTACGAGCAAGACAAACAACGTTCACTATATCCCCAACGTGGGCAGTTTCGAAAAAGAGCCGCAGGTATACATAAGACATAAAAAGCGGCATGTGCAGATTATGCTTTACTGCGCACGTATTGCGAAATTTTTTCTGGAAGTTCGCCTCCGTACCCGTGCTTTGTATTTCAACAAGATAGAAAGTTGGGCTGGCTGGTACAAATGCATCCTTGAAGCAGTGCTAAAAGACGTAGACTAAGAAGGACACAGAGGACAAGCGCTGACTCGCAACTGAAAAATTTATTTGAAAAGAACACCCAAGAAAACAACAAGAACAAAGAAAAACAAGGAACGTGCGTGCAAAAGCAAAATGGGTAATCTAGTCTACATTGTAAGTATTACATCACAGAACACGTGCTAAGTAGGGAAGCAAACTCGTTTGCCGTCAGTGACAGTGATGCCTGACTGACGCATGCGTCGGCCATTCTTTTGATATGAAAGGCTTCTATCACCTCTCGAGTAACCTCGAATTTGTGTGATGACAAGACAGCCGTATCTGCAAACGCGGGAGAACAATCACGCGTGAAGCAGTGCGACGCGAGAGGAGAAGCAACCGATTTCTTCAGCGAATGATTAGGCCGCTTTAAACGCCCATTTAGACGTCTGCTGATTTGCCCCACGTACGAATGCCCACAAGAGGGATCTGGTAGACAACCCCGCACTTACAAGGAACAAACGTAGACTTAACATGGCTCGTTCGACAGCCTTCCCTTTTCACGCCATTCTGGGGTTAGGACAGTGTTATCTGCTCCTAATAAATTTTGTGGAATCTGCGCTCTCGTTAGGAAGAAAATAGAGCAGAATGCATGCCAGACGGTGAGTATCGGCGCAGTGTTCCTCCCTGCTTTCACGAGCGGTCATTGCTTGCTACCGCCAGCCGGTAGCAAAAGGGTACCCGTTATCACCTTTGCCTATGCCTTCGACCCGTTGTCAGATTAAACACCGCACGCAACTGACGCTGCACGTCGGGGAGGAGCTTTGCGCCAGTGCTCACTATCTTGCATGCGTAATCATGCAAACCGCACTTAAACTTTGCATCCTTATCCTTATTGCTTCAATTCATAACACTGAGACAATACACGTGGCATACACCATATATGCCAAGAATTCGACACAACGGTTCATCCTTTCGGACTCTTGGTCTTGTTCTTGTTAAGTTTCAACTGTGGCTCACACCGATTGTGGGGGATGGGCCAAGAATTGAGTAGTTTTATAAAATGTTGTAGTACTTTAGAAGGGAGGTTACAGAATAGAAACGTTACAAATTTGATAGGAAATTTTGACGCTCCATATAATATGTAGAAAAAAGTAATAATGAAATAAAATAAATCAATACCCTAAATTTTAAAATATATACATGTGTCGACACAGAAGGATAATAATATAGATTACCTAGTTAACCGATTGGTTTCACTGAGGTAATCCCTCACAGCCACGCAAACCTTTGTAAAATATATGGCAAACAGGACAGCCGACACGGACTTAGGAACTCAAGCAGACGTTTATTAGCGCCCGCATGTGCCGAGAACTTAAAGATAGCTCCTTCCTTCCTGATAGTACGAGCCCCCCGCGCTCGCTCGCACAAAAACTCGTCTTCTTCTTGCGGGCTGAACGCGGAAAATTGAACATATTCCCGGCCGCGCAGAGGTGTCTCGTCTGTACAGTCAGGCGCTTTCGGTGTTGCGTTCTCCAAAAGGCCTCTGTATGCGTTCCTGCTTCCATTTCTTCGATATGGCCTCGAGGTGTCTTCGTCAGCCTTCTACTTTTTGAGCTAACCCTTCACATGCCGAAGCTTCTCTCGCCACTTGGCGTAGAGACCGAGGACGTCCTCTCCTGGCAGCTCGCGGATGTAGGGGAGCAGGTCCACAGCGCTCTTAGGACATGCTGCTTCGATTGTTTCAGTACCAGGCGCCCCTTGCCGAAATGGTGGAGCAATGTCCTCACGTTTACTTTTTCTGGCCTGGAAAGGCAGCTCAGCAGCCTTGGCGCCGATGCTCGCAGCGTGCTTCTTCTCGTGTATGACGCTTTGAGGGACGCTCTCGAATCTGCTGGATGACAGCACACTCTTGCGTGCGCAACCCATCAACCAATCATGAGTTCTTCCTGTCTGAGACAACTCCTTCAGGTGATTCTCCAGGCTACCCATTTCTGTCTCTCTTCTCATCGTCTGCTGGTGTTCCACGACATGTCCTGACTGTCTGTTTCGATGCTCCAACTCAGCCTCGTATTGTTCCATGCCCAACTGCTGTATCTTGAACAGCAGGGGGAAAATCAGTCTGCGCTTCTCCTCCGACTCAAGCAGCCGCTTCCGCAACTCGTCCTACTCCTCAGTGAACTTCTGTATTTTGGACTCGTACTCCTTCGCCATGTGTGCCTGAGCAGCTTCCCTGATGACTTTCTCAAGATTACCTTCAAAATTCTCACGAAAAGTTCGCTCCGTGGGCCCACCTTTCAGTATGAGCCGTATGAGCCCTATCTTTAAATATATTGTTGCTGTTTGTTGTGACTTGAAGGCTCCGTTGTCCTTGCTTTAACTACGGACGACACAAAGCAATCCCATTACCACAAGTCTTACTGGCCGCCGTTTAGGTGGGGTTAGTCTGCTGGTTATCAATAAAGTTCTTTTTCCTCCTCAAATAATCTCTAATTGAATATGTCATCATAATGAACCGATATCACCATTGCCCATTTGCACTATATTCCCACGCCTTCTCTTCAGCATAATATTTGTGTCCTGGGGTGCCATGCAGGGTGGCCCGAGTTCGGCGAAACTCGGAATCTTTCCGAGCTCTAGCGACACCTCCTTTTGAACGTGCTAACAGTACTGAAAGGTCAAATCCATCCCTGAGCGCGCGCTGCGTTTCATTGGTTATGATGAAACGCGGCGTCATGTCAAGGGCGGTCGACAAACTTGGGTGGTGTCTTGAAACTAGAGGCATCTTCTTTCATTTGTCGTTCCACTGAGTGCAGAAGTGCACAGCGGAAATAAAGTGTCAGAAACTTTTACTAACTATTTTTGAAGCAAAACTGCTAGCCGGCCTAGTTGGAACGAATTCATTGTAGCACTTGCGCGAAAACAAACGGGGACGAAGAAAGGAGACACACGGACAAGCGCAATCTAACAACTGATTTATTTTTGAAAAAAGCGTTTGCTTAAAAGCCCAACGTGATCTGCGCGCTTCCGCCAGAGAGCACACACCATCCGCTCATACAACAATCAATAGACCACAATTCCCGAGATCATCGCGTCCACACAAAATGAAAAGGGAACGTCATTAAAGATACGCGGACAGCAGCAAAATCTCCTTATCTAATAAAGCAACAGACGGATGGCTGATGCACTTGTCTTCTAGTCTATTAATCCAAAGCGCCTCAACTATTTCCCTCGCAGTCTTGTTCCGGTGTTTGAACAGAATGCCAGTGCCTTCAGGCTGAGGTATGCAGCCACATTCTTTACAGTGCATGGCCATATGCGTGCATGGCCATATGCGCTTGTCCGTGTGTCTCCTTTCTTCGTCCCCGTTTGTTTTCGCGCAAGTGCTACAATAACTATTTTTGACAGGTACGGGCTGTTTAAATTCCTTTTCAGGCGTTTAATGTTCGCAGTAAGTATCATTTGGAATAATCAGCACCGTGGCTTCTGAGATTAGCTCCGGCCGAGTGCCTGACAACACCGCGGCCGGAGCTAATCACCGAGGCCACGTATATAATCATCATGGTCGGCCTGTACGTTCTGTCGCGTTGCTCGGTACGGCGCGCGCCCTCTTCGCCCTCTTACTCATCGTCTGCTCGCTCCCCGAGCACGTGCGCCCGGCTGATTAGCTAATTGGCTGGGCAGTATACCTAGCTAATTAAGTCAAGACATGCTATAATCAAGCTAATTAAACCATCTCATGCTAAGACAGATGTAATTAAGCCACATCTTACTAAGACCATGGTAATGAAGCCGTGTAGAGCTAAGACCGAGCTAATTAGGACCATGTTAACTAACGCGGCGCTATTTAGGGATGCGCTAACTAAAACCGAGCTAATTAGCACCTTACTCACTGAAACCATGCTAAGATCGCGCTAATTAGGGTTCTGCTAATTAGCCTCGCACTAATAAAAGCGTTGCCAATTAAATCTGAGTAATTATTGACGTGTCGAACCTAACATTACCAATAATGACGTAACTATATCATTTTAATTAAGACCTAGCTAATTATTACCATCAAAATTCAGACCGAACTGACGTGGTCTTCACTCGGCAGCCGACCGAGCAGACTGAGTAGACGAGCCACGTAAAAAGCTTGAAGAAGCTAGGTGATCACAAGCTCCTACGATGGCTCCAGCCTTGCACGAGCTGTGCAAGCTGAACAAATTATTTTATATGCAAGGAAGCTGCTGCTTAGCGTACACCACATGAACCGCTTGGCAGGCGCACCGGCACAATGACAGCCACGAGTTGTCATTGTGCCAATGGGGCATTTCAGAATCACTGGGGCCTTTTCAGAATCAACGAGTTTGTGCCCGAGTTCGTGCGTCAATCATTTTGATTGACAGAGGCCTGCGGCGAAGATCGGTTCCGCCCACCTCCTTTGCTCTTGCCGAGGAGCACTGCTCACGCCACAACGCTAGCGAGCGTCACGATTCGTCTACGAGCATATTCGCACAGACTATGCACACACACGCGAAGAACTAAAGGTTATATCGTCACGTAGCTACGATGTCTCGCATTCAATTTCACCGCACTCACGACGTACCACTCATTGCCATGAAGCAAGCGCCCCTGGTGGCACTTGCGGCGAGAAATGTGACAGTGTACTTCTTTGTGGAGACATTGCTTCTACCGATTCGTTAGTGCATAAAAAGTTTCAGTCGCGTAATGTAAGTTGCAGTAACCTGCATATTTATTTATCTGTAATATTCGAGAGAAGGGAAACGAGCTGCACGAGAGTACGGCGTGTGAGCCCTTGTTGCCTTCGAGAGTGGAAACTTCCATGCTCCAGTTGGAACGAAAGAACTTGCCCGAAAGAGGACAAACGCCCACGAACACGCCTATGGTAGGCAAGATGTTCAGTTGGCAAAAAGATAGCGCGACAACACGCTGACGTCGCTGCACTGTTGAAGTGTTGACTGAGTGGCGGCGCAGACGCGTTCGCACGCGGTGTTTTTTTGAAAAACGCCGCAAATGCCGCACATGGGTTTGTGACGCCATGCTCGTTCTTGTAGCCGTTTTTAACAACGCTGCTATCGCGCGCTCCGCGCTGTCTTCCTATCATTACCGCCGTAGGTCAGGCTCGGAGCAAACTCGTGTGCCCGAGAAGCTCGCTCGAGCCATCCTGCATAACACGCCTGCAGACACGTACTCAGTGTTACGCGTAACCGTTGCACTTACGCACATGACCTGGCACTTAATAACATGAACCAGCGTAGCTACGTGGTACCGAGGCCTCACATGCACATTGAGGTACGATCAGCTTAAGTTGTGGTCTGTGTTTATGACAGAGCGTGCCACTCCGACACGTGTTACAAGACGCATAGATTTTTAACGCGTTAGCATTCTTCGGCCAGTCCTGCGAGGAGAGAGAGAAAACTTTAATTTGTACGATCTTCCTCGTACAAATAATATTTATAGGCGATCTTCCTCGTAGGGTAGAGGCCTTTGTTCAAGGCCCCATTGGGTCGCACCCTTCCACATGCTCGCTGAATCAGTCGACGCTGCTCCTGCCGCTCTGGGCTTGTAGCGAGTCTCCCAGGAGGAATGCGAGGGTGGAGGAATGGGGTGGTAGCCCGGTGGGGGTGGCCATTCCCAGAAGCAGTCATACACTGTGGGCTCCTCTACGCTGTATGAGGGAAATTGTGTAGGATGGAAGAGATGAAGGATGAAAAGGCAAGGGAATTAATAAGTCTGAGGCTGCTGCCACCCAACAGCTTCCTCTCGGTTGAGTGATTTGCGTGGTCCTGGGAAGTACATACGGCTTTGTGTGTAATTTTGTAGCGTTTCAGGGTAGTTTAATGGTTCTGTTGGTGCGTCGCCTGGGTTGGACAGCTCTTTCGATGGCGCGCAGTTCGTGAGCTCTCTAGCTAATGCATTAGCGCGTTCATTGCCATGGAGAGAGGAGTGTCCAGGTGCCCAGACAATACGCAACCTGTGTAGCAATGTGGGGTGCAATGATGCCAGGATACGGTGTCTGTAGGGGTGTGGCCATTCATTTCGGTATGTTCCTTCAGGCGGTTTGTGAGTTAGTAACCACAGTGACTGGTTCGTCCGGTGCCGGTATTCCTGAAGCGTGTACGATAGCACGGGCGATAGCAGCCTTTTCCGCCGTGCCGCTGTCGACAGTGTTGTTCCAGCGAGGAAGAAAGCGTGTGTGCCACAGCGCCAAAGATTTACCAAAAGCAGTTGATGGAGAAAGGAAGTAAACGACTACAGGGACCGCGACAAATGAATACACCATAGAGTCCGTGCAAAAGGAAAGCAGATAGTGCCGTTGCCGCAACAAGTAGTCATATCATTTAGTCGCCTCTAATTACCACCTATTTTTGCGGAAATTTTACACTAAACCAATACGTTAAGCCATCACGAGTACGCCTGGTCCGTCCGTGAAATACCTTTTGATAACGGCTCACTAGAGAAGTACCACGTAGCGAAACTACGAGGGAAAAGCTACGGTGCCCCAGGCTGGAAACTGGATTCCGACAGTCACTTAAATTTAACGTTGTCCTCATAATTCAGCAAGTTTCAATAAAACCACCTAAAGGTCGTCCTGGAAAAGCATTTCTCCGAAGTACATCCATCTAAAAAGACTACGTCTGAGGTTGCCCGAAACGAAAACCTTTCCAGAACAACAAAATATATAGGAAGAGATGCAACAATCGAATGGAGATTCGATGGATATAGGGTGTTTATTTCAAATATGGCCTACTGAAGGTCGCAGTGGCCTTAAGAAAAGTAGAGTATTGTAGCCTTTCTCTATTTTACCTTGAAAGATTTCAGAAATGCTTGACGGACAGGGTTACCACACAAAAGAATATTGGAGCTGCATATTGCATCATAAATTGCATTCAGGCACTCTGAACAATGCATTCGTCATATCTTTCCGGAAGTGAAACCTCAGAACAAACTTGTTCACAGCACGTTTTAACAGCGCGCTTTAGAAAATTTTCATTTTATTTTATTTTATTTCGTTTATTTACCCTAAGAGCCCGCCCAGAATCGGGCATTACCTAGGAGGAGGGGGTGACAGCAGTGAATTTACTAAATTAACAAAAGGCTTCGGAAAAGCGAGCAATAAGCATAAATGCAAATATAAGTAAAGTACACAATTATTTCAGAATTAGGGAGATACAACGCATATAGTTAAAATATGCGGGAATGATTATACTCTGCAGTTTAAATTTATTTATTTATTTACTTATCCTCTGGGACAACAGACAATACAGTGGGGAGTGGTAAAAATAATAACGAGCATGTTTGTAAGTACAAAGAGGCAATACAATATTCCTGATTATACAACACATTATGATAGGCAACAAATACAAAAATAGCAAATATCAAAATGGAAAATTAGAAAATAGAAAATAGAAGGATACATTCTGGTAAAAAATAAGAGCAATGTTTCTCAATATGCAATAATCGCTGTTACAATTCAACACAACACGTAACAGTGCAATGTTATTTATACAAATGTGGCGTATAAAATGAAAACTACTACAAGGTATTAAAAGAATTGGTTCATACAGCTACAAATGTGTCATGATCTGAAATTGTTACAAGTGACGTGGGAAGGCAATGCCAACCTTATGAGCATGAACCAAACGGTGAGAAACTGAATGCGGCGAAAGTATTAGAAAATCACGTAAGTATGAATGGTGCTAAAGTTTGTGAAAAAGGGTTAAGCGGAGCATTGTACGACGAGATACAAGTGAAGGTAATTTAGGGTTAGATTTCATTAGTGTGATGCTCGCGTTTCGATTGTAATTAGAAGTTATAAAGCGAGAAGAGTTATTTTGTACCATTTCTAATGAATGCAGCAAGTTATTGTGATATGGATCCCAAACCGATGCGGCATATTCGGGCTTAGTACGAACGAGTGTTTTATACAGCATTAGTTTGACAGAAGAAGGTCATTTTGTGAGGTTACGACGAAGATATCCGAGCATGCGATTATAGTTACAAACAACATAGTTAATACGAGTATTCCATGTTAGGTTGTTACTGATGTGAACTCCGAGGTACTTGTATGAGGTGACACTAATTGCGTGTTATTTAAGTTGTAAACAGGTAAACTACTAATTTTCCTTCACACACGCATGAATTTACATATTTTACTGTTTAATTCCATGAGCCATGTGTTACACCAGTTAAGGACAGCAGTAAGGTCAGATTGAATAAGGGCGACGTCGTTAGGTCCAGTTATTTCACAAAAAATTACACAATCATCGGCAAACAAATGCATATATGAGGAGACGCAAGACGGCAAATCGTTAATATAGATTAGAAACACAAGCGGACCAAAGACGGAGCCCTGTGGTACACCAGATTGTACCGCACATTCTTCGGAATTAGTTCCATTAGCTGAGACAAATTGTGAGCGGTTAGTAAGGAAGCTTTCAATCCTGGTTACAAGGCAGGAATCAAGTTTAAGTAGTCGTAATTTACAAATGAGCAGTTTGTGGCACACCTTGTCAAAAGCTTTAGAAAAATCGAGGAAAATACAGTCGCCTAGGGAGCTGTTGTCAAGAATGGTGTTTAGTTTATGTACGAACAGTATTGAGTTTCGCAAGAATATCATTTGCGAAATCCATGCTGCGAATGATTGAAAAATGAGTGCGACTCTAAAAAGTTTGCGAGGTGAGAAGCCAAAATGCGTTCTAATATTTGGCATGGTATACTAGTGAAAGAAATGGGTCTGCAGTTTAAAGGAGAGTGCTTATTACCTGGCTTATGGATTGGAACTACCTTCCCGACTTTCCACTCAGATGGGAGAACACCGTCATGAGAGGCTGTTGAAAAATTTTGGTTAGTATTATGGATGAATAACAGACAGTACCTTGGAGGAACTGGACATTTATTTGATCGCTACCCGGTGCCGAGGATGGTTTTAGTGACTTAATAATGCGTGCGGACATCATCGTAACTGAAAATGACAGGAAACATATCAACGTTGTCATATGGTTGGACATGGGGAGATGTGGCGGTGGTGGGTGAAGAAAATTTTTTTGAGAAAACATCATTAAGTATCTTGGAGCATTGGTCGGCCGGTACAGCGTAACCGTTAAGATCGCTAAGTACTATTACACGCCAAAATTTTTAGTTAGTCTTCTACATCGTAGGTAAGGTGTTGACTAGAAAACTATCTTTGGCAACTTTTAATGCCTGCGCGTATTCGTCAGCGCTTTGTTTGTAAGCTGACCAACGATCCCTGCTATTACTAAGTTTAGCCGATTTGAAGATACGCTCCTTTTTGTTAGACAAGCGTTTTAGCTGATGATTATACCACGGTTTTTTTAGGCTGGAGGAGATCGCGTAAGCAGGGATGTGCTTACCTGCTAATTCCACAAGCTTAGCAAGATGCTCCAGTTCGACTGAACGTTGGGATAGTCGAAATCACTTAAATAATCATCAAGAAATACAGCAAGTTCATTGTTGATGGTGACAAAGTCGGCCTTGTTGTAATTTCTTATTGTCTTGATCGTTTTAAACGGTTTAGGTTGCTCAAGGCAAATTTAAAAAGAGTAGGCTATGATCACTTATTCCTGGCAGGCATGTTACTTCAGAAACAAAATAGGGTCGCGTAGTCAATTTAAGATCAAGTGTATTTGAAACAGGTGGTGTTATCCTTGTTGGTTCTTTAATCAACTGTATGAGAGAAAATGTACTGCACAGCTCTAAGAAGTCTTGCGCCATAGATGAGTTTGGGTACACTGTGACGGGTACATTTTTCCATAAGAACTTAGGCATATTGAAATCACCAAGTAGGAAAATTGGCAGTGTGGTGCAACGGGAACAAACTTTATTATTTGCATTATGCAAATCACACACAAACGTTGTAGTAAAACTTGGGGGGGGGGCGATAACAAACTCCCAAAATTATATTTTGATAGGCTAGTGTTACGACTGCCCATACAATCTCAAAACATGATGCAGTTTGAATGCAATCGGAAGGCAACCTTTTATTTATCGCCAAAAGCACGCCGCCACCAGAACGATTAAGGCGGCCACAGCAGTAAGCAGAAAAATCGCGTGAGTTAGCAAATAATTCATGGTCTCCGATTGCCGCTTGAAGCCATGCTTCTGCCAATGCGATTACATCCGGTTCGCATGTATCAATTGCTGAATCCAATAAAGCGCGTTTGTTGATAATGCTTCTGATTTTAGGAAAAAGAAAGGATGTAGTGAGCAGTTCGCGTTTGCTAACCCTGTCGCGTTTCAATTTCACAGAGTGATTGGACTGCCGGTTATGAGATGCGTGCTGCGAAAAATGTTTTTTATTGCGGGCCGTAGCTCTGGGTGCTTGCAATGACTCGACTTCTTTTACGCATTGGCTTATCGAGTCGTAGATGTACTGATTCTTATTCATGAATAACTTTTTGTAACGCACTTGATATGTGTTTACGCCAGGTTGATTTCTAGCAGACTCGAATAGTTTTCGTCTCACATCACGTGTAGTTTCACAGAAATCTTCGTTCACACTTATATCTTTCTCTTTAAGTGCTGCTCTCGCAGAAAGCGCTTTTTCTTTAGATTTGAAGTCTGAAATTTTAGCAATTATAGGCCGAAATTTGGTTGGCGCGTACGAACTTAACCGATGAGCGCGCTCGATAGCGTTGTCTGGTAGCGCATCAAGCGTATTTGTTAGGATGAACTTTCTCTTGAATTCAGGTTGTTGCCACAATTTCTGAGAGTCTGGAATACCTTGAAAGATTACGTTATTGCGTCTGGAGCGGTCCTCCTGTTCATTTAGGCGAGATTCCAAGTTCTCAAGATGGTTATCAAACGACCTCACCGACGCCTCCACGCTATCAACAGCCTGCTTTAAGTACTCAATAGAATTATTTTTTGCTTCTAGTTCATCAAGCCTCTTCTGTATCGTTGCAACTTGAGCTTCGATTTTCTTTTGGCTCATCCTTATTTCTTTCACTTCGGTTGCTAACACGTTCTGCACTTTGGCTGAATGGGCATGAAGGTCCTCAATGAGGTTAAATATTACTGTCATCTTTTCGGAGGGATCATCAGGCAATGAATCCATATCGAGAAAGGCCTTAGTACGTCTGCCAGGGCCCGGATTAGCTTCGATATCAGCAGAAAGAAGGAACAGGAAAACCATAGAAAAACAATCGCATGCAATGTCGGCAAGCACTTCCGGGCACGGAAGCAGAATCAAACACCGGTTATCACTTTTCTTAGCATACAGGGAGCATGGCTTACACACCTGCAAAAAACAGAAGCGTGGAATTTGCAGCATGTTGCCTCGGTGCGTGCCTACAATGCCCACTGAAGGAGCTGTTGCAGCGCCACCCACTTAAGTCCTGTGCTGGTAGTGACGTCATCGTAGAAAAAGGCCGTGCGCAGATGGTTGGGGTGAGGATGCTTGCATCATAGCTTGATTCCTTTCCGTGCTGGAAGTTAGGCAGCTGGTGACCACGATTGCGGGGCGGAAGTCGCCATGCACGCGTGGAACACGGCGAAACTTGCACCGATGGCTGCAGCACCAGGAGCGAAGCCAGGTAAGCCTGTAAAAGGCAGAAGCATGGAATTTGCAGCATGCTGTCTCGGTGCGTGCCTCCGTGCCCACTCGACTAGTAGTCGACATGCAACACTATTAAAGTAATGACAACAAATACATGACAGTGCTCGAAAGAAGTATAAATCAGACAAGTAAGACAGATTTAGACAGATGGTAATTTAGAAGATTAGCTAGTATAGAAAGTTTGCTCGGTAGAGTAGGTAGTAAAGGTGTTACTGAAGGTAGCAGGGGCCAGCCACCCCTATGTACCAAAGAGTTTGCCCTTTTCCCTTGTCTTAAAGCTCCTACTCTTACAGTCGCAGTAAGCATAGCTTTTATCTTGTGCAGCTGCCACTCCCCCCCCCTCCCCACTGGATGGCAAGCAAAGAAAACCATGATTATAAAACGGTGCAACGAAAAGACACGAGATATTGACGATGAAGCCGGCACGAAGACATGTGTCTTCTTCATCGTCAGTGTTACGTGCCTTTTCGTTGCGCTGTTTTATAATCCGGAACCCTCACCATCTCGCCCAACTATTAGTGCTCCTGAAAGAAAACCATGGTGGATTACTCTTGAAGAGCGAGGTCACTTACCGACAAGTGCTACCTCCTTCATAAAGGCAGTGATAGTACATGCTTGCCCTATAAGTGCTCATTCAAGGGCGAGGCCACTAACCCAGAAGTAACACCGCCTAAATAAAGGCAGTGATACCATGTGCCTGCCACGCGAGTGCTTATTCATGAGGTGAAATAGGTTGTGGTTGACCGTCACGCAGAAGTAGTTCTGATACCTGCGGTAACCTGGGCCTGAAATTATGCGGTCGACTACACTAGAAGGCGTCTGATAGAACGGTGCATATTCGTAACATTTTCTGGCGGGTGCTTTGTACTCGGGACATGGGGCACAAGATGATTGGAGACGCTAACTCAGTGCAAATGCTCCATAGCATTGTAGCCTCTCGTTGATGAACGGTCACTGCTGCAACACTTCAGTAACCCGGGGCATGCGTTTACTTGATGTACTTCGTTGATTCATTTCTTACAATGCTTTTTTGGTAGTAAACTTTCCGGAGCAATAAAAAAATCATGAATTGGTTCCTACGAATGTGTTTACCTGTCACATGACGGTGACGTCAAATATGTGAGCTATCCATCCGTAATCGCACCATTTCTAGGAGGGACCAATAACTTCTGACATGCTGAAAGTTCTTTGACATGTCCATGTGTAATGTGGTGCTGTGAAAGATAGATCATTGACAAGTTTCCCAATCTGCATCTAACAATACATATGACAGAATGCCTTTGTTCCAAGATAACACATAACTGAGCTAGTTCGTAAGTATTCATGTTAAAGAGACAGGGTGTGGAAACAAGGACACAAGAGAGAAGTCACCTCACTTCACTGAAAAATTGCCTCAGAATGATGGAATACAATGTTTAGACGTTTCCTTAACGTGTCAGCAGAACCACGTTTGCTGGCAATATTCTCCAAGATCTTCTAAAGCGCTGTTAAACTTCTCGTCGAAACTTTCAAAGATCGTAAAAAAACGGTACAGTCATGTCATGCCTTAAGCCTTCTCTCACTGAGTCATGTGAACACCAAATGAGTGCTAGCTTTAACGCACAGGTTACACGTGTTTTAGGTGCAGGTTATCCCCGCGTGGCAATGGCCATTGTCACCGAACGCTTAAAGAAATTCATTTTATTAAGTCCGACCTTGGTTGCAGAAAGCAATAAGAAAAAGCGTGCCGTCGGTATTCCTTATATTCATTGCTTATCTCATAGTCTAGAAGGAAAGTAGGGGTAAATATGGCATTATTCTTGTTTTTACGGCCGCAATAAGCAAGCTAAGATATGCGCCGCACTACAGAGAAAGAATGAGCGGTTGTTAGACAAGAAGCGGAGTGATATTTGTTTTGTGAAACATACCAACAAATTTACTGAGTGACGTACGTGTGTGGTGCATAAGATTCCGTTTAACTGCGGCCGATTTTACGTAGGGCAAACGGGTCCCTGTGTTAACCAGAGATTAAGGGAACTTAAGAGATCGCTAACCGGAGGCTCACAATCTAATCTATATTTACTCTGTCGAGAGTGTAAGTGCACGCCCGGCGTTTGTGATGTTTTGACTTCCCTCTTGTGTCCGTGTTTGCACGCCCTGTCTCTAACATTAATAATATCTGGGGTTTAACGTCCCAAAACCACGATATGATTATGAGAGACGCCGTAGTGGAGGGCTCCGGAAATTTCGACCACCCGGGGTTTTTTAACGTGCACCTAAATCTAAGTACACGGGCCTCAAACATTGTCGCCTCCATCGAAAATGCAGCCGCCGCGGCCGGGATTCGATCCCGCGACCTTCGGGTCAGCAGTCGAGCGCCATAACCACTAGACCACCGTGGCGGGGCGCCCTGTCTCTAACATTATTTGCTAGTTTCAACACATTAAAATACGTTTTAACATTTTTGTCAATATTAGGATAATCTGCCAACTGCCGTAAGTGGAACTTTAACGTCACAGCCTCGGCCCGCCACGGTGGTCTAGTGGTTATGGCGCTCGACTGCTGACCCGAAGGTCGCGGGATCGAATCCCGGCCGCGGCGGCTGCATTTTCGATGGAGGCGAAAATGTTTGAGGCCCGTGTACTTAGATTTAGGGGCACGTTAAAGAACCCCAGGTGGTCGAAATTTCCGGAGCCCTCCACTACGGCGTCTCTCATAATCATATAGTGGTTTTGGGACGTTAAACCCCAGATATTATTATTATAACGTCACAGCCTCTGTACGCTCCTAATGTCATCTACTCCAATGTCAGCGGACGCTAGTTCTGCTGAAACTACATGGAAGGAGACGCCACCTTTAGCTGGCTTTGCTGGAAACAGGTATCTCGTAGCCTCAATAAACACCCAAAATTGTGGTAACTGCACAAATTACTAGTACATTAAAATTGGCCATTCGCTCTGTGCGACATAAAGGAGTTCATTGCCAACTATCATGCTCTTCAATTAAGACGAAAAGTCCATCGCGGAAACGTAATTTATGCTTACGACATAAAGTTTGGTTATTTGAAACCATCTTCCTTGACTCAAGGCAACAGGCGCTGTGAATACCAGGGCAGGTTAATACGAAGTTACGTATTATCGCTGCGTGAGTGAAAACACAGTGATCGTGGTATTCTTATAAGCTTTGTGCAATGGCATAGGGTTACAAACATTGAAGGAAAAATTCGCGCATGTGAAGTTAATAAGTATAGGAGTTTCCAGGTTCAAGCTGCAGCTTTCGATACATTTTAATCGCAAGCATATTGAAAAAGCACAGTGTTGGGCTGGTTGCTACAAGACTGTGAAGAGAATGGGAAATACAAAAGATAAAAACGAGGCACAGGCATGAGGTGCGGCTAAAAAGAGCTAATTTTAAATAAAAAATTCAGAGTTCATGCTCTTTCTGTCTATCTCACAACTATAATAGACTCAACTATGACGAATGCGTCATAAAATTGATTACATATATTCAATGTAGGATGCTGGTATTAATGAGCAAAAAGGTTTCTTAACATTTATCTTAACATTCTTTCAAAATATTTGAACTCTGATTTTATAGAGGATTTTTGTGGTAAGGAAGTGGTGATTAGAATGAGACTTGTCTGGCTGCATCCATCATCGGGAAAATTTTTAGCTCAACATTCACGAAGGGCATCAAAAGAGAATGTAGGGTTTCGGATTCGATTTAGAATATGTAATATAAGGATATGTTAAGGTGTGAAAACCAGTCAAACCATATCTAGGCAGCACTCACGTAAGACAATAGAAGCATTGGAAGGAAGCCGTTGGACATATGCAGAACTAGCTGAGGGCTTCAGCTTTCATTCATCTCATTCATGTGTAAGCGGAGCACCCTGCCTTTTTGATCAGTTCTGGTCTCCTTCGCTACATCTGGTGTGCTTCCAAGTGCACCTTCTACTAATGCCACCCTAGAATGGCGCTTTCCCACCGTATTGTACGTACATATGTTTGACACTTTGCAAAGCGACTTTGTCTCGTACGGAAGTATAAGAAACGAACAGTACCAATACTAAAATAAAAGTTTTTGTCACCATTGTAAATATATTATTCTTCTGATGTATTTATTATTGTACGTTTTGTTCTTGAGAATAGCGCGCTTTGAACATCAGCACCTCCATGATTAGAGTGAAATTATATGATATATAAAATCGGCAGTACTTTTTCTTGCTTCAGCTCATTTACACTCGAGCTCCGTTCAACCTAAAACGCTGTCGCAGTTCAGTTTGTTCCTCACGAAAGTAAAATTAGATGTTCGAGAGGAGTCTTTGACTTGAGGAGAAAGTTCTAAGATTGCATTATTCTTCCTGATAATAGTGCTTATAACCAAACGAGGTTCAGCCACTCGAGGCTGCCTTGAATAACCAAGGTCATTCATTTCAATGACAACAAGGAGTGGGCACACTATGCCATTTGTAGTGAGGTGGCTGCGGTGAGAAGACGTAAGCTGCAATACTGAATAGTTTGCATTTATTTGCATACGTGTAGTTATTCAGAGAACTTCCATCCCCTTCCCTCAGGTCCTTGATGACCACGCACATTAGAAACAATGATACACATGAACATAAGCACAGAAAAAAAAACTCAAGAGCTGAAATTCAACTTCAGCTATTGTCTATCATGAACTTAAACTCTAGTCTACCAGGTTAGTCTATCACGACTAACTTCCTAACCCACCAGTAAATATTATGCCCTCCCTGGTAAGCGTACCGTATTCGCATTGGAATAAATAAACAGGTGGTTTTGTGGCTAATTAGGAAACCTGAAAGTTTGTACACTTCGCAGAAAGGAAACGGAGCCTTGACAACGTTCTTACTCTCGCCGATCAATCACTCCCCAAGGGCAGGCGTGTTTGTGATTTTTTGTCTGTCCTTTCACTAAGGTTAAACCTAGGTCACTCACCGTTATCAAAATGTAGGAAAAACTGTCCTAAGCTTGGGCTCTCTTGAGCACTCTTCTAATGAAGAGATGACAAAGGGAAATATTTGCTGAGACAAACAATGGACTTGTCGACATGTCTTGAAGAAAGCTTAGCGGGAAGCTATTCTCTTTCCTGTATACACGTGTTGGGTGATTATTTTTTCCCAATATGAGACAAGAGGTAGCGGAATATTTGTGTATAAAAGGGCTGCAGCGTCTTTTGTGGGTTCACGAGCATCTCGCACCAAGACCAGAACCATGGCCCGCCTGTTGGTAGTCTGCGTGCTGGCCGTCTCCGTGGCCTGCGCCACGTCTTACCAGACGAAGCTTAGCACTAGCCTGTACGACGATGGCGGCAGTAGCTTCGGTGAGTTTAATTCGCGAGCCATATGTATCGGGTATGATTTTCGTATAGCCAAGCGATGACACGGTGAAATTTTTCTGAAATCTGCTTTGCGATGCAAGAGGAAAACGGTCCCGTAAATAACTGTAACACGAGGCTATAGAGGGTCTATTAGCAGTGTCCTCCCGAGAGAAACATTACACCCGAAGAAATACTCGTCCTGGTCGAGAGGTATAAAAGCGGTGTGTAAGCTTTAAACATTTTAACTTTGCACTCGAGCTAACCAGAAGGACTAGCAGCTGGAAGCTTAAAGACAAATAAATTGGCAGTGTTTGGACACATTATATAAAAGCAAAAAAATGAGGCTTTATCTTAACGTTCATCGATTCAATGAAACAGGAAAAAAATGAACATCTTTTAATTGCTCTGTGTTGTAGTTGCACTGAGAAATCCACGTGGGGTGGTGCTATATTCTAGGGATTTGTAGATTCTATTGCATACGACGATTTCAAATGTCTTTAGGACGACTAGCATTTGGGAAATACTTGATCTGATTTCCAGGATATCGCTAATTGCTGTCCCGGAAGCATGGGCCAGAATGTCGTATACTTTGTAGTAGCAACAAAGCATCGGATTACTGTGCTGAGAGAATCGTCTTAGGAAACAAATCTTGTACATATGAGTCATGAATGTGCGTCGCTGTCCATGTGTCGGCTGTCAATGAGCCTCCTTCCCGCCAACTTGGACTTTTGGGTACACGCGCCACTGACTTAAAAGCTTGCAAATCTAAAAGCCCGAAAGAAGAAAACAACGAACGCGCTCACGGGACCAGTGCTGAACTACCAACTTCTACACATGTCCGATGAGGGTCTCTTGACTTCATCTCGGGTCATTGAGTGTGTCTCACTGGCTGAGTGTCGTTAGGTGGGCGCAACATTTGAATGAACGTCTTTGATACGTACTTGTGTCACATGTTAGGAGGTTATCTTAAGCGAACATGTCTGATTAAGACAACGTCTGTCACAGGGTACGAGCCTCTGAGTACGCGCCTTATTTCTCCATGTCCCGTATCCGTAATCAAAACCGTGAAATGTAGATTCAGAAAATCTTTTTTAATGGTTATTCGCACACTCACTATGCGTATGATTCGTCGCGGCACCGCTTCATGGAACTGCGTGTGCAACTGGATGCACAAGGGATCATCCTGGCTGCACACACGTGTCACAGCTCACTCCTTTTGCGGGACAGTGTGCTGGGTTACAATCTTGCTTCAGTGCTATTCACACATGCGCCAACATTCGTCGTGAGAGGAGTGGGTGCCGGAATTTATACTTTAAGCTAAAGACTTCTAGCGTATGTTAACAGTTTTTAAGATGGTGAAGAATATTTAGAGACGTTGCGTTCACAAAAAGTATTAGTGATAATTAAGACTTCTTTGCAAGTTGCTTCTACAGGCGAATACTGCAGATCGCTAACAATGCGAGAGCCAATGCGTCGTGAGGTAGAATGGTAACGCCATTAAATTGGCGCCATGTAACATGTGGGTGCCGCTGAAGATTGTTATATATAGTTCGCCTACTTCTTCAGTGTGGCGACCTGCTGTCAACGGGTCATGCGCCGTGCGAGCTTTTGTTACCAGTCAGCATTCTACCTGCATTGGTTATTTCATGTGTAACTGAAATAAAATTTACTGTTGGGTAAGCTATCTGTGAAGCTGCAAATGTAAGTAAAAAGATAGAAGTACAAGAAGTACAAGAATTGCCACGTCGTAGGTGCTGTATTGAAAACATGCGCACTTATTTGCGCAAATAAAACCACGAAGCGAAGGAAATTAGTACACGCACACATTTGTTTCGGCTGTGGTAACTTGTAGCTTTTGTTTCTTCAATTTTCGAAATCAGTTTACGAGGTAAAGCGCGCCACATGCAGTTGCACTCTCTGCTCCAGCCATGACTAGGACGAGAGGCAACCTAAATGACCTAAATTCAATGAACCTCAAGCTTAAAGAAAAAACTGATTGTTTCTCGGATGGGAGCCTTGGGCGTGGTGTGTTCAAAGTTGTATTAATAGCAGATATGAAAATGTTGACTTGTTGGTATGCACAATTCAGAATTCGCTGTACGATAGTGCTGAGCAATACGGTGCATAATGAATGAACACGAAGTAATATCTCTGAAGGTTGCCAGCCGCCTTTTTACAACACCCCTCCCCGCCCCCCCCCCCCACACAACCATAAAAGTAAAGGCGAGCAGCCTCACGTTAGTGATTCACTGACAGCAGTGGTTTACGTTAACGCGAACACACTTCAGTGATATGTAGCTCGATCGACAGATTAGTCGGAAGATGGCGTTCAGTATCACTGCTTAGTGAGGGGAATATGGTGATTAACGAAGTAATTTGGGCTAGTTGGTTTTGATGCATTTTCTTTGGCACATAGTTAATAGCGCGCAAAGCAGAAAGGAAAACTTAAAAACTGAAAGGAATACTGTTACGAAGCACACTATCTGTATTAGCACACTGTTTTGCGTATCACCACATGCTGTGACAATCCACAAAAGTTCTAAAATGTACAACGGCTTTTTTACAGGTGGCAGCAGCTACGGCAGTCGAAGTTACGGTGGTTTAGATGGTGGTCTCGGCAGTTACAGTAGCTACGGCAGCGGACTCGGCAGTCTTGGATTTGGACGTGGCAGCTACAGTAGCTACGGCAGTAGTGGCCTCGGTGGTCTCGGCTTCGGCAGCTACGGCAGCTACGGCAGTGGTCTTGGCAGCCTCGGCTATGGAAGCAGTGGCCTCGGCAGTCTTGGTTTCGGCAGTGGCGGCTATGGCAACTACGGCAGCCTCGGTGGTCTTGGCTATGGCAGCAGTGGTCTTGGCTACGGCAGCTACGGAGGCTATGGCAGTGGTCTCGGAGGCTACGGGGGTTATGGAAGTGGTCTTGGAAGCTATGGAAGCTACGGCAGCTATGGCAGTGGTCTTGGAGGCTATGGAGGATACGGCAGCTATGGCAGTGGTCTTGGAGGCTATGGCGGCTACGGAAGCTATGGTAGTGGCCTTGGAGGCTACGGAGGCTATGGCAGCTACGGAAGTGGTCTTGGAGGCTACGGAGGCTACGGCATCTACGGCAGTGGCCTTGGAGGCTATGGAGGCTACGGCAGCGGTCTTGGAGGCTTCGGAGGCTATGGCAGCTATGGCAGTGGCCTTGGAGGCTACGGAAGCTTCGGAAGTGGTCTGGGAGGCTACGGAGGCTATGGCAGCGGATTCGGAGGTCTGGGAAGCTCGTGGGGACTGCAGTCCACATGGTAAACAACGTGCTGAGCGAGATGAGATAGTTCGGCGTGATGATCGTAGTTATTCAATAAAATCTTTCTTGTGTACCCCCAAATGTGTAGTTTCTTCTATTTGATTTAGAGCAACTTTGTGTTTATTCAAATGCACATTTCCTTTACTATGCGAAATTGTAAATGCCGCAACAAAAGAGACAAGCCTTGGGACACTTTTGTTCATAGAGACCCTTATAGAGAGGGTATATCCAATATGAGCTTGCCATTCGGTAGGAGACTGACATTTACATGGCGCTTCATGAAATCTGTCACAGTTTGTGAGCCTTCGCGAAAAAAAAGGCGACAATACGTAAACATGATGAAGACTTGCGAAGTGCGGAAATCAATGGTATGTGAACCATCTACCAGCTCGGTAGCTGATTATCCTGCATCATTTGCTGTTGCGCAATGTTTACGAATGTCGGATCCCGTCTGATGTTTATATAAGGCATACCAATGGTTGCGCTTTGCAGGATCCTCGACAGGCCCAATTGGAAAATAGATTGTCAAATAATCAGCGAATACATGCTATGCATTCGTAAAGTCGGTGCCACAGCCTTCTTTAGGGAAGCGTGAGGTGCTGGCGCTGCCACTCTATCAGTATACACACTAACACCTATAATATAATATAATATATATATATATATATATATATATATATATATATATATATATATATATATATACATATATATATATATACATATATATATATATATATATATATATATATATATACATATATATATATATATATATATATATTATAGGGAGCGTGCCTCATTCGCGTTCAGTACAGTCTATATGCACACACTGCACTGAATGCGAATGACAGACGTCCCGCTGTTAGAAAGGAGGAAGACGACGATCGGTGGCGGTGGTTCTCGCTCGCGCTTGCACTCGCCAGTATAGCAAAACGGCGCGTCGTCTGCTACAGCACTTCCTGTTCAGGGAACCTTCAAGGCTCAGCTCTTCGCTGCTTCAAGTTGTGTGCGGTTCAGTGTAATCGGGGAGGAGGCAAGATAACTGGTAACAACCGCGTCGCACAAAGTATGTGTTTTCTCCCCGATTACACTGAACGGCACACATCTTGAAACAGCGAAGAGCTAGGCATCGAACCGGAAGACGTCATTTTGCTATCCACCTGTTGCCAGACCTGCCTTACAGAGGCCTTCCGCCAAGCCATGTCAATACTCGGGGACAAGTTTCTGGGGCAATGCAGTCAAGGCTACTGAGCCGAACCACGCCATTTCGGCAGTGTCGCTGCGCAGCTGGAAGTAGTTCCGCAAAAAAAAAAGTTTTTTGTGCGTAACCTAATTATTTAAAAATGTGCAGTTATAATATTTAGCTGCTAATTGATAATGCCAGAAAATTATTAATGATATTATGAGAATAGCGTTATATTTTAGATTTTTCGAGGTTTTTTAGTTCCCGCGTTCCCCATTGGCGTCGCATTGCCTCTCTTCATTCCCCATCTCCCTTCAGAAAAAAAGTGGCCTCCGCGTCACCAGTGCCTTCTTCCTCCGGTTGCTCGCCAATCGGCTCGCCGCATAGGATAGTCAAGAAGCTTGAGTACCAAAAGCTGTCGAAACAAGCCAAGCAAGTGGTTAGCAACGTGTACGAACAAGTGAGACTGACGCAACTAGGGAAGGAAAAACATTTATTAACAGAAAGGGGTTTATGATGCTTGGTCCGCAAGTACCATCTAGCAGTGCTGGCTGCCCTCAGTCCAGGACGCCACAGGCAGTTGCCGCCTTGCGTGTCCTGTCCACCAAACTGATCTGATCATCAAGGTTATTGCTAGCCAGCAACTCCTCCCACCTCTCCACATCGCTTGGTCAATGGGGGGCAGGCCGGGAATGACCCGGCAAGTCCGTGTAGTGTGTATTAATGTGGGCTTCCCAGAGCACCATGGGCAGCGCGTAGGGTACTCTGTTGGGTGCATTTTCGGATACGCTCCGGTCTGGATTAGCGCCAGCTGGCAGCTTCCTCGTTTGTGAGCTTCTTATGGGGGAGGGAGTAGATACGTTTGAGTCCCTTGTAGTGATTTAGGATGGCCGCATACTCACACGGGACCGGAATAGGCTCCTCGGAGGTAGGGTCATGGGGTGCTCGGTCTGTTGTGTACCCTCGAGCCACCCTGTCTGCCTCCTGGTTCCCTTCCAGCCCCATGTGACCAGGCGTCCATACTATCCTGTGCCAGATGATAGTGTTTCGTGTGTCAAGAGTGTCGTTGGGATCTGGTGCACCACGGAGAATGCTAATCACCGCTTTACCGACTCGCACATTCAAGAAATTTCTACAGGCCGCTTGAGAGCCCCTGAGGATATCTAGTGACCGTATTTGGTGGTTGCCGGTGGCAATGGCCAAAGCGCTGGCCGTTTCTTCAGCCCCCGTAATGGAAGAGCAGCGGATTGAGGCACTGGTGATTTCGCGAAGACTATGGTCGACCACCGTGGCTACAGCCTTATTGCGATTACTAGTGTATAGCGCTGCATCTACATATCTTGCACTCGTCTTATCTGGGACTCTCCGACGCTTCCGTGTTTCGTTTGTTAGCCAGCTTACTGGCGTGAGCGAGCGTACTGTCACGTGGCCCAAGGCGGATGTTTTAAAGGGTACCCTGAAGTCCCCGAAGCGTAAAAGGCTTCGTTTCGCGGCTGAATCACCAGCAAAAGTTACTGGAAAGACAAGAGTGCAGCGGTACGATAGTTTTACCCTGTCTTCTCTTCGCCGGAAAGTACATCAGTACTACATTCGCAACGAGGCGCCAACGGCAAAAAAGATCCTCAGCGAGGTAATCGGCGACACCGACATGGGGCTACCGAAGCAGCTGAATGTCAGAACGATGCGCAGGCTGCTGAATGACGTTAGATTTGCATTCCGGAAGCGAAAACGTAACTGTGCACTGCTGGAAAGGGACGACATCATCATGTGGCGGCGGAAATATCTGCGGACCATTCGAGAAATGCGAAAGGAGAAATGGTACGTACAGTTACTGCTTCGATTTGTTGGACAGAAATATAAATGTAAACGATGTCAATGAAAACATAAATGCCGCATGTGAAAATTCAGAGTTGAAAGAGTAGCAAGAGGAAATAACGATGGAAGTTCTCGTACCGCTAAGTACTTAATTTTTAATCCACCCGTCCACATACATGTTGCCGTTCATCTTGATTTGTATTTTTTATGGCTTGGTTCTGTACCTGTGGCTCTTATTTGTGTTTTTCCTGTTATTCTGGTTAAGAAAGCGAAGGCACAAGTACGTATCGACGTGTTTTAATGAAGTATGGATAGCTCTGAAGGAACGTATCTTGTTATTCATGTGAGTAGGTACCTTCTGCGAACATTTTTTTATTTTTGTATATTCCAGTGCCACCCAAAAATTGCAAATATCTGCCTGCCCGGTAGAATGATATTAGATGCACATCATAAATTTCTTCTGTATCAATTGACCCCTCTCATTAAAAACAGAAACCTAGCACAATTTTCCCTTGCTTTCGCAGGGCTATATACTACCTGGACGAGACTTGAGTGAATGCTGGGCACACCAAGGAAAAGGTGTGGGAGGACGCCACTGTGTCGTCACGTGAGGACGCCTTCCGCAAGAGTCTCACAACTGGGCTTCGCGCACCGAGCGGCAAAGGTGGTCGGCTAATTGTCCTCCATGCTGGAAGCGAAAACGACTTCGTGGATGGAGCATCTCTCGTTTTTCGGGCGAAAAAGAGTGTTACCAGTGACTACCACAGTGAAATGGATGGCCCACACTTTGAGAGATGGTTCAAAGAACAACTTTTAGCAAACATTGAGCCACGGAGCGTAATTGTCGTGGACAATACTCCATACCATAGTGTTCAGCTCGAAAAGTTGCCCTAGACGTCAGGGGCGTAGCCAGGGGGGGGGTTGGGGGGTTCAAACTCCCCCCCCCCCGAAATTTTTCAGTTCTGCTTGCGTATATATACACGCGCACACACAAACGCACGCACGAACATACATAAAGTATGGTTGAACCCACCCCCCCCCCGAAAAAAATTTCTGGCTACGCCCCTGCTAGACGTCGTCGCCCAGGGCCGAGATTCAGTTTTGGTTGACTAAAAAAAAAACCCGTGGTCTAATGACCAGTTGAAGCCCGAGCTCATTCAGCTGGTTAACCAAAACAAGCACCGTTTTTCTGGATTGCGGATTGATGCCCAGGCCAAGGTTGCTGGTCATGACATTGTTCGGCTTCCTTCTTATCATTGTGAATTCAACCCTATTGAAATGGTATGGAGCCAGGTCAAGGGGTTTATTGCAGCCAACAGCAGGTCGTTCACTCTTGTTGGAGTCGAATAACTTCTGGACGAAGCCATTGCCCCTGTGACTCCAGAAAACTGGGCGCGCGACTGCGCTCATGTGGTGCGTCTTGAAGAGGAGGCAGCGGCTGACTCCAGCTCTGACTCCAGCAGCTGCAGTGACAGTAGTACCAGTGAACTGAGTGGTATAGAGGAACTCTGGTGAACCAGGTGTTCGCTGGCTCATGTGATGCTGATTGTTTGTGAGATGCTATGTATTACTTTTTGATGCCTAAAAGTTTGGAACTATGCTGTGTCATTCTAAAAAAGAGGGCGTGCGAACAAGCACACAGGGAGGAAGTCAAGAAACCACAAAAGCCTATTAACAAGTGACGATGTGCACTATCCGCTTACGTGATTCTGGTTGCATGTAGCACCAAGCAGTCATTTAGTATGTTTGTTGTAAGCCTGTGAATTAGTCCTTTATCAGTTGTGGGTGGCACTTGTACTTCACACATAAAACAGCAGCTGAGGAGAGCAAGCAGTGCTGAGTGATGCATCACATATCTTGTTTCACCCAAAGGAAATGGTAGCAAAATTTTGATTACAACCCAAGAGACTGTAAACAGCCTTTCCAAATAGCTGTTACGGGTGGATGAACTGACAAGACTGAATGAAATATAGCTCAAAAGCTGCAAGGTGGAAGTGACTTCCAGAAATGCACTGTCTCATCATTTGTAACTGTTTCACTCATCTGGCAAAAAAAATACCACCATCAGTTACACTACATACGTGGATAATAATTAGTACCCACTTGCTCATGTTTTGTTTGTCTCTTCGATTGCACATGTTAATTGCTTAAGTAAATGGGCACGTTGAGCAGAAATACTGTTTCAAGTGCGTTTTTACAGGGCCAAATGACGAGGTCTTAAGAGAATACGCGCAGTAATGTTCGCGTCTTCATGAACTTTTTACTGTACATTGTAGTGAGGTACTTGCTCATGGAGTCATAAATGTTTCGTAGAAAATACACGGCTGTCTCGCTTTAATAGATAAAGTTGGCTTGAAAGAAGGGGACACAGTATTGTTTATTCCTGTGACTGGTGTGCGTGTGTGTGTGTGCATTACTACATGAGCGACTTTTAGATTTTAGCCAGCTGATTATGCAGGAAATATATAACAAAACACCTTGTTTTAGCTGCTGCAATTTTTCACGTAGCACAATTTTAGTCCTTCTGACAAATACTCGCCGTGTCCACGTTTAAAACTGTATGCCAAAGGCCGTGGTAGCCTTGTATGTTCAAGGGGTTTCCTTGCTGGTTCAGAAATAGTGTTTGTGAATACCGGCCACAGTCACGAAAATCCAAATTTTAATGTGGAGGGAAGAGGGATGGTCTAATCACCAGGCTGAGCATGGCTCAGAATGTTGGCGTTGGACAAAGTTAGCTAATGTAATGTGCTTTACGATGTCAGGAACCAATTATTGCTGGCGAAATGGTAGGTGACCATTAATGTTTGAACTTCAGAACCAGCGCTAATTGTGTAGATGTTCAGAAAGCATGACACTTTACAGACGTGCAGGGTTTTACACGCCTTCCTGTTCTAAGTAAGTAACCTAACAAGTGCAACATGCGATTGCTATCCTGAGGTGTACATAACCGGCGCCATGCAGTGTCGTGAGAAATGACAACATGCCCGTACGGTTTTAATGAAGGAGACGGAAACGGGAAGCGGTTGAGATTAAGCACAGCGGCGCGAGGTCACCGCTATACGTTTGCTGAGCCGCGGAGAGAGTGGGCAGTGGGCCACCGATTCCTTGTGATGCCGGCGTAATTCAACGTGATCCAAACTGAATTTCATTTCGCGCCGCAGGATGTGTGAGCTGCTCTTCGGTATACCGCGCCCGCGCTATGTAAGCACGCTACACGCGTCAGTTTTCAATTCTAGATGAGTTTACATATCAGTGCATGCCCTAAAAACTGCAGCGCTGAAAGTATTCACGTCATTTCTGGACGACACAGAATGGCACGAAGATATGAACTGCAATAAATACGCATCTGTCACGCCGAAACTGAAACCGAAACAAGTTCATCGGGGATTACTTTGACGCAGTAACACAGAGCAGTGAGCTCCCCCCTGTAGCTTTCCCTTTATTGCCCCAGAAAGTTGTCCCAGAGTATAAACCTTGTCGAAGTACAGCCCCCCCCATTTTACTCTCTCTCTCTCTCTCTATATATATATATATATATATATATATATATATATATATTGTCATGACGATGAGCGGCAGCCTAGCTTGGGCCCTCGTGCTTGACCAGCACGAGGAAGAGAAGAACGAGGTTCAGAATAGAACAGCCGGCCTAGTGAACAGGCGTTGTCTCTGTTTCTCTCGTTACAATGGCGCAGTCGTCAAACACGGAGCCTTAAGGCAGAAACCGCCTGTGCTCGTCTGTCTTCGGCTTTGCGGAGCCGCCAGTCAAGGAACGCCGTCCACCCTTCCTAGGGCATGGAAACCGCAAGCCCGCCGCCGCAGGAAGCACAGTTCGGTGGGGACGGCGTCCAAGCCTCCTCGACACCCGCTTACCTGCCGGCGCTACAAGCACCGTCCGGGAAAGGCGTCCAGGCCTCCTCGGCGACTCGACGGTATTCTACCGGTGATGCCATTCATCGTGTCGACTACGCTTCCCTGATTGAGGACATCGCCATGCTGATTGCTGCGACGAAAACATATTCCGCGGCCGAAGCCAATGGTTCTCCAGGCGGCTCACCCGACGATGCTGCGAGGATCATCTGCGCAGCCACACGCTTGTCCGAACAGCTTCACAGCTTGGCACCTTCAAACTGTGGGTTCTCAAACGCCGCCGTGAGTACCGGGGGCCCCGTATTTTCCACGGCCATCGCCCCTGGCTCCTCGGGCTCCTCGCTCAACCTTCCCACGAACGTCATGCAGGCGACATCCTTGCTTGCCCAGGAACTAGACCGTTTCGCCGCCAGAGCCTCCAGATCCTTGCAGTCCACATTACCATCAGCGGTTGCATCGGAACTACCGGAGTTCCGAGGATTCCAGGATAATGCCGTTCTGTGGATCAAAGCAGTAAACGACCTCGCCGCCCTCCATGCCTGGCCGGATCATCGGAAATGGCTGGTGGCCATCGACCGCCTTCGCGATGCTGCCAAGGCATGGCACAACTACGAAGGCGTCAAACAACAATCCTTGACTGAATGGTGCGCCAGGTTTACTTATGTATTTCGCCCGCTTTTCGATTCATCCGACCCTATCTCTGCAGACCCAGACTCTACCGCGGATGGGAACGCTGCGACACACCACCACGACGGTGCCGATCGGGCGTCCACCAACCTGCCCTCCTTCAGAGATAAAGCTCACCACCACCGTAGAGCGGCCTGCGTTGGCACTCCTCATTCGACTCAGTTAGATAATGGGCCCCCAGTAGCGCCTTTGCTGCTGGAGCACATACAGACACCAGCTCCTTTCGTGCTTTGCACGCCTACAGTGCAGGCACCGGAAGAGGCGAAGGTATTCATCCCTGTGCTAGACGACGAATTTCATGATGGACGCAACCTCGGCGTGGAAGGCACCCGCAGCAGCCTCTCTAGCGAGGGCAACGCAGAAGGCGGCGGGGCAGACATCGACACCGGCCGCGATCAGAGTTTTCCGCCGAGTATCTCGAGTTCCGCGACTTTGCCAGAGACCACGACTACCTTCGCTCAGGTTCCAGCACCTCTCGTGCCTGGCCTGCCTTTCGCGAAGGTACCGGAAGAGCCGATGACACACACCAGTGACACCACTGTGCTCGCAGACCCACCGGAGCCGCTTCTGCTGCTTCGAGAGCATTCCTTAGCCGAATGCGCACCCGGTCACCTCATGTTGAGTGACAAGGATCTCCGGGACAAGCGCAAGAATGTTGCCCTGTCGATAATCCGAGAGCCCATTAATATACTATCTTCTATCCCGAAGAAGCCGGCTGTACAACCCCCAGCCAAGACTCCCGGTGTGCCGTCTCGGATGCTGGTCCGGCAAGCCTCTTTGGCCGTGCCGCGTCTGCCGCTTTCTCCACGACATAGTCGAAGCCCGCCGCGAAAGGTATCGATGGCAGCTGTCCACGAAAAATCCCTGCGTGGCCGAGACCGACCACAACGATGTAGCCAGTCTCGTCCTCAAGATACACTTCTGCCAGATCCCCGAACGAAATCGCAGCCTGGCTGGTCCAGACCACCGAGATGCAGCCAATGCCGCCCACCAGAAGCGTCATCGGCAAAGCTCCAAGCCAAGCGCCAGAACTGTAGCGAACGACCACAGCGACACAGCCAGCATCGGCCACCAGAGACATTGTCTGTGGCTTCGCCCTTTCGCAGTCATGGCCGAGTGTCATGACGATGAGCGGCAGCCTAGCTTGGGCCCTCGTGCTTGACCAGCACGAGGAAGAGAAGAACGAGGTTCAGAATAGAACAGCCGGCCTAGTGAACAGGCGTTGTCTCTGTTTCTCTCGTTACAATATATATATATATATATATATATAACGGTTTCTTATACCCAGCAGGCGCTGCCTTGCGCGTTTAGTTCTAGCGCAATGCTCATCTGTGCCTCGATCAACGCCTCGATTTGGGCGGAGCGCCAACTTTGTTGTCATACCGTAAATGTCAGTAAAAATATTCAAAGCTGTCGACGAAATATGTTTCTTTCTTTAACGCACAGAGGAGATGGCGACGTATACGTGAGGACTCCAGCAAATCGCCTTACGTACAAGTGCTGTATGGCGAAGCGTGTTCCCTTCAAGTAAACGCAAGCTATTCTCCAGAACGAGCACCGCAATACCTGAGACACGCTAGCATTGCACCTTTTGATACGTCTTCCCACAGTGGATGGATGGATGAAAAACTTTAGTGTGGTCCGTTAGGGCGCGTATTAGCACGTTGTGGGCTCGTTGGACTGGCCACAACTGTTCGTCGAGGTTCGGGCTGCGTAGAACCGCACCCAAGCGTGAAGAAGTGTTGCTTTCATCGCCGCGTAAAGCGGAACCCCACCAGAGCATGTGATCTAAGTTTACGAAGTCATTGCATAATGGGCATACGTATTGTTGCCTGAATTTAGGGGTTAATCCTATGAAAGAGTGGGGGCTTTGGGTATACCCCGTCTGTAGAAGCCGTTGTGCCAAAGCCTGACGTATTTGAAGTTTACAATGGGGTTAGAGGTAGATCCTTCGTGCCAAGTAAATGTGCTTAGTAAGTTGTTGTACGAGAAAGAAGGGTCCCGATTGTGTGTATACGTGCAACGTCATGTTACCAGATAGCTATGCGGTCGATGATCCCTCGCGCGGCAGACTGAGCCGCCTCGTTGGGAGACAAAGCCAAATGCACTCGATGTCGTAATTCGTCCCACCCACGTAATTCCATAAAAAGTTGGTTAGTACGGCCATAGCGTGTGGTTTCAATTCTAGTATGCGCAATGTAGATGCGTTATCAGCGATCAGTGCGGTTGCACCCGAATTCACAAGGTGTTTGACATGCTCGCAAGCAAGGTGAAGCGATATCACCACTGACCAACTCAGTGCTTCATACTAATGATTTGCTTCCTAAGAATGAAGTAGCAATGTCGAAATCAATTTTTAACACAAAAGTGTTTTATGCCGGGTCGACCACGGCTCCACTGACGTTTGTTCGCCACGGATATGACATTGTAAAATATAAAAGACTAACAGATGGCAACGAAAAACTAGCAGGAAAGTTCCCTCACCGGGAGGCGAACTTACGACCCCTCGCTCCGCAGCGCGCGGAGCGAAACGATTAGGCCACAGATGGCACGTTCTTCACTATGGTAACGGCGAGTTATTTATACTTACCATTTGCCAGTGGTGGTACTCAGAGATCGGTGGTACGTCAGCGTGTTTTCGTTACCAGTAGCGAGATGGCCCGAAGTGCTCGAAGAGCGCGTTTTAATGATCGCCGCCCCACGCGTCGAGATGAGTCGATGATGCGCGCCTCTACAGGGCGTGGTCGCTCGTGCGCTCGCTTAGCTCGTGATGGCGGTAATTTGTACGTCTTGTGCTCTCACCGCTAGTTTGCGTTGAGAGCCCGAAGGTCACTTGACTCACTACGGCGGCCGCTTTTGCGAAATGAGTGCTTTGTTCACACAAAAATAAGTTACAACTGCGACAGTTCGCGCTCATCCTGTGTATGTACTTTCCGTGCTCCCGTTCTTATTGAGCGGCGCGTTTTATCTTTCGAGCGGCTTGCGGTTCTTCGCGTGACATTACAATTTGTTGCTATAGCATTCATTCCTTCGCCCTTGGGGCGAAAGAATGCCCAAGAAACGCTCAACTACGTGTGTGGAGACACGTTTCACTTTCGTGTTATATCGATTCCTATGACTGAGGGATCAGCCATGTTTCTTTTATCTTTCTTTCTTTTCCTCTGTTCTCTCTATTTTTTTGTATGTCTTATTTGTCTCTGTTAATTTCTATTTCTTTCTTTCTCTCTGTATGTGTTTCTTTCCTTTGCTCGCTCCTTCTTTCTTTCTATTTCCTCTCTTTCGTTCTTTTCTCTCTATATTCTCGCTTCCTCTTTCTTTCTACGTCTATCTCTTTTTGTCTGTATACATACCCCTCTTTCTTTGATCCTCTCTCTTTCTGTCTTTCTTTCTGTTTCTCTTTTGCTTCGACTTCTTTCTCAGTATTTCTAGCTATGCTTTGCTCTCTCCCCTCCTCCTTCAAATCCTCCTCACCCTCATTTCTATTTCCTACAACTTTGCTAAACTATACTAAACAAATCTATGCTAGGCTCTGCTGGCGTTACTGGATAGCCGTGTTGTTACGATGCTCGCCTTAGGACCGTGGGTACTCGGGTTCGAATCCCGCCTGGTCAAGAGAGTTTATTTTGCTTTATTTCGCTCGTTCTCTCTTTCTGTCGCTCTTCCTCCTCTTTTCATTCTTCTTCCGCCTCTCCACTTCGCCGGGCGGAGTTTTGGCTTAACGTTCGGCAGTTTGAACATTGAAGATATAGGCTGTTCATGATCATCATAGCTTCCTGCAAACGCTCGGCACGGCCAGAGCTCAAGCTTAAGAGCTCTGCTGTTGAAAATGAAGGGTAGTCTATAGAGGTATGTGTACACAAGTCTCTTACAAACACTTTGCCATGATATATCTACAAACGAAAATACGTATGCAGCAGCGCTCACATTCCGCATTAGGGAATATCGTAATCGTCCCTAATACTTATTATTATTTTTTGGAAGGTTTATTTTTTCTTAGGGTCACTGTTCGTTTTTTCAATAAGGTTTCCTTAAAAGTGCAGCACCTGGCGCATGTCTGCCTCCTTCGTTCATGTGTTTCGTGGTTTAACGCTATACGAGGTCAAACTTAAATTAACCCGATCCGGCCAATTTTTCTTGATCTAAAGCAAGGGTTCTTAAGCATGTTGGCCCCAGGGAAACCTGCCAAGCTTCATAAAGTGCCAAGGAACCCCCCTCCCCTCATCCCCCGCTTTCATGCAAGCATGTTCCATCCGGTTCAAGCTATACATTGACACGCAATGACTTCAAAAGCAAGGGTATATAAAATAAAAAAAATTAAGCAGTGACACACAGCTGAACTCACTTTCCTGTAGGCGGAGGAGAAGGAGAGAAAGGAAAGGCAGGGATGTTAACCAGTCTAGAAGGACCGGTATGCTACCCTACACTGGGGGAAGGGATGGGGGAGATATAAAGATAGAGAGAGAGAGAGAGAGAGAGAGAGAGAGAAGGAGAGCACGCACGCACAAAAAGTCACACACATTTCACGGTCATCATAACGACGTTAGTCTATAAGCGACGGTGCAGGTCTGATGCCTTCAAGAAGTTTAGCACTGCCTTCGTCGCCTTCACCCGCGATGACCTATCAGGACGACATTCCAGAATGGTTCCTGCCGTCATCGGTCTGGGATCTATGCGAGCAAGAGCGACGGCGAGGGATTTCCTCTGCGCATTGTAGCGAGGACAGTCGCAGAAGATGTGCTGTAGTGTCTCCTCGCTACCACAGTTGTCACAAAACGGGTTGTCAGCAATTTGGATTCGAAAGGAGAATGACTTTGTGAAAGCCACTCTTAGCCATAAACGGCAAAGCAGAGTGGCATCATTTCGGCGTAGTCCCAGTAGGTGTCTGAAGACGCAGATTGGTCGGGGCAGTGGCGGTGGTGGTTGTGCAGTCTGCTTACTGTGTTATAAGTGGAGGAAGTCATTTCTTGTGCAGCCACTCGAAGTTGGCTAGCAGCATCGGTCCTTGATAGGGGTATCGTCTCGATCCTGTCACCTTGAAGAGCTGATCGAGCAGCATTGTCGGCGTGTTCATTGCCTATCAGGCCGCAGTGACTTGGCAGCCACTGAAATGTCACGTGGTGTCCTTTCTCTAACGAAGTATGGAGGAGATATCTAACCTCGAAGACCAACTGCTCGTATGGTCCGTGTCGCAGGGCTGATAGCAAAGATTGTAGGGCTGCCTTCGAATCGCAGAAGACTGACCATCGTTGGGGCTGTTCACGGTTGACTACACAAAGTGCAGCGCGAAGAGCGGCAAGTTCTGCTGCTGTTGATGTCGTTGGGTGGTCTGTCTTGAAAGTGACGCTGATAGCTTTCGCTGGGACGACCACTGCTCCGGTACGAACACTGGGGGGTAGTTGACCCATCAGTATAAACATGCACATGATCTGCGTACTTGTCGTGTAAAAGAATCAGAGACAGCTGTTTCAGCACTGGAGATGAGAGCTCAGATTTTTTTCTGATTCCCGGGACGTTGAGGTGCACTTCAGGTTTAATGAAGCACCAAGGAGGTATCGCTGGCTTAGATGCGGGGCTGAAGCCTGACGGAAGGTGGGCAGAATGGTTCGCAATCGTTGCACAATACGATGCCCGTGGTCTTTCTGAAGGCAATGTTGCAAGGTGGTGGCAATCGGCCCGGGAAAAATGCCTAATATGAGCTCTCAAGGCTTCAACCGCAATGTGCGTTTGCATAGGGTGGTCCCGTGCGATGGAAATAGTCGCTTCAGTCGACGCGCATTTTGGCAAGCCAAGGCAAACTCTGAGAGCCTGAGCTTGTACAGCCTGCAGAGTGCGAATATTTGTCTTGCATGTATTAGTCAATACAGGCAGACTATATCTCAAAAAACCGAGAAATAGTGATCTGTACAGTTCCAGCATTGCGTCGACCGACATCCCCCAGGTTTTTCCACTCAGGAACTTGAACAGCTGGGAGATTGCTGTCAGGCGCTGTTTCATGTAAGACACATGCGGGCTCCAACGGAGGTCTCTATCTATGATTATACCCAGAAATTTGTGGTTTCGGGCATAAGCAATGGTCCGTCCTTCGATAGAAATGGCATAGTGCGTCATTGGTTTACGTGTGAAGGCCACTAATGCACATTTTTCCGGGGATATTTGAAGGCCTTGCTTCCCGAGATAGCTCGCTGTCACACTTGCAGCTTTTTGAAGCCTCGCTCGTATCTGGAGGCGTGTGACGGCTGATGTCCAGACACATATGTCGTCTGCGTATATAGATGTCTCGATCGTGCATGGTAGGGATTCGGCAAGATCAATGAGAGCGAGATTGAACAGAGTAGGACTTAGTACTCCGCCCTGAGGAACGCCCCTGCAGGTATAGTGTCGTGTGGTTGGGCCGTCGTCGGTTGACACAAAGAAAGATCTAGCTGTCAGGTAGCTAGCAATCCATCGAAAAACTCGACCACCCAGGCCAACCATCTCAAGGGCGTCGAGAATGGCCTCGTGTAGCACGTTATCGTATGCGCCTTTTACATCTAGGAACAAGGCTGCAGACAAACGCTTGCGTGATTTCTGCTGTTGGACATACGTTACGAGATCAATGACATTATCAATAGCTGAGCGATCACGTCGAAAGCCAGCCATGGAGTTTGGATAAACCTTGTAATGTTCGAGATACCACTCGAGGCGGCTGAGGATCATCCGTTCCATTATCTTTCCCACGCAGCTGGCCAGTGCGATAGGGCGGTATGAGGCAAGTTCAAGTGGGGACTTGCCTTGCTTCAGAAGTGGTACCAAACGACTTGTCTTCCATTCGTCAGGAACACTGCCCTCTTGCCAGGATGCGTTGTACAGACGTAGCAGCTCTCCCCGCGCAGTCTCACCCAGATTGCACAGGGCTCGATATGATATACCATCTGGCCCCGGTGATGAAGAACGCCTGCATAGGGCTAGTGCCGCCTCAAGCTCCTCCATTGTAAATGGAAGGTCCATGCGGCCGTCACGGGAATGAGGAGCGTCACTTTCGGCCAGAGCACCTGGACGAACTACTTGGTCTGCTATCCTCGCGCAAAAGTCTTCTGCGACATCAATGTCTCGCCGCTTTTGGAAGAGAGCAAGCGCCTTGAACGGAAAACGCTGTTCAGGAATGCAGCGCAGGCCACGCACCGTTCTCCAGATGTGAGATAGGGGCTTGCGGGGGTCTAGTGTCTGACAAAACGTTCTCCAACGTTCGGAGGCTAACTTGTCCATACGACGCTGAATCTTCTTTTGCATTCTTCTGGCTGTTCTAAGGTCGTTGACGGATTTTGTGCGCCGATATCTGCGTTCCGCACGGCGGCGAAGCGCTCGCAGTCTTTCCAATTCGGCATCAAAATCGTTCCGCCTGGATGTAATCGATATCGTGCGCGTGGCATCTTGCATTGTGCACTTGATAACTTGCTCTAGCCCAGTGCTTAGACCCGCTTGGCAAGCATCCTCCATGTCAGACTTATAAGTGGTCTAGTCAATTCTTCGAACGGCCTTCCCTGGACCAGATCTGGACATCCCTTTGATGTGAAGATAAGTGGGAATATGGTCACTCCCGTGTGTCTCAATATCCGAAAACCAGTTAGCACACCTGGCGAAGGAGTTGGAAACGAAAGCAAGGTCAAGGCAGCTGCCATATGTCACACCTCCAAGAAAAGTGGGGCTGCCGTCGTTCATGAGGGTGAGGTCATGATTTTGAGCGAAACTTGCTAGTCGGCGCCCTCTTGCATTTGTCCTCGTACTTCCCCATGCCAGATGATGTGCATTAAAGTCTCCTATGATGACCCATGGAGCTGGACACACGGCCAAGATACTATCTAACCTTTTTGAGTCAAAATTACTTGAAGGCGATATATAAACGCCTATCAGAGTGAACATGAGTTTGTTCTTCTTAATTGTCAGGCATATATATTGATTGCCATCATGAGGCGCAATTGGATGCAACAAATAAGTGAGTTCCCGACGAACATAAACGAGGACTTTGCTGCATGCTCCATTTGTTGGGGACATGACAGCTTCATACCCCGATAGTCTTACTGGCTTCGATAAGTTGGGCTCACAAGTTATGATGACCGGGAACATGTTAGTGTGCACAAACTGACGAAAGTCTGAAAGGCGCGATGCTAGTCCTCTGGCGTTCCACTGGATGATGGACGCTGCCTTGACTTTTTCTCGGAAAGGAGGGTGAACGTTAGCCATGTTTCTACTCGAGAGATTCAAGCACTGGGCTTAAGGCGTCCAGTACTTTGAGAGCGCTTCGAGCAGACGGTGTCCCCATGTCCAATAATATCCCTCGGATGGCGTCCATGAGAAAACGAAGCATAGAAATGACTTGTCGATCGCCTCTAGGTGCGTCACCAGCGCTCGGTGAAGACTCTTGAGTGGGCGCGATCTTCTGAGGCTCCACGGCAAGGGGACGGCAAGGAAGTACCGGCCATTCCTCTGCAGATAGATTCCTCTCCGCAGTCTTCCTTGAGCTGATCGGTCCTTTTACGGCTTGACTGAGTGGTTCTGTGCTAGAGGGAGCTTGCGCCTTCTTTGAGGTCGAACGATGCCGCCGTCGCCGGTGCCGACGCCGTACTGTTTCGGCAGCCTCCCTGTGGGTCGAATTGTCTCTGGCCATTTGCTTAAGCACCACGCGCTCCTTCTTGATTTGAGGGCAGTCTTTTGACGAGGCAGCATGTGATCCATTACAGTTGCCGCATTTAAGAATCGTGGAACGGCAGGTCTCTTCCGAGTGAGGTTCTGCGCACCGAGGGCACATTAGCGAGTTCGGGCACACACCCTTGACGTGTCCTAGCTTAAAGCACTGGTGACACTGAAGTGGCTTCTGTACGAACGGCCGAACGGGGTGTCGGAAATGTCCGACTTTGACATGGGATGGCGTACAATCTCCTTTGAAGACCAGTTTTACACAGCGCGTCTTCCCAAGACGGCGCACTTGTGTGATGACAATACCCTCATTTGCCGGTTTAATAAGGGTAGGCAAGTCTGCTTCGGGAATCGCGATGTCTATGTCGTATATCACACCGGCTATGGATGCACTGTCCATCGGTATAAAGGAACGCACTTTGATGCCGCCTAGCTCAGTGACTTGTTGAAGTGGTCCGAGAGCATTCACGTGAAATACGTCTATAGCGAGTATATTTTTCCGTGTATTTATTCTGACGTCCTTGATCTCATTAGGCACCACACGTTCCAGAAAAGCGGATAGTGCTTGCCTGTTCAGCAGTCGCAAGTTTCCCGAGGACTCTTCCGGCACGAAGATGATGACGTGCGGCCAACGCTCAAGCCTTGACTTCATAGTCGCCGTACTCGCGGGAGTGGGCGAGGTTGCGTTGACGACCTTCCTCTTCGCCCTCTTACTCCGGACGGGGATGAAATCGTCATCAGATGAGTCGTCTCCCGAAGCTGAGTACAGCTCTGTGTCCTCGGTGTCACTGGGGGAGTTTCCTCTTTTCCTCGCTGTGGACGGCCGAGATGACTTCTAGCCAGGAGGTCCTCTGGAATGCTCCGCGTCCATGGCCGCAAGACGGGGAGCCGAGGCAACAAGACCAAAAATTTCACCGAAGAATTCAGAGCACAAAGAGAAGCGTTTGGATAGCAACACACTTCGTCGTCGTCAGCCCACTTTCCTGTAGGTTCCTTATATCGATAGCACCTCGGATTCGCCATCTAAGTGAATTGGCGAGGGCGGAATTCATCAGTGTCCAGCGGAACCCCCTTAGAGAAACCATGCTCTAAAGGAATCATTTTGGCTGCCCTGGTATGTGTAATGGGCACCTAAATCTAAGTACGCGCGTATTTCCGCATCTCGACCCTGTGGATATGCGGCCGCCTTGAGCTGGAGTCCAAACCACGTGCTCGATATTAGTCGCATCACGATATAGCCCGTGAGCCGCCACGGCGCGATATGTGTTGAATGTGCTATAACAGTGCGCGTGGCACACACAAAACAGCAAAAAAGCTCGACTGATAAGTGATAGCTCTTCAAGCTCGAAAATGCACATTGCCAGGGCTGCATGAGTTCGATTACATGTTGACGGCAGTGATTAAGGTCTTTATACTAAAAAAGACAGGGCGTACAAACACGTATAAAGAAGTCAGGACACCACAAACGCCGGCGTTTATGGTGTCCTGACTTCTTTCTTGTGTCCGTGTTTGCACGCCTTGACTTTTTAGAATGATTACTTACCAACTAGCTCACCTCTCTGTCATTCTAAGTAAAGTCTTGTTCTTCTTCGTAACATCATAAGCGTGAAACGTAAGGTGAACAGGTGTGCTGATGACAATGACGCACTTGACAGTGGGAAATGGTGGACTCGTGCTTCACACAAATTTAGCACTTTTAGCTGCTGTCATATAGGCGTGCTCATCTTGAAGGTGGCAATCACAAATTGATGTGCTATGCAGAGTATTCGTAAGTACCGAAAGATATAAGCATAAATAAGTAAACGTGTAAAAATGAAATTAGGTGCAGCGGTAGCAATTTTAAAGAGCCCATTTTGGTTAAATACATCTATCGAGTACCTGAATGGTGGTTACTAATATATCGGTGCTTGATACTGAATATTTTGGTAGGTAATCAAGCACTTTGCTGACAAGAAATTTTCATTTATTGTTTCTCGAGGTTCTAGGATGATATTTACCATAAAATGTACTGGGAGCTATCTTTTGTACATCCTTAGAGCTGCTTTCCGGGCGGTCTGCTGTGTGGTAATAGGCAGTGGAATGCGAGAAAACTTGTTGTAAGCGAAGAAATACCTAAAAGGAAATCTCCTACCTCAGAAGCAATATGATTCTGGGTTTTACAGGCGTGAAATCCCCTAATATATCCTGCATGTGGACGGCTTTCTAAATGTAACATTCCTCATTCTTAAAATATCAGGTCCTGCGTGTAGCGATCCTAACATTGCGAATCTCGTACGTTTTATGGTTATTGTAGCTATGAGAGTTTTAATGGAAGTTTGAACACGATGTGTCTCCAGTGCGTATTTTTGTAATTGCAGCCGTTGCATGGTGCCAAGTGAACAAAACCTTCAGAATGTTCAATGTAAGGATGTTGCTAATACTAGAAAAAAAAGACCCGCTTGTGAGGGCGGAACAGTCTAAATGTTCGTTGATGTCATTGTCTATTTAGTCTAAGTGATTACAGGCTGCGAGTTTCAGTTTTCAGTTATTTATAAAGCAGAAATATCATCGTATAGGACATTTGATTATTAAACATTGACTGAAAGGTACTCTTTGCAGAAAATGTGCAAGCCGCCTTACTTACACGCACCCTAAACCAAACATGTTGTCAAAGCCAACGTGGAAGCCAAGATAAACAAGCCCCTTATTTTGATTTCAGTAATGCGTGGATATAAAAACACATTATTTGCAGCAATGCTCTGAACATGTTTATTATCAACCACGTAAGAAAAAATGAAAATACGTTGTGGCTATTTCCTTTGAAGCCACACAAGCCTGGTTTTAGGCGTCAGCTGTGAGGCAAGTTGAAGCGTCTCTAAAAAAGTGAGTCTTGAGAACATCCTTGTCGTTTCACATCAATCATTCCCTCACTGTAAACAATATTATTCGAGAACCACTGTCATTGCTTTCTGTGGGAATCAGGCAAGGTGACTCGCATATGACCACAATATGAGCACACTCTATTCCTGTTCAGGGGCATTGTTTTCGACAAAAGCAATTTTGAGTGCATGCAAAACAACGTCAAGTAAGAGCCCCCACCTCCACTACCTCCATGCCTTCGCGGAACTTGCATGTAGGATGTTTTTTTTTTATTTGACAGCATATTGCGTAAGTCAACCTTCCGGAAGACAGGCGGTCAGCAGGAAAGTTTTGTATTTAAAGGGCACCAGTATCTGCAGCATACTTAGAAGTCTTCTACCATTGAACACCAGAACCATGGCTCGTCTGTTCGCTGCCTGCCTAGTCGCAGTTTCCGTGGCCTGCGTGGCCTCCTACCAGCAAACCATAGGCCTGGGCGGATCTTATGCTGGTGACTACGGCATGGGTGAGTTTAATGTCTAGTTCCAATGCAGTGAAAATGCTTCGTCATTGACTTACTCTGTTACGTGGGTAGCGTGTCTTGCGACGAAGATATACGGCGAGGGTTACCAAGTAACTCAGATATACACAGCACTAGATTTGTCGCCGCTTTATGAGCTTAAAGAAAGGGGAACAATCTATTTAGCACTGCTGCTTTATTAAAGAGACATATGTGGGTAGATTCTGGCGGATTGCGTCCGCGGACAAAATAACAGTTTTCGGCGAAGGATATATATCGCTTTATGTATAAAGGGTCTCAGCACGGGTGCCCATCGCCCCCTTGCCAAAGCTGGTGACCTTTTCTCAAGTGTCGCGATACTCGGCGGGGGCACTTCCCACCATTCGCTGTGCCGCATTGGCTCGTGGCATGGAGATCGCGCTAGAGCTGTTATCAGTAGTTGCCCTATGGACTCGCTATGGAACGCATTTCCTTGAGAATCGTCCGAATTCTGAAGTGGTCATAAACACGAAGTTAGAAGTTTTTACTCCGCAATAAAAAGAGACAGCAGGATAATGAGAAATGAATGTATAAATATGTACGTTGTAAAAAAATAGTTGTATTTTGTAGGAAGCTTCGTTAAAATATATTGCCGAAAGTGAAATAACTCTACGAGAAAGCTAGTTATAACAGCCTCATAAACAGTCCGTCAAGCTGGCAAATCAGTAATACAATTAGCGTCGTAGTTTTTCTTGCAAGTGTTCTGTGTCTTTTTTAGAAAACGTCGTTGAACAGGCAATATCGATGGAGTGTTCGGTCCGCTTTGAACGTGGAAAGGTAAAGCTACACACCCTACCGAAACGTACAATAGGGCACAATGGCATTCGCTTGTTTGTGCACATCCGCATGAAGGACGCAAGTTCCTGTGCGCGGACGTGCACTAGGCACAAGAGTCTTCAAACCACGAAGCACATGCTCTCGAGACGATTATCTAAGCCTACGTCACTCAGAAACTCAATAGCCACTTCAAATAGTGTTGGGCATGAACCGAATGTTTCTATGCGGCCAAAAGTTGCCAACACAAGGTCGAGGAATCCAGCATCGGACGAGGTTTTCACTACATTTAGACTCTAAAGCAATAGTGCAGTGCATGTAGCTATACGCAAACTACATCCTTGGTTCGTCCCAATCAATAAAGAATATATCTACCAATAATTAAGGGAGAACCTTACTTGAACATATGACGCAGGGCGTATCAATCAATCAATCAATCAATCAATCAATCAATCAATCAATCAATCAATCAATCAATCAATCAATCAATCAATCAATCAATCAATCAATCAATCAATCAATCAATCAATCAAATCTTTATTTCCAACTAGAGTTGGGGGTCTCTCAGACGAAAATCAGTTAAAAAACCACTTACAATTTCCTGAGGGCCCACGTACATGGCAGCAGTTTCAAATCAAGCTTTTGACAAATAAAGCACAGTAATAGCAGGGAGGAAAAAAAGAAAAGAAGTACGTAAGATTAGGAGGATGTTTTACAAATATAAGCATATAACAAATAGACAATGAAGAAATGAATTAACTATATATGTACACTCGCAAATACAATGACTAATAATAAAATAAGTGTGATGAAAACAAAGAAGTCGATTCGCGAAAGAATAGTGGTTTCATTGTAGTTGTACTTATACAGCATATTATAAAAAAGACATTCGGCAAGGGTGAAAAAATAACGTTCTATTTGATTACCGAAGTCACTTGACGGCGTGTCTCAAGAGTTAATGAGTTTGGACTGATCATGAATTTGCGTGATGTTCATTCATCTGTAGAGACCAAAACGTTGGTTGAAATGCCGAATAATATTGAAATGGCGTGGTAAAATTGCTTGGTTTTATCGTTATAACGCTAAAAGAAGAAGCGCTAAAAATCGACGAGCACAAAGAAGAAAAGCAGACACTGGAATGGGGCTACTAACAACTGTTTACTTTCGTCAAGTTGAAATACATATGTTCATGTTGCGCATGGGCAACATCACATCGGAAACACAAAGCAAAAAATGAAATATCACTCCTTACCCTCAATTTCTTTTCGAACCGTCTTAATGATTACTATGCATGGCTATACTATGCTAGGAGCTGCTTGGCACATGCCTGCTGTCTGTGGCGCATCCACCATAAGTATGTTTCATGTGTAGTATAGTATAGTACTACACCATGCTATGCCAAGCTGTACGCTCTCCTCTGCTCTTTTCGTTCCTCCTAACCCTCACTTCTCCTTCCCACACCCTTGTTATATTGTACTATGCACGGCTATGTTATGCTAGGAGGTGCTTGGGGCATATCCGCTTTCTGCGGCGCGTACCAATCGAGTTTTCTGCACCGCCAGCCTTACTACGAGCCTAAGGAGTTCCGCTGCTGATAGGTTTCCAAGTTCTGTTGCGTTTGATCAATCTTTGTTTTCTGAGTTAGCGAATTTTTGATGCAAGACAAACTTTTACTGTGGTCAATTACCTGCGATACAAGTGTGGTGCAGGTTGGGACATACCTACATGTCCCTCTCACTTTCTGTGCCCTCAACTATCATATTTTAGGTAGCAGTGGCGGTCTGAATGGCTACGGCTACGGCGGCAACGGTTTCGGCTACGGCGGCAACGGTTTCGGCTACGGCAATGACCTCTACGGTTCCAGCTTCGGCGGAAGCGGCTACGGTTCCGGCTATGGAAGCGGCTACTACGGGTCCGGCTACGGAAGTGGAGGCTACGGCATTGGCGGTGGCTTTGGCAGGGGCCGTGGCGGCTACTGGGGCGGCTCAGGAGGTTACGGCAACCAGCAAATGCAACAGCAAACTATGTGGTGAACACCTCGAAAAGCAAGACAAATATTGTCGACATGTGGGCTGAAGTTTAATAAAAGACCCATGACCACAGGCCGCTAAAAATGCAATGGGGGCACGTTTTGCTGGGGCGCTTCGAACGATACCATGCAAGTTCTCTTTGAAGTGCCGGCAACTTCAATACGAACTACACACAACACACACACACGCGCGCACACAACACACACACACACACACACACACACCACACACACACAACACACACACACACACTATATAATAAATATAATATATACTATATATATATATGTATATTATATATATATATATATATATATAATATATATATATAAATATATATATATATATCTATATACATATGCAAGAAGTATGCCTGGAGTGTTCGATTAATGGCCATCGCAATAAAATGCAAGCGCAACTGGAGCGATGATGACAGGTAATAATCATTCAAATTAAATTCTGGTAGTTTTAGCATGGTTAATGGGAGACGAGTTAGAAATGATGATAGAAATGAGGCCAACGGGCGATAGAAAAAATGCACAAACACCAATTTTATGAAAAGTGGGCGCAAAATTCTGTAATCACAATTTGTAGGTTTTATGAAAGATGTAGAGGCTAACCGAGATGAGAGAAACACACTCATAGCTAACTTTATTAAAAGTGGAACAAAACATTCTGACATCGCAAAAATCCCGCCAGTTCCACGCGATGGAAATCGCTGGGCAGCGAAACTATAACTGCGCGAGTGCAAGTGATTGGACAGCAAGGTCACGTGGTGTCGTAAATCCACCGTTATATTCAAAATGCGCGCGCTTACACTTGGTTCTGCAAGCGTAGGTGTATAGCCCAGTGGTTTTGACACGTGCCTTGGACACTGAGGGCCCTAGTTCAAACCGAGCCTAGCCAAGAAAAGTTATTCCGTTTTATTTGTTTCTTTATTCACTGCCTCTTGGTCACGTGGCCTGTATGACGCTTGCGACTGCAACTACTACTACTACTACTACTACTACTACGACGACGACGACGAGGACGATGGCACAGGGTGACCAAGGCCGCTTAGCACTAAAAATCCGAGGTCACCTAAGGTTGTTACAGCTGCGAATGCGAAAGCATACAAGTGCATTCGAACGAGAGAGCCAGCAAGGGGCATCATCTGGAGTGGCAACGCCGCAAGCCACCGATGTCATTCATAAAGAAAGTGGAGAAAGCAGCAGCGGTCGCCAAGGTTGGTTGGTCCGCACAGCAGCTAAGCACAGTATAAGGTAGGATAGGGACAGAGGGAGAAATAGACACTCGCACCATGCACAACGCCTCCTACTTAGCAAGATTGTGCACGGTGCTTTATCAGATCATGTTACGCAAACCGCAATTTTCATGTCCGGTGAAATAAGCGAAGTGATGTCAAAAGTTCGGTCGAAGTGCACAGGCCTCCTACCAGGAAGGCACAGGTACAGCCCTGTGGGTAAAACAAACAGCTTTCGAGTGCGACGCCGTGGGTCCGAGACTCATCCATTTCAACGTTCGTCCTTCCGAAATCGCTTTTTACGTTACCTTTCTGCATAGCGATCACCGTGGCAAAATTGAAACACAAGATTCGAAACATTGGTCCAAGTAGAATTGTGCAATGCAGCAGAGGGTTAACGCATGCTACCCAGAAGGCACAAGGAAAGCCCATCAGGTGAGGTGCCCAAACTCGCCACTTCGACAGTCAAACTTCTAACTTATACTGCTTTCATGCACCCCACTTTTCTTTATAACAATTATCGTGGCGAAGTTCAAAGTCAAACGACAACTTGCGCTGACAAAGAATCAGATAGCCAAGAAATGCCCCGAAAATCAAATTTTGTAAAAAAGGACGGAACTAAAAAATTGAATATTAGAAGATTTCCAAATGGTATAAACTCACCTTTTGTCAGAAATGCGCCCAAAACCACTTTTAGTACAAAACAGCGGAACTCTAAGAAATCGAAAAGTACAGGATTTCCAAATGGCCTTACTTTTCTTTGCAGAATTGCGCCCGCAACAAATTTCAGTAAAAACGACGGAACTAAAAAGAAATTGAAAGTTACAATATTTCCAAAGGCTAGTCTTACCGTTTTTACCAGATATGAATCCACGACCTATTCCACTAAATAACGGCCAAGTTTAGTAAGAAACGACGCAACTATAGGAAATCGAAAATTACAAAATTTGCAGACGCTATAGTCTTAGCTCTTTTGCCAGAAATGCACCCACAACCAATTTTAAAAACAAAATACAGAACTCGGAGAAATCGAAACTTGCAAGATTTCCAAAGGCGCTAGTCGTTCCTGTTTTGCGAAAAATACGCCCACAACGAATTTCAGTAAAAGGTATGGAACACAAAAAATACGGAACTTTCAAGATTTCCAAAGTCTATAGCTATACCTTTTTTGCTAAAAATGCACCCACAGCCAATTTTAGTCAAAATCGGTGGAACTCGCTAAAGCCAAAACTTAGAGGTTTCCCAAAGGCTATTCTTACTTTTTTTGCCAGAAAATCACCCACAGCCAATGTTAGTAAAAAAAGTACTGAGCACGCAAAAATTGAAATTTATAGTCTTACCTCTATTCCAAAATACACCCACAACCAATTTTAGTAAAAAATTATGGAAATAAAAAAATCGAAACTTGCAAGATTTCTAAAAACTATAGTCTTGCATTTTTACCCAAAATACACCCACAACCAATTCTAGTCAAAACTATGGAACTCGAAAAAATCGAAATTTACAAGATTTCTAAATGCTATAGTGTTTCCTTTTTTGCCGAAAATACACCATAAACCAATTTGAGTAAAACATGATGGAACTCGAAGAAATCGAAGTACAAGACTTCCAAAGGCTTCCATCGTCTTACATTTTTAATAGAAATACACCCACAACAATTTTAGTAACAAACGACCCAACCCTAAAAAATTGAATATAACAGGATTTACAAAAGTCCTTACTCTTAGCAAAATTGCACAGGCTGCAATTGCAAAATTGCGCAGGCTGTGGTCTTACCTTTTTTGCCAACAAACACCCATAAAAAAATTTGTAAAAAACAACGGAACCCTAATAAATCCAAAATTACAAGACTTCTACACGCTTTAGTCTTACCTTTTTTTTGCCAGAAATGCCTCCACAGCCAATCTTAGTGAAAAAAAAAACGGCGCAACTATAAAGAATCAACACTTACATGATTGCCCAAAGTATTACGTTTTTAACAAATGCACCCTCAAGCAATTTTTGAGCGAGGATTCGCGCCACAATAGCAAATGGGAAATTACGCTGCGTTGAAATCCTATGCAGTCTTACCTTTATGCCCGAAACGCACCCACAACCAATTTTAACGAAAAAAAAAAAACGACGCAGCTCTAAAAGAATGAAAATACAATAATTCCAAAGTCCACCTTTCACGGAAAATGCACCCCTAGCAATTTTATTAAAAATCGACGGAATTTTTGCAAATGAAAATTACATGATTTCTAATGGCTATACCTTTACCTTTTTGCCAGAAATGCACCCACAAGTTTTACAAAAATATAAAGGAGCTCTAAAAACAGAAAAACATACTATTTCCAAACGCTATAAGACACTCAGAAGAGAAGTCCGTTATAGCCATTAATCTACGCATCGATTCTCGCACATGATAAATATATCTGACCCATGGCACTACACGTAGGAGACGAATTGCTATAAACGAAAAAAAAAATTCAAGTATTGTTGGTGGCGCTGGTATACGAACCTAGTTCCTCATGCTCAGAAGGCGAGTGCTTTACGCATTCGACTGCACGCCTCGGTTCTCATTCTATAAACATATCTGGCCCATAAGACTGCCTTCTACGGGTGATATAGGTAAGAGACAAATCGCTATAACAAGAAAAAAATATTCAAGTACACTTGGTAGCACTGTTATTCGAACCTCGTTCATCACGCTCTGAAGGCAAGTGCTTTAGCCATTGAGTACACGTCCCGGCCCATAACCTTAAATATATCTAGCTCATATGACTGCATTCTACGTGAGATACACGCAGGATACAAATCGCTATAAATAGACAAAAATATTCAAGTTTTCTTGGTGGCGCTGGTATTCGAACGTGGTTGATTACGTTCAGAACGTTAGGGTTTACCCATTCGACTACACGTCCACGTTCGTGCATCATAAATACACCTCGCCCATATGATTGCCTTGTACGGGTGATACACGTAGGAGACGAATAGCTGCAAAAAATTTCAAGTATCCTTATAGCGCTGGTATTCGAACATAGTTCCTCACGCTCAGAAGGTGATTGCTTTAACCATTGGACTACACATTGCGGCTGACATATCACAAATACAGACACTGCGTTCTACGGTTGATAGATGGAAGAGATGAATATCTATAAAAGTAATCAAGTATTCTTGGTAGAGCTGGTATTCGAACCAAGTTCTTCACGATCAGATGGGGAGTGCTTTAACTATTGGCTAGACATCCTGGTTGACACATGATAAATATATCTAACCCGTATGACTGCGTTCCGATGGTGATAGATGGAAGAGGTTTATAGCTGTAAAAATATTCAAGTATTGTTGCTAGCACTGGTATTCGAAGCATGTTCCTCACGCTCAGAAGGCAAGTGCTTTAGCCTTTCGACTACACGTCCCGGCTCGTAAATCGTAACTATATCTGGCCTATCTGTCTGCATTGTACGTGTGACACACACAAGAGACGAATCGCTATAACTAGGCAAAGATATTCAAGTATCCTTGGTAGCGCTGGTATTCGAACCTAGTTACTCAGGCTCAGAAGGCAAGTGTTTTACTCATTCAACTACACATCTTCAGTCAGTCAGTCAACAAGCTTTATTAAGGTCCAAAGGAACTACAAACTCGTAGTTGCGGGGCGCGCCCACGTTGGGACCGGAAGACCATGGTCCTCCGCCGTTCTCGGGCCCTTTGGACAACCCTTAGTTGTTCCTGTTCGTACATTAAATATATCTGGCCCATAATACTTCGTTTTGCGGGTAATAACTGTAGGAGACGAATCGCTATAAAAAGAAAAAAATGTTCAAGTATTCTTAGAACAATGGTATTCGAACCTGCTTCCTCACGCTCAGAAAGCGATTACTGTTTCACCCATTCTACTACACGTCCAGATTCGTACTTCATAATTACATCTCGCCTATATGAGTGCCTTCTACGAGTGATAGGCGTAGAAGACGAATCGCTATAAAAATAACAAAAAAAATATATTCAAGTATTCTTGGTAGCGCTGGGACTCGAAACTAGTTCCTCACGCTCAGAAGGCTAGTGCTTTATTTATTGGACTGCACACCGCGTTTGACACATCATAAATAGGTCTGACGCATATGACTGCGTTCTACGGGTGATATATGGAAGAGATGAATAGCTATAAAAATATTGAAATATTCTTGGTAGCGCTGGTGTTCAAACATAGTTACTCACGCTCAGAAGACGAGTGCGTCAACCATTGGACTCGACGTCCCGGTTGATACATCATAAATATATCTGACCCGTATGACCCGTAGAAATATATCTATCACCCATTGTGCGGGTGATATATGCAAGAGACGAATAGCCATAAACATATTCAAGTATTCTTGGTAGCGCTCGTATTCGAAGCTTGTTCCTCACGCTCAGAAGGCGAGTGCTTCACCCATTGGACTACACGCCCGGGTGGACACATCATAAATATATCTGACCCATACGACTTGCTTTCTACGGGTATAGATGTAAAAGATTAATAGCTATAAAAAAGCATTCATATATTCTTTGTAGCTGTTATTACCGGCGAAGCTGTTTATGCTGTGAGTAACTTGTGCTCCGTCGTAAAAAAACTATCATCATATCAACTGGCACGCGGTCTCTTCATTCTCTTTTCGTTTTCTTCATTCTCTTTAGCTATCGCGAAATTGCGCTCCGGTCGTGCAAAACTCCCCAGGTGGGTATGCGGCACAGGAATTGGGAAGCTCCACTGAATTTTAGAGCAGGTGCGAGTGTCAAACGAAAATGAAGACGTGAAAAGAGAGCGGGTTAGAACGATATGGGCATAGAGAGATAGGAATTAGAGAGAAAGAAAGAGAGAACGAGAGAGAAAGGTGGTGATAGAAAAAATGAGGGAGACAAATTACAGAGAAATAAGGAAGTAGACACTGACAAGGTAAAAAAGACAGAGAAATATAGACAGAGAGAGGAAAGAGCGGAAGAGAAAGAGAGATATTAAAAAATAGAGCGAAAGAAAGAGAGCAAGATGGCGATAGAAAGAAAGGGGAAGAGAAATAATGGAAATGAGAGATAACGCGATAAAAAAGACAGAAATTATAGATAAAGAGAGAGAGAAGAGATAGAAGAAAGAAAGTGCTAGACAAAAAGGAAGAGATAATAGAGAGAAATAAGAGACTGACAATATCAAAAAATGAGCCAGAAAAATATAGACAGGGAGGAGCCAGATGAGAGCTCCGTGGACCGAGAAGCAAAGAAACGAAGAGAGAAAACGAGATATAAATAAAGAGGAAGTGATCAACAGAGAGAGAGAGCGAGAAAGAAAGGGAATATTTAGAAAGAATAGACAAAGAGCAGAAAAGAGAAAGAAGTAGATAGAGTGAGAAAGAATAAATAGAGAGAAACAGATAATGAAAATACATGCAGGAAAGAGAGAAAAATAGAAAGAAAGAGAAGTAGCTAGCGAAACAAGGCATACCGGCATGCATCGCTCTTCCTTCCGGCTTGGCACCATTAGTTCGAAGCTGCCATAATTTTTTACACCTAGTTCCAAGCGTTGAGAAGGCGAGTGCTTTACGCATTCGGCTACACGGCCCGGTTCGCACATTATAAATATATCTGGCCCATATGACTGCAACATGCCAGGCAAAGAAAAGAAATGTAATGACCACTTTTCAACGAAGGCTTTGCTGTGATAATTCATGATGAGTAAATGATTACCTTCGCCATGACGGCATGTAAAGCCGATGTGCGCTTGTTACGTACGTAAGGAAAAATCCGAGTTTGCGAAAATTTAATGCCAACGCGTGTTTTGATGACCGTGGGATGGGCCTTTCAGTGTGTTCTTTCAGACACTTACGAGCTCTGGCAAACGAGATTCTGTGTGTTGATTTAAATGCGGAAGCAATTCTATGCCGAGCAAAAAACTGTCACTCTTTCCCTATGCTCTATCGCTTAAATCTGCCATCGCTGTAAAGAAATAAAGAAAGGTACGGCGGCTTCGCACTAACGGTGCCAAGCCTGAAAGATGGCAGCGCCTGGGTGGCCATCTTTGTTTCTCTTGATTTTTTTCTTTGTTCTCTTTCTTTCGCTTTTGCTGTGTTTCTTGCATCGCTTTGTCGCGTCTGTGTTTTTATGTACCTTTCTCTCTTATACTATGTCTTTGTCTGTCTTTATATCTCTCTTTCTATCTATTTGTCTCTCTCTCTCTGCTTCTTTCTATCTTTCTTTGTTGCTCTATATTTTTCTCTTCCTTTCTCTTTTTGTCCTTTTTTTCTGTTCGTTCTATCTCTTTTTCGTGTGTGTCTTTTTCTATTTCTTTCAAAAACTTTTATGTCTTTGCTGTCCTTCTATCTATTTATGTATTATTCCCTCTTTTTCTTACAGGCGTACGAAGAATATGTCCTTTTTACTCCTATATCGACTCAATTACAAACACAGATCAATAAGTAATTCACACATATAGGGCGCGTATAGGTAACGGCATTTTGCAATAAACAGCAGAACGACGGCAAGGATAACACTTTATCTGTCCTGTGCACTCCTTCTTTCGTCCTTCGTCTAATAACGTGCTGTTTTACGAAAAAGAAAAAGAAAAGCCTTACCAATGCAGAGCACCATTCTGGCTGAATTTTAATTTGCCTATACACATATTTTAGTTGACTGATCAATCCAATGAAGTGGGGTGAGGGAGACAGAGAAACTGAACATTTATTCACTGAATAGTTCTACAGATCTAAGGTGGGTGGGGTTCATCGTCAAGGGTTCCACTGGCTATAGCAGCACGCCGAGCATGCTCTAACCCTTTCAGGTGCGACTTATGAAGAAGTGCCTGTAAACTGGACAAACTTAGACATGATGTCAAGGCTCTAGATATTTTACAGCAAAAAAACAAAACAAAACAAAAAACTAATGTCATAATACCTTACTTCGACTGTTTTCAACATTATTCTTAGCGAGATTATTAACGCAAAATATACTTAATCTGGAGTAGTGGAATCGTCCGAGGGGCTCGTTTTCTGTATTATACAAAACTAATAAAACCGACCGACAATTAAGGCAAGGAAAACATAGGCGACATCATTTGTGGTTTCTTAACTGTATTGTAACGATGCTTACTTAAATTGAATCAGATTAAAGTTGACAAAAAATGACCCTTTCATCGGTGGGATCCGCATCCACAACATTCGAATTACGCGTCCTATGCTCTACCATTTGAGCTACAACAGATGGGGCTCCGCCGTCCACTTTTTGTAGGGCATGTATGTGTGCTTATTGCCTGGGAGTGTTAGCCAGCGCTACCCATAGCCCAGGCGGTGAGAGTGGAACACTCTTTTTTTTACCAGCGCGTCAGGGGCACGTGATCTTCGCACGAGGTGGCAGCTGACCAATAAACCTTGGCATGCTCCCTAAGGCATAAAGTCTGATTGGACGAAGCCTTTGCTATGAAAGTACGAAGTAGGGGAACTGTCCGAGGGGCTCGTTTTCGGTATTATACAAACTAATGAAACTGACAGACAACTAAGCCAAGAAAAGATAGGGAACAGTATTTGTGGTTTTCTTCACTATATTGAATGATTCTCAGTTAAATTGGAAGAAATTAAAATGTACGAAAAATAACCCTTTCCGTCAGTGGGATCCGCACCCACAACCTTCTAATTAAGCGTCTGATGCTCTACCTTTTCCTCTACCTTCGCTCTACCTCCTTGCCTTAATTGTCTGTCGGTTTGTTGTCTGACGGTCAGCCTGTTTCATTCCCGGATACACGATCTGTGCAGGGCACCAATGAATGCGGCGGTGCCCTGCAATATGAGATCCCAGGATTTTAGTAGCAGTACTGGAAGCGCACCGGCATGTCAAGTCGGCATGCCGCCTGTGAGTCCGTCAAGATGCTAGAATACGTAGCTCATTTGTCCCCATCTATTATGCGCAGGACAGTTTCAGTGACCTCCGCTGTAGCCGCGGAAGACGTGCGTATCGTCGCTAGCACTACCAGTTTTTCTGCTATTTAGCTGCTGTCATGTACGCGTGGGAGCCACTCGGAGTGGAGCACCGCGGGGCAGGCGTTTGTGTAGTAGACGTCGAGGTTGGTGCCATGTATGTGAAGCTTGCGTATACGAGCTTAGCGTCGCGCACTTTGAAATCCAGCATGCATATGAAGTGGTATAGGAGCCACGCGGATGTGCGCGTGTATTGGCGGAGGGAGTAACTGCGTGCTGTGTCCCGTGCACAGCGGAGTGAGGGAAAAACCAAGCTTGGTCAGTATGAATAACCCGTGGAAGGAGTGAATGGTGCAGTAAAACACTGCGACAATAATTTCCTCAAGCACTCATTACAACACGAGGACAGGCGTGGTGAGTTGTTGAGGAAATTCTGCCCAGCTGAAGAATAAAACAGAATGAGACAGCAGATAAATGTCATGCCTTTCCGTATTTTGGGAAATGACACGCTGTTGTTTGATCATTTTCAACTTGGTATCTCTTTGTCTGCAACACACACTTCTTCCACAGCTCATGCATTCCAGCGAGAAGGATCATGAATGATAAATCATTACAATTAGCTGGCATGGTATATCACATGGTATAGGAGTTAACTTCCGCACTTACGCAATACGAATCTAACTTAACCATATGAGTGCGTCATACCCGCGCAGAAAAACAAATTAAACAGAGGACACCTTCAGAGCAGAGCTGTTATGGTCGAGGTTTGTCATGTGCCTTAGATAGAAAGTTATCATCATCATGAACCGGCACGCGCTTTCGTCGCCCTCTTCTGCATCGCCTTCCTCTACTTCCTCTACTGCACGCGCTTTCGTCGCCCTCTTCTGCATCGCCTTCCTCTACTTCCTCTTCTGCATCGCTCCCAGAACACGTGCGTCGATTCGTCCAGCGTGGGATTCAATAACTCTGATTAGGGAAGAACGAGTGCAGAGAGAGAGAAAAAAAAAGAGATAAATAAATAAATTCTTGGCGAGATCCGAATCCGAGTACCCATAATCCGAATGCGAGCGTCGTAACTACTGGGTTATCCAGGCACGCTAGCAGAGCTCAGCATAGCCTTGTATTGTATATTAGAGCAAGGGGGTGGGAAAGAGATATAAAGGTAAAGAGGAGGGAAAGGTGGAGAGGGGAACGAGTACATAATCTACAGATAGAGAAGGAGAGAGATAAATAAAGACAGAGAAAGGAAGAGAAAAGGGAGAAAGAGAAAATGAAAGGAAAGAAAGACCTCAAAATATAGGAAGACAGAGCAACAAATAGACATATACGAAATAGATAGGGACATATAGACTAAAAAGAAGATTAAAAAAGTGCACAAGGAGACCCATATACAGTATAGTATAGCAAGTGGTGGGAACGAGAAAGTGAAAGGGTAAAAGCCTATCCAAGCCAGGACCAGCTAGGTACCCGTGAGCATTCAGTTTCCCAAAATTAACTAGAGGGGACTCTGGCACTGCGATCGTTCAGCAACCATGGGAATGATGGGTAGTACACAAATTTGTCTAGTCTTCATGCTTGCGGCTTCAAATGTACTTGTGGCGTTGTTTATTGCTGTATTTTAGCGTTCGTTTCGGATAAAAGAATCGACCGTTGTGAACTTCGTGACCAGGTTTGATTTGGTGAGCCTAAGAAAATTAAAGTGGTGAAGTGGAACTGCTGACCTTTGCTGAACTTCGTTTTGCGACAAAGCGGATGCAGGCGACGCGCAGCCAACGGAGCCGAAGAACGAAGTTTAGACAATTTGAGTATACCCATCATTCCCATGCTGGCTCAAGCGCCATGCGTTACAGCTCCATAGACACTCTAGCGCCAGAGTCCCTCTCTAAGTATTGTTAGGAAACTCTGTGCCCGTGAGCTCTGCTGTCACGCACTTCTTGAGCGACCTAGTGCAAGCTGTGCTATTTTTATTTATAAGGCTTCGTTCAGTTTTTTGGTAATCGATAAAAGCCCCCTCGGTCAAAGTGTAAGCCGACATGGAGATGGTACATATTCAGAAAATTTAAGCTTCGCGAAAATTAAATCCCGATCGCAATTCGGTGGTCTAAGATGCACATTCTGTGGGGCCGTCCCACGCGTTAACGACGTTAGAAAAAAATGCACGCAGAATCTCTTTGTGAGTTATCGCTGTTGTTGTAGGTTAACGCTTCACTCGACGCCTTCAATCTTGTTTTTTAGCAGTGCTGATTCTCTGGTTAAATACAGAGGCAGGAATCATGGGAAGTTGCAGGCTTGCAACGAAAAATTGGTAACCAGGGTTTTTGTGCTGGAGCCGACGTTTCGACAAGCGGCTTGTCTTCTCAAGGCTGCAACTTGTGTTCTTGAAGGCTCAAAACAAGGTTGCAAAGCAGTTGCAGTCTTGAAGAAAAGTCCGCTTGTCGAAACGTCGGCTCGAGCACAAAAACCCTGCTTACCAGGTTTTTCATCTTTATCAACTGTGGGTGTGACCTTGTTGAGGGCGTTGTCATGGCTGTCTCTTCATGTGACAAGGCGGCACGCAGCACTTGGAAAGGGTCCAGAACGACGAAAACAAAGGAGAGGAGCAGCGGACATAATGAGGCGTGACTTTTCATTTTTTCGTGTCTACAAATGATGGCGGGTAGTAGTAACTGTGTGCCTTTCGCAAATATAGAGTACAACGGAAAAGATAGAATGCTTATCTGCTGGCCGCACTATAACTGTTTTAGCTCGAGCGGCTTAAACCAATAACGGATTCAAGGTTAGCTTCCATCGATACTGGGAACATGCACTGGCGTCCATTTATTTTGAATTGTGGAAGCAATAAATCATCTAATGTACAGGAGTCTTATCCTTGTCGTCCACCTAGAGATGCGCCGTGTCAGTTTTTTCTATTATTCTAAAGTGCACGATTTCGCAGTCGTTTTTATTTTCTGCTTTTTAGGTATAACCTATTGTTTCATTCCTAAATTAAGTAAAAGTTGTTGCTCTTTGGTTACAGTTGCCAGGGTGCTTGCTACTGTTCACCATGGTTTCTTTTGGTCTCTAAACCAAATTTAGCATATATTAGGCGTGAACATCTATGTCATATTGATCAGTGATTGTAATATTATTAATTGCTGGGGTTTTGCGGGACATAATAACGATATGATCATAAGGCATGCTGTAGTGTGAGCTCAGAAAATTCGATCACCTGGGGTTCTTTAACGTCCCTCGAATCTAAGTACACCGGCTTCCAGCAATTCACCGTCATCCAAATGTAGCCGGCACGGCAGAGATCGACTCCGTGTTCTTCGGGTCAGCAGCCTAGCTCCCTAACCACTGACCCACGCTGAAAAGTAGTGCATCTCTCCAAGTAATAAGACCAGCACACAATGAATACTTCTGGACAGCAACCCCACAAGTGTATGTTGAGCTGCATAGTTTATGGCACGGCTGCTAACACAATGATTACAAGGGCTGGCGGTTATCGCAGTAGCGCGTTTGCTAAAGGTATATGCTAGCCATAGATTCCCTTGAATATGTACTATGGGGAAATCGTGGTTCGGCGGTCGTGAGCCACCCGTGGAATGACGCGAGTACATGGATTTGTCAAGTGTTCCTACTTGCGGCTTAGAACGTGCTGTAGCTTCGAACCTGCTTGTGGCTAATGCCTAGTTGAACATGGTGAAACCTATTTAGCTAAAAATAATTGGGCTAATGAAGTCAAATCCTAACTAGTTGTAATTAAGTCGAGCAGAGATTCTGGCGTGCCGAGAACGTTAGAGCTCAGCAAGTTGTGCCGAGCTAAGCGCAGTTAAGCTAATTGACTGTTCTTAATTAATATTAATTAGACGGATTATTTATTTAGGCTAGATTGACTGGGATGAAGCTAATCGATACGAGGCTTAGAATACGCTAATTAGGTAATTGAATCAATGAGACAATTGAGCTATTGGGATATAATAGGCCTAGGTTAATTGGACGCAAACTAAGCGGATGAAGTGTCGCTTAGATTTAAGCGTAGTAATTCAGCTAATTAGCCTACTTAAGCTAAATAACCTAATTAAGTTACTTGGTGCTGTGATTGCCAAGCGATACCCAATCAAACCCGATGGATACGTAGCCAATGTTCATGATTTACAATGTGATCACGTGAACACTTCGTGAATCGGCGTGTGACCGCACATGTGCCTCGTGAAGCCAGGAGCAGCCGAGCGCCGACCACTGTGGCCCAGCTTTGCGTGACTCAGCGCAAGCTGCACAAATTTTTTTAATGGGCTGGACCACCAGAAAGAACTAAGCAACTGCTGGCGCATTTGGTTTATTTCAACACAGAATAGTCACAGTCACAAGTCTGAGATGAAAACTTTCAGAAGAATGCATTCATCGGTGAGGCAGTTATTTTAATTGCATGTCACGTAAAAACGAAAAGAGCAAAAAGGTGTAGGCGGGCGAGAATGATTGCCCGACGTTGACACATTGCTTCGGGAAGTTCATCATTAGGCTGGACTTCTTGCGAGTCTTAGCACTGCACATTGCAACATATGAACATTTTTATACAAGGTAGAATATATTTTTATTGATGTTGACTACTACAACTGCGAAGCACTGAAACTGTATGGCTTGAGCTAAAAAACTGCGTAGTACAATATCTGACTACCTACGAAGAACCGAATGAGCACAGACTCGTAGAGGCAGTACACATTCGCTTGTTTACACGCTGGAAAACAATCACAAAGTTCAACCGATCACAAATCTAGGCGTACTGTTCGTAAAAATGATTCGCATATTTCGCCTCCGCAAATGGCTGCTAATTCTAGACGTCAGAGTCAAAGGCAACATTGAAATGTCACAACATTATTCTAAATTTTAAGTTTCATGTCTTTTTGAACGCGTGGATGCAAACGATTTCTTTGCAAGTGGAATTATTACGATACGTTTTACTTGTGCCTTAATAATTATCAGTTTTAAGACTCAACAAGCCGAATGGAGCCGAAAGATCGAAGCTCAGGCAATCCATGTACTTCCCATCATTGCCATGCTAGCTCAAGCGCTATGCGTTGCAGCTCCCATAGGAACTAGCGCCAGATTTCTGTCTAGTGCATTATTAAAACTATATGGGCATAACCTGTCGGCTTTGGCCCGCGGCTGCATCACATATGGCGTCGCCCTCACAGATGAAAAATCAGTTATGTTTTTTTCGCAGAATACGTGTCAGGAATACATCCAACTAGCAGACACGAGACCTTCTGATGAAAAGCTCTAAACCGACCACTTAACGTACCGCTGATTCTGCTCTAATCCGCGCTAATTCTGTGGTTAATGTAGCGCTATTAGTTCCTATGCGGCTTTGGTGTAGTTCTAAATTGCGCGCTAAATTCTGCGCTAATCCCCTTCTTGTGTAGATTGTGGTACAGTTCTAAATACTGCGCTTAATGCTGCTACACTACCGTGATACCTGAGGAAGTGCTTAGCACGGGCAACCCAGCGAATTCCTCGGCAATCGCGCTTTTGCCGAGGCGGAGGCGCCCTCTCTTGCGTGGCACGGTTCACAGCTGGATGTATCAGAAGCATTTTTGGCAATTTCAGGTAAATTATTGCGACTATTTCTTGGTAAATTTATGTAGTTGATATTATCTGAGACCTTGTTAGCTTGTTTTTCACTGGTTTCGAGCATTGTTAGCCTTGTTTTAGTCCTGTATTGACCACTGCGTGACCATGACAAATGAGAATGGATGGACGACCAGCCGGGCCCCTGAAGTTGCCCTTGAAAAACGTTAGGATTTCATGCTTCTGACGTCGTCATACTGCTACTTTTGTCTTTAAAGGGCCCGCAGGACCAAATGGTGTTCTCTGTGTTGCCTGCAGAGCTTTTCGTATCTATGGCAGCCACTCTTTCATTCTCACAAAAGTGAGCCTTGGGATTCATATTCAGAAAGAGAATGCTACACTGTTTCTTTCTTAAGTGGGGTAAGTCAGGAGACAGAGACTCATTTTTCCATGTTCGTGGGAATTGTGATATGCCCAAATGAATGAAATGAAATAAATTGTACTCGAATAAAAGAAGCTGCTTCGGCGATTTTTGGAAGAGCTTCATTGCAGTGCGTGTCATCCCTTCGCCTTCTTATTTCCCTGCACTAGAAGAGAAACTTGGAAGAGTGGTAGTAATGCATAATGAGAGGCTACCGAGCTTAACAGATGAGGACAGAGGAAAGAAGATGACCCTGAAAAAGCGCTGACTCACAACCTAAAGTTTGCTTAGTGAACCAACATGTTTTGCAACACCTGATCTGATTACAACAATGCAACTGTATATGCGTATGTGAAGCCATCCGGGGGATAAACCAGCCGATTACACGTGGCAGAAACATATGCTTCATAACGAAATTGGGCAAGGGCAAAAAACATGGTTGTCGAAAAATATATGCAGCGATAATCTAACGTTACAAACTCTGATTTAAACTACCACTTTTATATGGGCGACAGGCTTCCTTTCCTATCATGGTCGAAGCCATCCGTAAGCTCCTAGTGCTCGCTCCTTAAGGTTTAACGAACGATGTTTTCACTACTGGTGGTCATCCACACACTCCGCAATTCAACGGAAAGTACAAACCACCTGAACCTTTCAAGGATGACAAGTTTTGTTAAGGTAATATTTCCAGAGCTACTGGTTCGTCCTATCAAAAACTGCCCTCATTACCTGCAAAATAACTACTTGGATTTGAAATAAACAAATATTACATTATAGTGTAGTATTATCAACATTTACCCACACGTCGACCATCAGTTGTAATTTCTTTGCGCAAAGAAAATACTATGATGCAATACTTTCGAGCGCTGAACACCAATTTGCTAGAATAGTCATTTTGAAGGAAACGAAAGGCCAGTTGAGGGCGTACAGCGTTATGAATCCCTAAGAACAACTTGGCGAATGCAGAGAACAAATAGTTATGTATCTGCTATAATGTTTCCAACGGTACTTGAGGATTAGCAGACATTTCAAGGTGAATACTGGGAAAGAATGAAACTTTTTCCGATAGTTTTTTTGAAGGTGCACCGCACGATGTGGCTGCTTTAACCACAAAGCATTGAGACAAGTGTATGCACCAGTAAAAAAGGAGCCATTTACAACGTTGTCATCGTTGCCATAACAGTAAATTATTCTGGACGAACTTGCTGGAGAAGCTCTGTCATTGCTGTCAGTAGAAGAAGGCAAGCACGTTCGCCTATATGAGCAAGCTTTGAGACAATGCCCGGTCGTTTTCATTGGCCCAGTATATCTAAAAAAACTTGACTATACAAAATAAGAGAACTTGGTGGATTGCATTCGTGACTTTGTATAGTACCTACTTTTTGCTTAGCATGTTTTTTTGCGTAGCTTCTCCTTTAGCTCGCGGCTGCAGGCGATCGCAAGAATTTAGTATTTAAGACATGGATACTCACGTTTCTTCACAGACTTGGACAGTTGAAACAGACCAGGACTCTTTCTTGTGTTGCCCTCCGTTCTCGCCATGTCTGTGGCCTGCGTGGCTCCTACCAACAGACCATACTGCTGAGGGGACCGTCAGGAGGCCTTGGCCCGTAATTTGGTATGCAAGTTATGTAGCGGCAGAATGTGTGATTCACTGATGTATTTTATGCTCCCAATTTAAGATATCGTACATCTAACTTGCGACGGAGTTTACCAAATCATAGAAGCAGGTGCTCTGCTGAATTGATTGGCGTGTTTCACCTTAACGAAGAACCAAAATATACTTACAACGCACTTTTTATGCATTTTCAAAAATTTCCAGGAATCGCAGGTGCTCCTAGAACTAGACATTATAACTTTGTCCCTGTAACGTCGCACGAAAGTATATCCCAAAATAATGTCAGTTCATGCTTACATTACATAATTGCTTTGAATGCAACTATGTCAAGATATTATACAGACCTGTTAAATTTAAGAAACAGTTAGTTATAATCACTTTAAAAGAAGACACGAATATGGTTAACCTCAAAATCAATAGCATCCTACTTTCTGACAAGCCTTAGGTTGGTCGCCAGCACTCGCACAATGTGTGCGCTGCGCTGAAAAATGTCATAATATTTCGTGCTTCTGTGCGACGACGTATTTACAGCAGTAAGTATTTTACATCATAAGCCAGAGAATAGTAAACTAAACCACGAAATTTTTTTGGCTTATAGGGGCTGCAGTTAACATAAGTTGTGATGGTCGTGCATCGTGCAGAAAACAAAACATGCAACTCGGCATAAAATACCTCGTTTTTGAATTTCCGCCTCTTTTCATAACCTATCTGGCTCTAAAATAAACACCGCAGCCAAATACCAGGCTTAAGTTGGCATTGGATCCGGAATTCGAAAATAAATGTGGAAATACATTTGAGCAGTTCGCCATGGAATTCCTCTCTTTGTTATGGATATATTTGAACCATTAAATCGCAGTTGTTATCGAACTAGATGATGAATACCGTAACAAATTACCCCTTATATCTGTTCTGCGTGCATTGTATAGCTTTGCGCTTCTCACTTGCTTTGGTTTTCTACCTAAGAGGAACATTAGATCCATAGCTTTAATATAAATGCGCACGAATGGTAAGGTTCGTGTTTGCTTGCAACAACGGAACTGAAATTGGTGAAGCTTGTTATATTCAAACTATACGGATAAATTATTGCTTTTATTTATTAACCTCCGTAAAGCTAAAAACTGCAAGCAGTAATCTAGGCTGTAGGAAGCCGAGCTTAACTTAAAATTTATAATTTGATAAACTGCACTTCAAATAGTTTATTAAATATGTGTCAGCTTTGCACCAATTTATGCGAGTGGCGAATAATTACGCCAAATGTTTTCGCCTAAAACGGTCGAAGGTAGGATGTGCAAGGTGCTTCTCAAGCCGCTTTTGGTGTACAGCTGCGTATTTGTATATTAGGCGCCTGAATTCTTTCTTAAAAATTCAAAAAAAAAATATTTGGAACTTTTGAAATATTTTTCAGCTTCTTCCAGCATTAAATTGTCATGCTGTTTTGAACGCTCGCTCAATTTAACATTTTTGCAAAGTTCTAGAACGTAATTGAAGTAGGTGAAGTTTTTACACTTAAAGGGTCCTCAGCTTCATGCGTGTGCGAATTCAAATAATGAAGTCTCAGACGCTGCGAGATAGAACATCCGCTTATGTACTGACCTATAAAAATGTGTTCAATAGAAGTGATCCTAAACATCCGTACTATATTTATTCGCTCCCTAAAGGGCATAGAGTATATATCTTCGAAATACCTATATCCCTCACCTAAAACTATAAACCTATTACCTATAACTATTATCTTGAATGCTTCGGCCTAGTGTAAATTAAGTTAGGAGGAATAAAATATTATAATATTTTATCTTACAAAATAGACACAACCATGCTCATTCTCGCATGCATGTGCTGCACATAAAATAACTTCAGTTGTCACACCACAAGAAAACTCAAAAACATATCGCTTCTGGCGCACATTATTGCTAATCAGTGTGGACACTTCCACATTTAACCCAGGGTTCTGACCGTTATCGTTGTTATTATGTGCATGTTTCGGTGGAAAAATACTGAAGGTAGCGCGATCGATTCCGGCCGCGGCGGCTGCATTTATGGAGACAAAATGCTGAAGGCAGACGTGCTTTGATTTAGATGCACGATAAAGAACACCGGGTGGTCGATATTTCCGGAGCCCTCACTATGGCGTCTTTCGTAATGACATCGTGGTTTTAGGATGTAACAACCTAGCAGTATTATTATTAGTAAAAAAAATGTTCCCACAAAAAAAGTAAGGACGCGAAAACATTGTATATAGAAAGTTTGTTCCTTGGCTAACCACGATACCGTTGTGGAAAACGTCAAATATATTTAAAAATAACTGGGCTGAATATCCCGTGAACATATTTGCAGGCAGTGGCGGCGGTAGTTTCGGCAGTCCTGGATCTGGAGGTGGCGCTGGTGGTTTTGGCCTTGGTAGTGGCTACGGCAGTGGCGGCAGTGGATTCGGCTTGGGCAGTAGTTCACTAGGCGCCGCCTACGGTAGTGGCGATTCACTTTCTGGTTTTGGTAGTGGTAGTCCCAGCTCCAGCACCAGTGGCTACGGCTTGGGTGGTGGCCTCGGAAGTGGCTTCGGAAATGGGGCCGGTAGTAGCCTAGGAGGTGGCCTCAGCGGTGGCCTCGGCGGTGGTCTTGGAGGTGGCCTCGGCGGTGGTCTTGGAGGTGGCCTCGGTGGTGGTCTCGGCAGTGGTCTTGGAGGCGGCCTCGGAGGTGGTCTCGGCAGTGGCTACGGAGGCGGCCCTGGTGGTGGCCTCGGTTTCGGAAGCAGTGGCTCCAGCGGACAAGGGCTTGGCTTTGGTAGACTTGGAGGCCCAAGCAGTTCCGGCGGTTTCGCGGGCGGCCCGGTAATTTTTGGAGGCGAGGGCCAAGTGCAACAGCGAACTCGCCTATGAATGCCAAGAGGACCAAGAAAGAGAGAAACACTGTCAATGTCGGCTGTAGTTCAATAAAGCAGCTTTGGCCACAGGCTGAGAAAACAACAACGAATGCATGTTTCATGGTGGCTCTTAGAACCTGAACACACTAGTTCTACTTTACCACTGTGCATAATTTGCAAAATAGAAACCAGAGAATGTCTAACTTGTCCTGCGCAGAAAGGTTCCAATGAGGATCTGTCCTATATGGGAGCAATGAAATACGCAAATATAACATACGGAAAGAACCTATTTGGCCCAAGTGTTTTTCCCATTGGCCCGTCGGCTTCGCTAATATATGTCACGCATCGTGATTGGCTGAAATATTACCTTGCGAAAGCTTTTAACGTAGGACATTTCTGTGAACACGGTCCTGTTCTACTGTACGCCAGTGCTTCCTTCCTTCATTGCACAGAAATATCAGTAGCTCTTGTCAACTACTCGCACTCGAACTACACGCGTTCGCAGTACAACCTTGCGCACAGAAACGCAAATTATTGCAAGGGCTCCAAATAATTTTCAGAATTCAGGCAAGAAATCACGAGTACAGAAGTGCTCGAAAGTTGCTTCGGGCAAGCATACTGTAGGGGGTTCTATCACGCTAGAAAGAGGTGTGCAGCTGCGTAGGGCACATATTACGTCGCAGTTAGGCAGGCGTTGTGCCCATTCTTTCCTTATTTAACCCGTGTGATCTTGTATTTGTGTACGCATGTTAAACAACAAGAACAACAAGAGCAATCGCCATCATAATAATAATAACAATGACATTTAAGGCGAATAATCTTGGCGAATAGTCATGAAAAGCGTGCAAAAGAGATTCCGCCTATTAGCCAGTGCTAGCAACCTAAGCAATCAGCACCCGGGGTGCTATTTTGGACATTGTCAAATTCCGCCAGTTGTCGTATTCCGCCATCGGCCAAATCTGATTGGACCAGAGGGCTGCTACGACCTCCATGATATGCCTAAATGCCACCATTACGAAATTTGAAAATATAGCGGAATTTGACAGTGTCCAGAATAGCACCCGATGTTAGCCGACAGTTAGGCAGTACTGCGCAAAGTTACATCAATCTACAGCGGACACTTAGCCAACCAGCGATGGAATTTCCTGATTAAATATGTCACACGTCGTGACACCTGTACATGTATGGCACGCATGGCATGTGTAGCATATTGCCACGCGTGTTTATTGCTTTATTTGGATGTGTTCGGATCTCACCCGCAAAGACTGTTAGCAACGCTCGACGCGGACCCGGCCGCAATGGAGAAGCTTCGTGATTGACTGAGATCTTTCTGTGAAGATTACGCGCTGGACGCGAATGCTCAAGTTTATTTGGAGCTTACGCGAGGACTTGCGTTAAGTCTCGAATGTTCGGTGCCGCATGCATAAATGCCAACGCACCTCACCGCAGATCAGATTACTGACGGCCGACGCTCTGTTGGCCGCTATCAGTGTTCAGCGCGAATCGCTTCTATCTTGACTTTTCATTTCCCGGGCACAAGTTGGCCTAGTGCGCATTTCCCAGTCTCGCTGCAGCCTTCTTCACGGTGCCAACCACGTGACAACAAATGTCATTTGTTATTTATGCTGCGATGCATATTCATGCGATTTATATCATGGTACCTAATTTGGCTTTGTCTAACGTGTAAAGGTCACACTGCGCATTCTGGCATGCACGTAATCAAGAAATTCATGAAGCGACATGGATGACATCACGATGTGCGAGGATAGATAGATAGATAGATAGATAGATAGATAGATAGATAGATAGATAGATAGATAGATAATAGATAGATAGATAGATAGATAGATAGCAGGGGCGTAGCCAGAAATTTTTTTCGAGGGGGGTTCAACCATACTTTATGTATGTTCGTGCGTGCGTTTGTATGTGTGCGTGTATATATGCGCAAGCAAAATTGAAAAATTTCGGGGGGGGGTTGAACCCCCCCAACCCCCCCTTGGCTACGCCCCTGATAGATAGAGATCATGATGCAACACGCGCTTCTTTTGTTATTTTTATGTAGTCCTTCGCACGCTAGCCGCTGCCTTACACGAGCCGCGCCCTAATGTCTGGGAACCTTGCAGATTATGAGAGAATCTTTTTAAAGGCTGGAACTCTCAAACGCGAATAGCTGAGATTATTCTGAAACTAACGCAGGCACTAGCGATAAGGCTCGAATGTTAGATGCCGCATGTATAAATGCCGACGCGCCTTACTGCAGATCAGATTATCGACGGCCGACGCTCCGTTCGCCGCTATCAGTGCACAGTGTGTATTGCCTGTAGTTTTTTTTTCCGTTTCCCGGCCACAAAGTCCGGTCAAATAAAGAGTTTCATCTGGGATGCACCCAACTGCTTCCTTCGTCAACGTCACGACCCCTGAAGTCTGGTGGACGTGCTGGATCGATCCCAGGTACCTCTCGCAAGGCCAAGCGAGAGTCGACGTCTCGGCGCTCTAAGCTACGAGGTCATCTAGGATGGCATCACGAACTCTCAGTGGGCGCCGCGCACTACCTGAAGTCGTCCATGTCGTGCGCTTTACGCCGTTTTATACGCGTTACCGAACCTTAGGACTCTGGTTTTTCCTTAAATTGCATTGTACTTTATTTGATCATTCACTTTTTTACCCCTTCCATGTTCTCTTACAAGCGTCGGGACGATGCTTTTTCAGAGGGAGGGGGGGGGAAATGCCACGCGCCAATTTGCCCGTGACAACATGCTTTGAAAAAAGAAAGGTCCCAATTGAAACTCTGGTGGTAACGCCGCGCCTATGTGTTCGAGGTCCTCCTCACAATCATTACATAGGTTTGGTAGTGTCGGCTAGGGACATGTTCATTGTACTGAAGGAGTATTGACATGAGCCCTCTAGACACGTTTACGCTTTCAAAGGCGCATGCGCTGTCATGACGGGTTAGTAAGATCTGGAGCATGACATTCTCTCAGGGCGCGTTCTTCGCTGGTCTTTTAAAAAGCGAAGACTAACATCCAAGCATCATTAAAATTCAAGGGGACACTGAGCTGACAAAGGCGACAGTACTTTGAAGCACATGGCATGCCAGTGTTGCTTCTTCGTTATGGTCCCCGCTCAAGATTGAAAAAAAAGTTGTACGTGATTCTTTCCTTTCTCCTCTATTAGTGAGCGCTTTGTAACGCGACATTTACAAAGGTAGAGTTTCTAAGACACGGGTAACTGGTATAAACGGGGCAGTGTTTCCTTTGTTGTCATTCTAAACATCCATGGTTTTCAGCATGCCTGTGCTCGCCACTCTATTTAGTATGAAGGACAGCAGGCTCACTTACATTATACAGAATTGTTCTTCTACGAACCCCAGAAAAACAACGACGTGTCCCACATCAAAGCTGTGGCATTGCCGTAAGTGCTGAGCACAGAAACAACGGCACGTGCCATGGGCGGACAAACAATTCACTGCATTTTAGTTTTGTCCTATCAATCAATCACAGAGGGCGAGTTTTCCGTCAGCCTTTCTCAATGAAGCCATTTCAAGTTGGCTGGCCCTAAGAGAGCGTAGACTAGTCGCAGAAAATGTACAAAGCTCTCGGTTTTTTCCGGAACCACATTCTGTGAAAGAACAAAGCATTTGTGACTCTTAGGGACGATAGCCGGAACAATAGTCCCGATGGATTGCAAATGCAGCTTTGGCATCATCCTTCGAAATGACAGGTGACCGGCGCTGAGATATTTTTTGTCTATAAAGGGCGTACTAGCTTTCAAAGACAGTACATTCATTGGACAGTTTGAAGCACCAACCATGACCCGTCTTCTGCTAGTCTCCGTGCTCGCGATATCAGTGGCCTGCGTCGCGTCCTATCAGCAGAACATACTGTGGAGAAGTGGCTCCAACAGTTACAGCCCTTATGACTACGGTAAGTATAGGTGTGCATGTCTTGTCAAATTTCACTTGTTCAAATGTGGAAACAGTAAGTGGCTGCCTTACTGCTTCGACTTACACATATTTTATATGTGCTGTGGATAGCTGCCCATGCGCGTCCCGTGAATTATTAAAACTTCTTTAGGGCGCAAAAAATGCACACCAAAAGAGAAGACGATGAGAAAGGTCACCTAAAATGTTAAAAATATCGAAGACAGAAAAGATGGAAATGACAGCGTCGGTTTCGGGACAGCCGAGTTACTTTTTGGTGGGGGAGCAATTTAGAGGAATGGCAAAGACAAAGCAAGGGTATAAAGACTGTATTGTATACCAAAATAACGAGACGACCGCGAGAACACCTAGACATAGATAGATAGATAGATAGATAGATAGATGATAGATAGATAGATAGATAGATAGATAGATAGATAGATAGATAGATAGATAGATAGATAGATAGATAGATAGATAGATAGATAGATAGAAACAGTCAAAGTGCCTTTGGTTCACTAAGAAATGCTTCGAAATGGAAAAAAAAGGCCAACTCAAGGAACGCGTTTGCCTACGGCCCAATAGCTTTGTTAATCAACCTTATCCCCTCTACGCTTGCAGGCAGCGGCGCATACGGCAGCTACTGGGGAAGTGGTTCAGGCAGTTATTATCCCTTCCCTGGTGGCCTTGGAGGACTGAGCGTGTATGGAAACGGAGGCAGCAGCAATAGCTTTGGCTACGGCTCCAACTATCCTTCGAACGTCTACTATGGCCAAGGCAATGGATTCGGTGGTGGCTGGTACGGCCAACAGCAACAGGTGCAGTACTGGTAATGTTAGTACTGTGATGGCGTCGATAAGAAAAGCTCTTGTATAATAAAGACAAACGCCAACTTGCTCGCTGAGACGGATGCTGTTGTTTTCTTGTTGTGCCGTTCCAACATGAAGGTCTTCTCATTGACCCTTTCTCACACTGCCACAGTCATTGCTGGTTGGAATGACCGTTTCAGGAAGTAAACTGTTATCGGCCATTGCTATTTCTGAGGATCGAATGTATGATAGAATGGAGTTTCACACGACATGTGACAAGCTTGTTTCACACTTTCAGGCTTGTGGGTTGGTACACCACTTAGCTGATGTATGAAGCTTGATGGTGAGATATAATGAAGATCTTGGTTTGCCGTCAACAACAGGAACCGAGAAAACAATTGAAAAATATTTCAGGGTATAGAAGTGGATGAAAAACTTGAGTCATTTAAATAATTACAATGTAACATGAGAGAAACCTATGCATGCGAGGAGGCGAAACAATCAAATGCGAGGTCAGTTATTGCATTCACGTGGAAGGGGTAAAAACAATAACAAAAGGTGTAGCAAGGGCAGGCCAGGTAAAAAATGGACTCTAGTCAGCCCGGCCTGTGCCCATCAGAACCTTGCTCTGCGTTGCAAAGGTTGTAAAAAGCGGCGCGCATCCACCTTGAAAATAATCTGCGGTAGTTTGAAAGATTGAGCAACACGAGATGGTTCTGCGCTTCACATGACTGTGGGAGCCAGCATTCCTCAGAGATCTTCAATAATACGAGTTGCGAAACTCCCCATAGGCTCCATGTATCAAAATCCGGACACACCATTGGCCGAATTGCGGCAGTGTGCTGATTGTCGCGTCATCTGCTGATGATGGGTTTTGGACCGCAGTTTCGCAACTGGTATGACTGAAAAACTCTGAGCATTCCAGGGTCTGCAAGCCCAGTGTTTCCGCCTGTGTTATCTCAAGAAGCCAGGCTTTACAACGCCAGCACTGTGAAACTAGTGCTCACTGTCATCAATTGTTCTGTGTTCTTTTTTGGAGGTGCATGCAATAATATCCTCGTTGAACTTAATTTGCACGCGTATTCTTCGTGTAATATATATGGCCAATAAAACGGCGACTGTTATATGCATCGATGTCGCTTTAGCGCTTCGCCTTTCGTTGCAGTCGGCTTTCACAAGGAGTTGGCTTCATTGCCTCTGAAACTCTGATGTAAAGTCGCTCCTCGCGAGTGGTATGCTCGCGTTGAAGGCCCCGTGTTGCGGAATGATCCCTTGCAGCCAATGTATCCCGATATCGACGAATCCTTATTTAGGGTTCACAAAAAATTGTGGCTAGTTCTCCAACTGACAACGGGCCCACGGCTCTACTGCTGTACACTACAGAAATCCGTATGGTGCGGCGCTGCCTTGATACAAGCCCCATACGCAACGCGTTTGCCCCGATGTAACAAGGAAAAGAGACACCTTCATGTCTATTATAGGGAAGCGTTTTTCTTTGATAGAAAAAACATGAGTTGCCTTTTTTGGCATCAACTAAGGTATCCTACATGGTAAAATTTGGCAGCGATTTTAGCCGCTCCACAACGATAGGTATAAAGGGGACCTGAACGAAAACACAATTCGTCAGCTGAACTGAATGAGTGCTATCACTCACTTGAGCTCTCAATCGACGAATAAAGTGGCACAGACATATCAAATACATAAATGACGATATGCTAAAACCAGGGCGACACACTTCTAGACACAGTTTAGCCAACCGGTCGGAGATACCAGGAAAAGAAAAGCAAGCAGGAATGATAAAACATAAGACAATATGCAAGTTCATATGGAGGCTGAAAAATGTTGGGTATGGGAAGGAAAATGTGGCACACAATTCGCCCGGACTGAGTTAAGCAGAGGATGCCTTCTGAGTTAACTAGTGGTGACGTGTCTTCCTTTCCTTCTCGCAATTCGTTCCCCCATTTTCGTATATATTGCTCAAGTAAACAACCACGTTACTGCTACTACTACTACTACTACTACTACTACTACTACTACTACTACTACTACTACTACTACTACTACTACTACTAACACTACTACTACTACTAACACTACTACTACTATTACTGCTACTGCTGCTACAGCTACTATAACTACTACTACTACTGCTACTACTATGACTACCACCATCCTCCAAGGACCTTGAACGATACAAACACATCACATGATCTAAGCACCCGGCATGCCGTTTCTGTTGGGGACAGATAAGACATGCGCGGCTAAACGAGGTCCAGCACCCATATCCTCGAGTGCGCGATGCCTCAGCACACCAGCGCCTCTGCGAAGAACGTTAAGCGTGTCTTGAACACTCATCAGTAGGTAGACGTAAAATTACAAAGATTTCACGGGAAGCTTTTCGCTTGATCTGGGTACACCTATCGGCTCCTTTCAAGCTCGAGCCGGAATCGAACCGAGGAACTCTGACGCACTCAACTATTCTATCACAGAGGCACGCAAGTGCTTTCAACTTCTAAGGAAAAATACCCTATGCAAGCGTCGTGTCGGGGCGACGCCATTGGGGTTGCAGTGCTGGCTATCTGCATCTAAAATATATTAATAACTATTGGCCCCTCAAGCTATAGTCAACCATTGCTTGAATATGCCGGGTGTCTCAGCTAACTTGTGCCAAGGGTAAAAAAAAATGCAATATTAGAGGCAGACGAGTGAAATCACTTCGATATTGCTGACAGCCACTGTGCGCACTACAGACAATTTTTGTTTTGTAATTATTAGTTACTTAATTGGGATTATTTACTAAACTGCTAAATATGGGCTTTGGGCAATAAATGGGATTTGCAAAGTTCGAGAGCGTCTTCATAAACCCCCATTGCATTATTTGCGATAAAGAAAGACTGACGCGTACCATTTTTTACAAGCTGCAAAGAAACACCGCGAAATACAAAAAAAAAATTGGCCGCGTGTCTGCGTGCTTCGCTGCAAATGTCGACTAAAGACGGTAGAAGAGGTGCTGCGTGAGATATGGACGCCATCTGGCAATACGTCGGGAAACATGAGTGCTGTGTTGCGGGCTGGTAGTCCCGGCGCAGCGGCAGGCGAAGACCGGCGGTGACCAACGCGACCGGTGGGGACGCCGGCCAGCCCGAACACGCTGTTGGCGCGATGCGCCGAAGAAGAAACGTCCGCACTGAACGAGTACTCTCCACAAACTCTCTTACTTACACGTCGCCTGGGTAAAACAGGAATGCCAGAGCGGCGCCCCCTGTCATTCGTACAATGCAATACTGAACAGAAACCGAAACACAACATGAGCTTGTGCAGAGGGCATGGAGGAAGACAAGTTTCAGCGCAGTCGCATTTTCTGCGCACCTTAAGAAACTAGGGTTGTAACATTGTAGGGCGAGTAGGGCCAGAAGGACCGTCACGACGAAGACCTGCCTCCTCAGTCGTATTCGCCCGGAACGTTGGTGTGGCTTCGCGTTCCCTCCTCCGCTCCTGGCCTTTCCACAAAGCTACTGCCTAAGTACGAAGGCCCCTACCGCGTCCTACGTCAAGCATCCCCAGTTAACTATATGACTGAGCCTGTTCAATCATCTACGGACCGCCGTCGTCGCGGCCGAGACACTGTTCACGTCGATCGACTGAAGCCGCATTATGACCCACCAGTTGTACCTGTTCCTTAGGTCGCCAGGATGGCTCCTTTTCCGCGGGGGAGTGATTTGTAACATGGTAGGGCGCAGACAAGAACGCCTGTGAAAGAAGAAGACGAAGACGGTTGTTGTTGGCGCTCGCGCTTGCTCGGCTTGGACCGCTGATCGCTTCAGCTGTGGCAATATTTTAATAAAGGCGTTACTGTCTCAACGTTAAACGCATACCATCAAGGTCTTTAAAATTGTGTATCTATGTATTTTCTATTAAAGGAACACACCACCTAATACTTACCTAATGATGTTACGCCTCAGATATGCGTAATATTTACTTTTTGATCGACAACGTTCACAAGTATGAACAGCCGTACCAGTTCAAGATGGGTGGGCGGTAAGCAAGTGGTTCAACTTTGGCCGGTTGGCTGAATCGGGTGACGTGTCGACAAACAGAAAGACAGAAAGACAGACCAAAATTTCTGCGTTTAAGTTCCCCAAGAAAGACTATCGTCTTTAAAAAGCCAAGTGACTAGCTTATTCGCGCGCCGCGATCTTGCTGGTCTCAGGCGTGGTTTGAGTGAACGAAATCAGCTGCGGCCGCGTCTCGCCGACTTGGTCGCAGCGGTAGGCCGATAATTTGGCGGAGGTTTCTTGGCCCGCGTGAGCCAGTTGGTGGGCGTGACGCTGCAGTTGTAGCGAGCGCTGGTCAAGAAACCACCGCCAACTTCTCGGCCTACCGCTGCGACCGAGTCGGCGAGACGCGGCCGCAGCTGACGGTTACGCGGCGCTACCAGACGCCCTCGCAGCTGTTCGAGTTTGTAAAGGGAGGTTTAGGGTTCAGTGTTATGATTTCTGAAAACTGAATAGGACTTCTTTAGGAAACCCCAACAAAGTGCATGTGATAACAATTGTGTTCCTTTTTCTGTGCCATGCTCGCTGCACTTACGCTGGGGGAAGCAACAATGCAGCAGATGCTATATTGAGCCTCGATATTCGCGTCTCACAGTAAAGTATGACGCATCACGAAGCTACGACGCACTCTTGAATCTACAAGAGAGGCAGTAGGGAGTTTTCAAACACAGGCCCCAAACGTTTCGGGGGCCCCAAAGAAATAGCGTCGAGGCCACTGCGCATGCGCGAGACCCCAACAGCGTTTGCGTTTTGTGTTGGGGACGCTATTCACCATTTAGCGAGAGCCTCAAAGCCTGCCTCAAAAGCTTTGAGTCAAACAAGCACGACGGCGCCCACTGAAGCGATGGTTCTTGGCCCAGACTAGAGTGACCTAGAATTGGGGGTGTGCCCAAAGCGCCACAGACCTTATTCGAAAACTCCTAGCTCCTACTTGACCCAAAGCGACACATCCAAAGGGCTTTGGGGCCCCAAAATTTTGGGGCCACTATTCGAAAACTCCCTGGTGATGTGCTTTAATAATAGCGTTTCTTTGAAGCGTTGAGGCAGTGTCTTTCATAGTGCTTAGTAGAACATGACGTATGCAAGCACGAGTTTCTTGCTGTTCTTCTCGATACAGTTATGTAGAGATTCATAAGCTTAACAAAATTGATATTAATGGCTTGGGCGCACATCAATTCGTATTGTATTGTCCACTGGGCACCCTAACAAACCGCAGCAGGGCAGGCTGAAAACTGAGAGAATGTTATATTTGGGCAGCATAGAGAAAGCAAAGACGACTAGGTGATTTCAGTACTTCGCACAGTATTTAGTTTGTACCACTCACGCGTTTGTTCTATGAAGAAAATTTACATCAGTTCTTGTAGCGCCATAGCGTGCTGTGTTTGCCTTATTCGTAACGGTGGACAGCAAGCTTTTCATATAGATAAAGAACAGGAATAAAATTTGCTGACGTTTTTATCGTAAGTAGAGTGGCTCGACAAATCGTTAAGCAAATAAGCCGTACAAATTTGGAAACGAAAGAAGGGAAACAACCATGGAAAACTGTTTCTCTTTTTTTGTGCCATATGTGAACCCGTTACTTCCTTGTAAAGTGAAACGCTGCCGCCTAGCACGAATTGCTTTCGTACTGGATCGCTGTAGCTCTGTCATCAGTTTGGAGTATGCACCTGCAAAATTTCATGTTTTCGACGAATGGGGATTTTCACTGTATTCTTTAAATTGGTGAATACTTACGTCAGCATGCCGGCAACAAGTGACGCACAGATATTCGAGCTCGGGCACTGACCACAGTTTTGCAACTCACTAGCCGACACCAAAGAATAGGCATTGTGCAAACTGTGTCAGTGTACTCTAACAAATTATGACATCGTTTTGAGCTTAACTCATTCATAACCGATAATTCTCACCTATCATACACGCCTTTCCTTTCTTTAACGCTGCGCACACGGTATTACCACATAAGAAGGAACGGCGTGTGAGTTATCTGGGGTGACGTTAGAATCGTGGAAAAAAATGTACGCCATCCTGGAAGTATAAAAAGTTGGAGGATAACTGATTTCAATAATTGAAACGTAAGAAAGACATATGGCGCCCATTGTTTTGGAGGTACGCTCATAAAGTCTTAACTTTTACATGCGAAGCATTTCTATCTATCTATCTATCTATCTATCTATCTATCTATCTATCTATCTCTATCTATCTATCTATCTATCTATCTATCTATCTATCTATCTATCTATCTATCTATCTATCTATCTATCTATCTATCTATCTATCTATCTATCTATCTATCTATCTATCATCTATCTATCTATCTATCTATCTATCTATCTATCTATCTATCTATCTATCTATCTATCTCCGTTTACGTGCGGGTGCTTTTCTGGTGATCTCTATGATTATGTATATACCAAAATTATTCCAGGAGAACATGAGTGTATGACGAACACCATTAACAGGATATTACATGAACAAAATTACATGCCTACTGCGTACGTCATGAAATCCTTTCTATTAGTTAGGTGTGACACATGCCCGCTCAGCACGGCTCATGTAATGCAGGCATGCACCGCACGTGATTCACAGCATCAACCAATGCAAGTTGAGAATTGGACCTTTGCATAGCTTAATGTGGCCCCGTCAAGGATCGCGTGTCGCAGAAAATCGGTGCCGGCATCGACGGATTTGCCGGTGAGTGAGGAATCCCGATGAAGCAAGAAAAAAATTAGGGTTCGAGAGAGAACCCATGAATTCGGCGTGGCATTGAAGTATTCTACCGCAAACCCACGCAGTGCTTGCAAATGCGAAAAAAAAAACCTTATAGAGGCCTCATGTCAGGACAACGCCAACTGCAGTTTTAATGGACAGATTTAGTTGAACGTCCGCAACAACGTACGGACGCAGCGTGTCATAGGAAATGGGCTGGCAAGGCTGCGTCCGTACGTTGTTTGCGGACGCCCAACTAAATCTGTCTAATAATAATTGTTGGGGTTTCTACGCGCAGGAACCCCGATATGATGAGTAGGCACGCTATAGGAGAAGGCTTAAAAATATCGACGACCTGAGGTTCTTTAACGTGCATCTAGAGCCAAGTACGCCAGCCTCTAGCATCCGATTTCGTTGCAGCGTGGGCTGCTCGCTGTGATAACAGTGTAATGAACATTACGTAGGCCCTCCTATGAATTAGCAAACTATAGTACAGCGTTGATAGTGCCTAGACGCCAACGACCATTACTTATGAATAAACGCAATCATCGCGCTGCAGCGTGCACTTCATTTAAATAAAACTGACGTCTGAGCCCTAACGTAAGCGCCGAAGTTAGGTCGCACCATCAGCTGCTCTTTAGCCCCAGTAGAGTCAACGTGCTTGGTAAGACAAGGATATGCAATGCAACTACAAAGACGTCGATCACGCTCGCAACCCTGGCTCACAACGACAAAAAAAAAAAGCTGCTCACCAAGTGCTTCGCATGAACTCGATTCCCATATTCGTGGTAAGTGCCTGAATGTTTGTAAAGAAAGCAATATTTCCCAAAATGTGATTATGTTGGTAATATTTCCCCTACACGCTCAAAACTTAGATAATGGACAGGAGCATTTGTTTGCGCATGTGTGTCTTGCAACTCTCTATAAATTTGAAGAACTAAAAATCTAATACTTGTTGTTAGCTCGTGACACAGAAAGACTATTCTCTGCGTTAATAACCATTCCCTTTAACTAGGATAGTGATAGGTCTGACCCAGAGCGTAAATTATGGAAAAACACAAAGGACGAGTCCATACATAGGTCGCATCTGATGTGTTCTGGTGTCGTTCGTGCACTGTTTGAAGGGTCATGAATAACCAACTAGGCCGAAATAACGTCCTTGCTAAGAGTAGTCTTATGTTCAGTTCTGTTGTCGCATCTAGAGATCTTGCAGAACGAAACTGTATTAGTGGGACAGTCCATAATGTTCACATGCTATCATACAGTGACAGTACCTCCCTGAGCTGGCCCAGATGTCTTGAAAGTAGATCCAGCGTTGTCGATTTCTGTGAAGCAAAGTCACACGGCCTATATTGCTTTGTGCGACCCAAGGCGAAAGCCATCTCCTTTTTCTTCGCAGGCAATTGCAGGCAATTGCAGCTGTCCCCGAAAGTTTTCTACATCTAGCTTGGTTTGCACCTGCAAAACTAAACGAATTTGTCAGTAGGTTCAGCACTAACCTTAACCTGCATCCCTTGTCGAGTGCGTTTGCACTATTTCGTGATGTGTGTGCTTGTTCAACCACGACTGTCTATGCTGAGTACTGTAGCACGTAAGCACCGTAAAGAGGCGACGAAGGCCCTCTCCGAAGGCCGCACCTCCAACTTATGCTCTTGGTATACTGGGTGCTTCAAAACAGACTGACAGTTCCTTGTTGCTCCATGGTTATTGTAACTCACGTCGCCACAGCTCGAAAATTACTGCAAGACACTTCATAACAAACAACATTGAGTATATCACAAGTGTAAGTTATATGTCATACCCTTGTATATCTGGATAATTTTTCCATCTTATGAACCATAAATTTGCCTCACTTCTCTCCCGCCTATTCGCTTCGCGCACCCACTCCCTTCATGCAAAATTTTTGGGCAAGAGTGCTATTACAAAAAAATCATGAAGATTCATCTGCATAACCTACTAAAAATGACGGGACAACAATATCTTCTGAAGATATCTTTTGGTGTCCTCTCGGCTATTGCCTCCTATACCTGGCCTAACAGTGGCGCTTTCCTTGTTTGTTCAATAGGTTGTGCTAACCCTAAAACAAGCTATGTTTGTTCAGACAAAATGGTCAAGCTTATTTCTATATTAACGTTAGTACCGGTGGCGAGGTTAAGGACATCTGTACATGACGTACGATGTACACAATAGCCTTCCCTGACTCTTTACGGCTATTTACGTGGCAAAGGACTCTCTGCAAGCAGACAGAGAGTTTGTTCACTGAACGAAAACAATCTGTCTTACTCGTGTTTATACAATAGTTTTCGGTTTCGAATGTTCAAGAGCTTCTATCAGACGTCCGTACCTACAATAGCCTTCTTCTACGAAAACAAAAAAAAAGACTTTTTCAGTTGCAGGTGACTAGGAGCAGTTGCTCCACGTAAATAAAAGCTTCTCTGCATTCACAATCGCTGCAAGCTCAGCATAGTTCGGAAACATGGACAACTTTTTTATTATCTGGCTATCTCGCCACATCAGTGGCCCCATGTGACATCGCGCCATACACAGGAGCAATCATCTGGTGGCGCTGCCGCCACCGATCACGCAGAAGAGGAGACGTTGATGCAGCTGTCACCACCAACGATACAGCAGAACGAACCACCCACCCACCACCTGCAGCAGATAGCGCCACCGCCATTACCACCGCAGCAAAGCCGCCACTACAGCAGCAACAGCAGCTAGTGGTTCCGCCACCACTGCTGGTACAGCAGCAGCATCGGAACTACACAAGCCACCGAAACAGAAGGAGCAGCTAGTGCTACTGCCGACGACTTCGCAGCAACAACCGCAGCAGCAAACAGCCACCGATCCAGGAGCAACAAAAGGTGGTGTTGCCGCCACCGATCACGCAGCAGCAAAAAGCAGTTGATGAGACCGTCACCACCACTGGTGCAGCAGCACGAACCACTGGCGCACCGCCAGCAGCAGATAGTGCCACCGTCAATGCCACGGCATCATGAAAAGCCGCCCAAGCAAAAGCGGCCACTACACCAGCAACAGCAAGGGGTGGTTCCACCGCCGCTGCTGATGCGCAGCAACCACCGGACCTACACAAGCTAACCACACAACAGCAACAGCCACTGTTACGACCGACAACGCAGCAGAAACATATATGCAGCCCCCACAAGCTAATGACAAAGCAAGTCCTACCGTGCATCAGCACCTAGTGGTGCCACGGCCGCCGACGTCGGAGCAGCAACAGAAGTCAGTACTGGCACAATTGCCGGACATGCGGCAGCGACAGCCTGCCCCACAAGCCACTGACACAGCAGGTCCGATCTCCAACGATGACGCAGCAGCAACAGCTGTCGGTGCTGCCACAACAGCCATCGACGCAGCAGCAACAAGCGCGGCACCACCACAACGGCACCTGGTGGTGGTGCTGCTGCAACCACCGGCGGCAAAGCAACGACAGCCGCCAACCGACAAGGCTGTTGTTGTCATGGCGGTGCGACCTACAAAGCAGGTCTCAGCGCCACGACCACAACACCGACTGGTGGTGCCACTGCCGCCTGTGAAGCAGCATCGACAGCCGCTGAAACAGCGACAGCAGCTGGCGGTGCAACTGCCGCCGACGTCGCAGCAGCAGCAGTTACCGAACCGCACGCCAGCGACACGAGAAGACTTTACGCTACCGCAGCAACAGCGTCTAGTGGTGTCTCTGCTTTCACCGATGCAGCAGCAACAGAAGTTGGTACTGCCTCGAGTGCCGGTGACGCAGCATCGACAACAGGCACACCGCGAGCCACTATCCCAGCAGTTACAAGGACACAGCAGCACCAGCGGCTAACGGTGTCCCTGCTTTCGACGACGCAGCAGCAAAAGAAGTTGGTACTGCATCGGCCACCGGTGATGCAGCCGCAACATCTGCCTCACAATAAGCCACCGACACAGCAAGTGCTTACGACACAGCAGCAGCGGCGGCTAGTGGTGCCCATGCTTTCGACGAGGCAGCAGCTACAGAAGTTGGCGTTGCCTCGCCCGCCGGTGATGCAGCAACAACATCCGCCACACGATAAGCTACTACTACCGACACAGCAAGTCCTTTCGACACAGCAGCGACATCGGCAAGTGGTGCCGCTGCTTCCGGCGACGCAGCATCAAGAAGTTGCTGATGCCTCGACAACCGGTGATGCAGCAGCAAAATCCGCCACACGACAAGCCATCAGAGAGCAAGTCGTAACGACACAGGAGCAACAACGGCCGGTGGTGCCACTGCTACCGGCGACTCAGCAGCGGCAGCAGCTGGTGGCGCGACTGCCGACGACGACGCAGCAGCAACAGCAGTTGGTTTTGCCTGTACCGCCGGCAACGCCGCAGCAACAGCCGCGAAACCTGAAGCCGCCGTCACAGGAAGTCCTAATGGTACAACACAACAGCGGCTAGTGGTGCCCCACTTCCGGCGACGCAGCAGCAACAGAAACTGGCGCTGCCTCTACCGCCAGCGACACAGCATCGACCGCAGCCGACGACAATCCACCGACAGAGCAGCATCAGCACTGGTGGTTCCCCAGCTACCGTCAACGCAGGAGCAACAGAAATTGGAGCAGGATGCAGCGCCGCCTACGCAGCATCGATCCGCCGCACCACATGCCCCCCACAGCATGTCCTGCCGCCACAGCAGCAACAGCGGCTGGTAGTGCCACTGCTACCAGCGACGCAGGAGCCCACACAGCTAGTGATGCGACCGCCGCCCACACAGCAGCAACAGGAGGAGCGACAACCTCAGCACCAAAACCATCGACACAGCAGGTCTCAACAACACACACAGCTGGTGTTGCCGCTGCCACCGACGAGCAGCAACAAGCATTAGAGCATAATCTACCTACCACCAGGCAACGCTACCACCGATGCAACGCCAGCAGCTGGTGGTACCAGCACTACCGCCAACACCGGCGTTGCCAGCACTGACGCAGGACCAGCAAGACCAGCTGGTTTTGCCACTACGAGCACCGATGCAGCACGGACAGGAACCGGAACTGCCACCAGCACCCACAACCCAGCAACAGAGGCAGCAGCAGCACCTGAGTCAGCTACAGAGCCAGCAGCAAGAACAGCAGACGCAACAGCATTCAGCCTCGCTGACACTGTTTCGTAAGTACTAGACAGTAGGAATTTATTTCAGAAGTTCTCTTGTACGTCATGATTTAAAGAGGGCTAAAGCGTTATCATTTGTATAAATATGGGATTCTATCCGCGCAGGCTTAGAACAGAAAACTAAAGGCATCAGCATGTTGCTGATCGCCGGAACTGGCTTGCACAGTGGACCTTCATCTGAATATATATCTTCACCGTTGGTTTGCTGATACATTCTTCATCTGTAGAACTATCGTTCTTATTAGCTGCTTGATAAGATAAGTGAAGGGGACAGCTTAGTGCGAAATAACTTGTTGTTCTTCAGTTGGCAAACACCCTAAACTGAAGTAAGGTCTCCAAGCGCAGTATTCCTTTTCACGACATTATGTTGATATTTGATTACGTAACATAATAGGTTTATGAAGACCATCAACTGAACCTCGTTGAAAAATGAAGCCTTGATTTGCGCCATATAAAGTCACCTATATTTTTGACTACGAATGAATTATATTTGAATGATCAATGAACCTGAAGCACTTTCGATATTTTATATGCTAGAAGGGAGTGATACGTTTCGTATCTCCCGTAACACAGCTTGCCGGAAGTTCCTCTGATCTTGAACAAATATTTACAAGAGCCTCTTTTATACACAATGGCAGCATATTGCTACGGTATTCTCTTTTGTAATGAACCGCAATGAAAGCTTGATTCCGCAAATAATTCTTTCATATCCTGTGTAGGACATTAGAAAAAGAGCATACGTCGTTTGTTCTTTTCGAGAACACAGTGATTATCGGAGCTATTTCTTGCTTTGCGGTATGTTTTCCTTAATTACAGCAACTTAGCTCAAGAAATTATTGAGTGTTATTCTTGAATGCATTAACTAGTACTCAATATTCTGTACACCGAGGAAGGAGCTCCGGCAGCAACAATGAAAGTACTTTTGGTGTCGGCACTTCTACAGCGGGATCGCCACCGGTGGCCTTGGAAGTAGTCTTACAGGTGCGAGATCTCCCAAGCGCTGGTGGTAGGTCCCCGGACGGAATGTACAGTGGTCATGAAGGTGGTCTTGGACACGGCTTTGGAGGCAGCCAGAATGGTGAGAGCAAGGCTGGTAGCTCCACAGGTAGCCACAGCAATGACACCTTCCGCACTGCAGGTGACAACTCCGCAGGGCGTTAAAGGTGGTGTCGGAGGCCGTCACTTCAGCAACAGCAAGAACTATTCTGCCGATGCGTCCACGCACGTGGCGGCTGGTGCGATAAACAGCGTGTTGACCGAAAAAAAGAAACATGTTTTGATACGACGCCTTTGATATTTGGTAGCACGTGCACACATGTCACCTTTTCTTTCGATTAAGTGTGATACAGTCAACACGTTATAGCAGTTCACCTCTTTATCAGGTGAGTCGAAGCTGAAGCAGCTGAAGGACGAAAGAAATTGCGAAACAGCGAAAGAAACGCAGTCAGCTTAAGTCGCATGCGGCACTTATCGCGAATGGGAACGGCAGCCCGGCGGTCGCGTTTTTTTGTGGCACGAGGCCGGAGCGGCAATCTTGTGTCTCTTATATCACTTCCTGTGCAGCACTAGCGATTTTTCTACATTCATAAAAAGGCTTGTAAAATATAAAGCTGGCACGAAACTATGGTACTGGTTCTAGTTAACTGCTATATTGGATATATATGATACCGGAACATAACTTCACTTAAATAAGGTCCAACGAACTGTCAGAATAATAATGAAAATAAATGAATGCGTTCCTTGAAATAGAGACCATTTTCTTGTGAGCGGCTGGAATCGTTGCGGCACCTGGCGTAGCAGATGTGAACTACGCGCTACTTTTTACGTGGTTTCTGCAGTCATCTTCGACAGTGCGACGAAGCACATTGTTAACCTTAGGAATTGGATAGGGCACAAGAACGCCGATGTGTGAATGCCACTACCAGACACCTATGTCAAGGATTAGGGTCACCTCCAATTTTTATACAAGGCAATGCATCAAAACTCTCCTCTTCGCTGCCTACATCGTACAATACCTGCCACCTTGGGCCCCTGGGATTATAAAAGGCATGAATATTATCTGTACCATTGATGATCAAAAGGCAGATGATCACTTTTTATCACTATCGGCGCTTCAGCGTCGTGCTGCACAGAATTATACTACGTGCATTTGCGACAAACAGTTGAAAGGTTTACTCAGTCGCAGAAAAAATGCGCGCACTCGAGTCCTGCACCTAGGTTCCGTGCAGCGAATAAATGCTTCGCACAACCTTCTGCCTTTTCAGTTGATTATTTTTATCCCTTAAAGCAAATGTTGCTGTTTTAAAAGCTCCCGCATAAGTTTCGAACCAGGCATCATGAGTCATCATCAGGCATCAGGCAGTCATCATGAAATCATGTAGAGACATATTTTTACTTGAAACGCGAAGCTGCGAAAATGAAGTTGCACTAGGGATCAAACACTATTTTTGGCAAGCTTTGTCACAAACTTGCCCTTGCTTTTCTGGTTTACTTGTTTCCGTTACATTCTTATCACTAATTCTGTGCACTCGTAAAGCTAACAATGGTTACAAGTGTCTAATGAAGGAATTAGTTTTTTCTAATAAACGGTAAAATCGAGCACTTTGAGGTATATCCTCATGTCGAAAATACATTCAATTCAAGCAAAGGTCAATTAACTGCAATTGTAATGCAAGACCAGCAACATGTGAATAAAAAGAAATGCTGTTTTGCAGTAATGGCAGGAGTCAATAGTGTAGCATAAATTATTTTGAAAGAGGCAATGTTACTTCTGTGCACACCCGCCATGGCCGTCTAGAGGTTAAGGTGCCGATTACTAACCCGAAGGTCACGTGGTCGAATCCCGCCGTGGCGGCCGCATTTCCATGGAGGCGAATGCTTGAGGTACTTAGAGATGTACTTAGATTAATTGCACGTTAAAGAACACCAGATGTTCAAAATTTCCATAGCCCTCCACTACGGCGTCCGTCATAAATATATCGGATTTTTGGGAAGTAAGAAGCCTACAGTATTAGTATTACTTCTGTGCACGAAGTTCGAAGCTCTTTTCATTGCAATGCAATTTTTTATTTCTAAACGAGAGAGCCGGATGGAATAAAGCCTTCCGCGTGTTCAGATGTAATATCACGATTTGCTTTTCAGCATGATCCAGAATTGAAGGAAAATGACTTTACACTTATTTGAAATGACCGAGATGAACAAAAAACGTTGAACGCCATGACTGAGAATTAACCTCTAAGTGAGAAATGATGAAGCGAGGATCACTACAACTATATAATTGTGGAGGGTATACACTTGCAATCCACTCGCCTTAAGGGCCGTTGTGTTCATTTAGGTGTTTAAAGCGCACTATTACGGCACTCGATACTATTTTGTTTACTAAAGGCTGATCCGTCAATTAAACTCCTAGCACTGAGAGTGAGGCATGAGGAGCTGAATTACCGGACATGTGACTCCAGACTCCACGAATATATCATCGAGTTTCAACCAATGCTTGAATATGGCGCTGACTACCATGTAAAAGAGTGAGTGACTGTGCAATCAAGTTCCTCTGTGGCACATGTTGCTGCCTGCAGTATTTTTTGCTCAATTTCAGCTTCGTCGAACCCGTTCGAGGTATCAAGGCTGTGGCAGCCAGAAAGCTTGAAATATATTCCTTCATCGCTTCGCACATGGACCCCGCAGAATAAATATTGATTACTGTTGATGTCTGATGATACCAGTCTATTACACCCAGCCTATAATCAGTTCTAGAGAGGAAACGCTGCTTAGATCAGTGATTTCGCATAAAAAATCAAGCGAATTTAAGCTTCAATATGAACCAGCAAGGCGAACGAATAAAACTCGCGACACATTTTCTGGCACTATTAATTTCTAACGAGTCTGAGGTCTTACGGCGTCTTACGCACCAGGACACGATATGATTTTGAGGAGCGCCTTAGTGGAGGGCTCTGAGAATTTCATCCGTCTGGGGTTCTTCGACGTGCAACTAAATGTAGGTAGACATGGCCCTATTAGCATTTCGCCCTCCATCAAATGCGACCACAGCGGACAGGTTCGAACCAGCGGCTTTCCGGTCAGCAGGTGAGCACCGTAACCGCTCTGCCACTGTGGCGACATCTCTAACGAGTAGCGCAAGCATGTGCTTGCATTCAGGTAAACGAAGGACATAAACATACACACAAGGAATAATTCATTCAAGACAGAATTTGCTGACCTGTAGGACTCATTTCCTGTTATTTTCGGCAATCGCAGGAAAAGATGCAGCCCCACTCGATGATTGCCAGCCTCAGGCAAGGGAAGAATCAGCTATGCATGTCGTTGCAACGGCCTTGCACACACAAAACATGTCCCTGTTGTAGCGGCTCATTGCTTATTTACGGCGGCTCGCGCGTGTTTAGTAGTGTTTTTGCTTACTGTATCACCAGTCACACGTGACTGACGTACAAAGCACAACTGGTGCACGTAAGCCATCATCTCGCAGAGCGCTCGTGGTTAAATGGTTGAAACGAAGGCCAACATGCTCGCGGCCTAAACAACGCAATAGAGTGTACTAGAACTAGACATATGCGGCGGACACAAAGTCACCGGCGGCGCTGCGTGAACGGCGCGGGATTCATCGGACCGGCGGCGCGGCGCGGCGCGGGGGGGGGGGGCGAAGCAGCAAATGCGATAAGTACACGCCTTAATGTTACACGAACGAGGGCTAGCAGCTAACTCTTTTTCCTCCGATCTCACTTAACACTACAAAATGCTGGTATATAGCAATACGGCCGCTCCCGGGAGAGAAGCGGTTTTCGGTCAGTTTGTCGTATCAGTGGTCCGAGCGTGAAGCAGTGAGATCACAGCGCTCACAGCGTGAGAAGTATACGAGCCGTCCATGGGAATGTCTGCCAAAATAGCGCGCGTGTCAGCGCTCTTGACCGCGCCCTCATATCAAAGTCCCGTGAATCACTGTTCTGGCATCACGAAGTGCACCAAAAGACAAGAAACGCCAAGAGAATAACGCACTCGTTGTTTGTTTTGTTGTATTTCAGAGGCTGTTTGGGGGACCTTTATAAAAGCAGGGCGTGCAAACACGGACACAGGAGAGTGACACCAGAAAACGCCGCGAACAACTGAAAAAACCACACAGCGGCGGAACCGAAGGTAGACACAAATATTTATCTGCGCATTCCCACGTAAGAGGCCATACTATCAATCAAGTGCGAGTAGTGGTCTACGTGAGAGATAGCTGTTCCGTCTCTCGACTTTTCTCTTATGTCCCGTGTTTCCACGCCATGTCTTCTTAACATGAGCACCTACCAACTAGCTCAGCTTTAGTCTAAGTTTGCCATTCTCTTTACTTCTGTATTTATTATCGATTTACTCGAGTAAGAATGAAAGGAAAAAGTGTACTGACGCGCCGAGATTATATATGTATATATCACTTTTTCTATTTTATTATTTATGCACAGTTTACTAGGCCCAAGACTCCAAGAATATGCTATCCAGCGAGTTGGGGTCGTCGCCCTTTAAGGCTGGAAGACGCGGCAGCGTTAGGTCAGGCAATACTCGTGATGGTTTCTGGAGAAGAAAAAAGATACTACAACTTCTGGGGAGCTATTCCCGGTGCGTTCATCCAAAGGAAATGTCCACAGTCCATTTCGGCAGAGCGCATTCAGTGATTCGAACAGCGGTGAGCCGTAATGTCACCTCGCTCTTGACCACGTCGCTGCACAGAACCCGCCAGCTCAAGAGAGTGGACGAAATGCACAGAACAGGAACTTTTCAAGTCTGAATTTGCATATGAATGTGTATTGTTTGAGAACGATGCAGGAAATGCGTACCGACCTTTACAGCTGCGTTTAGACGAGCGGCCGCATTCAACCTAAATCGATGCTAACCCGATCAAAATATATGTGCGCCGAGAATCGGATCTCTGAGGGCTGCGTTTGTTGCATTGAAGCGCATTCTGTCCCTATATTTTGTGTCGAGAGTGTTGGAAAGCTTCGTGATGCCATGATGTCGCCGCTGAACAAGAACCGGAACGCGGGGCGCGCTTCTCGCGAGCTCCCGCTATTCAGCGGTCGCGGAAATGGACAGTTCATTACATGGACCACATCGAGAAGACTCCTCTGCGCGAAGTGCTGTATATTATTTTCAGATTCCCCATTCGACATAAAAGAAAAGACTAACGGCGGCGCGCCGCAATTATTGCGCGGCGGCGGCGGCGCGCGCGCACCTCTAACTAGAACAGGGAAATGCCCGGAACGGCCGCAGAACCAATGTACAGAAAGTGAAGCCATACAGTGTCAATCCACCTGCGGCGCTGCGATCGGTAGTCTGCAGTGTGCCGTCATTTAAGAGTCGCGTGCGGCTCTGCCAAAGTGGTGCAGGGGTAGAATGCCCGTTTTCTACTGAAAAGGCCCGGGTTCGAATCGCAGCTGTAGATGGTGGGTTTTAAATGCGAAGCCTTTCTTAGCGAACCTCAGGCATTTTTAGCGTTTCTATCTACGTACCTACGTATCTATCTATTTATCTATCTATCTAGCCGCCTACGTCTGGGCGCTCTCCCGGTCGTCTCCATAGGTTGTAATATACCTAAAATACCAAAATTTGCATAGCATAGGATGAGTGTACGACGAAGAGGATTCACTGGTAATGACATGAATAACGCAAAATACCTGTCGCGTACGTCATGAAACCCTTTCCCTCAGTCACGTGTGGCGCACACCCGCAGGCCAGAGTTCATGTTACGCGGGTATGTGCCACAGGTGATAACAGAGTCTCAATCAACGCAGTTACCGCGAACATGCACATTGACACGGAAGCAAAGTGATTGTTAGAGTTTTACGTCCCAAAACCAAGATATAAAATCTTAGTTGGTGTTTGGCGCCCGGCTGTTACTTTCATTTATTTATTAACCAGTGGTAAGTAGCGGAGCTCGTCCAATTTCTGCGGCTTATACGTGGAGGAGATTCTGCGTACTTAGGCGAAAGAATTTTGCTTTCGCCTAGCCTTATAGAGTTTGGCTGTAAAAATAAAGGGGAAATTAACATGATGGGAAAGTCTTCAAAACGCGTTTTCCAGGACGGCTTGCTTTGAATGATCAAGATCTCGCAATGTACAATATTGTATATTTGAAGCGCTAAATTGCCGCTAGAAGGAAATATAAGTGAAGCAAGAAAATGGGCAACCGACATACGTGAGTGGAGCTTTCAAGTGCTGGCCCGCCACGGTGGTGTAGGTGGTTATGGCGCTCGAATGCTGACCCGAAGTTCACGGGTTCGAATCCCAGCCGCGTCGGCTGCATTTTCGATGGAGCCGAAAATGTTTGAGTCCCGTGTACTTAGATTTAGGCGCACGTTAAATAACCCTAGGTGGTCGAAATTTCCGGTGCCCTCCACTGCGGCGTCTCTCATAATCATATCGTGGTTTTGGGACGTTACACCCCCGATATTATTATTAACTTTCAAGTGCTGTGACGTGTTTCATTCATTAAATGCGTACAAATCAAACCGCTATCCGGTATTAATGGCGAAATAATATTTAGGAACAGCACAACGCAAATATTTTAAGGAAGACTCAATAGTTTCGTGTTGCGTATGATCTCACTGAACTACGATCTAACTACGCAAATAAAGAAAACTAATATTGCGAACGATGTCACGTGTCCACACGATATACGCTAAAGAAGAAGCACAATATTCATTGAGCCGCTTCAAAGTTGTGTTTCCAACCTTTCTGATGTTAGACTTACCAACAGCGAGAGCAATACTATTAACACGATAGCACTAAAAGCACTAGATAAGTAGTTTCGCAGAAATTCTGGTGTTTGTTCTGGCGGTATCGGCGTCGTTGGTTGTGAGTGAAAAATCGTCGTTGTCCGTGAGCGAAAATACGAGATGGTTGGAAATAAATAAAAATCTTCACCGCGAGTGGGAATTGAACCCAAACCTTCTGCGTGGCAAGCAATTGTTCCTTAGAGCCATGCAAGTGCTTGAACTCGTTTCTGAAAGCAATACCCTGTACTAATGTGATGCAGTGCGAGCAGCGTGGTTAACGCATGCAATAATGCCTGGCAGGAGCGTAGAATCGCACCATGCGTCAAAATATGTCAAATGCGCAACGAGTGGGTGGTTTAAAGGCCGACCCGTTACAAATCGCTCAGGCAGAAATCATAATAATCATCATAATCATCAGCGGCAACATGTTCAACAAAGTGCGCAGCTACGCAGGTGTCCGCGTTGCCTTATGGACGCGTAGTGGCTACTTCGCCAATTAAAAAAAAGAAAGAATTATGACGTAGTCGGCACTTCGCAACAGCCCTTGCTATAGACATTCTGGGAGAATTTGAAACGGCCAATGTACGCACACAGACGTCGATTTCCTGGCGGCACGGTTGAGATGTCCAGCGAGAAGCGAAGCCAGGCCAGTGACTGAGAGGGCGATACGAACAGTGCCAGATTACGCTATCGCGATCTGCGCTTAAAGGCGAAGCTCAAGAGTCCTCCAATTTTTTTAATTGAACCCTATTATTCATGACAGAGGCTTCAATATTTATGATATAGTTAGAGACAACTTAATGAAGCCTATGGATAATGAAGCGAAGCAAAGCATGAGGGGAGTTATAGGCGCCTTGAAGTGAAGTAGAGTAAATACACGATGGATAAACTGAAATAAAGTGGTTTAAAGGGGTCATGAAGCACCCCTTGGGCTTGGTGAAAAAGCATCCCGCGGAAAGCTGACATGGCTATGAACTGCTAGCCAAATTATACAGTCGTGCGCGCCGCGCAAAGGCTACAAGCGGAGCGCGAAGTTGCTGTTTTTTCAGGCGCCGTCTTTCAAACAGGGGCCGGTTCTCACTCTCGTCGGTGGACGGGGCGCCTGTCAGTCGACGTCGCGTGTCTGTTTCTCCGCGTCGCAAAAGACATAGCATCCTCATTGGCCGACAGCCGACATAAATTGAGAGCGGCGTTCGGATCCGATGCGCTTCTTGCCACGGGGTGCCGCCACTTGCCAGCGCCGCACTCCTCAGTCTGCTAATTTTACACGGTAGCCACACTCGCGCCCGCGAATCACAGCGGGAGAGCGATCGCGTCGTAACTTCTTTCCCCCGTGCCATCCCTTCCTGTGTAGCTTCCAGTGCGGTCGTCGGCACGAGAAAAGAGAGAAAGCGCTGAGAGCGTGCGCCAAACCCCCGTAACTCCGCTCGTTCGTGACGGAATCGTGAAATCTTTGCGGCAACCGATTCGGGAGGTAGTAAACTCCAATACTGAGGTCATACTTGGAAAAGTGCTGCATGACCCTTTTAAAATGACACGCCGCCGGGGCGGAATGAACGTAAGACCTTCGTGCTTTTTTAGAGCGCAGCGCTTAGGCGCCTTTTCCTGAATTGAGCGGCGTCGCCATTGGCGTCGGCGTAACCGATAGAGCTAACGAGGACGAAAGAGAGCGAAAGCGGAGTCTTTCAATAAGACGAGAGATTGACTTCTAACCTCGCTTTCTTCCTCCGTCACAAGCGCTGGCTCCTCGGTTGGAGCTCGTGCGCATGTAGGGCTGGCACGTGCACTGCGGCTGGCTTCGTTTGTCGTAACGGGACTCTCGGCGTTTCGCTTGGTTGACGATGCCTGCAATGCACAGAGCGGTGTGCGTAGCACTCGAGCGATGGCAGTTTCTGTGACCATATGTAAGGAATGTTACATTGCTACAGCTGCGGATAGCCGAAACTTCAAACACAGTTGGCCTTGCCCCAACACGAAGCTGCGCCAAGAATTCGCATTAAGCAGCATCGTAATCGTCGGTGAATTTTTTGGGCTATGTTATGTCTTGATTTCATTAGGTGTGACTAAGGAAAAGGGGGAGCCATTGATTTATTTTACTTGTTTTGCGCATTTTAGTGAAGGAAAAAAGCTACAGGCTTGTGTACTTGGACCTAGGTGGAAGCTAAAGAATCGAAGGTGGTCGAAATTTTAGGAGCCCTCCACTACCGTGTCTCTCATAATCATACCGTGGATTTGGGACCTAAAATACCAGCAATTATTATTATTATTATTATTATGTTTTTTTTTTGCATATTTCAAGAGCAAATGTAATATATATGGAAAGCTGTATTGGTGTTGAGGTTAGGCACAATAGTTAATCTTTTCACCCCTTCGTTAATAGCAAGTGTTGTGTGAAAGAAGATGTGTAGGAAGAAGTAAAACAGCACACGCAGGTTTCACCCTTTGGCACTTGGTGTTGACACACGGGGCTGCACGTGCTTCTTTTGAGCTCTGTGATGAACACGAAACAGGAATTTCGGCCAAGTCAAGTAAATGAACAGGAGCATTGGCAAAGCAATCGAGTCAGTGTGCCAAGAATAGTTCGGGAGCTAAAGAGAGAATTTGTTCTTTAATTTAGAGTATGTCTAAGGCCACATTTTTGAGGTATTGTGTGAGAGGTATCGAAAAGCGCATAACTCTACAAAGGATGACCGTATTACAAATTGTCTAGTGCAGATTATTCAAACGTCGGCGGAGAATAAAGAGAAAGATAAATACTATAGCAAAAGCATACTATATGCATAAAGATAACGCAGATTATTCGGGCACCTGTCATGACTAAAGAGGCACGTATAATTAATCGCCTTGGTGCACAATCCTATACAGAAATGACCAAATGTAATATGAGCTTGTAATTGCATTTGCTGCCCTGGAAATCTTGAGACTGCTAATATTTTACTTATGCCTTTTTTAGGAATAAGAAATGCATGCGCTTATACGATAATGGAATTTTGCAATTCACTCAGATTAATTACTTTGTGAAAAGCATTAGTTAACAATAGTTACAGTGTTCGTGTTAACCTGTTTTTTGCGAGCTATGTAAAGATCTGAACTGTGCTAGACAAGTTAAAGAAACTCGCCGGAGCTGAAATTGTTAATGCTCAATTTGCCGCGACCCCAATAATTGCAAACGCTTTTCTGGGTCTTTGTCCGGACTCAGGAATAATGAAAGACAATGTGTGCTACAATGGCCCAAGTATGCAGGCCTGCTCATAAACAAATGTCATTTATTTTAATAAAAGCTTGCAATAACTTTGTTCACTCCTAACATTTTCTTGCTGAATTATTGGCTGACTTGTTTGCAACATGAATATTATTTTTTGCTTATAGTGCATGTCCTGCAGGTCTTTCATTCGTCATCATCTTTTCATGCCGTCCTCTCATGAAAGCGACTCGATATATTTTTGCATCTTTTAGTCTTAACGTATTAAATAACGGATGATGACAGCACCAGACAACGCCAGCAGACCCGTTTATTCTGCATGTACTGATTAGGCTCAAACACGAACAACCGGGTGATGACGGCCATAGGCGTGCGCACGGGGTGGGCAAGGAGAGGGGTGGCCGCTCCCCCTAATCATATACAGGGGGGGCGCCAATTCAGCAGCATACGTTTACTCCGTCGGACCTTGCACGTCATTTTAAAGGCGAAGCTGTTCTTGGTGGAGCCTTGCATATCCAGGATCTGCGGTAACGCTTGTGGGCATCATAAACAGGTATGCGCCACAGACATAGGGTGAATCGCACTACTCACCACTAAAAATGAAAGCAACAGTTCAACCAACGAACGGCTGTGTGCCACGTGAATCTGTGCGGCCTATAAGAAAACTATCATCATCATAAACGCGTATGTGCCATAGAAGTTGGGTAAATCTCACTACACACAACTTCCACTTAAAAGGAAGAAGGCAACAGTTAGCCGAACAAATGGCGTGCATGTTACCAGAGTCACACCACTGTCACGAGATGTTTTGTGGTTATAAAAGGTGGTTGATATGCTACCACCTCAAAGCCTAACAGAGAGTGTTAATTAAAGAGCCGTGATACAACTTATCGGAGGATCTTAAACGAAGGCTTCTTTGAAAGCCCGTGTATTAGAGTGGTATACTGCAAGAGTGGTATAGTGCAAGAGCGTGTGTAAGAGTGGTATGCATCGAAACTACACAACCACTTCAAAGCTTAACAAAGAGTGTTTAATAAAGAGCAGTGATACAACATGTCTGAAACATTTGCAAAACATAGAAATGCGTTAGCCTGACGAAGGAAGCTTCTTCGCTTCATCGGTGTCTGCGAAGCGGAGCTGATTGAATTTTTAAGAGCGAATCTGTTTAAGTTGTCGGTAAGTTGTGCTCTGTAGTAAAAAAACAATCATTATCCTAAACTGGCACGAGCTCTTTTCGTTCTCTTTACAGTGAAGTTGTTTAAGCTATCGGTAGCATGTGCTCCGTCGCGCAAAAGTCATCAGGTGGGTATGCTCCACAGCACTACCGCACTACCGTGTACAGCAGATGCGAGTGTCAAACAAAAGCGAACACGCGAAAAAGAGAGAGAAACAAAGAGAGAGAAAGAAATCGATTGAAAGAAAGAGAAAGAGAAAAATGGCGAGAAATAAAGGGAATAGACACATAGAAAGATAAAAATGAAAGAAAAACATAGATAAAGAGAAAAAGAGAGAGGAACAAAGAGAGCGAGCGAGAACAACACAGAGAGAAAGAGATAGAAAGAAAGAAAAAATAGAAAGATAGAGAGAGAGATACAGAAAGAGAAAGAAATAGAATGCGAAATAAATAAAGAAATAAAGACAGACGCAGAACAGAGATACAAGAAACGGAATAAATAAGAATGAAATAGATGAAGAAAGAAAGTGAAAAACAAAGATCAACAAGGAAGGCCACACAGCTCCGCTCATCCTTAAGGCGTGGCACCACTAGAGCAAAGCTGGCAGAATTTTTTAATGGGCAGGGTTATGGCTGCGCGTGTTTTTTGACAATAATGGCGACGAAGGACCGCTGATGTTGCTATCAAAGATCTGTTTACTTCCCACATTTACGCCGGAAGGCAGGAGACCAATGGCAGGCCTCTGCAAGAAGCACGTCATTGTTTAATTTTCATTTTTTGTACATTGCGGAGCTTGTTTTAGTTCGGACTAGACGAATGGGTAGGGGGACGCTACGGTGAAACGTAGCCCCCCTTAATGCAGAACCCTGCGCTCGCCCATGATGATGTGTGAGAACGGCGAAGTGCGTTAATATCGCTTACACTAATTTGTTCCCTGCTTCGAAGCGGCCAACCAGTCTGCATCAAGGAATTCGACTGAACGGCAATTAAAGTGGTTTATTCAGGGAGCCTGAACAATTTATGTGCTACGACGACGGTGTGCAGTGACGACATGATGCGATGTGATGAGATAGCTCTCATCGGAAGTTTCTTGTAGAACGGTGCATTGACCAATGATCAGGTGAAGAAATTGCCCGCAAAGTCCATAGTTTCGAAACAGGGTTTGTGGTAGTCTTGGTCTCCAGATGGAAAGCGACGTTTTCGCTCTTCTTGGGCAGCCTCCGTGTTTCGGCAAGGAATTTCCGAGAAGTACGGCGGTGACCGGAGGGCGTCAGCGGGAAGAGACCATATAAGTGAGTTCGAACGAACTCGAAAGGCATGGTCCGACAGAAGACAGGCTGAAGTAAACCGGCAGGAGGGGCTGTAGAGGTTTGGCCAACACAGTGACCACACCATTGCCGTGCCATTGTCGACCATGGTCGACCACGCGACAATGGTGTGTTTGCGTGGTATCATCTGTTTTGGTGAAATCACCAGCTGCCCTAACGGTCGCTTGTGTTAGCACACTTATGATGTGAGGAAGTTGTCTGAACGCGTGTATTTTAAGTTGTTCTCCTAGTTCACGCCTGTGAAAGTAACTCGTGCCCACTGCACCACTTCACGCGTAGGCAGCCGCATACGTACATACTACATCAGTAACATGCAAGTGCGCACTGTCTCTTGACCTTGGCTAGCATAACTTAAGAATTTTAGTTCTCAGAAACTCCTGGCAAACACTGTTTTTATTGCGCACCGCACAAACGACCACGTGCACCACTCTGCGTTGTATTTTCCGCCACAGTGCTATAGGTGAAGTCGAAGTGAGCACAAAAATAATGCAATGGAAGGGACAAAACTCACATTTTTTTCTGAAATAAAGCGCAAGTTACTTCCATTAACCCTTTCGGCCCAGGCGTCGTCAATTGACGACACAGAACAAAAGTTCTCCTAGCACCTCGGAAATGAAACCAAAACTGCTCATTCTTGGGGAAATACTCCTTCAATGATCCCTACTGTGATTGACACTAAATTCTGCGACATATTTACGGAGCTGGGAGCCACAAAGAAGAAAAAGCTTGACCGAAGTCATGGTTGACGCCGAGGCGGGTCAGGGGAGGCGGCTAAGCGCCGTTTTCGGGTCGTCATACAGACGCTGTTTCAAGGAGTATCACACTGAAAAATGAAACGTGGTTCACATTTATTGTACTCTAGTGAGTAGAAGAAATAAAGAAGCCATTTTCCTAATTTCAGAACCACTGAGCCCTGATGACCTAATGTGATTCCATGCTAATTAATCCATAAATACTTGCACCACTGGCTCAATTTTTCGTTTTTGGTCTTCTGAGGTCCTAACTATTAGGAAAACACGCAAAAAAAATATCTCCGGCCAAAATAAAAAATCCAGGGCTGAAAGGGTTAAACTTTCTGTTGGGACTGTTGTTATGCTTCTCACTCATATGCAGTCTTCTGCTTTATTTTTTTCTTGGACCAGCTTAGTATGTTACAGATGTGTCAACGTAGGCTAAAGCCGCGCTCTTGCAAAGTTGAGGATTTTATTTTAGAGCCTATATACCCCACATAGGCGAAACTTAAATTTTATGAGATAGTAAGTTTTAATGAGCTCTATAAAAGTAATTTGTTTGTCGTCTGTGGCTATTTTTTTTTTGTAAAATAATCCTCAATACGCTATGATTTTTCCAAATTTGTCTCTGTTTTACGGAGTTAAAACCATTAATGTATTATGTCAAGCTGTTCCATAGTAGGAGCACAATGCTGAAGTATTAAAAAGACGGAAATGTTCCTCGAATGGCCGAAACGGTAGATCTTAGAGATTTTTTCTCAAACCTTATTTTCCACTATTTCTAGAAATTCAAGTGGCCCTGAAGTGCTAAAAAAATTTTGCCGTTAGAAATATTTTGGGAACATACTAAGGGACTAATGTTAAGATGCGTGCAGGGTTTTGGAATTTTTCAGAGAAAATGCTTTCGGTCGAGCGGCACGATTGGGAAAGTAGGCGTAGAGTGATTCATGACTTACTTAGCACTGCGGTATTTACTCATGTTGCCTTCGAATGAGACATTTCCCTACAAAAAGTGTGCCTGTATAGAAAAAATGGCTTTACACGGGAACTCAGTTCTTGTCCAATCCCTCAGCGTGGGTGTATGCTACAGTTTTAGGGATCTGCTATACTCTACTCTAGCATCCTCACGTTGTCCTCGAGCTGCTGTTATGTTTTAGGTGATCCTGTTGTAGTTCTCTTCATTACCGTCATTTTTGTGCCACCGTTCTTGTAGTTAATGTCATTAACATCACAGGATTTCAACGCAGCGCTTCAGGCTAGATTGAGCAATTTTTTTTGTCCAGTGAACTCTTCATACAACGCGATGTCAACCTCACCGGTTCGCTGGGGAAAAACAGCGCAATAAAGGACGCAGGAACACACTAGACTGGACGAGCACTGACCAGTCTACTGTGTACTGTGGACGTCTACTGAGTCTACTGTGGACGAGATGCTCGTCCAGTCTACTGTGTTCCTGCCTCCTCCTCCTTTACTGCGCTGTTTTTCCCCAGCTAAGCATGTACCAACTCACCCAAATCAGTCTTGCTCACCGGTTCATTCTTAGTGTCCATTGTCGTCTAAGTATCTGTTTCATGGCATCTGCTATTACTGAAGAAATAATGTATGAGTGTGCCTTTGTATCATCATGCTACAAAAACGGATGGTTAGGAATTTTTTCTGTAATAATTTGAACTACTTATGGCATCGTGGAGACTGCTGCCTTTAATAACACCGGCATTTCTTTTCTGTGAGTTTTGTCCATTACACGGCTTAAATGTTGAAATGAAATGATCAGTAATTTATTTTTACAATAGTTACACTGAGTAACATTTAAGGCACCTGTACAAGAATAATGAGCTATACAATAGATCGCTTTTGCGAAACCTTACATGACAAAATTTCTTTTATCATACGGTTAACCGTAGAGATCATTTTCCATATATAAGTAGTATCCGACTTTGCATACACTCGTCGAGCTCAGTTTGCTACGAGCTAGAAATCATGGCCCGCTTCTTCATTGTTTGTCTGCTCGCTGCATTGGTGGCTTACGTGGCCTCCCTGCACGTCTACCAGCAGCAGCAGCAACAACACGCACCACCACATCTGCGCAATTGTAAGTACTGCTCTAGTTAGTGCGAATGTGATACAGATATGTCCTACAGAGCCGCTTGACATAAGCAATACTAATCCTGCATCATTTTCTTTAGTCTAGCTTTTTACCCATGGAAGCCTCGGAATTGAGATATTTAAGCTTCAGTACATTATCTACAACTGGAACTGTAGCGCAAAATATTTTCAACTGAAGTCTAATGTAGGTCATTGCTTATGCATTCTTTCAGCTGTATGGTCAGAGTTGCAAGGTTCCCCCTCCCAATGTGTAGGGTAGCCAACTGGACGCATTGTCTAGTTAACCTCCCTGCCTTTCCTACATTCCCTCTCTCTCTCTCTCTCTCTCTCTCGTTTGATCGGGTGCATAATATTGAAGTTTCTTAATGTTAAACATATCCTTTATTCTTTTATTTAGCCAAATTAGAAAGAAATCTGGGGCAGCTACGTTCTAGTGGTGCGAAGACTGAGGAAACAGCGGAGGCATAGCTATTTTATGCATTACCATATCTCCTCCTTTTTTCCGACCTCCTCCCATCACTGTTCGTCACCTGGGCTTCTCTTTCCCACTGTCTTGCTATACAAGACTATGCTGCGTTTTACCCTCTCCTCTTCCTTTCCCTCCTCCTGAAACTTACACCACTCCTCCTCCCCCTCACTTACATTTCCCACCCCGTGCTATACTACACTATAAATTAGCAAATTTCGTTGCTGGGCTGGTTAGTTCATAGCTTAAAATACTGTATAGCACATATTCGACAGGGCGAAGTAAAAACACTGAAGCACAGGACAAGTGCTGGACCTAAGCTTAAGTGCTCTTTCTTTCTGGGCCCTGTGTCGTACCTGGGTAGTGCAGTATTTAAGTCTATACTACACATGGCTATGCTAAACTTTACCATGTTCTCCACCTTCTTTTCCTCCTCCTCGTGCTCACTCTCGTTTCCTACCCTCTTGATATGCTATGCTCAGCTCCTTTCTTGGCTTTGCGCGCCTTGGTATAGCTATAGGCAGGGCTCCCCATCTCTTAAGCTGGCTCCTTCTCGCTCATCTAGCTAATGCAGGGTGACAGCGGAGTTTACCAAGCTTAAACAGGTCCGCTGTTTCAAAAATGTTCCCCATCGAGCTTTGTTTCACAATGCTACTTCAAGATATTCATTTATTATACGCAACTTCAGCAATAAGCCTGCCCGTATCGTGCCACCTAATAGCATGTTAAAAAGCCAAGAAGTTGGGGCGTGCTAGATATTGGTCGTTTTTTTTACAAGGAAGTGATGTATGTTTCCAATCACCTATAAACTACAATTCTGCGAATCATTTTCCAGCTCCTTGCGTCAATTAATATATCGACCTCTTGTGATTAGGCCACCATCATGTGGCCGCACATTTTTTTACGAAGAAAAAAAAAAACAGTTATCAATGTTTGTTTCCATACATATTAAATGCTATTTTCAGACGCCCTTGAAATACGAACTAAACAAAAAATGAGCCTTGATGTCTTTCCTCCATAAAAGGGTATTGACGCGAATATTTTCAGTTGTCGTTTATTTTGCGTCAAATGAAAGGTCAAGCCCTCAAGAGCATAGAAAAGGTACTGTTAAGCGTGAGTGGGCCCTGAAAAAGTAATAACAGTATGTTTTTAAAAGCTAGCTTCGGTTCCTGACGTCACAACACAGTATGAGCTTTTCGTCACGTGCTCGCACAACATATAGTGACGTTTCCATGGCCGCTCCGCACCATGGCTCCGTTGGTGACGCACAAGCGGCCATTTTAGAAGTTTTGATGACGCACAAGCAGCCATATTGGAAGTTTTGGTATCTAACGTCATCTCAACTAGCCAGACTGCGGCGTGAAGTCACCAGAATTTGTACTGTAGCCTGACGTCAAGCTACTGTCGATGTTAGTAGGTGCGCCATAGAAAAATTGACTTTAATATCAAAGTAAAATATCTTCAGCATTTGGTGAGTTTCACACTTGCTCAGAACCGTCTCCGCATACACGAGGTTTGTATGGCAGAGTAAAATCGCCTTCAAAAAAAAAGGTGTCAATACCCTTTAAGAAGGACAAATTAATACGCGAGCATCATGTTTTTTTTCTGATGTACATGTTTGCCTAATTAGAGCGCATTCAGCTTTAGTTTTGAAGTGAGTGATCTAGATAGCTTTGTTTTGTGCGAAAATTGGGATGTTCTTTAAAGATCTTCTTGTCTTTTATTGAGTCGTTCCTATTAGACGACACATCATTAACGGACGTATTTAATCTGATTTGAAAGGTGTCCATTTTGTACCACTTTTATACGTGTGAGTTATCGGTAAAATTATTTATAGAAATATGTTTGGTAAAAGATCAAGAAACATTTCGCTGCACATGTGCGTGTTTTAACCCTTAACGTTCATTTGAAGGTTAATTGGCCATTTTGAAGTTGAGCGTAAAGCAAAACAAAAAAGTCGCTACTGTGGCTTATCACATTTCTGACAAGTGATCTCCAGCAGTCTATGAACTCTAGGCGTCTGTGAATCTGTGGTACACCATATACATAGGCTCTCAGCGTAACGTTTGTCTAGGCATACGAGGTAGAGTTGATGGCGCTTAATGCATTTAATTTTTATTATTAGACGTGCACGAATTCCAAAGTAACACTTAAAGAGCAAGTTCACCAAGAAAAAGGATAGGTAATCGAAAGCACAGAACAGCATAGAATATCATTGAGTTCCCACGCATCATACCAGAGTGGAAGAAATATGGATCCCATGCATGTATACAAATTTAGTCCTGCAAAGGCCGGGATAGTGCAGGTTGAAGCGGGCGATGGGGTAGCTTGAACAGCATGTCACCTGACGTTGCCATTTCAAAGAACGCCTTTCGCATATGCCATGCATGGGTCATTTATGAAGGGCATTTGGCATCAGCATTAGAGAAACATATCGGCACTGATATCCAAAATGACTAAGATCGCCACGCCATACTGAAATATAGAGATTTTTCTCGCGGTCATGTTTCAACGCATGGTGACCGCCTGGAGTGCTTCACTAAAAAAAAATATGCTTGCGAGCAGTCACGTCTGTGCAGCTTACGCGAACGAACAAAGCGTTATTATTAGCTATAGGCGAGTAAATGAATCGAGTACCTTTTAGCAAAGACACAAAACTTTCTTTCTTGTGAGGCCGCGGGTCGCATAAACTATAGACCCCTGATGTATACAGACCAGAGGAGTAAGGTATATGCCTCTTGTTTCTTTTGCGCTGTCATTGATGCCTGAGCATTCAGATCACGCGCTACCCCATATTTTTCGTTAAAAAACAATCTGCTTTGTTTCATGTATTTTACAGCCCGTGGCGACGTAAATAGACTCAGTTTCGGCCCCAGCGGAAGTGTCGGGGCTGGTAACTATGGTGGCCTCGGATATGGAGGCAGCTATGGTAGCGCGAACGTCGGCGGTGCACGCTTGGGCGGTGGAGGCGTCATAGGTGGCAGCTCCAGAGGCGTTGGTGGAGCTGGAAGACACTTTGGAGGTGCTCTTGGAGGCGGTTCTGGAGCTGCTTTTGAAGGCAGCTTTGGTGGTGGCTTGGGAGGCGGCTTTGGAAGCAGCAATGGTGGCAGGAGCAGTACTGGTGGCTACGGAGGCAACCACGGCCATGGTAGCCGTGGCAGTGGAGGTAGGCACCTCTCTGCCGGCAGAGGTGGCCTTGGGTGGCAGGGGCCGCAACAGCAGCAGCGGCAACAGTAACGGCGGTCAAGAATGTTGTGATCGAAGTAATAAAGTTTGGTATGACCAAAAAGGAAAAGAAGATAAAGTCTATCCATGCTACAGCTTTGGCGAATTAAAGTGTGCATATGCGCCACTACAGAAACTGGGCATGTTTCTTAGTCGCGTTGTCCACAAAAAGCTCACATTTTTGTTGGCATGTACTAAACAAAGACCTGGGTAAAAATGAAGCGGTGTTGAATTCTTGGGTAGCACCAATAAAACAACCTGGAATAGAACAGGCCCGAATGTATCAAAAGAGCACAAGAACACTCAGATAATGTTTGTTACGGCGCAGCTGCTTAAGCTTGGAAAACCTGTTTGGCGTTGGCACAATCTCGGGTGGGTATGCGCCACCTGCCGAGTGACCAGGTCATTATGCGGCACTTAGCAACGCGTAGGAGGAAGGAAAAGAGGATGCGAGGAGAAAAGCAGTGGAGAGGAGGAAACGGAGAAAAAAAGTAAATAAGATTTCTTGGCTAGGCGGGATTCGAACCCGGGTGCCCACAATTCGAAGGTGAACGTCGGGCCACTCGGATTTATTTATTTATTTATTTATTTATTTATTTATTTATTTGATTTGCATACATAGATACACAAGGACACAGAGAAAAGAGGGAGATGGATGGATGGATGCTATGAGCGTCCCCTTTAAAACGGGGCGGTGACATGTCTGCCACCAGGCTCGAAGAAAAAAAAAAAAAAAGAAAAAAAAAAAAAAAAGCTTCCTTGTTTCATGTTGGCCTAATACCTTATCTACATTGATTAAATCTATGTTATTATACCAAAAATATAAATTCACGGTCCATCTCTCTGCCTCTTAAGGCAGAATGACCTTATTTTTCCCCCATTATTTATTTTTGTTCTTTATCTCTACTTTTCTGCCACCAATACTCTAACCGTCTCTTACTTATTTCTATCGCGGACGTGTTCAGCTTTCCATTGTTGTCCCTAAAACCCAAGGCTTCATGTAGACTCGTGCCCACACGTATACCTGGGTGAATATCGCCACATTCAATCAGTATATGTTCCATCGTTTCCTTAGTTCCCCCGCAGCATGTACATTGTTCTTCCTCGTTACTAAATCTCGCTTTATAACTACGCGTTCTAAGGCAGCCCGACCTTGCTTCAAACAGTAAAGCGCTTCCCCTTGAATTATCATAAAACCTTTCCCTCCTTATTTCGTTTTTTCCTTTTCGGTAGTTACTCAGAGCCGGCTTCTTTTCCATCGCTGTCATCCAATAAGTCCTCTCCGCCTCTCTGACCTTCCGCTTAATGCTCCTTGTTGCCATATCGCCCGCACTGCCAGCCGTATATTTACTGGTGAGCCTCCTAGTTCTTTTTCTCCACTGCGTGTCAACGCTTTTTCTATACAAATACCTGAAAACCTTCTCTGCCCATCTACTCTCCTTCATTTTCCTCAGCCTCTCTTCGAATCTCATTTTGCTCTGCGCTTCCCTCACTTCAAAGCCTGTCCATCCCATATCACCCTTCACCGCCTCATTTGTCGTCTTCCCGTGAGCGCCCAAGGCGAGGCGGCCCACCGTCCTTTGATTTACATCCATTCCTGATTGCACCTCTGACTTCATGCACACCACTGAGTTCCCAAATGTAAGCCCCGGAACCATCACACCCTTCCACAGCCCTCGAAGCACCTCGTACCTATTGTATCCCCATAAAGCTCTGTGCTTCATAATTGCAGCATTCCTCTTTCCCTTTGCTACCGATGCTTTCTCTTGTACCTCCATATATCTATCCCCCTCATTTACCCATACTCCGAGGTACTTGTACTCGCTTACCCTCGGTATTTTTTGGCCCTGTATTAATACCGTATGGTCTCCGTGATCATTGAATACCATCAATCCACATTTTGTTGCACTAAATCCTAGTCCTAGAGCCTCACACTCCCTTCCGCATATATCTGCCAGTCGCTGTATATCATCTTGACTGTCCGCAAATAAGACAATATCATCAGCATAAAATAGACCTGGAAGCTTCTGCTCAACCATCGCTCCGACCTGTTTGTGTGACAAATTAAATCCAATGTTGCTACCTTCTAGCGCTTTTTCCATCCTCGCCATGTACAGCATGAATAACAGCGGGGACAAAGGGCATCCCTGTCTCAGCCCCTTGCTAATTTCAACGCTGTCCTTGCTACTTATTCCTTCCCATTCTATACAAACTGTATTTCCTCGGTATATTTCCCTCAAAAGCTGTACACAGTCGTCACCTATGCCCACTTCCTTCAATATATCCCACAAAATTTCCTGATTAACGTTGTCATACGCCCCGGTGATATCTAGATAAGCTACGTATAAGGGCCTGTTTTCTATTTTAGATATTTCTATACACTGGGTAAGAACAAACAGATTATCGTCTAACCGCCTGTCGATTCGAAATCCATTCTGAAGTTCTCCCAAAATATCATTTTGTTCTACCCACGCTTCTATTTTTAATTTTACTGCCTGCATCGCCAACCTGTATAGCACCGATGTAATTGTTAGCGGTCTATACGAGCGAATGTTATCCTTTTCTCCCTTGCCTTTATAGATTAAGTTCATTCTACTTTTTCTCCAACTGTCTGGTATTTCCCTCTCCTGTAAGCACTTTTCTACGGCTTTCAGCAGTGCTTCTTTAGTGTTATGTCCGAGTTCGTTAATGAGGCTGACGGGAACCCCATCTAAGCCCGGAGTAGTGCGCTTAGGAATTTTTCCTTCGGCCTTCTTCCAATTGAAATTCTCTAGTACTACATCTTCGTCGGTTGCTCTCCTTTGCGTACTTTTACTCACCGGGGGAATCCCCTGGGGGACCTTTTTAAACGAATCGGCTGTTATCTTTCGGATGTAACCTAGCGCTTCATATCCTTCCAATTTATTTCCTCCTTCATCTACTATATGTTGTTGCATTGTGACAGACTTCCTACCCAGCGCTTTTAGATGGCTCCAAAATATCCTAGGCGCGGCCTTCTTCTTTTCGCGAATCTCTGTCATCCAGCGTTCACTTTCACCTTTAATTTTTGCCTCGACTAATTTCTGCACAATGGATTTTTGCTCTAAATATATTTCCCATATTTGGTTGACTTCGTCCTGTGGCCGCTTCTCCTTTTTTGCCTTTCTGTGCTCCCGTGATGCCTGACGTCGCATCTCGATCGCTTCCCGGATTTCTTTGTTCCACCAACTTTTTGGCTTTTTCTTTCCTTTCCTTTCAGAGCAAGCTGGCAACTGCCACCTAGAGGGGCACAACGCCTGCCTACTCTTTCGGGAAGAGGGAGGTACAGAGGAAAGGAAGCTAGGATGAGGGAAACAGGAAAGAAGATAGGAAAGTAAAAAAGATTTGACGAAGACTTCGATAAAAGTAGGTAAACACACATACACACACAAAAAATCACAGCATATCCACGGAGTGAATGATGATGAGTGGGCGAAGCTGCGGAGGTTCATCGGTAAACCGTGAATCTTCCGTGAATTCTGCCCAGTACATCATCACCGACGTGAGATCGGGCGCGTTTATACTAAAGGTTCGATGAGTTATGACGACTTGCAGCTCACTTTAATTTTACATGTACGCTGTGAATTTTCATTGTTTAGAAAACTATTGCTTTAGGAAACATCTGACGTCTTTCGTTAAGCAGCTGGCGTCTTTTCGTTTTGCTTTAGAAACATCTGGCGTTCTTTCGTTTTGCTTTTACAAAACATCTGGCGTCTTTCCTTGGTTTATTCCATCAATCAACGGCGTTTTGAACAAAATTTTTATTGTTTAATCACGCACAGGAGAAATCTCACCAGGCAATACCTTGGAGGTAAACAATGGCTGCTAATGGGAATGAGAGACAGAAGAAGTCGGCTTTTAGCTAACACTTACACTTCTACTTCTACTAACGTTTCCTACTGGAACATGCCAATGGCTGCTAATGGGGAATGAGAGACAGAAGAATTCGGCTTTTAGTTAACGCGCACGCTGCGAATTTTTTATTGTTCAACAACGCACAGGAAAAATCTCCCACCGGCACCAAATTGGAGGTCAAAGCGTAAGACTGGTTACGCACTACGACTGCTACGACTACGACTACGAGGGACGAACGGGTGCCGCCTTAAGGAGCTTCGCCCCTAAAAGAAAGGCTTATAAACGGGTGGCCAGATTCCAGGCATGCTAGCAGCACACGCACTTATTGAAATCGTATGACTGATTTTCCAGGGGCGAAAGAACGAGAATAGAGTGTAATAGACGGAAAGAAAGAAAGGAATACACAAACCAAAACAGAGAAACAGAGATAAAGAAAAATGAATAGACAAATAAGCAGAAAGGGGGAGAGAGAAATCACATCATAGCCACTTATAGCATAGCATAGTTAGGGGGTGGAAAAGGTGAGGATGAGGAAGAATGATGTGAGGGCAAGGAGGAAGGAAAGGAGGAGGGGAGGTGATAAATCATGTAATCGCCTTTTATAGTACAGTTTAGCAAGGGTATAAGAAAGAGAGGTGGGGCGACGAGGACTGATTCTAGGTTGAGGAGGAGGGAAACCAGAGGAGGAGAAGAAGTTTAGAGGGTATACCTTATAACAAACATGTATAATATGACATATGAGTGGTGTGAGTGTTAGGAGGAGCGAGGGCAGTATTTAAAGAAATATGAAAGAAACAAGAATGAAGAAACGCCAACGCGGGCACCTGTTTTTCTTCGCTATGGGTTCTTGAACCTAACGCCTTGAGATTTCCAAAGAATATTCTCGTCGCTACTAGGCCGATATAGATTGTGAACCAACTGCGGCGCATACGCATGCGAAAAGCATGTTACTGTATTCATGTGATAACCACTTAAGCGTGTTCGTGATATGACAATGTCCTCTCATGCTAATTTTGGTATATACAAAGTGAAGCCCACGAGAGCAAGAAGTCGCAGGTGGACAGACAGACAGACAGACAGACAGACAGACAGACAGACAGACAGACAGACAGACAGACAGACAGACAGACAGACAGACAGACAGACACATAGATAGATAGATAGATAGATAGATAGATAGATAGATAGATAGATAGATAGATAGATAGATAGATAGATAGATAGATAGATAGATAGATAGATAGATAGATAGATAGATAGATAGATAGATAGATAGATAGATAGATAGATAGATAGATAGAAACCGTCAAAGTGCCTTTGGTAAGGAAAGAAATGCTTCGGATTTCGTATTCTTTCGCATTGTTGTACTGTGATGTGTCAGTCACTTATGATGGTCAGTGGACGCTTTCAAGCCCAATTTAGAGGCTTCTCGCCAACTGCCAACAGCATGAGTGTTTTGTCATGTCGAAAATGAAATTGAATTCAATTGAAACTGAATTGTGATAGATCTGTTAGCTCCACAGTCTGCAGCTTTCGCAACGCTCGCTCGCCGTACGAACTGGAGCGTTGTCGTGAAGCAGTCGGATCATTCTCAGCCTTTATCGCGCCCGCTGTAGGCGAAAGTCGTCCATCGTTGATCTCTAATTTACTCTATCTTATGAGAGATGTTTTCATTTGAGTACTGTACGACAAAAGCATTTGAACAGAGTGCGAAATAGCGGTTACAATAGTATTGGCGTATAGTACCAAGTATTCTGAAACAGTTCTTTCGTTCATTGAAGATATTCCCTAAGACGAATTTTCTTCTTAACGTGTAAAAGGCCAGCTAATTTGGTGGAGACAGAATAAGAAGAGGGGGGGGGGTGCCGAAGGTAAGTAGGCGGAAAGCTGCTCGGATCCCGTAAGTTTTCTCTCTGTCAGTAATATTCGTTGCAATGCTCAAGTTTTATAGTTCGGAAACGTATGCAATCAGGTAGTTATGTTAAAAAAGGAATTGTGCGTGCTATAGCACGTCAGCTGGGTGGTTATTGGGCATTCTTGCTTAGAGAGAGAGAGAGAAAAATAAAGGTTCATCTTTGAAACAGTGTCGCTAGTGATGCCCGGTACCATCCTGAGGTGGGAGGACTCTCTAGTCCAGGAACCTACTGGTTTTAAGTGCCCTCTTGGCCCTAACGACCACTTGTCACTGGTCTTCCATGTCCTTAAAGGTCGGCTTGGCCTCCTACGTTTTGTTTAGGTGGTCTTCGTTCGTTTGTCGTGCTTCATTCTCGTCATTCTCCGCATGCATATTGCAGCTTGCATGACACTGGAATTCAAGAAGCAATTGTGCTAGGGTGTCCTGTACGGTGCAGAGCTGGCATATGTAACTGTGTAGCTTAGGTAGAGGCGGCACTTTAATGTTCTATGTGTGTATGGGTTGTTTGTAGGCGACTAAATATCAAGCTTTCTTCTTCAGTCAGTTTTCGATGTGGTGGAGCGTACACCAGTTCCTCGAGTACATAGAGTTTCATAAAATACCCTAGAGAGGAAACTGGCGCTGCGATCGTTCAACCACCATGGGAATGATGGGAAGTACAGGCTTCGGATTGGATAGCGTTAGCTAGCGAACTGTCTACGGATGTTTTTCTACAGTTTCAGTTTCGTTCTTTGCGAGGCGTGGGTAGTGGGGTGCGTTTCAAAGCATTCAAGCAGCGCGTACGTCGTTCAAAGAGGCTGAAGACCGCTAGATCTCTTGGTTTGCTGCGACGCTGCAGCTTTACAGGCTGTATTTGACAGTTTTAGCAAAGCGTCGTGCACTCACCGCTGCGCACAGATGTAGCGTCCCATCTCAGTGCAGCGAACTGCATCGAGTTCACGTTTGTTTGATAAGCGCGTCCTACCAAAACTCTTTCAAATCAGCTGCAAACCGACGGCGAAGCTAAGTAGACGCACCGTCGCGCTCCTCTCACTCGACTTCACAACAAAACGAGAGATGCGTTGGAGGCAGACCACTTGAACAGACGCTCCTGGCATCGCAGCAGACGATACGCTAAGTGTTTCTCACTCAATACAGTACTGTTATTTCGATAAATAGATAATGCGTACTTTCGAGGGACAAACAAGCGTGTTTCTTTTCAAGTGTTGAACAAAAATAATTCATTATTTGGTGATGCCAAATCTGGAACACAATTGCAGAGCAATGCATACCTTGGTGGTTGAATTTGTCCAGGTTTCAGTTCCATCTCACGGTCACGCAAACTTTTTGCAATAAGTTGTACATACAAAAGAATGAAGCAAGTCTTAATTGGAATTAACTTCATATCACTTTGTTTTATACTCGGCAAACAAGCGTTGCGAATCTCAAGAACCTAATCCATCCGAAGCAAATCCGAAGCCTGTACTTCCCATCATTCCCATGGTGGTTGAAGCGCGTCTCAAGGAGCCCGCGTAGACACTAGCGCCAGATTCCCCTCTAGGTATTATTGTAAGAAACTCTATGCTCGAGTACGTAACAAACACCTATTCGTCGATAGCCTCGCTAAGGAATTGTATTTTTAAATGTTTAGAATGCAGAGTACCAGACGCTGTCAAATATACTTCAGTGGCAGAAAGAATTCTCTGCGCTCAGAGTACGTCCAAGAGACATAAACAGTAGTACCACTGCTTTATATGGAGTAACTTGAGTACCGTACTTATGATATGTGCATGTGTGCCTTTACGCGCACGTTAGCTCACCTTTTATTCAGAAGGCCTTGCCTCTGAACTTCTCTAGTCGACATTGGCACGCGCTAAGTGACGTAACAAAATGAGATGCCACGGTTGTATCATTGCGTCTGAAGTAGTATATGAGTGCACCCTCCATGTATTGCTCCAGGAACGCTGGTACCCAATGACACATCAAGGGCGTCGACGTTGACACATAATTCCTTCACCTATGTGTTCAAAAGGTACAGGAAACTAAGAATTATGGATTAAATTTTTACTCAATAACATAGCAATTGTTCACTGGTTGATGAATCAATTTTGAAACAGGATTTTAAATGCATAATTGGTGTTCATTGACGACGCTTTAACCACGTTGAAGCAATGTTGTCTGCTCATATAGGGTCTCAATTTAATGCTCGACGCATGGACACAGGGGGGACACAATAAAATGATATAATGTGCTATAAACCACTGCTTTTGTTTTGTTATGAATATAGTAGCAAGACATATCGCTGTGCCAGTTTACGACGGACTATACAGTCACGTGGTTGTGACATTGACGAAGGCAGCAGTCGTCGTGTTCAACTATAAACTTTTATCTGGGCGAAGTTTTGCCTGGAAAATGAAAAAAAAAAACAAGAAATAATGAGAGAAAGAAACTGGGGAGGGGCGAAGCATGTAGGGAAGGGCGTTTCAACTCCACTAACGTGGCACCTGGGGAGGGGCGAAGCATGCAGTGTGCGCCGCTGTTGCACACAGCCAAATCGCTGCTAATGGGCAATGAGAGACATACGAAGTAGAAGAAGAAGGGCCTGACCAAGGTAATTCGCCACACTGTTTTGAGAGAGATTTTTTTGATGCGGCACCAGTGGTGCCAAGCCTGAAACACGGCATGTAGGGAAGGGTGTTTTAGCTCCACTAACGTCGTGGGAAGACTGTGTCGTAATACAGCTTACCCTAAGGTGCTTCTTCTTGCCTACATGCCCAGTTTCAGTTCCCTGCGGCTTGTAGAGAAGGGTGTTTCAGCTCCACTAATGTTGTAGAAAAACTGCATCGGAATGCAGCTTACCCTAAGGTGCTTCTTCTTCTTCTTCCCTACATGCCCGGTTTTAGTTCTCTACTGCATGTAGGGAAGGGTGTTTCAGCTGCACTAACGTCGTCGGCTACTTGTTGGGCTAACTGTTGCCTCCTTCATTTTTAGTGGACCGCGGTGGTGAGTAAAGCGCCATCACTTTGCAGATACGTTTCAAGAAGCGGTGTTTCGAATAGATGACTCTACCGTAGTGATCCACGTTTGTGTCTCCGGTTTTAGATAAGAAACTTGAGTGCCCTTGTAAATTTCGTCGGGGATTCTGACAACGCTGCTAAGCCAAACATAATATTTTAGACAGTAACGACTAACATTTACTCCTAATTTGCATAGTATGGACCGGTGGCAAGTAGTTTGAGCCAATTTTTGTGGCGCACACCCGTTTATGATGGACCGTGACGACGACATGAAACGCCGACAAGCAGAGACCCTACGGTGCTTCGCCCCTTATACAATGTGCAAGTGATTCACACTGTAAACTTATAGCGGCGTGAATAGTCGTCGGCCGTCGAGTAGTCTGATCATCAGGGGAGCGCGTCGTCTTGTATAAAGCTTAGCAGTAGAAACAGCGCTAAAAGACGGGACAAAGAAAGGACACAAAGCACGGCGCTGACTAACAAGCAAATGTGTTTTGTTCTTCCAGTCCGCATATATGTACTCCACCGCAATCTCAAGGAAACAGAAAAGCAAAAAATAAAAAGAATTCTGTCCAATTGAGCTAATCATCATGTTTTTTTTTTTCTTTTCTCTTTCCATAAGATTGTGGTGGAGTATATATAAGTGGACTGGAAGAATAAAACACCTTTGGTTGTTAGTCAGCGCCGTGCTTTGTGTCCTTTCTTTGTCCCGTCTTTTAGCGCTGTTTCTACTGCTAGTTTTGAACTAAACAGAGAGAGATAAGATTCTTTAATGAAATGCCCGGAGAGGTTAGCCTGGTTTGTCGCCTGGCTTGCTACTCCAGGTGTCGGGTGATTATGGTATATACAATGATCACATATACACCATATACACACAAATAGTACATACAGTCACAAACACACATATATACATAAGAAGAGTCCTTCACAGGCTTTGGTTAAGCTGAGTGTTCCACTCAGATACGTACCCTATTGCAATTTTATAAAGCAGTAATCGAAGCCTCTAGCGTTATCGCTGATGCTCGCGTAAGCTCCCGAAGAAACTTGACTATTTGGTTCTGCGCGTAATCTTAACAGAATCATCTCAAGTAATCGCGAAGCTTCTCAAGCATTGCGGCGTGGTCTGCGCAGAGCGTTGCTAACTGTTTTTGTGGCTGAAACCCGAATACACCAAAAGAAAGTTTATAACGCGAGTGGCAATATGACTGATAAAGCGGCATGATTCTCATAGCCTGTCTGCCGCCGCTAAAGGGAAGCACGAGGTGGACGCCCTGGTTAACGCCCTGAAAAATAGCAATAAAAAAAAGAATAACTGCAAAGTAGGTGGTTTTAGGTAAAGTGAAATCACAGAACCGTTTATACACGCTGCAATTTCACAAAATATAGTGTATTGTATTGCCGGGTAGTGTATTGCTCTGTGAGTTGGCCGGGAACAACTCCTGCACGTTTCACACCTGCGTAATAAATGGGCCTGCTACTGTTATTCGATATGGTCGGCTTCCATGTTTCAATACAATCTAAGTTTTTAATGATACATTATTTATTTTAGGGGAGCGCTATCATCCATTCGCATGCACGAGTTAAACTAGAGCTTAAAATATAGCAAGATAAATACGATGCCATAATTTACCTCCTAATCCCGTAACATATCCTGCCTGTCGGCCTATGTAATGTTACTAAAGCGCGATATTTACCCTCTGGTGCGACTGCTGGAAAGTTTGGCCAACAAGCGACCAAACGAAATTAGAAAAAAAAACAAGCTCTGGCAGAAAAGCTGATACATTGAGAACGGCAGGAAAGACCATGCAGATTTAGAAGGTCTGAACAATCCTTTATTTGTTAGAAAATATACAACATTTCCGTCAATATGAAGTGATAAAAAACATTTTTCAAGAGCACACAAACGCGCGCACATACAACAGCCAACAATTTCGCACACTCGTATGTGCGCGCACAAGACGCACACACGCGTCCAACTCACACACGCAAGCCAACGTGCACACGCACACACCCGCGTAACCATACGTGCACTTGTACAAAAGCACGGGCCCACACGCCCACATACGCAAAAGCACATGCAATCCTCCAAAAGCGCGCGCGCACACACACACACACACACATTAGGAGCGCATGCGCACACAGATGCAAACCAACACCTATACCTTCAATTGGCTGTACATCCGCAAGCACACAAATATGTGCGTACGCACCGAAAAAACACGCACACATGGGCATATGCAAGCGCACACGCTTAAAGACAAGAACATGGAGACTCATACACTACCCAACACAAACACGCGCGCATTCAATAGGGCGTTTACCCACATATGCATGCTAGTACGCAGAGGCGTGCGCTCACGCTCACGCTCACACAAACACACACACACACACACACACACACACACACACACACACACACACACACACACACACACACACACACACACACACACACACACACACACACACACGGTATCGCGTGCGCACACACAAGCGCCCAAACAGAAAAAAAGAGCGCTGTGCACATGTCACTGATTTTCTAACATATTATAGCTACTTTACAAGTGAACAGAAAAGTGTGTCGCTTGTTTTCAAAAAGGCCTAAATACAGAAACCGAAACTGTGCTGAATTTCACGGCAATGTAAAGTGCACCTAAATATATTTCCTTTTTAAAAGAGTTGGAATCAAAATGGCGGAATTCCCGACTAACATGAGCTCAAAAAGGCAGTTTCTAATAAAAAATGAACCAAATGCTGCATCTGTTTCAATCAAACTGAGCCACAATATTTGAACCAGCGCTGCGTCAACAATCGTGACCAAAACAACCATCATGGTCTCATCCAATCTGTTTCATTTGTGTCCTCGTTGCTTTGCTATCGTGTTTACGTTCTACAATGAGTTTTTAGAGCGAGTTGGCACTTACTCAAGGAGATGATGTTGTAGGGCAAAACTCGAATATATAGAGTTAGAGGTCGAATATGCTACGTCTTTTGGCGTCTTAGTGTTTCTTTTCGAGTTTAGCGCTACAGTATCATATCCTTCTTTCGCTCCAAGACAGTATATTTGAAATAAAATATATATGAAATGAAGATATTGGGCAGCGATTTATTCCTTGAAGAAGGAGAAGTGATCTGAAACGGCACGGTATAAAAGAAGCTCAGAAGAAGAAGACCTGGAGCACTTTTCAGTGCCTTCAATAGATGGCAAGAACATTGAAACGATGCCGACAGTTCAGAATAGTGTGCCTTTTGCCCCGAAGGACCACTCGCGCTTCAAGTCTAGTCATCGCCATTACGCGCATGCGACGAAGGACGGCACTGACGGAAGCACAAGGATGATGTGTTAACTTTATCGCAAAATATTGCTATACCATATATTCGAATCGTTTTAGACTTTTTTGAGAATTTTAAGAATTCTTTGACGAGCCAATTCAAGCTCAAATGAAATGTTCCACTCTATAAGAGCGAAACACAAAGTAAAATTCTGAATACCGACGATAGTGCGCTATATAGATTTAGTCACAATATAGATTTCATGCATTTAGGGGACAGGAACGCACTGGCAAAAAATTGTTAGAGCAGGCCCAAACATATTGGCGGTAAGGCAAAATGTGCGTTTTTCTCAGTTTCAGTTAAAGTGCATCTGGCTGTTTTAGCAATTGACGCAATTGACACAATTTGGCAATTGACGGTGACTGTCCCGGAGTTTTATTGCTACGCCTGGGCTCTGCTAGTAACGTGAGCTCCCAAACGAGACTTAGGTTTTAAGGCGATAACATTAAAGAGCTTGTTTCGCAGAAAGTGTCGTGTCGGCGTGGGTGTCGGTGTCTGCGCCGTTGATTGCGAGCAAAAAAGCAGCGTTGTCCGTGACCGAAAAATCGAGCAAGATGCTAATAAAGAAATAATAAAAAAACTTCGACTCCAGTGAGCATTTAACCCAGGACGTCTGCGCGGCAAGCAGGTCTTCTACCACAGAGGCCGCACCATTGCTTGAAACTGCGTCGGAAAAAGAGAACACTATACGAATGTCATGTATTGGGAGGAGTCTCCTTCAGGCACGTAGTATTGCGCGGCAGAAGCGTAGAATCGGGCCAGGCGTCAAAACGTGCGAATTGCGCAAAGATTAGGTATATTAAAGGCCCATCCAATACAAAGCGCTCAGACATATTTAATCATCATCAGCAGCAAAAGCATGAACAAAGTTAGCAGCTGCGTAGGTTCGCGAGTTGCTTTACGGACGCGCTGGGGGCCCTTTGCTGAGTCGTAAGAGGATGAGTTATGGCGTAGCGGGCATTTAACAACTGCACTTGCAGTAGTCTGTCTAGGATAGCTTGCAACGGCCAATGTTACGCGCAAAGTCGTTCTTTTCCTTACGGCACGGTTGAGGCATGCACCGAAGCTGGGCTAGCAATTGAGAAGGCGAAGCTCAAGCATTTTCCAAGTTTTTATTTGAAACAAGTATTCACAACTCTAACAAAGGAACATAATGATTACTTTGAACGAAAAAAAAAACCACGATTATTTGAAGGGATACTAAAGGCAAATAATAATTTATGTCATAGTGAAAGCTCAGTGTATGACAACGTCTAGAACAGCAATATTATCAACGGCAGTGCCCTTCTTACCGAGAAATTAAGCTAAATGTATCACACGATGAGCGCCACAAGCGGCGCATTTTGAAAATGATCCCGATGACGTATGCGAGTCTGCCTACAATTATTCACTAGTAATCAAATTAGCAGCAATAAAAAAAGAACCTTATGTGCATCAAGAGACGTAATAAAATGCTGTTTGTTCGTTTCTGTTTGATTCATGGAAAAAAAGAACCTCTTTGGCGTTGCCATGGGGAACGGTGCGCGTGGTTCAAAGGTTCCGTTTTCACCGAGCTGCGCTTCGCCCGGCGCCCTGCTTCGCTCACGCGGTCGCGTCTCAGTGGTAATTTCTGTATCGCGTACTGCCGCGTGTTTTGCGCGCTCGTGAAAGTCGCTCTGACAGAAAGTTCGACAAAATGCCGCATGCATATGATGTTGTCGGATGCCCTAATGGCCCACGCCGCCAGTAAACGCCGCTGCGTTGTAAAGCTGGCCAACGTTGGGCACGGCAGCAGTGACGTGTGAAAGACTGATTCAGGCGGGTGATTTGAAGTGCGCTAACACGATGCGGACTACTAAAACGTGATTTTATTTCAAAATAAGCACTTCCTTGGCATAAAAGTAGCACTACGAGGTTTCTGGACCGTTATTTCAACAATCAACGTCGACTTAATGTTTGTCTTTAGTGTCCCTTTAAACTGAGGCAAGCTGCTATAGAGCAGCAACTAGAGCCTCCGAAATATTTTATAACTGTAGGTTGGAATATAGCAGTGACTACAGTATTCAAGCTGGTACTTTGTCAACAGCTTTTAAATAAAACTGTCACATAAATATTCAGCAAGTTTAGTGAGTTAGCATTAGCATGAATGCCATGGTAGTGCTAGGATGTCATGTCATGCCATGACATGCAGTGGACTGATGATATTTTCGCTTCGGCTGCACAGAAGTTTAAGCAAGAACACCTTCATCCTGTGATCAACACTGCGTCGATAGTCCTGTAAGCACATGGGCTGCATGAATCTGGGTAATTCGGTGATGCAAACAAGAAACGTTACCCGTACTGCTCTAATGTCTCGTTCATTCGAGCGTTTTTCGTGGTTTGCTGATTATTCGAAAAATATTGTAAAAATTTTCCGTATTTCGAATATGCCCTATTCGATTCGTTATTCGAAATTTCGAGTATTCGCGCACCCTAACCGGAGACCATTGCCATTATTAGAAGTTTTCCGACCGCATATCTTGCATCCCACGCTGGTGCAGGTGCTAGCAATGGAGGCGGCGGGTTCAGAGGTGGGTTACATTGGTGGGAGCTTCGGCGGTGGAAACTTCGGAAGGGGCATACCCGGTAGCTGGCGTGCTGGAGGCGCCAATGGACATCGCAGGGGTGACGTTGGAAATGGCAACGTTATTGGCGGTGAAGTTGGTAATACAGAAGGTTGTACGGTGTCAGCACCAGCCTCAACAGCAACGCACCGACTTGCGTGGCGATAGAGGTAAAAAACATCGTGATCACAAAAAAAAAAAAATGAGAAAGAAACATTCATTGGCACGAATGCATTGGTATAATAAACGCACTTACTCAAGTGCTGGGATAAAAAAAAAAAAACTAGCAGTTGTTCCGTGTACGAATACAACCGGAGCCAATCTCCTTAGAAATGGGATGCAAACGACTACGCGCCTGATCTCGCTGCTGGCTTTCATGACGGCGGTAGGGTGGGGAGCGGATGGGGAGAGCGTTTGCTGCGCTTCTGTGGTTATTAAGGAAAGGAAAAATGCACCTAATTTCTGTCTGCCTATAGGCGACACGGCGCAGTGCCTTGTAGGGGTGGGGGTAAGGAGGGAGTAAAAGAATAGTAGGAAGAGAGAAAAGGGATAGGAGCACATCCATCCAACGAAGAGAAAAGAGGACAGGAAAGATGGGGAAACGGTCACGGGAGTTCAGGGACGGGTCCGCGAAACACACCTAGAGGCACGGTGCACAACATCGGCGAAGCGGCGAAGGCCCCGTCGATGAGCGGCGCACGGCATAGCGGGCGAGGAGTCCGTCACGGGGCGCCGATCAGCGAGAGGTACGAGGAGTAATCCAGGACATCGCGGCCGGCACGTCCGTCTTGCTTGAAATCCAGCTCGCAGGCGGGAACGACTGAGCGAGTGAGTGAGCGCGGGGAAAGGGAGACAAGTGGGAGAGGGGAGAAGCCTGATGCTGTATCTGCCAGGACCGTCTTCTTTCTGCCCAACAACATTTGCTTTGAAAATTGCACTGAACTAGAACTGCGCACGCGTTTATAGTTGCAACATTGTCACAGGCGTCCACGCCCGCCGATAAATCTCGCCACTATCAGGCTGCCAAAATTTAACGCTGTACCTACGTACACATACTTCTATTCATACATCAGGTGCGACTCCATAGGAGCTAGCGAGACTTCTTGCAGTAAATGCGTCCGCAAAGAAATAGTTCAATGTTCTTGCCTTCCAGAATGTGGCTTCTTTCTTTAATAGGCAGAGTAACACTTGAAGATATTTTGTGCCTTAGAAACAAACTCCGCTATAGGGCGAATAATATAGGTTGTTCCACATCACTTAGCATTTTGTTGTTTTCAGTTTCTGGTATTGCATTTTTGGCCGGTCGCCACGTCTCACGGGCGGGCTCGTGTTCGGCTTGACGGGCATTTACAGCCGCAAAAACCTACCACGAGACGTGCGGAGTAATATATTTTGCTACGAACTTCTTGCATAGCTTTAACTGCGTTGCACCTGATGTGTAAAACGGGCAGCAGTGATAGCTGTACTAAAGATGCAGAGAGAGAGAGAGAATAAGAGAGAAAAAAAAGTAGAAAAAGGTCTAGAGCTGTCGCAGCAGACCTCTAGAAATGCATCATCGGAGCTCTGCGGATTAGCAAACCTGCATGAACGACTTTAACATCCTGTGCTGCGAAGAGCCGGTATTGTGTGTATGCATCCTGTGGCTCTTTAGCCATGAACATGTGTGACATTTAAGTGTGCCGTTGAGCTGTTATTACTGTCCTGGCATTGGATTATTGATAATCCCTTCGAAAGAGAAATTTAACACTAGGACAACCTGACGTCGTCTTCAAGCTGCTACTACCGTTTATGTAGTCCTGTTGTCACTGTCTTTTTTTTGCGTATCGTTTCTACTACCGCTGTTGTACTTGACATTGTTATCATCTGAGGGTTTCAGTGTAGTGATTCATGCTAATTGTATTAAATCAATTTTTTCCGTCTAATGAACTACCGATGCAACGCGTTGTCCTCCTCACGAATCCATTTTCAATGGCCCTTTCTTCCAACCACCTACCTAATCCAATCTCCTAGCACTTTATAACGTATGATGCTACCTTTGTATTGTCGTGCTGGAAACGGGCGGATAGCAATTTCATCTTCGGAAAATAATTTATAGCCTTCTCTAGACTACTGCCTTTCATGGCAGTAGCGTTTCTACTATTTGCTTCTCAGCACGTATATTTCCAAGACAAGGTTTTTGTGCTGAAATGAAGCATGATCAGTCTTGTTTCTATGTACATGATAGTTACGGCGAGAAAGGCGTACAGCACCTGTATGAAACTTGTGAGCTATATACAATGAATTGCTTTTAACTGAAACTTAAATGGCGAAAACGGTTTGATGTGGAGGTGCGCGGGAGGGATCGCTGTGCATATATAAATACAGTCCAAATATTCGTAATCTGCTGGAGCTTCACTTGCTCCGAGTTAGAAACCATGGCTCGCTTCTTCATTGTTGGCCTGTTTGTTGCATCAGTGGCCTACGTGGCATCCCAGCACGTATACCAGCAGCAGCAGCAGCAGCAACAACCGGCGTCACGCCTCCCAACTTGTGAGTACTGCATTAGAAAGAACGGATGTAACTCAGATATATTACCTTCTATGGAGGTCCAGTAGTTATGGTGCGTGTCTGCTGAACGCAGGTTTGCAGGATCGATTCTTGGTCGTGGTGTCCTATGTCGATGGAGGCATACTGCAAGAAACGCATGCGCTTAGATTTAGGTGGCATTATAAACCACAGGTGTTAGAAATTGCCGGAGACCTCCACTACCGCGTCTCTTTTGATCACATCGTTGACCCGTAAGGCCGTTAAATTTATTATTATTATTATTATTATTATTATTATTATTATTATTATTATTATTATTATTATTATTATTATTATTATTATTACTATTATTATACTATTATTAACAATAACAATAATCAATCAAATCAAAGGTTTATTTAACGTGCCCAGGAACAGCCGTAAGGTCTTTGTACTGGCGCACGAAAAAAAGGCCAACATTGATAATAAACTATCAGAGATTAAAAACGTTATAAAATTGCAGATATACAACTATGCGCAGGAAAAAAAAAAGACAACAGTGTACGAGGCTATGTAAGTACAGTGCAAAGCTCGGAGCAGAACATCGACTGGGAGCTGTGAAAAACATCGAGCTCCAAAAAGTAAGCATTGTAAAGACGTTGTATCATGACAATGGTCGAATGTTCAGAGAGGCAGGCGGTTACATGAAAAGGTCTATTCTCTCTGGTCAGCTTACGTGGAATTCGGAAATTAAGACAGTTGAGTAGTACAGGGCAGGATATGATACCATGCACAAGCTTGTGAAGAAATAACAGATTAGCGCGATTTCGTCGGCAGCAAAGTGATGGCAATGATAATAATCCAGCAGCGTTAGAACGAGATCCAGAGTCATTTTTAGCGAAACGATGGTTGCAAATGCTTAGGAATTATTTCGGAACTCGCTCAATGGCGTTGCTGCTGGAATTGGGAATGCCATTCCAGATCAGAGATGCATACTCAAGTTGAGGAAGACATAACGCGGTGTACAATTTTCGGAAGGGCATAGGAGAACGGAATTCTCTAGACACTCTGCAAACACAGCCTAGGGTGCGAAGACCCCGCAAAGCAACACGCTTAGCGTGAGCAGAAAAGTGTAAGGTGCTATCAAAAAGAACACATAGATCATTGATCTCACATACCTTACACAACGACACAGAATTGACAGAATATAAAAATGGCACACTCGATGTTTCTCGAGTAACTCATTACCTTGGTTTTTGAAATATTTAGGGAGAGGTTATTGCTCCTGCACTATTCACAAAAAGAATACAAATCAGATTGCAGCAAGCGACAATCGATAACTGAATGAATTTCCTTAAATATCTTTAAGTCATCGGCATACAAAAGGAAAGAAGAATTCCGAATGACAGAAGAAACATCATTAACATAAATTAAAAAGAGGAGTGGGCCCAGTGCCGACCCTTGAGGAACCTCACTAGTACCTTTATACAAAGAGGACGTCTGGCCATTAACGGCAACATAACATGATCTATCAAGAAGATAGCTATGGAGGAGATTCAAAATTGAAGAATCAACATCAAAGTGTGCAAGTTTATGGACAAGCAGCGAATGGCTGACAACGTCAAAAGCTTTGCTGAGGTCACAGTAAATAGCGCCAACCTGTCTTCTCTGCGAAATAGGCGTGGAGACTTGCATCATGAAACTGGCAAGATTAGTGACAGTTGAGCGGCCAGCGAGAAACCCATGCTGATTCACAATCAATGAATTTTTTACATCAAAAGACAATATTTTGTGAAGAGCAAGCTCAAAGATTTTGGATGCGGCACAAAGAAGGGAAATAGGGCGGTAGTTCGAGACGTCACTTTACAGCCAGACTTAAATACTGGGAAAACACGAGCAGTTTTCCACATGCTAGGAAAAGTTGAAGCATGCAGATACTTATGAAATATGGTAGTCAATACTGGTACAAGTATACTGCCATAGGCTTTTAGTATGGCAGAGGGGATGCCATCTGGGCCAGCTGAAAAGGATGGTTTCAGGCGCTTAATGCATTCTGAAATGGAATCTTCATCTAGCGACACAGCATCAGCTGCGCCAACTGCCTTAACCTGTCGACTGTTACTAGCTACAGATGCTGGAGACTTATAACAGATGAGAAATGCATGGCAAAACAGTCAGCAGCGGCTTGAACTTCTACTCCATTTGGGTCCAGTATCCTGAAGGACTCGCCACTTTTGCTCGACCGTTTGCGCACATACTTCCAAAACTCAGCCGGCCTGTCAGACGCGCTTTTTTCTAAAAATGAATTATATAGAGTGTGATCCCGTTTATAAAGGCGTTTACAAAGAGTACGAAAACGACATAATTCTTCCTTCAAATGAGTTGATGGAGAACATTTATACTTCCTGTGTGCACGATCTTCTTAAGGGGTTACTAAACAGAGAAGCTTCCTAGCGAAACAAGTGAGGCTTGTTTTAATTAACCTTATCAACAAATGAAATGTTCTCATATAGCTTTTATCAAACGCGAACATTAAAAATCTAAGTTTGATAAACTTTCTTCACCAATAAGCACATGCATATATTCGCTATCAGCACGTGTCAATAGATAGGAATATATTATAACCTTCTAAGCAAAGTAGGAACAAATAGACATTGGTTGATTTTTGTACAAGGAATTGACTCATGCTTGTTAGCCCCCTTAACGTCCCTCAGGGGAAGCACTTGTCTTGCTCCCTGCAGCAATATTTGTGCCGACTCCCGGCTTTCTCAAATGCATGTGGTGCTGCACTTTCTTTTATGTGGGAAAGATATATCACTGCTTGTCTGAACGAATATTATGTGCAATATTCATAACCTTTTGTGAAATATGAACTCAACGAAAAATGTCCAACCACTATTTTTTTTCTTCAGGAGAACACACTAATTTGTAAACGTCTAATTTTCTAAGCTTTGCGTAAATCTTGTTAATTCGAAACAATCTAACTTTATTTGTGAAGCCGTTCGCCGTGATTGATTTGTTGTGTGCAGGATTGCAGATGATCTAGAAAATTTTACGGCACGTGTATTCACTTGTACGGAATAAGACGATTCTGTCTTCCGCACAAGGCAGAATTTGAGGAACAGGAAGGCTTGAAGAGATGAATATCCTGCAATTGGGTGTGCGTCGCTGGAGCCTACGTTCCGACAAGCGGTCTTGTCTTCAAGGCATCAACTGCGTTGAACACACGATTGCTTGGCGAAACGTTGGTCCCGACACATCTCCTGTTCAAGAGTATGCGCACTTTAAGAAAGTCATTTTATCTGACGTGAAGGGCAAAAGTTTTTGCCACTTTTCTGTGCTGATAGTTTCAGAAAAATGAATTGGTAAGGTAATTTTATTAGGCATGCAAAATTATTTCGCCGCAGCTCCAAGTGTTTTTGAAATATAAAGTTCGTACAGAAGCCTCTTTGAAAAGTTCTGCGTTGAGCGTGATACTAAAGCAAAGATACATGAATGTGTTATACTACATGTTTGCCAATGAATACGCAGTATGTTAGGATTAATAGACCATATATGAATCCGCTGCACGCCCAGCTACATGTATCGTCTGTCTACTGATAAGTAAAAAAAATACAGGGCTGCCGTTCATCAAGTCTAATGCCTTTGCTTTTTATTCCGACTGTACGCGCACAGAAAAAGACTAGATAATGAGAAGCCTCAATTTTTACTTAACACAACGGGTGGACAGTTCAAAGCATAAAAGAGTAATGTCTTTACTAAGCTTTCCGTCAACATTACTTTGCAGTCTACCCTGGAGGGGGTGGCGGCCATGATGGTCATCCCAACCTCGGAGGTCGGCTATGGCAGTGGAGGTCACAACCGGTGGCTCCGTGGTGCGCCCCTTTGAGGTGGCGGCCTCGGTGGTAGCGCTCATGTAGGCGGGAGCTCTTTTGTCGGCCCTGCAGGTGGGCCTGCAGGTGGCTTTGGAGGCAGCCGTAGGCGCCGCCGTAGGCGCCGTCACAGGAGCGGCGCTTACGAAGCAGCTACGACAGGGGCGACGGTTGTCAACATTGCCGGTGTTATCAGCGGTAATGGACGGTCGTACGCTGGACTGCAGGCGCAGCAACAGCAGCAGCAAACAATAGCCACAGCACCAACCTACGTGGACTGTAAACGCATTAACTATCGCCGTGCCAAATAAAAAATACCAAAATTACTCTATTTCAAATGTTTGGTCAAATAAATATACCTCATCCCATGCACAAGAAATAAAAGTAGCTGTTTCCTTCTCGTGCAGTCAGCAAGTTGCCCTTGTTTTCGTTATGAGCATGAAGCATAATGTAAAAAATTTCAGAGTTAGTTAAACAATGCATTATTATCGTTCGAAAAAACAGAGTACAGAATATGTCCCAGAATGTTAATGTATAATAATAAAAATGTGCATACACGTGACATTTTAGGGTGTCATGAAATAAGTGCGGTTCATCGTGGTTTACTAAGAAAATCTTTTGGGTTTATAACATACATGCGAATATTTAGGATTTGAAAGAATAACTACCACCGAAGGCGTATAGAGCAGAACATGCTTTTATGATTCTGAAGAACTGAGACGCTTTTAAATTGTTGGTTTTAATTGTAATCGCGTGAACTTATGAAGGTATAATTTTTGACGATGTTCATGGGTTGGAGAAATTAAAGAGACTGAGCATCAATTCGTACGGCGTCTAATTTCTTTAGCGTAACAGAATGCTTACCAGTCAAATTGTTTGAGCAGCGAATGGTAGCACAGAAATAGCGTGAAACAGATTTCATAAGATTTTTCTGATCAGCAGTGCCGATGAAGTCGTACACGCTACACATTCTGTGAATAAGGTCATTACGCCCCAGCAAAAAAAGCGAGACACTATTTATGAGAAAGTAACGTTCACGGCAGTGTTGCAGTGGTTCGTGTTCGCGCGCTGCGGTGCGCCGCGCATTCGTACACGCAGCGCGCATACGCCGAAGCTGCCTAAAATATACTTTAGGCATCCTCGACGCATACGCCGAGAATGCCTAATATTATACTGACTGTAATCTTATGCACTAATTACGGTGCCCCTAAGGAAAGAGAGACTACATACAGAAAACCAAACGACTCCTTCATGCAGAACGACGGCTTATGCATCAGGCCGATCAACGTACTGGTTCCTGTATTTTGCAAACTCAATATAACATATCAAATCTTATTGAAGTCGTTGAAAAGAATGCTAGATTATGTCCCTTTAATTCACAGGTTCTCCATTTCTGCCATGATCGAATAACACGCTATGGCCGGTTGCTAGGTCCCTTTCAGGGTCCCTAAAGTTATTTGGAATTCTCAGGACGATTCGGCCACAAAAAGAGTAAACCATTTGCATCATACTTGAAGCAAAGCAAATTTAAAGGAATTACGCACGACGGAACGATACGTTGCTCCTTACCCGTGCTTTGTCTCTTCAGCGTCTCCGCACTGCGGTGGCCCACTGGGATTAGTCGTCGAGCTTAAGTTCTGCCTGCCACGATCATGCGTTGGCGCGGTAAAAGATCGCAAAGCGCAATCTCAGTGTCAGCGTGGTTAAGCTGTGTGCCGGTAGGTGCCGCAATAAACGCAGCGGCAGTAAAGCCCCTGTAGTATAGTGTACTAGAATAGCATTATTCTAGTACAGTAAACACTGTATTCTGGGAAGTACCGAAACTGATCGACGCCTTTATACTGTCACCCACGCCGCCGACCTCCTCTCGTTATTACCCTTTTTCGCCGTGCCGGCGGCTCGACGACGGTTGGAGAGACAGCTATCATGCACTTCAACGCCAATTTTTCGACCTTTCCTTAAAGATTCACCGATAGGTTCACGACGCTGATTTGCTGAGGTATGCAAAAGCCCCCTTTAGGGCCTGGAAAATACTCTTGGCACTGTAAATTTCTACTGTTTCTCGGCCCCCATGTCTTCCACTGCCTGTGCCACGCTCGGAAAAGCAGGGAGACGCAAATCGCGCGCTAACAAGGAACGCGCGCATCACCCATTCAGACCATACGGTTTCCTAATAATGCACTAGAGAGAACTCAGGCGCTAGTGTCTATGGCGTTAGTGCCGGCATGGCACTAGCGCCCATCATTCCCATGCTGGCGCTATCCGTGTACTACCCACGTACTGTCAAATCCGTGTACTGCCCATCATTCCCATGTTGGCGCTAGTGCCAGCATTGGAATGATAGGTAAAACACAGATTTTGTCTAAACTTTGTTCTTGCGGCACCGTTTGGCTCCGTGTGGCCTCCGGCCGCTCTGCCGCAAGACGAATTTCAGCAAAATTTCAGAAGTTCCACTTCACCACCTTGACCTTTTTAGGCGCACCAATTCAAATAGGGTCCCGAAGTTCACAACGGTCCATTCTTTATCCGAAACGAATGCCCAAAACACAGCAATAAACAAAGCCACAAGTGCTTTCGAAGCCGTAAGCACGAAGATTAGGCAAATCCGTGTATACTACCCATCATTCCCATGGTGGCTGAACGATCGCAGCGCCAGAGTTTCCTCAAGTAAATATTGTAGGAAACTATGATTCAGTCTGGCTGTACCACTCCAGTCCGTTTACGCTCTGGCGGGTTAAGAGTGTCATGTGCAGCACAATCCAGGAAAGATAAGGATGGAAAAAAAGAGATAAGGAGGAGGAGAGTGTCGCTATTCTCCAAGATCAAGGGGTTTTAAACCGCAGAAGGGTGCTTTGATGCGCGCCTTGTTCAAGGGGCTTTGAGCCGCAGTAGGGTGCTTTGATGCGTGCGTTCTTCTTTCTACGGTGAGCACAACTGAGGCGTGTGTTTACGGCGCGGCAGCCATGTTCATGCTCACCGTGCGTCACCGCGTCTCACCGCTCTGTGAGGGCGCCGCTGAGTGATACGGAACGCTAGATGCTACCGCAGGTAGCAGAGTTGCTCATAGGTCCGCTATATTCCAGTCTATATTTGTGTAGCGAAGCCACCTCTCGTTTGCGCAGGGGCTGCGTTGGATGCCGCTGGCTGTAAACCTTAGTTAGCCATAGTTTCTTTTTTTTTGACGCGAAAGTGTTTTATGCCGGGGTCCAACAAGACTTTCATGACGTATTTCCGTCACGAAAGTACGTCAGCAAAATGAGCGCCATTAGATGGCAAAGAAAAACACACTATTAAAAAAAGTTCTATTCACGGGAGTCGAACTCATGACCTCTCGGCCCGCGTCAACGGCTGGCGGGCATTTAACCCCACTGAGCTACCGCCAAACACATTACGCAGGATACATGAACGCGCCTTTTATATTTTACACTTTCCTCTCGCAGTGCTCTTGGATGGATGGATGGATGGATGGATGCTATGAGCGTCCCCTTTATGACGGGGCGGAGACATCTGTGCCACCAGGCTTCGCATTTCACGACGCATTGAAGAAGTGCATATCGAGTATGGGTGTTCATTATGCGCTTGTTGATGACATCTTTGCGCGGGATTCACCCTATGGTGTGTCCACGTATATGTTAAGAACTTCAGCTACCGCAAGGGTTGAATCATGATGATTGGCGTTAGTCGTCGGTACGAAGATGTGCCACTAGGCGCAATGTCAGTGAGATGCGTCCACATCAAGCGGTACTATATCTGCCAAACAACAGTACAAGATCTCATATACCACTGCACTGTAAACAATAAACTACTTCTGTGACGACAAATTTCACTTTCGTGTTGTCGTGATTCCTATGACGGAGGGATCAGCCATCATTTTTTTAAATTTTGCGCTGCCCTGTATTATTCTATTTAAACAAACATTTACGCAAGCAAAAAAAGGTGTGATATTTGTTTTATTTGGCGTGGCCTTCAGCGATGTATACTCGGTTTGTTGATGAAGCATTGATTGAAATAAATGTTCATGCCCGGTGTCGGGTATAACCAGTGTTGGCGGTAACTCCTCACGTGGAACACCGTTACCAGTGAGGCGTTACCTTTCTCGTTAGTTTATAATAGAACGTAATTTTGACCATTTGGTAACTGTGACCGGTAACGTACTTACGCTAACATTTTTTGGTAACGTGAGGGATCACGTTACCGTGGCGTTAACGTGATAACTCACGTTACTCGTTACCTTTTTTTGCGATAGCAATTATATGGACATTCTCGGCTGATTTTTGCCGTCGCTGTCATGTTCTGAATATGTATATGTATGTATATATAAAAAAGCCAAAAATCACAGCATATCCACGGAGTGAATGATGATGAGTTGGCGAAGCTGCGGAGGTTCATCGGTAAACCGTGAATCTTCCGTGAATTCTGCCCAGTACATCATCACCGACGTGAGATCGGGCGCGTTTATACTAAAGGTTTGATGAGTTATGACGACTTGCAGCTCACTTTAATTTTACATGTACGCTGTGAATTTTCATTGTTTAGAAAACCATTGCTTTAGAAAACATCTGGCGTCTTTCGTTGGTTTATTTCATCAATCTACGGCGTTTTGAACAAAATTTTATTGTTTAATCACGCACAGGAGAAATCTCACCAGGCACTACCTTGGAGGTAAACAATGGCTGCTAATGGGAATGAAAGACAGAAAAAGTCGGCTTTTAGCTAACACTTATACTTCTACTTCTACTAACGTTTCCTACTGGAACATGCCAATGGCTGCTAATGGGGAATGAGAGACAGAAGAATTCGGCTTTTAGTTAACGCGCACGCTGCGAATTTTTATTGTTCAACAACGCACAGGAGAAATCTCCCACCGGCCCCACCTTGGAGGTCAAGATCTGGTACTAGCGTTACGACTGGTTACGCTCTACGACTACGACAACTACGAGGGACGAACGGGTGCCGCCTTAAGGAGCTTCGCCCCTAAAAATAATTCAGAAGCAAAAAATTCCGAAGCGCTCGACCGGGGTTTCAAACCTGCGACCCCTCGCTACGCAGCTCGCTGCCATAGAGAATTACGAATTGGATAAAAAAACCTGCGGGAACCGTGAACCACAGAGAAAGAACACGACGGGACAGGCTGGCTGTCCCGCCCTTTTGAGACAGCTGTCCCGTCGTGTTCTTTCTCTGTGGTTCACGGTTCCCGCAGGTTTTTTATCCAATTCGACATGTACCAACTAGCCCAGTCCAACGCCTTGATATTAGACAATTACGCCATGTCTCATTCGTTTTCCAGGATCCCAACGGCAGAATAAAACGCACGCGGCGTTGGGTGAAACGCACGGGACGCCACACGTGGCGAAACTACAATTATGAGGGACGCGGGCAATGGTGCATCGTTGCCCGCGCTGCGTTTGCGTCGTATCACTGGCGACCCACGCTAGTTTTCTATTTAGGGGCTCTAGCGCCACGCCACTCGTGGCCAGTCGGCCAGGAAAAAAGAGGAGCGTCCCGTGGCTCCTGGTGGTGCGGGCTAGTGGGCACGCTTTGGCTCTTGTAGGCTTATGCCACAAAAGGGAAGAAAGAAACGGCTCAACCAGGATCACAGTATATATGTTACACCGCGACCAGAATCCTGAGGCTAAAATTACAGCGCAAACGCACAAGGCACCCACGAAGAAAAGAAACGTACGACACAAGCACTGACTAACAACTGCTTTCATCTTTCATTCATCAATGCATATGTAAGCCCAAGGCTTACTTACCGCCCATGCGCACACAACAATAGCTCTAAACCAAAACGCGTACAAGGACGATAATGCGTTAGATACACGAAGACATAACATCATATTCAGATGGGCGCATGCAGGAACAAAGAGGTAAAGGAGAAGTAGGAAGGACAGAGAAGTCCGTTTGTGCTGTAATTTTAGCCTCAGGAATATGTACCAACTAGAGCCAAATGAAGTTTTACACTAGTGACCAGAATCGACGCCCGCAGGGTACGCGAGCCGTGGCTTCACGTGCCACTGCCAAGCGCGGTCTTTATTTTCTTCTCTTGAGGTCGCATGCTCTGCGGTTTTATTTGCCGCCCAATAGACGGCGCTGCATGGTCTTGGGATAACGTGAGCGCAATATTTGATATTGATATCGATATCGAATATTTGATATTGGAAACGTAGTTTCTCAAAAGCGGATAAAATACATGTAAATAGAATAGTGCCAGATGGGAACCGAATGAAAATGAATATCTTTCGCATAATATGCAGCCTTGCCTCCAAAATTATTATGTTGTTTTTATCAAGACCCTCGTGGCATTATAACAACTGATAGCGTATTTATAGAAAACTACGAGTGGGCATTAGGAACAATTAACCAAGAACTGTTTCTTGCGAAAATTCAGGCTTTTACGAGGAGACGGCGATCTGCTATTCAAAGTTGAGAAAAACAATCTTATTGGACAATTGATATCTCTGCATAACTTAGTGACAAAATATAGAACGCGGGCCGCTGAAGCCGACAACAGATAAAGAAGTAAACATAAAAAAACGTGTTTTTTTTTTCTAATTGTCACGGCCGGCGGTGCGACTATTCTTTAAAATATGTTGCAGCGATGCGTTTTTGCTTTTATCTTGATCTTTACCTCGATGATATGAAAGTAAAAATAGCACCTAACAATACCCACTGCCAAATATGGCTTCCCTAACCAACGTGTTACTGCAGGTGGCTGTTTTAGCCAAAACAGTCTGCATTGTCCGTGAAACAAAGGATGCTTTTCTTTGTTCTGTGCAGTGCAGATTGGATGATAAGTAGCGCACTTATGATATTTGACATTTTATTTCCAGTTTGACTATTTAAAGATGGCAATGTTTACTGTGGAAATATTCCAAAATTTTAAATTTTCGTAGTAACGCTTGGATTCGAGGACCAAGATCAGACTGACAATTTGACTAAGGTGCGAATGGTGACCATAATGTGCATTTATGCATTTAATCATTTTGAATATTTCCGCAAACCTTCCATAGTAGGCGACGATCGCCCGGTTGTTCCAAATGAAGTTATGTGAAAATAAACACTAGTGCAATAAGACGGTGGCTTTTCATTAGTGCTGTATCGACAGAATTTGTCCCACAACTATGTGCGGCGTCGAATGAGCATGAAGTCTCGTGGTGTTGGGTCTCTCAGTCCCACCAATAAATGCCAGTATGCTTTTAAATTTCATTTTCTATTAACATTTACAGAATTTCTGGAATTCGGAAGGTTGCTCTAGTCAAACTTTAGGGCAGCCTAATGGTTAGAAAAGTTGCTTACTGTGCAGTCAGACAGAGGTGTACCCCTATTGTGGTAAACAATACTTTCTCTCTTTCCATGTTTGCCAAATATGTCGAAGCAAGAACTTACGCACGCCGACAACAAAACAAAACTATTTAGTACGACAAAGACGCCAAACAATGATAGGACCAACATGTTTAAAGATAGGAACGCTATAGTAATAACGTCAGGGGTTTATCGTCCCAAAACCACGATATGATTATTAGAGACGCAGTAGTAGAGGGCTGCGGAAATTTCGACCACCTGGGGTTCTTTAACGTCCACCTAAATCTAGGTACACGTTAATCTAGCCGCCGTACATAGGAAGGCTAAGAAGCAGTGTTGATCAAAGGGCGAATCAATCCAAAACTAAAAGCAAACATAGCCCTTGAACTAATTCTATGGTGCTCTACAGGCAGGCGCGACGAGCTATCACGATGCAATGCTCAAAGTAGCAGTTTGATAGCAAGAAAAATTGCCTGGAAGCAGGCTCTGCATTTAACAGTTTCCGGCCGGCCTGAAAATAAAAATGAACACAGGGGAAGCAGTCGCAGAACCGCTTTTGTATATCTCGCTTGCAAATGCTGAAAGTTCATGGCGTCATCATGATGTCATTATGACATCACATAGCATGACGTCACACGATGATGCCATCTCGTGACATCGTCGCTTGATCGAAGGTGGGGCCATCACGGACGCAGTGAAAAACCACATTAAGTGCAGAAAGCTTTCGGAAGGGGGCGTAGGCGGATGAACGCATCGATTGAGAAGAAAAAAAAAAAACTTGGAGGACGCTTGAGCTTCGCCTTCAAGATTAGAACACGATTGCGTCATCAGGCCACGTGCGCATCGCCTTCGAACGTCTTAGCCTATCCTCGGTTCTCGGTGGGTGCCTTATAAGCAGCGCAAGGAAACAAACATCTACGCCGTTTCAAGCTATCCTAGAATGCCTACTGCAAATGCAGATGCGAAGCTCCCACTACACCATACCTTTTGCGAATCAGCGAGGGGCCCACTGGGCGTCCGTAAGGCAACATGCGCACCTACGCAGCTGCTCACTTTGTTGATGCTTTTGCTGAGGATGGTGATTAAATGTGTCCGAGCGTTTTGTAATGGGTGGGCCTTTATACCAGCCTCTCGTTGTGCAACTGACATGTTTTGATGCCTGGGCGATTCTACACTTCTGTCACGCAATATTGCATGCGTTAAGGAGACTCCTCCACTACATGACATTCATATAGTGTTTCTTCCAGAGCAGTTTCAAGGAATGGTATCGCTCTGCGGTAGAACACCTGCGTGCCACGCAGAAGGCCTGCGTTCGATTCTCACTCAAACTGAAGTTGATAATATTTATTTTATTTGCATCTTTCGAGATTTTTCGCTGACGGACAACGCTAATTTTTTTTTCACAATTAACGACGCCGACACCGACCCCAACGCCAACACCAGAATTTCAGCGAAACGAGCTCATGAACGCTATCGAGTTAAATAAGATCACTTTGCCCTTCGAGGTGGGGCCATGTCTTAGGGGAATGCATAAATATTCAAAGAACAACGTACAATGCTATTATACAGCAGACAGAGAACGATTAATTATGCAAAACATTCCGAGAGAGAGAGAGAAAAAATGCGCACGAAAGTCATGAACATAAAAAGGTTTTGTGTTTTGTCTGTGTCACATGTTTTCTAGGAAACAAATGACCTCGACACATGATAGTTTAAGTGCTGGAGACATTTGCTAAAACAACAAAAATTTGTAAGCATTTTTAAAAGAAATGGAATATTTCACTCGTGAGGTCGCACATACACTTGGCCGCTTATAATGCCATTCAGACCGCTCTTAGTTGTGCCACTATGTGATATCAAGGGCTGCTTTGTGTCAAGGATTGGGCACTGATAATATTCTCAATTATTAAAATTTTTTTACGCGATTATTTACTTCTACTCTAGACCGCGCTACAGAAGATCTGGGTCACTTATTTGCTTCTTGAAAGGTCAGAAATCCCCCTAGTCACCTGGGAATTTCGCAGTCCTTTATCAGGTGTAGAATCAAGAGTAAATTTGTCACTACATTTCAACAGGCTAAAAACGCACAAGCACTGTTGAAGCAGCTTCTTCAATGACGCTTGATGCGAGAACCAGCCAATCAGGAAGGAATATGGTTTGGCGAAAGCATCACGTGGTAATGTGAAGATCTTGTCATCAAGTTATCAACGAAATGTGTTCGAAAAGTAAGAGCGTTACAACAGTGTCCGTACGTGACAGGTCGGCGAGTTGGGCTGGTTGGTATCAGTTGATGTTTAGAATTATTTTGAAGCGAACCAAAGACGCAGACAAAAGGAAGTTAGCTTCAAAGTAGTTTTATAATTGTTGGGGTTTAACATCAGAAAACCGCGATATGATTATGAAAAAGCCGTAGTGTAGGGCTCCTGAAATTTCGACCACCTGGAATTCTTTAACGTGCACCTAAATCTAAGTAACGGGCATCATTCATTTTTGCCTCCATCGAAAAAGCGGCCACCGCGGCTGGTATTCGATCCCGTGACGTTCGGGTCAGCAGTCGAGTACCATAATCACAAGACCACTGTGGCGGGTTTCAAACTAATTTTAAACATGAATGTCTTTGCGGAATACTGTGTACCAAACCCTCTCGAAAAACTGTACTAAACCGGTAGGGACTGCTCGTATTCCCCAAGAGAGATGATCATGAACGACGGTAGGTGGCGATGGTGAAGCGGCAAAGGCTTTTGAGAAATGGGGGTACGGTTACAAGAGAAAAAGCGCTCTTGCTAAGGCTAGGCGTACTGTACATGCTAGGTGCTGCATTGTGTCTCGCTGAATGCCAGCCTAGTGTCCGCACAAATGTTACAGCCTGCACGTTGAATAAAAGTGCGGTTTGCAAGAGCACTTCTGAAAATCGACTCAGCTCACCATTTTTGAAGGTCCCACTAGGCCCAAACAATTGGAAAAGTCTCGTACCTCCGAACAAAGTGACATATACTCGAGGGTGGTTATGCCGGCCTGTTGGTTAGTCACATTATAGCTCGTAAGGGAGCGGCGTGAAATACAGGGACAGAAAAGGCACTCTTACAACCACGCGCAGTGCTACGTGTGATTCTATGTGTGCCTTTTCTGTCCTTTTCTTTCGCGCTGCTCCCTTACGGTATGTTCAACCAACTAGTCGACAAGTTCACTCTTCAATACTTTTAGGGGTTGAGTGCGGAAAAAGACAGGGACAAAAGGAAGAATGTACACACACGCTAGTGTGTGTACACTCAACCCTTAAAGTACAACATGAACACGGTGGATCTTAAGTAGACTCGCTCACTCATTTGTATACTGCCACACGGTTGTGACTCTGGGGTGGTGTCCGTATAGATATTGCAGATGTTTATTTAGTGTGCTTCGACAGTTCTTTGTAGCTGTCATTGGTTATCAGCCTCCCAGAGACAGCTGAGAGGCGGCACCACGAGCGACCAATGCCCACCAGAAAGGAAAGCACGAAAACGTGAAATATATTTTAGCGTTTGCGGAATGGTAAATATATTTTACCTTTCGAGGAAGGAAAATTTTAGTAGCCATCTTAAAAAACCCGTAACATTAAACTGCTTATACGAACAGTAACTCGAGAAAGCAAAACTATATGTTGCAATAGAAGTGTTGCAATAGTTGTTTAAGTTGACTGAAGAATGTTGGGCATAATTTCAAATGTGTTGTAGAAAAGGAAACCATATTATATTTTCACGTACGAACACCTTAAAAAGAGGGCGAGACTATACTTTCTACAGCGACACTGCATGCACACTTCGGTCCCGTAGCCTTCGCTTTATCTCCGAACAATGTCACCAAGTTAAATTAATCGGTTTGCGTTCTCGCTCTGCTCACATTTTCTCCGGCACACAAGTTCACAAGCGCGAGTTCTTTTTCTTTCACGCCAGGTACACTCTATTCTTGTGAAGCACTTTCTGCTAATGTTAATTCAAATTCGCACATTGTTTGCTTAATAAGCGTGCGCATGCTTACGAATGAATTTGGTCGAAAAATTTTTGAAAAAAAAAAAACCCTTATTTAGAACCCTTATTTTCTTTCTCATTTCGGAGGCACAGAAAGGCCAAAGATATAGGGTCGCAGTTTTTCTGGAAAGCTCCCTTAGAAACAGTCTAGCACTGGCGCATTTCTCTTGAGTTGATGTTCCTTTAAAACCTGTGCGATTCTTATACTGTAAGGACCTTTGGTACACCTGTGTTAGTCACGTATAATAGTAATCGCTTAGCGACACTCTTCTTTGTCACCCCTACTGCTCAGTTCCCTATGCCATTCTAATAAGTACATGATTTCGTAAGATTTAGGAAAATATGTAATGCAACTTAGGAAAAAACATGTGAAACCTGTGTGGATTTCCTAGAAAACATATAGAATTTTTTTAGTTGCATAGGCAAATTTTCAGTAGCCGTCTTAAAAAAGTATCTTATTAATATGCTATTTATACAGATGTCCTTATCTGCAAATTCAAACTTAATATTTACACCTATACGGCTGGTCTGCTTTGTGACCAACAAAGAATTTACGTGTTTTACGAACAAATAAATATTCTGTTAGCTCGGTGCATCGCGTTTTATCAATACCGTGAAATTTAGAATTCAAAACTTCGAAAATGCTCTTTACAATGGCGGTAGAGATAGTTTGTTTACCACGGGTTGATGCAGGTGTAGCACCGCTTGGTACTCGTTTACCACAATGCTGACACCAGGGCTTATCGCAAAATCGCTAATGGAGTGATTATGTGCATGTATGCTTCAAGCAAAATTTTGCGAAAAAGTTCATGTTCGGGAAATCGGGTTTGTTCGTGTCATACTGAGCACTAAACTTTCACTTTATCTATTGGCATGCTAAAGTATTCGAACCTTGAGCGAGGACGTCACCTATTTTTATAGGGGCAATAAATCGTCTGCGGGGCACAACCACCGCCTCATATGGCCCCTGGATATATGAACAAGTATAATTAAATTACTTATTTTTGCTTCAGAAGCAACAGAACATGGCGTCGGTAATGGTGATAATAGCGCAGAAACATCATGTACTTGCGGTGAATTTTTTGCTTGATGTTTTTAATGGGTGCGCATGTAAAATGTTATTTGAGAAAAATGAAAGATAAACATTATTTTCGCGTATTTAAAAGCGCGATGTACATTCGCAAGCTCTGATATTGATACTAAACACACGGCAAAGTCATGCTACGGTAATTCTTTAGTGCTTTGAATTCTCTGGCCTTACTAACCTGAAGTTGTACCTAAGAGACCGAAGTAACCTTTACTAACCTAACCTAGCATGTGGAAATATTATAATGGCTCAGAATATTAGTCATTACAATTTTACACAACCAAAATGTTAAGCCGTACTGCCATTTATTAGCTGCTACGGTGCCACTAAAAAGTCCAAGCCCAAAGATGGCAAAGCTCTACAGTCTACATAACATGAAATCCATCAGTGTGAGTCACAGTGAGAAAAACAAGACGAAACTCTTACTTCTCCCTAAATATGGTCGCAGAAAACGTTTAAACTGCGCCCTGTTGAAGAAGAGGCTCTAAGGCTCAGGAAAAAAAATTCGATTGTGTATGTTGAGATCGCTTTCCTTCTTTCGGGGCGGCAGTCACATTATAAACTTACACAAACGAAATAATAGTTGAACGCAAATTTATTATAACAAGAAAAACTTGCGAATAAAGAAAAAAAGCGAGTTCCGAATGACAATATGCTTCTGTTACCTTGAATTTGTTCTCGAGCAGTACAGAACTTCACTTTACTGAAATAGAGCAGCTGGTGATCATTTCGGTTTTCTAGGGAAGTGTGCTATGACGTTACACTCGAGACCGCCCCCCGCAAGGTCTTAGAGCCTATGCATTTGGAATTCGTGCATATGTGCTCAGAATTCCGTCTATTGTATAACACACGTATTATTATTAAAGAATATTTACTTGAAGATTTATTTCCAGTTACCTTTATTAATTGTTTTTCATAGCATAGCGTTCTCAAGTTCTAACTATTTTAGTCCTCACATTGTGGACCTTTATTTTTCTCCAACGTACTTTTTGCACAGGTTTAATCAGTTATCAGTTAAACAGGTTAAATCAGTTTTGCGAAATAAGGAGATTTGTTTTTTGAATCACCCTGCGATGACTTTCACCCTCTCCCCATCCGCGAGTCATTATCTAAAAGCACACTAGATAGCTTGCGCTATATGTCTTTTACGAACAAAAAAAGTAGTGATGACATGAATCCAAACTATATATAGAGCATACAATAGCTAAAGTAGTACGATAACGAGCCTTTTATGCCGTATGTGTGACTGCGTAAGGTTTTGTGACGAGGGATACGGAAGTCATATTTTCGCATAATATTAGGCGCTGGTACAGCGAAAGTGTTCAGGAGCTCTTTGCTACCGAATCAGCAACCATGACTCGTGCGTTGGTCATCTGCATGCTAACTGTCGCTGTGGCCTGCGTAGCTTCCGTGCTGGCGAAACCAGCCCCGGTGAGAATCATTTGTAGTTTCGATAATTTTTGGTATCAAGACGACTACGTAAGTTGCACTTAGGCTTACTAGCATTTCTGACTTTAAATGGTATTTTGTGTAGGCTAATAAACTAATGCATATATTGCCTATGTATCTGAATTACAGCCAAGTCAAATTTACTTTCCACGTTTATTGCTGTTGGAAGCAAGCGAAATTTAGATAATGCCACTTGGAATAACAATTAATCGCTGCGGAACTTAGAATTTTCACAAAACAATTCAAAAAATGACAGGCTAATTGTGTCATTAATTATACTAATGCTTTAATTAGTCATGAAGAGACTCTTATTGCGGCAGCCAGGCGCCAATTACTATATGGTACACTAAGAGCCAGCTGACACTTACAGAGAGGGCGACAATGTTGATGGCGGCTTGTTTCGTAGGCACTTTATGTCAGGCACCATTAGACACCAAAGGGGGAGGACGTTTGGGTTCAAACCCCCTCCCTCCGAAAATTCTTCACCTTTGGTTTTGTATATATACACGTTCATATACAAACGCACGACCACATATAGCTCGGTTGAACAACACTGCCTCCCCCCCCCCCCCACCTAATACAATTTCTGGCTACGCCCCTGTCAGGCACACGCGGTCTGCATAAGTTTGGCTTCTGAGAGATTTTTAGCTCTGAGACTAGGGATGCGATTGGTACACATGAATTCCTTGTACTCAAACTGCCAAACGATCTCGAGCCCCTCGCAGTTTTTTTTTTCCTCTATCTCATTGCACGTGGAGCACACTTTTACACTTCCGCGCTCTCAGCATTTCGTTCTCGACCAAAGAATGTGGGGCCGGTAGCATTACGAGTAACCCCATGCCCGTATAACGGATGCACGCATCATTTTTTAAACAAATTAGGGTTTATTCGCAAAAAAAAAAAAAAAAAAAAAAACGTGGCGCACACCATAAAACTGTCGAGTAAAGTGGTTAAAAATTCCGGAAAGCAAATGCTACTCTTCCGATCTATCAGAAGGCCAAAAATAGGTTCACATTCACCCCGTGAACGAAGAGCGTTTTGATTTAATATTCAGGCCTCAGCACATGACCAGACGGAAGTACGAATGTTTTATAATGTAATACATGCATTTTATACTTCACTAAAATGCCATTGTTAACGTCTAACCCATCTCAAGAAACTAGAAACATCACGCGTTTCGCTTTACAGAAAATAGACGCGAACCAAGATAGGTAAGCTACCGCAAATTCTGATTGTTGGGAAGCATTTGTGAACATTTTGGTATGGAAAGACTTTATGACGTACCGACAGGATCTTTGCTTTATTCATATCATGACCAGACAGTCATGATTGTCATACCCTTATTCTCTCCTATGCCAGCTTTGCTCTATACAAGTTACGGAGGTGACCACGAGAGCATCCGGACGTAGGCCGCCTAGATAGATAGAATTGGCAGATCCCACGCGTTGTATAATCGCTTCATGCGAAGACAGTCCAGCGAGTACTTCTATGCTGTATTTTATGGCTTTGAGGCAAGCGTTACGAGGTGGATCACGTGTTTTTTGTAAGTGTATATCTGTGTGCACATCGTGGGCTTACCAGGCATGTCGACAACACTGGCGTTAGAAGGGTTACTTAATGTTGACTTAACATCAACACTCACATTTGAGTACATAGGTCAGTATTATCGAAATAAGTGCACTTTATGCGCAATCATGCGAATATCATGCGTAAACTTCCTGAATATATGCTCTGGTTCGACCAATGCTTCAATGTAGCTTGCTGAATCCCAGAAATAACAGTCTAGTGGTACGGCGCTCGACTGCTGACCCCGAAGGTCGCGGATCGAATCCCGGCCACGGCGGCTGCAATTTCGATAGAGGCGAAAATGTTTGCGGCCGTGGACTTACATTTAGTTGCACGTTAAAGAACCCCAGGTGATCGAAATTTCCGGAGCCCCACTAACGGTTCTCTTATAATCATATCGTGGTTTTTGGGATGTTAAACCCGAGGTAGTATTAATCATAAGAATACAAATGTGATGTTTATTAGACTTCTATCAAAGCGGAGCCAAACTGGAACCACAGAGGTTAATCTGAATATGACGAGTGTACGGTAGGAGCACATATTAGTGTAGTATTGCTTTCTTCTAAAATTAGTAGCCAGCACCACAACCACAATTGACGTTGCACCGACATACGCCTCTATAGCTGTTTCATACCCTTCAAGACCTGGCGTGGCTCTGTGGTAGTATAGAGTTACTGCCACGCAGAATGCTTGGGTTCGATTCCTGTTGGAATCCTAATGTTTATTCTTTGCATTCGTCACTCAATGCTGCTGATGTCGGCTTTTCTTAACGCTCTCATATTAAATTACCAACGTCTGTTCTCGCCGTTTCGTTACATAAAGTGTGAATTGCCTGTGGCGCATATCTGTACAACCGCGGCCCATGGTAAACGTGCTTGTGCTACACGTGTCTGGAGGAAAGGGTTTGACAACGTGCGCGACATATTTCACGTTATGAATGTCACCATCCCGACAGTCATATTCATCAAATCTTCTTACACTACCAGCGAACTTTGGTCTACACGAAGTTAAGGAGGCGATCATGAGAGCACCCGACGTAGGCTGGGAGATAGATATATTAGATAATGATGAATAGATAGATAGATAGATAGATAGATAGATAGATAGATGATGATAGATAGATGATAGATAGATAGATAGATAGATAGATAGAAGATAGATCGATACGCTCAAAGTGCCTTTGCATCACTAAGAATGCTTCGCATTTAAATTATGCTTTGCTTTGAATAATCACAGGGTATCATGTGCATTCACCTAAGACAACTCGAAGGCGAAATCCATCTTCTCTTTCTTTTCAGTAGTTGTATTAGGGAGCCTACGTGAACGGCCGGTCATGTAGGCTCCCTAGATGTACTTATCCCGCCCCGCCATCCTCCGAATGTTTGTGCACCTAGCGTGCTTTTGCACTGCCTCCAGGATCGGAGACCCTCACCTGGTTTTCAAGGCCTCTGTGATCAGCCCACCTTTGAACAGCTCCGATATCATGTGATGACGGTGTAGGTGTATTCCCTTCGAGCGAAGGAATGAGACAGCTGAACCAAAATCGACGCCAGCAGGGAACACTAGCCGTGGCTTCCATGGGCCACTGCGAAGCGCCATCTTTATATTCTTCTCTTAAGGTCGCGCGCTCTCTAATTTGTTCGCCGCCCAAAGGAGGGCGCTACAACGGCATTATGTGGCGATACGTCGCATGACGTCAGGTTAGAATTTGTGATGCAATGATGACGTAACGGGTTTCAGCGATCTGTGAAGTCATATAGTGACTGCATCACGTAATGATGATTGTTTGCACTAATCGTCTTCAAAGCCGCAGGACGCGAGACTCCGCCGACGTGGGACGGCGACGGTCATATTTCGTGTTTAGTAAGGCATTTAAGGCTTCCGAGTTAATAAAAGTCCTGCGTGAAACACGCAGCACAGTCGCAGCGAAAGCTAGAGCGGTCTTTGTAGAGCCCTTTGTATACTCTCTTGAGGTCAATACTCCAAGTACAGTTGCAAGGCACCCACTACACGATTAATCATAATTTTGCGAAGTAGGAATGTACCACTATAGTATTATCATACTGCAGTGGAGCGAGGTACCGTCTGTCAGGCATTATGAGAACATTGTTGATGATGTGTTTAATGAAGATGAAGGAGTATGGCTGAGCAATTTGTATTGAGTAGGAAGCCTTAAACCACCCACTCGATACGCATTTCGCATTGTGCGACACCAGGTGTTATTTTATTCTTCTACCAAGCTATACTACCTCTGTCAACGTGTGCCCTTGCCCGAAATGACGCTGTACATAATCTTTAAGAGCGGAGCTGTTTAGGCCAACCATTAGTCCGTGCAGAGTCACAGGAAACTATTATCCTGATCCAGCACGCTCTCTCTTCATCCTCTTGGGGAAGTGAGGTGAGGAGAGAGAAAGGAGGCGAAAGAATAAAGCATAGCATAGAAAGACAGAAAGAGAGTAATGAAAAAGAACAACGAGAAAAGAAAGAAAGAGAAATGAGAGAGAGAGCATGACGCCGAGTACATGGCCCACAAGAGAAGCAACGCGACGTGGCGTAAGTAAGGAAGGAACTACGTAGCGCTCAGGATTGCCTGTCGATACATGCGCGTAAATGACCCTACCAAGGCCTATGACTGCAGGCATGCGCAGGTCACGTTAAACGCAATACAAGCGTAGACTCCCGCTACAGCTTCACTTGCGAGTGGAATAAATGGTAACATGCTATTCTTAAAACAAAATTTATACAATTGTAAATATAATTGAGTAACTGAATAGAAGTAATTGAACAAGCTCCGTGATTGTAACCAATTGATTAATTACAAAAATGCCCCAATATAATGGGTTTCAAGAAATGTGTCCAACCTTCTCAAAAAATCAGGAAAATGCGATATCCGCTCAGGACTTTCAGAATTGCTTTTTCTGTAGCGGCAGGAAATCTTAAGGTAGTTAAGGACATCATTTAGGACAGTAATTAAGAAAAATACTTAATAACCTAGTTAGGTGATGTGCAAATGGGAGAATTGAAGCTCTTCATGCGAGGAACCCATCCGAGCTTTGAGATTCGAAAAGCGTCCTGTAGTAATTGTTGTGGCGTAATGAAATTCATCGAAATGCAACGGCTTTCAACACGAAAGCCTTCGAAATCGGTCGAATTTCATTACTTCGTAATTATTACTAGAGCCGCTTTTTTGAAATCTCAAAGTTGGATGGGTTTCTGGCACGAAGAACTTCAATTCCCTAATTTCACACAGTCACCTAACTCCACTAATTAAAAAGCTAATTAAATTAATTTCCTTAATTACTGTATCAAGTCATGTCTCTAACCATCTTAAGATGCCTAGCACTACCGAAAAAGTCATTCACTCATTTTGTACGTCTCAGAAGAATATGGCAGTTGCGTTCTTCCATGTTTCTGTTTAGGTTTCGCCATTGAATTTGGTGAATTTCATTAGTTACTTATTATTACTAGATGGCACTTTTTCAAAATCTCAAAGTTGGGGTTGGGTTTCTGGCATGAAGAACTTCAATTCTCCATTTGACACAACCACCTAACTCCAGTAATAAAAGTTAATTAGCTTAACCTTTTTAATTACAGTCCAATAATTTCTTTAACCATCTTAAATCCCTGCCACTACAGAAAAAACGAATTCTGAAGGCAGCAATCAAATATTGCATTTCCTGACTTTTTGAGAAGGCTGGACACATTTCTTGAAACACCCTGTATAATGAGTACAGATTCGGTCCTCCGCGATTGATTACGTTGACGCATGTATGAATTGAGCTTGATTCTGTTCATTCTGTACGAACGAGGTGCATCGCAAGAGGCCTGTATCTCAAAGGTTCTTCCGTAGTTTGTTGAAAAACAGTACTGTGCTCGATAGTCTTTTGTTTATAACAGAAAGGATCCTGCTACATACATGAGGCTTTCTTATAACAGGGTGCATTAAACGTGGGCTTACTAGGCTTGATCTCCAAGGAGTGGTTTTGCGCTATTCAGTCGCAAACAATTTAGTGCTCGCATGTAATGTATGGCAACCGTCTTTCTCATTCAATGATTTTGAAGCATTTAAGGTAATAATTGTTAAATTAGAAAAAAATATTTTTCACATTGTCTGCCTATTTATACAAAATTCCTGATATTTTTTGCAATTTAATCTATACAAATTCTCACGTTGAAAGCTAACTTGCGTACCTGCAAAAATAGTGTGCCCAAATGATCTTTGATGTCTGCGAAATGTTATTGATATGGCTACATATTTATTAAGTACCGAGCAGGCCCACAGAATATTTTACGCATTCAGTATTTTTTTATTCATGGTGTATTACCATAGAACGAAGTCCTTCAATATGCTAGCAATAACTCTGCTTCGCACATCATGAAAACTGATTGGGCGGGAACGCAGCTGGTGAGGGAGGTCAGCAGAGGCAGGAACCTCAAAAGCCACCGGCCACCAGGCTACCTGGACCACAGGGCCAGCGGGACCAGGGAGCCCACCAATTGGACCAGGAGTGCCACAGGACCAGTGGGGCCAGCTGGGCCAGGGGGATCAGGGGGATCAGGGGGATCAGGGGGGGCACCACTGGGGCCACCGGGCCAGTGGGACCACAAGGGCCAGCGGGACACCCAGGGCCAGCTGCACCGGGGCAGGCACCACCGAGCCCACCGCAGTCGCCAATGGGCCCCCGGGACCATCGGGGCCGGCGCAGATGCCGCAAGCGCCACCGCAGACGCCGCAGCAGCAAACCCCGCAGCAGACCCGCAGCAGACGCCGCAGCAGACGCCGCAGCAGCCTCAGCAGACGCCACAAACGGGTTTAAAAGTTCCCGCTTAATTAAAGCTGAAAGTTCTTGCGCTCATCCTACAAAATAAACAATCATGGAAAATGTAGTGTTCATAATACTTTTACTTTAATGCACTGCGATTGTGCATTAACAAGGGACAAAGTACGAAACTTCTTTAAAGTGTGTCTTGTTCCAGGGCACCCCCTTATTTCTACAGGTCTTTGGCATATATCTTAAAGGGACATTAATGGTAAATAGCAATTTAGGTCAGAGTGAAAGCTCAATGTATGACACGTCTGAAACGGCAGTATTATCAACAGCAGTGCCCTACTTACAGAGAAATTAAGTAAATGTATTACACGATGAGCGCCACGAGTGGGACATTTTGGAGTGATCCCGATGACGTGGGGATCTGAATACAATTATTCACTAGTAATCAAACTAGCTGAAATAAAAAAAAACGCCAGACCTGCGCTGAAACCGCAGCACAGTCACAGCGAAAGCTGCAAGAGCGGCGTTTCTAGAGCACGTTGTAAGCTCTCGTGGGGCTACTAATACAAGTACACTAGCAAGGTGCCCACTACGCCATAAATCACAATTTTTGTGAAGTGGGGAAGCACCTAGTAAGCTATTATTCTTCATTCTGCGGAGAAGCGAGGCACCAGCTACACGTCGTAAGGCATTACGTGCACTTTGTTGACGATGATGAATTATGGCTCAGCCCTTTGTAATGGGTTGGAAGCTTTAAACGGCCCACCAGTTATGTATTTGCATTGGGTGACGCCCGGTCACTATTTCCCTTCCCGTCATGCTGTATAACATACGTTGACGGGAGAGAGACGGGGGAGGCGAAGAACTACTGAGACCCGAGGAAATGGATCATGCGCTTATGGGCTTCCTTGGCAACGAATACAAGTGCACTTGCGAGGAACCCACTACGCTAAATCATCGTAATTTTGAGAAGTAGAGAAGCAGGCACTATGCCATTTTTCGTCATTCTACGGAGAGCAGTGGTACCTGCTAAACGCATGTCAGGCATTATGCGCATTTTGTTGGCGCTGTGCCTGATGACGATGAAGAATTATGGCGGAGCCCTTTGTAATGGGTTGGAAGCATTCAACAACCCACTCGTTGCGCTATTCGCATTGTGTGACGCCTGGTTACAGAATTCGCGTTGTGCGACGCTTCGTTCTTATTTTACTCTTCTACGACGCTATATTGGATATGTTAATGTGGTTCCTTCTCGACGTGAAGCCTGTATAGGACCTTTTTGCAAAGCAGTTTCAAGCACCGGCATGGCTCAGAGGTTGAATACTGGGCTCCCACGCAGAGGGCCCAGGTTCGAACCTCGTTCCATCCTGGAATGTTTTTCTTGTTTCGTTTTTTTCTTATTTCGAGCGATAGTGGTTACGGACACCGGCAGCGGCGGCGGCGGCGGCGGCCAACTACGGCACCAAAAACGGCCGCTGAAATGATCTCATAACAGCTTTCGCTGTAAAAGAACCTTGCGTGTATCAAGACACGTAATAAAATGCTGCTTGTTCGTTTCTGTTTGATTCATGAAAAAAAAAACCTATTTGGCATTGCCATGGGGTACGGCGTGCGTGGTTCAAAAGTTCCGTTTTCGCCGAACTGCGCTTCGCCCGGCGCTCTGCTTCGTTCACGTGGTCGCGTCTCAGTGGCAGTTTCGGTATCGCGTGCTGCCGCGTATGTTTTGCACGCTCGTGAAAGTTGCTTGACAGAAAGTTCGACAAAATACCGCATGCATGTGATGTTGCCGGATGCCCGAATGGTGCACGCCGCCAGTGCACGCCGCCACGCAGTAAAGGCTTTCAGGCGGGTGATTTGAAGTGCGCTAACGCGATGCGGACCACTAAAACATGATTTTATTTCAAAATAAGCACTTCTTGGCATAAAAGAAGCACTACGAGGTTTCTGGACCGCTATTTCAACAATCAACGTCGACTTAATATTGCCTTTAGTGTCCCTTTGAAAAAAAATTACACCATCTCCCATTCAAGGGAACCATGAGGAGATGCGAAGCAGCACTGGGGGCGCACACCAAGATTCCGTTACGTTCACTCGGCGTTTCCGTTAGTGCGTGAGGTTCGTATTTATTGTTTGCGTTATCAATACGTTGTGTTTGTGCGTTGCTTTCCGTTAGCGCCGAGTGAACGAGTGGCGCCGACGTTGACGTTACAACTCATCTGAACGGTAGCGAAGAGAGAATGACGGAAGCCTAGCGATCGTACGCGCTTACATACACATGAAATGGGGAGGGAGAGGAGAGAGTGGGTTACAGGCTGTATCTGGCTGCGGCGCGGCTGCATCACGTGGGAGGAGAGGCTGCGCCGCCGCTTCAGCGCGGAGGAGGAGAGGAGAGAAGGCGACCGAACACGTGCGTAAAAGAGGAGAGTGGGAGAGAGAGTAGGCGATTGCGCAGTGGAGCGCAGACGCCACCACCGACGACGAACACAGCCCCGAGCAAAAGCTGCTTCGCACCTAAAAGAAATTGAGGGTGTGCCACGTGCTCAAGAACTGCTCAAGTTTGAACGCCGCAAGATCAATAGAGAGAGACCATGAAAAGGAAAGGCACAGCGGTCAACCAAACGCGCGTCCGGTTTGCTGCCCTGCACTATGGAAAGGTAATGGGAGAGAAAAAAAACTCACAGGGTACCTTGTGTACTCGCCTAAGACGACTAGAAGGCGAAAGCCATCTTCTTTTTCATCTTATTCGATGAGAAGGAACAGAAGACGGCTTTCGCCTTCGAGTACACAAGGTACGCTGTGAGATTTTTCTCTCCCATGTCGATGAGAAGAAAAATAAGACCCGATCCGAAAAATTCTGTACCTAACGTGGTTCTGCGCTGCCTCAAAGATAGGAGACCTTGCAAGCTTTCTGCACCCCACCTGGCTTTGCTCGGCCTCCGTGATCGGCCCACTTTTACCAAGCAATGATGTCATCATGTGACGTCAATATATGTGTCGTCACAGACTTTGGAGATCTGTGACGTCATGATGATGTAATAATGATTTTTTCCATCGCTCATGTTGTGTCCGACGCCGCTGTACGCCGACGGTCAATTTCCGCGTTTGATAAAGTATCTACAGCTTTCGCCTTAAAAGAAAAAAAAAACATGGCTGATCCCTCCGTCATAAGAATCGGTATAACACGAAAGTGAAGCGTGTCTTGCAGTAGTGTTTATTGTGCAAGGATAGATGAAAGCTTGTAAATGTCCATTGGTGTTTTCCAGCTATACCACCATTTGACGTGGATGCACCTACGTTGAGGCCTAGTGGCATATCTCCATTGTGATGAATAACACCTATGATCATGATATAACTGTTGTGGTATCTCAAATCTTTCACATATACCTGGACATATCGTATCGTGAATCCCGCGCAAGAATGACATCAACAAGCACATAATACACACTGGTAATCGACAGGCACTTCTTCAAAGTGTCGTCAATTAAGCAGAGAAACAGCACGGTGTGATCCCGCGAGTAATAGGGTAGCCTGCGCCTGTGCTCATGCATACACTACCAAACTGTGCTTCAGCAGCACGGAAGGCAGAGGTTCGTAGCTTGAGCCGCGAACGCACGCAGGCCTTCCACGTCCCACAAGCCTCTGTCTCGCTCCGCCAAGGCACGGCATTCGCCTGTCGACATTGTTGCCTTTCTGCAGCGCTTACTGCAGCAGTTTTATTAAGCGGTGCTATCGCACTCGAAGTACTCGGCGGCAAAACACCGTTGGTGAATGTGGACGCTGCACTACTCCGACAACGAGCCGTCACACGCTAACACGAAGCGACAGGCAAAGAACGTAGCTGCGTCAAGGAAGCCGACTCCCCAATGCAAGCGCGGTCATTGTTTTAAGGCGAAATCCTTTATTGTGTGATACTTGTGGAGTCCGTCCGTGCCCTGGAATGGTGCCAGCTGTGTCCTCTCTTCAGCACACTCTCTGAGCAATCACGTGATGGCACAGCGGCGCATAGCAAGAGTTACGCGTTGCTTTTGCCTACGCGCGTTGCGCAACTGTTGCGCAACGTGGCGGCGGCGTCCGTCCGTGAACGCTCAATAGTTGCGTTTTGCTCCTTCCAACGCGCTTGCTTATTCTCCATAAGAGCACGTCCGTCGATTGAAGAGTATGTAGCACTGCGCCCGCGGTCCCACACCCCCGTGGATATTAAATCCAGTTTCGTAGCAAAGGCGAAGCAGTGAATGCGAAACCAACAAACTGTAATGTTATACGAAGTCAAATCTGCAGCTAACTCTTTTGGATCCGATCTCGCGTAGCTCTTCATAACGCTCTTTTGAGAGAATACGGCACCTCCGGTTTTCGCGCTGTTTGTCTTCTCGACGCGACGCGGTGAGAGCACAGCACGTATACAAGGCGCGTACTGATGTCTGTCGAGAGATAGCGCTCGCTAGAGTTCGCGACTGCGCTATTACGAGCAAAGTTCACAGTTACTCATCGAGCGGCTCAGCCCACCCCCGTCACCGGCGCCCCTCCACGCTTCTTCGCCCGACGAAGGACTGCAGGGGCGTTTTTTGCTTTCTTTGAGCAGCCATCGAAGGCAGGCCTCCCACGTGGGTAGATGTTACCGCATGCGCCCTTCGCGCTACGTAGAAGACCGACTGGCGCTCTTTGGCCTTAGATGCCCTTGCGCCAATAAAACGTAATAATAATAATAATATAATAATAATAATAATAATAATAATAATAATAATAATAATAATAATAATAATAATAATAATAATAATAATAATAATAACTTGCTTCATCTCTGCTTCGGATATGTTCATCCCCTGCACTCGCGCGCTTTCACTAGCGCGTAGAACATACGATGTGCGAGGCGATTATTGATTTGGACTTGACACGAAACATGACGGCGATGGCATAAATCCGTCGAAAGTGTCCACACAATTGCTATCGCAATAAAACTGCGGGATGTGTGGAGTAAGTGCCAGACCGCGCTCTCTTCTTTCCTGATTTACTTGTATTCCGAGCAATGCACTGCTTCTCTATCTTTTTCCACTTCGTATCTGTTACTCTCGCCATTTTCGATGCATTGTGTGTACTTACTATATATTCTTCTTTCTCGTTGTGGGGATAAACTAGACATTTTCTTGAAAAAAATTTCAACAGCGTGGAAATAAACACGAATGCACGAAAAAGAGCTGAGATGAACTACCAACTCCCCCAAACACTCACCTTAATCGGTTAGACATTGTCGCAAAGAATATGGGTCTGTCTCATTCACCATGGCTCTGCGAAGTCGTGACCCGTAGTACTTCGCGGCTCTGCCGAAGTATTTGTGGGGCCATGAACTACAACGAGACGCACCCCAAGATGGAAACTACCGGCACGACCAATCACCATGAGGTCTTGGCGGTTTCCATCAGACTACCACCTTACTGGGGTCGCAAACCTCCAGCCATGTTTCTTCAGGGAATGTCAAAATTTGTGCTTTCTGGCATGCACACGGAACCACGCGAGTACCATCGCGTTTTGGCACTGTCACCTGACATCTCATTGTTTCGGTATTGTCACCGGTCCGGAAAGCAGGTACCCGACCTGCTTTCGGACAGATGGCGCAGAAGCCGATCAGGACAGAAATAATGCGTACTATGTAGTGTATGTCTCTCGTGAGCTTGTCTACAAGCGTTATGACCCCTTCAAACGCACCACAGTAAGCAGCCAAAACCGCAGTGGCCATTGCCATAGCAGAAACCCTCATGGCCCTCACCGCCAGTCGGCCAGCAGCCAAAGCCATTACCACCAGTGGTCCAGGAGCCAGTGCCCTTACCGCCAATGGGCCAGCAGCCGAAGCCATTACCGCCAGTGAGCCAACAGCCAAGCCCTCACCACCATTGTTCCAACAGCCACAGCCCACACCGCCACTGTTTTAACAGCCAAAGCCCTCACCGCCATTGTTCCAACAGCCAAAGCCAACGCAGCCAGTGTTCCAATAGCCAAAGCTCTCCCCGCGTTGTTCTAACATCCAAAGCCCTCACCATCGTTCGTTCCCAATGGCAGGAAACTCAGGGTTACCACCGCTCATTACGTACCACTAACAGCGCAGCACCAGCAACCGGAATCGCCTTCTAAAGTTCCGCGTAAATATAGACATAATTTCATTCCACAATACCAGCAACACACACTGAGGCAAAATAAATTTTATATCAAGAAATCTTCATTAGTTTAGTAAATAATGCACTCTCCACAGACTACGCCAAAAATATCGGATATTTTTTTGTTTCAGCGTGTCTATTGCACACGAAGAATGACGTATCGCCTCAGCTTCCTGGGCCAGAAAAACTTAAATGCCATCGACCAATAATGTTGCGCTTCGTCATCAAGGTTGAGATAACGGCAAAAGCAAATGAAAATATCACAAAAAGGCGGCAAAAGTGATAACGTTTACTACTTTTTCTGTCGCGTGTTTAAGCGAAAGAATGCGATCCATAAGAAATCCTTCTATCCTTCTACTTATCGCAACGTAGGTCGAATTCAGCTGCCTTTTTTGGAGAAAGGAAGCGACCAACTGAATGGGTTACATTTCAAGGATGTCGTTACTATTATTGTCTTTATGTTGACGTTTTCCATGTTCCTTAATGATGCATAAAACCTCCGATCAGGAAGCACTCAGTGAACATTTTTCTATGGACAAACAGCTTTAGTACACCGGATGTCGTCGGCCAAAAAGAAAATAAAACGTGGTTACTATACATTGATAATCGAATGGATGATCAAAGACTGTTAATTCCGTCTACGCCGGTATATATGCCTGCCGTTCCCAAGTGGAAAAATAGATCTGCGGTTGGAGTCATACAAGGCCATGAGAGGCAAACAATGCGAGTGTTTACTTATGTAGTGTATGTCTCTCGTGACCTTCTCTACAAGCGCTATGACCTGTTCCAACGCATCAAAGTTATTTCCTGAAAAAGCGTACATTTAGATATTTATAGAGCTTCTACGTGACAGAGTCGCCTTGTAGGGAGTGCCTCCGACGTTGCGCTTGATGTAGCGTTAAAGGTAGCGAAACTGCCGAGTGAGATTTAGGGAGGAGGGCGGACCTGTAGTGAGACGACATTCCTGAGCAGGTTTTTAGAGAACAGAAGAGCTGTATTTCTAACGCTCAGATCCCCTCGATCGAGATGTGTATAAACGGTGATTCATGCGTGCATTTGCGCTGCGGGGTGTTTCGGTTAAAACTGCTGTGGTGCTCCTATTCCGCAGTACTGCTTTGTATTCTATCATGCACGAGGTATTGGGAGTGCGGTACAATATTAGTAAAGGAACGATTTGTTTCCTCTACTGTGCCATTTCTCCATAGAGGCCAAAGAGAGCCTGCTGCATATCTAATTCCTTGGTTACTGGTTAGGTAATTCAAACGTCCATTAAATAAAACTGTTGGCATAATCGGTTAAATAAATGCGCACCATCTCTAATGGGCTTAAACTTGCCCTATAGTTGTATAGATTTAGTCTCTGAAAGCAAGCATACGCGATAAGAGAAAACAGGCTCACTCGACAGCATGTGAGCATACCGCTATCTCTCGATTGCGGATGAGTTTAAGGGACCACCCTGTTGTCGTCTCATGTCTCGCGCTGGCGTCACGCAGGTCCCACGTTTGATACACATAAGCTGTATGTTTGGAACGCCAGCGCGCGCTTTCCAGTAGACGCCAGCTTCGCCGAAGGGCTATTTGGTCTGTGCGAGCCATCGAAGTGACGGTGAAACACCAGTATCGGGAGTCAGACCCATGTATAGGGAAAATAGAGGCGGAGGCGAAAGGTCACTGCCAGAAGTTACACGCACCGCACTCGGAGCAGCAAGAAATAGGAAAACAGTAAAAAGGAGACCATAGAACATGAAATAGATAATCGCTAAACAAATGAAATAATCGCAAGAAAAGAACAAAAAAGAGCACGCTATAGGAGGTCCACGAAGCCAAATTTGGGGGTCCGCGACACCCATCCTCGAAAAAAAACGTGTTTTTTTTGGAGGCACACTACGTGCCGTGGCAGCAACCCCATTCTAAATTTTGGTATGCTTCGCCGCACAACAGCTTTGCATTGCGGCGGAGCTTATTTATGTTTCCCTTTCTCCATGAGGTGGCTGTACAGCTTTTGTTGCAGTTTTCTACAACACATGCACGCGAGTATACTCTTTGTAGGCTTGCATATTTGAAGCGCGAACATAGCTATAAACAGATTGAATGTTGCTGCAGACCACTGCAGAACACATTGAAAAAGCTGTTGAGATCGAATTGGCGTGATACTTTAGTTTTGCACATTCTTTGACAGGGAAAAATAAAATGCACCTATTTGACGCTGCATGTTGAGTAACTTTATGACCCCCCTCTTTTTTTCTTTTTTTTTCTCATTACGTCCACAGGTCCACAATGGGTCCACCAAAATATTCATGGGTGAGAGGCGTAGATGTGGTTTGCTGACGCATCCCCTAAGAACTCCGCGTCTGAGAAAAACTTGAGCACAGAACGAATTTACGATATTATTTAGGACACGTATAATAAATATTGTGGGAGAAACACAAATGCGTTATTTAATGTCTGTAGGTGACGCTAATGCACCACTAAAAACGAAAACTAGAGTAAAAGAATACCGTGAAAGGTAGCGCGTTAGCTTAGCTAGTTTTTCATAGTAATTAAAATACCCGGCTTTTTCATTCAGTTTTGCCTTTCTTCGCTCTATCTTTACCTCTTGATGGACATCTGCATAGTTGTGTCAGAAAATGAAATTAAGTTGCCGCTGTTGGCGGGAAGCGCATGACGCCGTTTTTTCTTGGTCCTACAGTCTCGTTTTCCTCTGCAATACTCAATACAGCATTATCATGAGGCCACCACTGACGTCGATTAAGACCGACGCACACTTAATCAGCACTAACGTTTCCAAGATGTATTGAAAAAAAAAAAAGATTCCACGTACATGTAGTTTTCTCCGTTGAATGCCGACGTGATGGCCGCAGAACGCACTTTTTCTCTTTCCGTGAAAATTTTCTCTCTGACCTCGTTTAAGACACTGATTTGTCAAATGTGCCTAAACTAGTGCCATAGCAACCGAAGCTGAAAATGTCTTGCCGAGTCACCGCCTTGGTGTGCATGACGTCTACCTTCTCTTATACCTTTGAAAGCTCTGCGTTACTCACGGCGGCGCCCTACATAACCAAAGATACAAATTTGCTCTCGCAAAATGGCTTAACAGTTAGTGACTCATAAAGCCGTTGTCACAATAGGTGAATGATTTACAGGCACTGCAGTATGTGAACTTGCGCAACGTGAACTTCAGTGGTGACAGGAGAGTGCGAACGGTACACTTGTATATAAAAGAGCACCGACACGTACCGGTCGACACGAGGCGTGCGCGCGGAATGTGAAACAATGACACACAAATTCTTCATTATTGTGCTTATCGTCGCAGTAGCCTGTGTGACTTCTTCTCCGTCTCCTCGTCGACGTGCAGGACGCCAGCGTGAGTGACGTTTCGAAGCTCATTACTGTCGAGACGTTGAAAAGGAAACGAGAGCTGGTGCTCCTGCGAGAATCTTTGACTGTGATTGAAGTTCTGTGACATTTTAAGCGGAATCGTGTGCCTTAGTACTAATATTTTGAATCATAAATATCCAACAATACAGCGTAAGAGTACTGACATTCGGGCAAATTTATTAAGCACGATCTTAGGAAAACCGGGAAAGAGTCAAGAACGATAACTTACAGGAATCCATGGCAGACAGGTGAGTTCAGCGGTTGTCCAGTAGCTTGTTCCATTTTTCATCCTTGCCAGTTTGGCAATGTTCTCTAACATGAAACATTAACGCATGTTGCTGGACTAGTTGCTGTATGATTATTTGCAAAAACTGTCGCGCACAGCAAAGTTCAAGCGAGAAGTGAGGCCACCTTTAAAATCGTAAATATCTATGACTGAGGCATATGTCAACGACATGGAAAGACGGGCGAGCGCGCATGGTCATGTTGCTTCTTTCATTCGTCTTCCGTCGCTGCTCTAGAAATCTTCCATATGGGAATATACATCGTAATCAAAGCTTGATTTCATTTTTCCTGTTTCCTTTTATTTTGTTGTCTTTTGTCTCAAATACAAAGGTGAAGATAATGTCGTTCAACCTTAAATATTCGGTAGTAATCCAGGGGCGCTGTAATCTGAGAATACGGTGATGAATTCGAAGAGCGCTGAATTCTGGGACACCATTGAAAACTCCTTGCATGGCACATGCAACAGCAGGCAAGTTCGAGCATGCAAGAAAATTTGTCCTCCATGATTAACGTTATCATGTAATTGCTAAAAGTTTATCTGAGAGAAAATTTTCCGAGAATGTGAAAATGACAGGTATCTTTATTTTACACAAAAAAGGTCGTAGGAAAGCTGCTTTCATGAACACTGCACATCTTTTTTGGGTAACACAGCCTTGACCGTCCTGATGGTATGAATGTTGCTTTGATTTTCATGCATTGCGATGAAAAGTTCGTTTCGATTCTCTGGCTTGTCGCTGTTTAATAGATGGCACATGACGAATGATACAGCCGCAGTCTGAGTTATAGAGTACTTTAGCAAAGGAAATATGGCATGTTCACGGCTAGGTTATAATTCATAATAAATCATATTCTGGTCATTATTGGTCAAAGTCCGGTAAAATAGCATGGTACGGAAGATGCTAACGAGATCGACTTGACCGATACGACTGTGCAGGTGATCGCGGTTGGGAGAGTGCCCAAGGTGGAGGCAATGACCTAGTGCAAGAAGAGCAGTTGGTTGAGCAGCAACAGCTGCTGCCGGATGAGCAGCCACAAAAGTGGTAACAGCAACAGCAGGTGGTTCATCAGACACCACAGCAACCTTTGCCGCAATTGAGGCAGCAGCTAGTTCAGCAAGAACAAACGCAATTACAGCAAGAACTACAGCCGCCACAGCGGCCACAGTCTTTACCCTCACTGATTGCACGGCCGAATAGGCAAAAACCATTTGATTCACCAGGAATGCAGCAAGATCAGCGTCAACTAGGGTCACAAAAGCCACTGCAAGCTAGACTCAGTCCAGAGATAGGGCTACCACAGCATTCACAGAGTCCACTGTCGCAACCAGAGCCGCAGCAAATACAACAGAGGCCCCCGCGCAGTCAGAAGCCAAAGCGCCATTTGGAACAGCAGCAACAGCTACAGCAGGAGCAGCAACTCAAGCCGCTGGAATGGCCACGTTCACAGAAACCAGAACTGCAGCAGCAGCAGCACAAGCTGCACAGGCAGCCCCAGCAACCCCTGCCCTCGAACAAGCCATCAGAGCAGTCGCAGCAGCCGCAGCCACAACAGCAACAACAACCACTGAGGCCATTGCAGCTTCAATTCGATATTCCAAACAAGCCAAAACGGCAACATCATGACTGGCAACATCAGGAGTCGTTACTATCGCAAAAGCCATCGCAAAATATATTACACAAGTCATCACAGCTTTCGCAGTCGCGACAGTGACCCTAGCTGCCCCAGCTATACCCATCCGTGAAGCCACTGACAATGTCGCGCAAGCCAGGTCTACAGATAGTGCAAACACAAGACGTAGAGCGGCCGCGAAAGCCATTACGAAAACCAACACAGCAGCTGAAACAGCAGCAACGTCTCCAGCAAGAGCAGCCACAGCTACTGCAGAAACCAGAGCTGCATCACCAGGAGCAGCTTTCGCGTCCTCGGAAGCCAATGCAGGAACTCCTGCAGCCTCATCACCAGTGACAGCAGCAATTATTGCCACCGCAGGAGCCGTAGGTACACCCTAACCAATCACAGCAGCAGCTGCAGATCGCCCAACAGACGCAGTCGCTGTTGCCGCAAAGCGCAGTGCCACATTTACAACAGCCGAAACTGCAGGAGCAGCAACAACATCAACGACTGTCACCAAATCGTAACACAGTGCAGCTACCACAAAAATTGGATCTGCAGCGACGGCAGCAGCAGGCGCGACTACAACAGTCACAGCAGTCATCGCAACGAACTGAGCAGCAACAAGCGTTATCATCATCGCAGTCATTGCAGAATCAACCCCTACCTGGGCAGCAGTCACAGAATCAGAGTCTACTTTAGAGGCCACAGCAGCCGGATGAGCAATTACCGCCGCAAGTGCCGCTACAGTCGGTGCAGACTGAGCAACAACAGCATCAAGAAGAGGGAGATCAACAGCAACGTCATAAGCCACGGCGACGAAGGCGGAAAATGGGCAGCGACAATTACATTAAACCCTAAGATAATTTTTTCAGATTGTTTCTGTCGGAATAAATTGCTGGCAATCGATAGGTTTTAGAAGAAGGGCCAAGAATTTTACTTCGCTCGCAAGCATAGGAAGAATGATTCTTATGTTCCGCTGCATTAGCAACTCCAAAATGAAGCCAGTTACCTGGTCAACCTAGACACCTATTTCAACGTTCCTGTGCGCGAAAAAACGCGATGCTAGTAAAATGAATGTCGCGCATGATGGATCAGTCCTCTCTGACCCAATGTTAATGATCTTGTAATGTATAATAATAATATCTGGGGTTTAACGTCCCAAAACCACCATATGATTATGAGAGACGCCGTAGTGGAGGGCTCCGGAAATTTCGACCACCTGGGGTTCTTTAACGTACACCTAAATCTAAGTACACGGGCCTCAAACATTTTTCGCCTCCATCGAAAATGCAGCCGCCGCGGCCGGGATTCGATCCCGTGACCTTCGGGTCAGCAGTCGAGCGCCATAACCACTAGCCACCGTGGCGGGGCGATCTTGTAATGTATAGTAATAAGATTAGTATAGTAATAAAGGCTGTCTAATCCTTGTGATTTGAAGTCGCATCTCAATAAAAAGGGCCACTTTTGAAGAACACGCACCAAGCAATAATACTTCCGAGCATAGTTCAGGCAGAAGGACATAATCAGGATGGGCAACACAGAGTGCGATATATGAATACACCGTAACTAGTCATGTAATGTGAAAAGTATTCAAATTGCTGGAAGTAAGGAAGCTGAACGGCAATCACTCACAGTTATCAACTTGAACAGTTGCTACGAACGAAACATGCGACTGAACCTCTCTCGATGTAAAAAATGAAAACGATGCACACAGTGAGTTATTACGCGCAATGCAAAAACTATCTGTTGTACAGTTACTGCTAAAGTGGCGAACGAACAAAACGGTAGATGATAAGTCACTCATGACACTAAATATTTGCCTAAATAATAAGAACTCAGAGTCGTTAACTCTGGGAAACTATACAGATGAAGAAAACGGTGTGGTGATGAGTGAGGCGGAATGCTATAAAAATGCGTGCGTAGCAGTGCTAACCAAGAGATTCTAATTACAAAATAACAACACGGGTTGTCGTCGCCCTCCTTGTCCTAAAGGCACTTCCTATTTGACCCCATCACTCTCATATATATATATATATATATATATATATATATATATATATTATATATATATATATATATATATATATATATATATATATATATATATATATATATATATATATATATATATATATATATTAGTGATGTGTGATCACGCACATTACACAAGGAGCATTGTTAGAATGTGCGTACTACAACCGGCGATTTTTAGGCTTGCGATTGCAGGCGATGTGGCATGTTCTTCTGATTAGCGTGCTAGAACGATCGTTGACACTTTTCTTTTCATCCGTCAAGCGAGCGAAAAGTGCATTAGCAAACCGTCAATTTCTTTGTGGCTTACGTTGTTTATCTGAGAGGCTTTGATTTTTCTTATTTTGAGCCAGCACGTGTTGATAGTATTTTCCATTGAAAACGTTTTTCTGCCTGCTGCGGTTGATTCGCTTCCTTGCAGTTTGTATACATGTCCCGCATGTTAATTTTTGACACGTTCTTTCGTGTGAAATTTTTAAAGATTGGTTTTCATTTCTTCCTACTGGTTGAATTAGCCCGATCGATATGCCTTTTTGCTTTTCTCACAACTGCGTGATTCTGGCACATATACCTGTACAAGTGGCGGCACTTAAGACTAGTTGTTAGCCAGAGCCCGTACTGTCTACTGTGTTTCTTTGCTCCTTGTTCTTGTGCTGCTTCTTCCTAAGAAGTCCGGCACGAGATACCTCAATGATACACAGGCAAGTTAATAAGTTCCAGTTTTAACAGCGTAACTTTTATTAGTCGAGGTTTTCCCAGGACTGTGGGCGTAACGCGGCAATCATCATGAATGGGTACGTGCCCCTGAAATCGGGAAGCCCCATTACTCCCAACTGGTCCACTAAAAATGAAGAAAGGAACGTATGGATGGCAAATGCCATTTAACATTTCTGGGCAGACGCAACCAATAATTGAGAAAGCTTTTAATGAACCGTTGAGATTAACCATCTGACAACCAGCATGCTTCGGCGGTTTTCCCGGGACTGTCGGCGTAACGCGGCCCGCGACATGAAGGGAGTGTATTCTACGCAGAGGAGGAGAGCAAGCGCCAAGCGCATGTGCAACGTAATGGAGATGAGGGAGAAAAAGTACCAAGCCCATGTGGGCTTTGTCATGGAATGTAGGAGCGCGCACGAAGCAAACGTTGGTGGCGCCGAGTGTTTGGCATGTGGGGATGTCTAATGGGTGTGAGCGTGCCCAACAAATCGTTTGGAAGATTGAAAATATAATAAATATAACTTTTGCGGTTTCACCTCCCAAAACCACGATATCATTATGAGGGGCACCGTAGTGGAAGGCTCCGGAAATTTTGACCATCTAGTGTTCCTTAACGTGCACTAAACCTAAGCACACGGGCCTCTAGCATTTCGCCTGCATCAAAATGCCTCCGCCGCAGTCGTGATCGGAAGAAGTGCGCGCGCCAGGGTAGTCTTTCCTGAACGTTCAGCGGTGGGTAAAGTGTTGCGTTCTCCGGAAGAAGTTGCTCATCGAGAGCGTCAGCGAGAACAGATGCGTGAACGGCAACGACGACGTCTTTGTGATTCAGAAGCCCGGGCAAGAGATGCCGAAGCCAAGGGCAAACGGAGGGCAGAATGTCCAGACCACGGTGTTAGAATAGTTTAGGTGGAGCGACGGTGCGTTGGAATGAGGAGAAAACGGGACCTCTTTCTCTTTCTTGCCGAAAGGAGGCGCGCGCGGGACGGTGGCCGCCTGGATATACCCAGCGCAAACCTGACGCTTCTAACATTCGATGTTTTAGCGATATCGCAGCACCCTGTGAGGATTGTGTGGTATTGTAATATCGTACACATAAGTTAAATATAAAGACTTAGTAGTGTTTTATGCATGACGGCTCGGCATGCGGCGTGAAACTCATAAACACCTTCGGCCTCGGCAGCACCGTGACCTAGGCGATCGTGCCCGTATTTTGTCTACAAAAGTAAATCTGCAGTATCGTGACGCGTGTTGAACTCAGCCTTCATTTGCCCTGAAAGATTAATTGATGTATTTGTGGTCAGCATCATATAAAGAGCAGGTATCATGCGTAAGGGGCATTTCGCATATGAGATCAGGTGACCCTACAAAATCTTTTACTACGAACCGCTTATTTACAAATTCTGTAAACATTTGCGAGATGATGAATGCTTTAATGTAGTGGAATAGAATAACTCTATTTAGGTCTTTCGGGGCGCGCACTAGCACGTGACGCGCCGCTCCCACGTCGGAAAATACAGGATGGAAAGCGAATGCAATAAAGTGGGCGACAGCTTGTGACCGATGGCTACGAAGCCGTTCTTTGATGTATTCAAAATAAATAGACTGCAATATATATACGTTATGGTGCGCCAAAACGTTTATCACAGTATTCGCACGATCTATGAATTTTACATATTTTTGCGTGAAAAAGCTGCTTTAGCTCAAGTATTGTATGGCGCGGCTAAACGATACGAAAGAATGCAGAATGATACACCAAAAAATTTTTCAAGAACGTCCTGGTTGAATTTAGCTGTTAGCACATATATAAAGCCACACTGTTCTAACAAATACTTTGAAAGCTGAATTGTAGAAAGTATTGTTACTCGTATACCTTCAGCAGTTGAGACAGGAAGTCGTGAGGATTTACTTTACCTAGATTGACATCATTCTCGCAGTTGTTCAGCCATTGCAATGTTGATTCTAGGATGCTGAAATCTTTGCTCCCTTCCCTGAGGCCTTCCTTCGGGTGCTTGCGGTTGAAGGCATCGAACAGGTTATTCATCCTTACCGTAAAATCAACTGTCCCTTTTACAATGCATAAGCCAAGCGTTCCCTTCTTCGAGTAAAATTCTAAATGGTTTGCCACACTGAGACTGAACAGCTGCGTTGCAAGCTTCACGCGAATTTTTTCGGTGTTGCTTGTGTTTACATGTGAGAAAGAAAGTTTGGGCTGGCGAACGTATCGACTGGCGTTTCGACTGGCGAATAACGTATGTGCACGAAAGGGGCCTCGTCTGGTTTGGCGTGTTAGTTTTAACGGGTCAGACAGTGACGTCACAGAATATGGTGTCACTCTCAATTTCTGTGATTCCCGAAAGAAGAAACTGGAAAGCAAATGGTTAGGACGCTGAAAAGGAAACGAGCACGACCATTTCACGTTTGTGCATCCAGTGCAAGGCACAAAGTTCTACTTCTGCTGCTGCAACAAACAGCATGTCTGTGACGAATAACGAGAGGTCCAATCAGAATGGCAATTGCTGAGTTATGATGGACTGCTCGTGAAACGGATGTTAACCTTAATTACCACGCGCCAGCCAGCACGTGTAAACGTTGCAAAGGCGGCTGGTTGAATCCATTCGATATGGTGCATGCAGAACGACAACCCTTGAGAGGAATTTCTAACCTACCATTGTAAAATGTGTTGCTTTCTTCTGACAACCATCATTTAGTGATACGTCAAAGCCCCCCCCCCCCTCTCCTCCGCTTTCTTTTGCAGGGAATACCTTTTCTTTTTTTCTTTTCGACTAACCCAGTTCGGGTCCGCCACGGTGAATCAGTGGCTAAGGTGCTCGGCTACTGACCCAGTGATTATTACCCCAGTTTGCCACGGAGGCCTTATTTGTGCACGAGCTAAAATATTTTTGAAATTTGTGTTCACCTGTAACCTCATTATCGCTGTTCGCAGAAGTGCAGAATATATTTCCCACCTGTTTCCATCTGTTGGCTACCGCCACTGAATTTTCTTGATGTGCATTTACTTTCAAATCAGAGTGATATGTGCGGTTACCCTCATAAAAAACGAACGGCCAGCAGTTGAAGAGTTGTCGCAAATGCAGCTTTGCAAGTGACGCAGCCCCCGTTGAAGCGGCTGACCTGAAGCCTCGATACACCCAGCGCAGCCTGTCGGAAAAAATTCGAAGCCCGTCTCCGTGTTCGGCGGGGAGGCTGCGCGGCGGAGGCGGAGCGTCGGTACACCTAACCTATTCTAACACCGTAGTCCAGACGTTCGAGTGAGAGAAGCTGAGGTTAAATGTGAACGGTTTACATCAGACCCTAAGTGCAAGAAGAAGCGACAGAGAACGCTTGGCTGTTTCATCAGCCTTAGCGACGTTAAATCAGTGAAGCTGGGCTAATATTTTCTTTTAGATTTCTTGGCGCGTAGAACTAATGTGGGTCAATGCGTACCAATTAATGCATCGAGAAGTGGATATCTCGCCTACATAAAGTAAGATAAATGATCTTACGCTTCCCATTACATCATGCCAAAACGAAATTATATTATGCTGCGGCTAAACACTGCGAAAATACTATCCTTGCGTGAAGCGAGAGTCTTTGCAGCCGCTCGCCTCGCGCAAACAAGATCACCTTTAATTATATTCCCTAGAGCCTAGGAAAGTAATAGGGCCGTGCGTTAAATTCAACAGTGAATACTATAAGGCGGGATCTTTCTGCGGAATCAGGTTTGTAACAGAGCAGCGGCAAACACAGATATATTTTATTATAATCTTGCACTAAATATATATACTCCTGTATACGCGAAGCAATTTTTCTTCAGAATTGTTCAAGGGAAATTTATTTGAAGGACATTCTGCTGTAGGGTTTGTCTATATGCGAAGATGCCCGCCTTGACAAGCTTTTGAAACTCTTTCAAGAATTCCAGTTGTCACAAAAATATTGTACTGATAGAACAATGGGATGTTGTTCTTTATCAGGCATTCTAAAGAAAGATTTGACGGCCTCAGTGGTCATCCAAATGATCGCGCGCATCTGTCGCTCATTCATAATTTTTTTTCTCTAAGGATGACATCGCCTGCGCAGCAGCGTAGACAAGTAATATTTTAGAAGCTGTAGATCCCGCTTACATATCGCACGAAGAGTAGAGGCGCCGGCGCGGAGATACTGCTTTTAACAATGGCAAGGTCGCCACCTTTTGTGAGGAGCACATCAATCAATGTTGCCTTATTTGGCACTGTTTTCTTCACAAATTGTCCCCGTATGACGCTTAAGGCCTGTCATCTGCCAATAAAACGATAGTCCGTTCAATTTTATCGCGCAATTATGTTTCCAAAGGCGCTTGCATAGAAATTAAGTGTTCACCATATAAGAAGACGATGCCATACATGATGAAATTTCCGATTTTTATATTGATGAATTCTTGAACAGGGGATGTAACTGGTGCCAACGGTTCAAAAAGCAGACTCTTCTTTGCCTCGACAATGACTCGTTTTCTCCTCGAATTGTTGGCTCCAGCGACATCCGCTATTTAACGATTTTTCATCTCTTGAAGCTTCGAACTACCCCGGAACTTCTGCCTGTTTGCATATAAACACATGCAGGACCATTCGGGTCCTTTATAATTGAAGCACACAGATTTGTCATAGCTTATGCAAGCTACCAAATACCATTGAAGTAATGAGTTTCCAATGGTTAGAACCAGCATGTCTTTAGTAAGGCGCCTCGAATATTTGCTGAAAAGTCTGAAAGAATAAACGAATTAGTCAGCACTCGCCTTGGGCTCAACATGTTTTCTCCTTCGTTTGTTCTACTCTGGTACCGAGGGTACCTAAGTGCCTTGAATGCTTCTTTATATTTCCTTCTTACAATTCTTTTAGTTGCAGCGAAGACTAGCATCTCACATTTTCAAGAGGTGCCCAAGTATCGAAGACTGTTAGAACACGTTTCGCATTTCCAGTTGACTGAATTTGCAACCACGCTGTCCAACTTACCAGCTTCTTTTAGGAGGGGCACTACTCACCATGTATTTCCTAGAATATACAAATCTGTGTGTAGGCCGTACTGTGCAATAGCGCTTTTGGAGCCTTGTTCAATGAATAACAGATAACCGCAGACTTGATGGTCTAAATAAATATTTATCCTTGTTTTTTATCCTTTCAGCATGTATTTACGTTTCCTAAATGCGAAATAAACATCTACTTCATGTTTATTTAGCTGCAACCTTGGAGACTCTGGAACATCAGTTTCCAGAAACACAAAACCCGAAGGAAGAATTGATGGCGGCTAGAAAAACTCGAAAGGATTCTGCAAGCTGGAGCCTTCAGTATCTCGTCGCCCCATCGATACAGGTGCACAGTGTAAACAGATAATGAAAAATTTCCGTCCAGAGGAAAAGAAAAAGGCATGGCCTGACATCCTAACACACAAAGTAGAAAAACTCTTTTAGGATTAACGTTCTTTTAAAGATTGAATGCGTGCACTAACATCATTCAACTACGCTTGTCGTCGAACGTGGCCATATAGTGGGCATTGTTATTCCATGTTAAGGAAAGTACAATACGCACCACTAAAGGACACCCTTCACTTTATTGTTCTACAGCCTTCACTGTACTGTTTGGAGTGGGTTCCATATAAGAATGACGCTGCTGTTATTACAATGAGGAAATATTTATAGAACCGAGCTAGATCACTGCATGCATAAGATGAAGGGTAGCCCTCGAAATATACTTGGACCGGCATGTAGACACTGCGTCAATGCATATCTCAGTAGGCTATATGTACACGGTAACGCATCAGTTTCGGCAAACTTCTCATACACAGCAGCTGAATATGGCTGAGATTGCTATACGCTTTCTGATAGTATTGGTCACATGCTTTTTGATTTCCTTCACAGAAGGAGCTCAGAGTATTTCAAGCGATTTTTATGGTAGCAATGGTCTTGAAATCAGCGGGAAAGATTGGTGGCCGCGACCAAAAGGGCGTACGTAGTGTTCTCCTCAACTATGAACTATGCAACTAGCCGCTCATTAGCGAGAATCATAATGAGTCATTTGCCCATAAGAATATACGACAATTAGAGCGACCTATTGAAGTGACTAAATTGTTTTTGAAATGCTTAGTGCTATATGTATAAATGACAACAGTAAGAAATTTGGTATAGTTGTTTGGTAGTTTAATAATGTTGCCAGTGTTCTCACTTTCTGGCGAAAGTGCGACATTCTTGCTTCAATTGCATCTGAAAATAACAAAATGCGTGGCTGCAGCTGGTGGAGCTATCCACAGTGTCGGAAATGGAGGCCTCATTGGCTAATGATGTCATGAAGGATGACAAAAGGCTGTTACTTAAACGTTACACAATCTTAGACGTGCTTCTTGTAGTGACAGATCACACCCCTATCTATCTTGATTAACTGCAGCTCGGAATGGCGCAGTTACTGATAATTGCCGTCTCGACAAGTCAATCCCTGCAATATATGTATGGGTCTCAACTACCTATGACAAACACAGTTATCAAGTTGGTTTTGTACCCTATCGAACATACATCAGACTCACTTTTTCTCTGGGCCGCAGTATTTCCAATATATGTGGTCAAGAATTCAAGCTTTTTGTGTTTTGACGTTAAATGAGTGCAAAATTTTTTTTGAGCTGGCACACATATGACAGTGGTGACGTTGACATGAGAGAAATAAGAGCCAAGGTAGTGACTGTAATGACAACCACCTATTCTAAGCGTAAGTATGAAGAAAGCGTAGTTGGTGCCGGGATAGTGGAATTCAATCTACTGCAGGTGTTTCTACAGGAACCGATGCCTAATTTTCAATTACATCAGACAAATTTAGAAAACTCTTACAATATTTCACACCGTCAGGCGAAAATAGTAATGTAGTACTGAGCAATGTGAACGTTCGAGGCACCACTGCTCCTGGGGAAGAATCTGGGCTCGTTTTTTTGCGATGATAGGTTTTGAGGGCAGTTATTTTGCGTAAAGTAGAATCTCGAGTTCCCAATGGCTGAAGCGACAACTTGCCCGCGTTTCATCAACCAGGAATTCAGCGCACACGGAAGGCGATGTTCTGGCCATTTAGCGAGCAGCTCAGAGTACGGGCCTTGTTATGATGGTGGAAATAATTTTGCGCACTATTCGAACTTCGCCTATGTTAACTACTCCTAATTTAAAACGGACGCGTGTTCTAAATATACGAGCCATCGCAAGAAGCTAATTTAGGCTTGCATTTCATCAGAACTGAATTTTCTTGCGAGAATATCGAGGTTCTTCGAAATGCAGGTAATATCAGAGCTCAGCATATTGCGACAAGTATATTGCTACGCTATTAGTTTTCCTTTAGTGCATTGAATCAAGCTGCACGCTGTCCCTGCATTTACCAGCCTACCTTAAAAACGGCACGTAAATATCGAAAAATGAGAATAAATTTGACTGATTGTAGAACTATAGTGTTTAGTCCGAGGCTTCGAAATTGAAGTGTTACATGTAATGAATGAGCTGCTTGTTTCCTTGCGTGCAGCCTGCCGGCGAAAAAATGAAGTCTTCAAGCACTGCGTTGGTACAGGCTGCGAGGAGGTCAAGTGTTGGAAGCCTACAATTGGTCCGGTCTGCCACTACGACTGCAAGAGCGGCTGCTTTTGTGCGAAAGGTTTCTACAGAGACTATCGAGGGAAGTGCGTTTCCTGGAATAAGTGCCTCAAGCAGATGTACCCTTGGTACCTGGGTGGGCAGTACTCATGGTTGCCGTCCGCGGAACCACTCTACACTGGAATGGTCCCTGTGGTGTTCTAGCAAGCAATCGACATACTGAGCACGGTTGGAAATGCCTTTTTAAAGGCTTAATAGGCGAATAAAGATGACTTAATGTTATACCCTGTTGCGAGCCAGTTGTTTGCATGAGCACACAGGCGACTGCAAATTGGCACCTGCCAGTCGCAAATGCAGTTATAAATACGTAATTTTTCAAGCCACAGGCAAATATGCAATACAGCACACAATAGAATCATTAACACATGGTCTCTATACAAACACGCGCATTAAGGCGAAATCCTTACATATCTCATGCGAACCTGACCTTGAGCGAAAAGCCGGTGTGTCGTATACAAAAAGTCACATGACCACTCGCGCGCTTAGTGGGTCGAGGTGCGTTCACTTCGTCATTTCGAAAAAAAATTAAAAAATGGCGTTCGCGTGGCTCGCCCTGAATTCAGATGAACGTTCGCGCGCCTAATGCATCAGGGCCCGACTTTTCTTTTTGCGGCGTTCGCGCGACTGAAAAGTACGAAAAAGACAGCGTTAGCATCACTCGCACTCAAGTCGTGCGAACTGTCACTTCATGTTCGCAGCGTTTACGTGAATAAGTAAATAAAAAGCTACGTTCGCGCGATATAGAATGTGCGGTAAAATGTCCTCGCCGTGTGGCTTTCGCCTTCGAATCATCTTAGGCGACGGCATATGGCACCCGTGAGTTTTTGCTTAATCCTTGTTCCGAAAAACGAGTACTCGTTCACTTTACTCTGGCTGTTTGCTCCGTTAGCTCCTTTTGTCAAAAAAGAAAAAAAAATATGCACGCCACGAAGCCTTGAAATGCACTAAATTATCCCATGTTTATGACCCAGCTGCCATTATGGGGTTTCATGCATAAGCCGGCAGTGCCTCTCATATTTTAGCCCTTGAATCCAAGAAAAATGGGTGTTCAAATGAAAAGGTACGAAACGTCGTAACAACATGACCGTTAACATACATGGCTATGCCGCTATGGGAAAACGTGGCGAGGCATCTAGGGATGCGATTAGATATGCTAGGAGAAGATATGCTGCAAGGTCTCCTCGGTGCCACAATGAGGGAGTAATCAGGTCAAACTGCTATACTCGTTATAATCACAGAAAGTTCATAATTTTTCTTTTCTTTTTGAATATTTCATGGGCTTGTTATTGTTGTATTTTCTCAGCACACCGATCGCTAAAACATAGTTTTGCGGGCTCTACAACCTTCGATAAACTACAACGCTACTAACACCCCTAACGAGGATTTTTTGCAATATTGGAGCGAAGTTTATAAAATTTTGAAGTGGTGTCGTTACTAATTGTTTTTTAATGTACGCTCCCGCGCGCGCTCCATGCGTGTGCTCTTGCTTTCACGCGAGCGCCAGCCCGCAGCGCGAGCAAGACGAAGAGGAAGAATTAGCGTCGTTCTTGAGCTTTCGTGGGTTGCGCACGAAAAGGATTCCGGCTTCCAGAACTACTACGAGCGGCATGTCGAACTGAAAGCCCACAGCCATCATCAGCACGGGCGACCTAAATTTGTCGGCGAACTGAGTTCTTCAACCTTTAGTAGGAGTTGGGCCATCAACCGTCGGTCGCACACAAGCGCTTCGGTAAGGTTTCACCCGTTCACCTTCGATTCCTGCATGCAAGTTCGCGAGCCGGTCCATTGAAAGTATGGCCGAAAATAGCGAGGGTGCGTCTAAAAATGTTCCCGAGCGAAAGGCCGGCCCTGGAAGCATTCCGCTGACGTCATCTTCAAGCGACCATCAAGCTCCGCGGGCTTCGGTGCAGAAAGGAGAGAGCAAGAGCCCGACCGGCGGTGCCCATGTTACTGCTGACGTCAAACAGCATGGTAAGTTGTATGGCGCACGCACAATAACACCTGTCGACAGTGTGACAGTTATGCAAAACCTTGAAGGATCATCATATAACCCATTCCCCAAACCTATTTCTTTATGACGGTGCAAAACTAAGCTTTTTTGCGGTGCATAAGCTGACCACTGGTTCAGCCCTTCGCAATTAACTAGTACTAACATGATCTTGAGGCACCGCGAAAGAGAGATTTTGCTTTTCCGTGGTATGCTCCACACACCGGAGCCAGAAAGCACGCACAAAATATTTCGCTTTGAGTTTGAAGTTACCGTCGCCTAGCATCTCCAAGCCAGCACCAACGCAACGAACATTATCAGGACGAGTCGACAGAGTTCACTAAATTAGCGAACTCTGCGTGCTGCATGCAGCTTGAGCCACAGTAATCGCTTTCGGAGTCGCTGGATAAAAATATAGTCGTCGTTTGCATGCACCATTTGCGACGGACAGCAGATGACGGAGCTGTTGCTAGTGCGTCGCAAAATTACTGTCTCCCTGTGACGTCAAAGTGCGTTTACACGTCACTGCATGCCAAACCACCCTACTTGATATCAAGATTGAAAGGGCGATTTGTTTTTAGTTAGCCCTGTAAAATATATTCACTATTTTACCAGGCACCACGATACTCCTCTTCAGTGTTCTGAACACCGGCGTTTTTATTTAGAGCAACAATCCGGAAATATTCAAATTTAGTGTAAGTACATGTTTAAGTGACGCACGCGGGTTCACTTGTTTCTCTTAATGTCAGCTAACGTAGCGTATCGACTACCCTTGTTTGTTTTCTTATCCAGTCTGCTGACTTCCCATCTCGCAATGCTGTGCCTGTATTTTCCGTTCCATTGCACGTTGCGTAGGTGTCTAGTCTTTCTCTTCTCAAGTCCCAGTGTTCTCCAAGTTTCCACCCCATACGTTAGTACTGCCAAAATTAAACAATTTCACGTGTTGCAATTTAGAAACAGGCAAGTTTCCGGTCGTTACATGTTTGCAACTGACACCGCAGGCTCTTCTGACGCCGTGCCTGCGACGAGCCCGTCTCATCACCAGGAGACCGTCTCATACACTTCATCCGACAGAACTTCTCCGCCGTATGACGCCTTGACCAAGACACCGACCAGCCCATTCTCTGCCGTTGGATCAGGGATCTCCTCGCTGAGAAGCCCCGAATCACCGGGTTGCATTTCCGACGCTGAACGTCGAGTACGTCCTACTTTGCCTTGCACAGGCAAGCTTTGCGGTTGCACACTAATTGCAGTGATAGCGTAATTGCAGATAAAGAAATTTAGATCAGGCTGTGTAATGCTTCGCCTGAATTATTCAGAGGTGAATCGAGCTCAAATACGAGATAGGGTTCTTGGCTATGTGTACCTTTTCAGTGCTGTTCCACAAAAGCTGGCAACGTGTCATATACAAGACGTTGCATGTACGCAGGCTTTGGAGGCCGTTAAAGAATTAATTCGGGCGTAACCTTAACCATTCTATGCAACGATATACCTGTCCATGCCTGTACATACACTCTCGTAGTGCACTTACATTTGTCGCTGCAGGGTGGCAAGTGCGCCTTGCAAAGACCTAACAGATGTTCTTAGAGACTTCCGTGATGATAGTAGTACTAACAATCAATACCTTTGGGGAAAAAGTAGTGCGCAACCCAATGAGAACATTTACTCAATAATGTAGCTAACTGCCTAATAACTGCTTAAATATAAATAACTGCGTCCCATCTTTGCTTGAGCCGCTCCCGTCTGCAGCATTGGCAAGCTTCCGCTCGCTCATAAAACACACGAAGCACGAGGTTATGTTATCGATTTGGACTTTATGCAGTACGTGAGAGGGACAGCAAATATGCGCCTCGACTATCTATATAAATTGCTATCGCAATAAGCACTGTATTAGGAACAGCTCTGATGGGCGTGATGGAAACGTGATGGACCTTTGATTGATTGATTGATTGATTGATTGATTGATTGATTGATTGATTGATTGATTGATTGATTGATTGATTGATTGGCATGGGTAACTCATAATTATGAACTGACTACGTTGCAGCTGGCCGACCTGACAGTGCTCAGGGGTCGCAAGTTGCCCCTGAGTGAGAGCGAGCTGCCAATGAGCCCCATGGTGGAGCGCGATCGAAGGTCGTCCAAGGGAAGGAGGGTGTCCATCGACATGCTACCCACCATCGACCTCATCTCTCCGCGGAGTGCGCTCCGCTCACCCGTGCCCGAGGTGAAGTCGCCGACCGAAGAGACGCCCGCCACGGGTGAGTCAGCAATCTTCGAGACGCCAGAAAATGCGCAACTCTTTGCAAATATGTAACAGTATTTGCGCCACGTGTCACATAATCGTAAAAATTGTCAATTGAGATGATGGACCACAGCGTAACTATAAAGACATGGACGACAAGAAGAAGGACGAACAGGCGCTGACTTGCACAAGCTTTATTTCCTTCGGCAGGACGCGTTGCCTTAAGAAACGCGCATATATAAGCTGGCACAAAACAAAAATGCATAAGCTTAGCATCAGTGGCACTAATAAAGAAAGAGTTAAACTATAAACGGAGCAGGCGCCGACATCGGTTAGTGAATTTTCATCTTCTTTTTCATTTTTTTTTGCTATGTCCTTTTCCGCTGTCTTCAATATTTGCATGTCGTTCTATTTTCCTCGGTGTGAAAACACGCAGTATTGTGTGGAATGTGCGCATCGGAGTATCTATTCATTCTAAAAAGACAGGGCGTGCAGACACCGACACAAGAATGAAGTCAGGGCACCACAAAGTATTAGTGAGTATCTATTGTAAGCGCGCTTTATGTTTGTTTTCCGTTAATAATATATCACACCCATTGCGCTGCAGCCAATCGTGACCTCTGCTTTCCGCATCATTACAACGGCTGCAATACTTTTTGCTTCTTTATTCCTGCCAGTGGTGCCGGCAGGTCCTCCAGTACCGCCGCAGACGTCAGCGGTCAACAAAGGCGATAGGAAGGCGTCGGCCACCGGTATAATACGGTCGTCGCTTTCAAGTCGACGCAAGGGGTCTACCGGCTCCGAGAAGCGCGCCGTGGTCTACCCGCCCCGTGCGTAAGATGCGGCCATCCGCTCCTGCCGAACCTCGGGGACCTGGGGGACCCGACACCGGCTCGCCACCGGAGCAAGAACGTGAGCGTGCAGAGGGGTTTAGCTTCTAAACCTATTAAGGAAGGCCTCGTGAAACGCGAGAAGTGACAGTCGGCGTCAACGCAAACGGTCCACAGATGACGTGTTCACAGATGACGTCAAAGATTGCCATCGTTTGTGACGTCATCATGACGTCACTTTGACGCCACATGATGACGTCATCTAGGTCATCGCTTGGTCAAACGTGCGCAAATCCCTAAGGTAATGCAACACAACGTCGTAATGCAACAGAACCTGATCAGAAGTTGGTTAGTTTATGGTGCTTAAAGTCGCAAAGCGGTAAGGGCAAGGATGCGGGCTTGAAATCGAAAATTGGACGAAATCTCGTCTGGTCAGGATGAAATGGCATTGTATAAAGAAAAAGACAGGGTGCCGACCAAGGTGGTGTCAAAAATAGTTTATAGTGAACAAGGCTTCCGTGTGGAAGCCGAAACGTCACTTTATTATTTTTTACACCTTCTTGGTCGGCGTCCTGTCTTTTTTTTTCTACGATGTGGGCTTGTTGCTATGTCATTCTGACTTCGTAATAGCGCAGCAATGAACGAGGACGCACGAGAAAGGTGACATCTGACGACACATAGCGCTGAGTGTCGTCAGATACCTCCTTCTGTGTGTCTCCTCGTTCACTGCTGCACTGTTGCAAAGTTTAAAAGCCCCAAAGCCACTCAGGCCGTCAGAGATGCCGCAGTGGAATTTGGAAATTTCAACCACCTACGCTTATTCATAGCGCACCGAAATATAGGTACACGGACCTCTACCTTTTCACGGTATCGAGTACACGTGATCGAATACGCGTCTTTCGAGACAGCAGCCGAGCACCGTTACCACTGTACCTACGCGGCGGCCCTCGTCAGAAGTGTAATAGTTTCTTATATTTAAGTTCTTGTCACGACTGCGAGGCGGTTCACGAAGGAATGTGAGTATACAAGCGCGACAGACGAAAGTGAATTCGCTTATGACAGTCCTAAGCTGTATACTTGGATAATGTCTCTGCAATGAGACGACAATTAAGCACTGAAATCATGAAATTATTTAGGTCTGGCCTGATATGTGGGACAAAACAGTGTTAAAAGAACGAGTATATAAGTACTTCAACGTGTTTCTTTTTTTTTTTGGCGCGAAGATGCGCAATTGTGGAAGTCAAACCGGATCGTTTTAAACAGATGTTTATTATTTTTATAGGCGTTCATTGATTGAACGGTTCATCGAGTTATATGCCACACATTTGAGAAACTCAAAGTGAGGGGAAGTCTTAGCAAAAGGCACACGAAATTTATTAGGAAACTTAGGAAATGAAGGCTGGATTGGTTTGAGTAAAAACAAACTTCTCTCTGCAGATTGAAGAGAAGAAGAAAGAAGACAACGCAATAAATAAAGAATAATAAACAGCATTTTTCTGCGTATCAAAAGGCATTACGAGTTTCCTGTCTACTTATCCTTTGTATTATTTCGGTTTAAAGTTGTGTTTAAAACATAGGCTTGATGCCTGTCACTTTGCTTTCAGCTAAAATCACGAAACACCTTCTAGTGCTTACACGCCAAGTATTGGAAATATAGAAGAGATTGAAATGTACTTGAATTGTACGGTGGTAGTTTGTCCCTCTGTGAACTTGTAGAATTGATTAGTTTTGTTATGAACCAACACAGCTACACGTGAAAAAAAGGTCTGTGCCGAATAATATGTGCAGCATCCTATGACGACTAAGAGCCCTGCAGTTTTAGAAAATGCAGTCAGTGAACTAATGAGCTGACCTGATACTTGCTAGCTCTGCGAAGTGCACAAAAGAGCCATTGAGTCGAGGTAAAGGATAAGGTAGGTGACGCAAGCGTCACAATATTTTGCAATGTTGTGTGCACTGTTGGGAGAGATTTCTCCGCAATATGCGTTCGTTGCGGAGCACTCATTAATGGAGGGCAGACATGTTAGCCAACGTGCTACAATTACATGACATGAGTGCCCCCGAGTTCAAAAAAATATCCGCCTCCACGACTTGAGAGTATGTATTAAGGTACCAACAAGTGATACATTTTGCTATATATTTTAGCTTTGCATTCCTAGAGAAACCGTACGACGATTCTCACAAGCCTAGGTTAAACTTCAGTATGCGTATTATGCGGTCCTTAGTGGTTAGCCCTGCTGCATAAGTAAAAAACGAAACTACGAGGGGCACGAGACGTCCACACTGCTTGGACAGTTTCAACCCAGACGCACAGCATGCAACGCATATCACCTTCAAACGCTAAGTAATCGGCTTAGAATGAACTTGGCGTGACACGTATTGAGCAAGCTCATGAACACAACGAAGATGCACTCGAGGTCCCTTTGTCGTGGAACGCGTTATTTCCAAATATAGAATACATAAACGTTGATAACAGTCAGCGACTGCAAAGATTGTCAGAAGACAAGCTTCTCCGGTATCCACAAAATCAGTGCCGACAAGCGTGCAAAATGTGTTCTTTCGAAGCGTATATATGAGGCTACTGCTGATAAATTCTCCTGTTAACGCGCACACACTACCAAGGGACGAGATAATCCGCTCGGCGAACCGGAGATATGATGTCCGTAAGCCACCTACAGAAGAGCTCAGATAGCAGGATGGACTCTACGCTGGAGAAGGTTGGGCCGTCAACTTCAACGTGTTCTTGTTTTGGAAAAGCTGCTGTCTTTATCGGAGGACAAACTTTACTGAGAAGAATAAGGCATCACACACTACGGGCGGCTCTGTTACGGCTGAATGAATGATCTTCAGTATGTTGGTAATTTCTCCTCACCATGAAAGTACGTTTGGCCCCTTATTGTAGTCGACGGAATGACAGATCTTGAATTAAAGAGTTCTGGGGCTTTACGTGCCAAAATCACGATATGATTACGAGACGAGGAGTAGTGGATAACTTCGGGTCAATACTGACTACCTTTTTTAGTTTAACATGCGCCTATTCGCAAGTACAAAGCTGTACTCGCATTTCACCCCCCAAGAAATGTTGCTGCCGGGGCCACGAATCGAACCGGCCTCCTCAAGCTAAGCAGCGTGACACCTACTTTAATTGCAAAGCTAATACGGTAGGGTAGTCGTCGGGCTTTGCTGAAATGAGATGCATTAGGTGTTAGGTCTATTCTTGAGTACGCATACCATGGGCTTATCTGCGGAACTCTGAAAGTTTTCAATCGTTCACCAAGTACTTCCACCACAATATCATATTCTTTCACGGTAAAAACAGTGCAAAAAGATGGCAACACGAGACGAAGAACGACACAGGTCACTTCAGCTCTGTCCTGTGTCATTTTGAGTCTCGTGCTGTGATCTGTTTGCGCTGCGTTCACCGTGAAGATCAACCAATCAGCCCATTTTCGCACACTATTGCAGTTCATCACATTTGTTTGCCCACGACAGAACCAGATTTCAGCTTACCAGGTGAGCAGCAGCCAAGCCTTGCAAGCGTCTCGGATTTCTTGCTGAGTCCTGGGACGAGTGGGATTGCTGCCTTCTACAACAACCAGATGACGCGCGGTCGCCGGCCTTCCCTGGAGCGACGGAGCAGCCGACGCAGTTCTTTGCAGAGGTTTCGGCGGCGACGGTCATCTTCGCTCCTCCGAAGGCGTGGATCGTGGGACAGCCTAACGCAAAGGGTGAGCTACATACCCTGCCATGTAATACAATGTAAACCACAGACTGGAGAATGCCAAATAAGGAAGAAGTTCAGCGGAAGATTGAACCTTCAATAAACGAAAAATTCTTGGAACTCGGGGTGTGACTAAAGCCAAAGTTTCGACACTCGATCTTGCATTCTTCAAGGCTGCAACTCCAAGAATTCGAGAGTTGCAGCCTCGAAGAAGACAAGACCGCCTCTCAAAATGTTGTCTTTAGTGACACCCCGTGTTAAGAATTGTTCAGGCTTGAAAACGGCGTGACAACAAATACATAGACGTAAAGGACCAACCAAGTATAAACTTTCAACTGACTTATTCACGAAGACGCCTATGCCAAGGTCAACTTCAGGTGCTTCATTATATCGTGTAATAAGCAAAATCACCAGGAAAAAGACACAACTTTTACAGAGCCCTATGTAAAAGCTTCTCATTTACAGAGGCACAATAACAACACTAACTCACTGCGCGGCCTCCTTTACTGTGTGAAGCGCTTTCACCAACCTTCGGGTTATCTGATCGCACCTTTTCCCGAGCAATCTAGTGTTTGCGAACAAAACTGCACTTGCGCTTGCTCTACAGCGTATGGACATGTGTGCACCTGATACATCCTTCAACGAATCTTGATTTTCCCTTAGTCTGAACCATGTACAGTACTTACGGATGGGAACATGACAACTTAGGGCTAAGTAACGCACATACGTTCGTTTCCACCGCCTTCAGTTCGGGTCTTATCGGCCTAATTTGGACTCGAACACGTAGATCAGAGCCGAAATTATCTTCAGAGATCAGATTCGTCGCGACATGACGTGGTTCTATCATATAATTCGTTATAGTAAAAAAAAAATTGATGTCTCGTTTGAATCCGCGAGTACTGTACCATCGGTGTCAACTAAAAAGCGAACCGCGGGCTGCAGGGCTGAGCACTAGCAATGGTACAGTACGCACCGTCCAGTCACCATTGACAGGCGTGCACGGCGGTTTGGCAGGACTGCGCGATCCACGTATAGTTCAATATTTTCGCTTCTGCTCTCGATCCAGTGTTTGAAAAGAAGAAAATAAGAAAGAAAAAGAGCAGCTAGAATGCAGTAGCTGAAGTCGAGTATTTTAGCACACTTTACCAAAACCGTGAATGCTATCGGCGCCAAACGAAACGCAAGTAGTGGTGCAGTTTGCACCCTCATGATTTGAGAGAGACACTCATCTGGTTCCCCGCTCTTGTACCGCATTCATGACTTCGATGGCGCAGTGTTTGCGAACCAGATGCGTTCGTGTCAATGGCGATGACTGCACGGCGCGAACTACAACGTGTCGTACCCTTGGGTCACGCGCGCTTCTGTTCGCGTTTCATTTGACGCCTATTGTAACAACTAGCCGAGGAGGGCATTCTAGGGAATAAACTTGAATAATCTAGCCCACCTGAGAAAACCTGTTCATATCATCATTACCTACCTCTCTTTCAGCCATACGGTCTGGCCGAGCAACTCTCTGTGAGCGTCGGCAAGCGCAGCGTCTCCAGTGGCACCCTGACGTGCGTGGCGTTCGTATTAGTGATGGTGTTGGTGGTCCTGACAATGTACATCGCGAACCAGTTCTTGAAGCCGCCGTTCGTCGCCGACCAACGCGTGTGCGCCACCGACGACTGCGTTCGCCACGCTCTGCACATTCTGCGTACTCTCAACGCGTCGGCTGATCCCTGCCTCGACTTCCACGCGTACGTCTGCGGCAGCGGCGATGGTAATGGCGGGGAGGCGCAGTCTGGGAACAGCGGCAAAGATCCTGACGAGAGGATCGGAAGCATCGACGAAATCGATCCGGCTTGGAGGTCAGTGAAGCAACACTTTCTAAACATGTTTCGTTCGTATTCATTGCAAAGGATGTTAAGGCGTACACATGTGAAGACGAGAAAGTAAAGCCACGCTGCACAAAGACCGACTATCAACTAAAAGGGCGCACTGAGGTGCAAAAAGAAACTTCTCTGCGCATATTCGGGTATGGTAGCGACACCTATCAATCAGGTACACGTGCAGATATACGCGAGAGACAACCATATTGGGATATAATTTACATTTTATGCAAGTTAACCTAAGGCTGGTTCATGCATGCGCTTTCACTAATATGTCAGTCCTCAACCTCAGCCTCAACCATTAGACGCGCTTCTTCTTTCTTGTGACCGAATAAAAAAAACTGAGCACGCATCGACTATTGGCGCGTATTTGTACTATTGACAATGCAAAGAAAGATTAGATGATGAACATCTGCTTAAAGAACGTTCAAACTTCGTTAACGTCTGATTAACACAACAGCCTCTCTGCCCTCCGTAAAAGATGAGGTTATTTAGTGGTCGTCCTGCCCTGGTTGTTTGGGTTGTGGCTATTAGCACGTCCCAAAGGGACCCAGGCTGTGGGGGGCGCCGTCGTGGAGAGCTGCGAATAATTTCCACCGCCTGTAGTTCTTTACCGTGCGCTGACATCCCACAGTATATGAACCTCTGGCATGTCGCCCCCACAGAAATACAACGCCGGTGGCCGGGATCGAACCCGCGTCCTTCGGGAGAGCAGCCAGGCGCCGGGATTACTGAACCGTAGCGACTGTTCCTGACACACTCCCGCTTCAACCGCAACTCCCTTAGTTGATCACGTGGAAAATTCTTGAGCAGCGGGCGTCTCTAGAGCCATCGTTTGGAGAAGTCATCGTGTCTTTTTAACGCACTCGATGGCTCGAAGAAGGCTATAGGTAACTCGCACTGACGTCACTGAAACAGCCACACTAAAGTACCAACATGATGGGAGGCGAACTTCGCGATGTCACGTTAGTGCTATCAGTACATCGCATGCTGGTTCCTTCGTTATTTATGCGCAGGGTTCCAGTAACATTCTAGCGACGTTGTTATCATTACCGAAGCAGGTTATACCCTTGTCACACGAGTAGTCTAACCACAGTTAAGTACGGCGACCGTTAAGTCTAACGGCTGTTATACATTGTCACACGACAACCCTAACCGCAGTTAATACTCCAACGGCCGTTTTCGTAAACGGAGGTAGGCAACCCCTGTTAGCGCCGTAAACCGACAACATGGCGGCCCCCATGCCGGACGCGAGCAGCTCGGCTTCCAGCGAAATATCGAGCGAAAAGCGCGTCAACTGGACCGTTGCGACGACGGAGGCGTTGATACGCATTTGGGAAGATAAATTACTGGCTTTGAGGTACAAGTTTGTCCGTGCTGCAAAAATCACGTGTGCATTTCACGAGATTGATACACGGCTGCGTTCGTTCATTGAACAGGGCTGCACGCTATTTGATAGACGCGCATCAAAACACGCTGCTGACGCGTCCATAATCGAGCGTGAAGCCCTCTACAAAGCGTTGTTATAGCGGTGTTGCACGAACGCAGCCATGTATTAACTAAAGAACGCTTGGAAGCGCTGCAAACGTGTGACAGCGCCTCTGCCAGGATTACGGTAACTGTGGTTACGTCCGCTAACTGCAGTTGGGTATAACAGCGGTTAAGCTTACCCGTGTGACAAGGGTATTAATCGCCTCTTTATTACAGTGCTTTGACGTCATCTGAGCCGTCATGTTGGACCCATGTTGTGCGTCCATGACGTCACGTGCAAGCTACCAAGACCACTGGTGGAAACAATGCCTCTGAAGGAAACATGGAGGCTTCAAAACAAGGAAACAAAGCTGAAGGAAACGCAAAGGCTTGAAAATATGAAAGATCTTTACACAAAACAGGGTACCTCCTGTTTCGTGCAAAGATCTTTCCAGAGTACCTCCTGTTTCGTGCAAAGGCAGGTACGTCAATGAGGGCCGTGTATGCTCAGATGTGGCCCTTCTCAAAACACGTGTTATTTGTTGATGTCGCTCGTGCAACATCGAGCGCGACGCTCCACCCTTCCAGATAAGGGTGTTGAGTTCTGTAGAATCTATACAGCAGTATTTCTAAATCGCAGTACCGAGGGTTACGTAATACCGCTTTGAGCCGTAATGAAGCAAGTTATACTGCGACAGTTTTTTGGTCGTTCATTAGTGTTAAAGCTTAAAAAAAGCTTTGCGAAGTTAAGCTTTGCTAAGTTATAAAGCTTTGCTAAGTTAACCTGAAGAAAGAAACAGGAAATAAAGCATATCTTGTATGGTCAATGCATGAATATGCGTTTCTTACTCATTTTAGCTCGCTCCTTAGGTTTGCAGTTGTAGGCTGAGAGCCGGAGTTCCGCTTATAATAAGCGGATTTAGCTTCTTTTTGGCTGAGTCACTTGTAAAATTTTCCAGTCATTTGTCGCGTCTTTGGGCTTATTTACGTTTCTTCAGCAATTATAGTGGTCACGTTCAACAATAGCGCGTTTGCCTTTCATTAATAGCATGTTTGTCGATGACTTTAATATTTGAGTGTTGTAGTCAAACATGGGTTGGGGGAATCAATAAGTAACGTTAATCATACGACGGCAAACGTGCAATCATCCGAATGAAGGCTATCCCGGAAACAATGTTTAAAAGTAAATATGTGCTTTAGTGCATGGTTGCGCGCATTTTCGCTGAACAAAATATTCAATATTTAAAGTCATTTTTTTTCAACTCTCATTCGTAATTGAGTGACATTCTTTATATTTTTTTTTTCAAAAATGGGAAAATTATCTTCCCGCTTCTTCTGGGCTCCTTCACGAATGTCGCGCCGCTTTTTTGGAGCCTCTATTGTGGTGATTATTTGCTTGTTAGCTCGGTGGCATCTGGCAACTCTGCTGAGACCTTAAAATGACATGTTTGGCAGGTTAGGCGAGCTGCTACATTTTGACTTGAAGTTAAAAAAAAATCGGAACAAACAGCGAAAAACATTCACACACCACTTCATGGGCAGTCGTGATCTGCCTTCGATTATTGTTTGTTTTAGGCGCTACGTACTTAAGCTGAACAACAAGTGCTGGTGTATTCGACAATTTTCCGGGATCGAGGTAACATACTCGCTTCTCATCTCGCAGGTTAGCTCGGCTCTACGCTTATCAGGTGAACAACATCCTCGGCAATCTGCATCAGCTGGTCACCATCAAGAGGACTTCGGAGACGACGTTGAAGGCACTTGTAGCTCTCTCGCTGTGCCTGCAGAGAGAACGCAAGCGGCACTCCAATGCCTTCGCGGCTTTCATGAAACAAAGAAAACTTCCATGGCCCGCGAATTTATCGGAACATGTCGCGCTCGTCGATGTCGTAGACGTTCTCCTGGATCTGAGCATCAACTGGAGGGTCTCTATTTGGGTCGATGTGCGACTGTGGCACATGGAAACGCGACCTGACATGGGCCCCGTGGTAGTACTCGATGAGCCCGGCCACGTGCCTCTGATTCGAATGGAACAAGTAAGCACGCTCAATGACACCGAATATGCGAGTGAGGTTGAAAGAACGGCGCAGTTCATCGGAGAGGTCGGAAAAAGCACCGACACTGCAACACGAGGTTTTCAGGATTCCGTGGCGATAGATCAGTTGAAGCGTGACGAAACGGACTTCCGCAAGGCTATCTTGTCCGCACTAAGAGGAGACGATTTATACGACACGCTGATACCCTTGCACGCGCTGCGGTTAACACGGAATATCACGCTGGATGAATGGATGGAACTTCTTCGGAAGTACCTCGCGCCTGCAGGGCTCAACGTTACAATTGACACCGCGCTACTGATACTGAGATATCCTCACTTTAAAGCCCTCACTGGTATGATGAACAAGATTTCTCCGCCAAGGCTGCTCAATGTACTGGGGTGGATGTTGGCCTACTCGTACTCCTGGTTAGACAACGCCGAGTTCGATGTTCTCAGCGATCAAGGCGGGCCAGGCAGCGGCAGCCTATCGGGGAACGGCTTGTTTGTACACGTTCTCTGCTTCGTGGCCGTACACGAATCGTTCGGCCCGGCTCTCGAGGTGGCTCTGCTCCTAGACCGCCTACCGAGTGAGGAACGGCTCAAGGTGACCGAGATCGTCAACGCCACAGCTGGCGCCCTCGTCGAAGCAGTTCGCGGATCTCCGAGCGTCTCGACCAGTACGAAGGCTGACGCGGAGAAGAAGATTTCGTTGGTCGCGTCTCGAGACCTGTGGACGCCCAAGCCTTTGCTTAACCTCAGTCGTCTGGACGCCCTGTACACTTACTTCCCTTCCACGCGTGCCAGGAACTTCTACGCGTCCTGGTTAGAGTTGCAAAAGGCTCTGAGGGTTTCGCTTCCCAATCGTTACCACGGGACTGTGATGACGGCCAAGCTGATGCGGTATGCCGGCGACATTCTCTACTTGTACTCTCTGAACATGTTGTTCCTCAACATACCTGCCGTGTTCCCGCCCAAGTACCTTAGCGACGGCAACTCAATCATGGCGTATGCGGGCCTGGGATTCCAGTTGCTCCGGCAGATAGTGAGAACCGTCGACGAGCGTGGGAGGCTAGTGGTACACGCGACCGCTAAGAAAAGCTGGTGGGAGGAGAACCGGGTGTGCAAGATCAACGAGGCAGAGTCGGCCAGCGAAAGAAGAGAAATCAAAGACCTCTTTGCTCTCGAATTAACCTCGAAGGTGGCGCAGAGCTCAGCGGCCGTCGACAGGAAGCCTCCGAGGCTCAAGCACCTAGAGAAGTTGACTGCCGTGCAAACGTTTTACGTGAGTTACTGCAGCCACTTCTGCGGGGAAATCGGAGAGCAATCAATGTGCAATTTGGCGATGAACAACTCCGAGTTTGCGCATGCGTTCGCGTGTCAGTGGCGTGGCACACAGCCCGGCTGCATCTTTTTTTAGCACGCTATCAAGACATCGTAAGATATCGTGAGCATCGTTTCCGCGTGTTTTTTTTTTCGACTTAGCGCTACTATTCCAGTTTGTCGTTCCTTACCTCCAAAACCAACCCCATTTGCATAAGAGTTCTCTGAGGGCAACCTTTTCGGACATACAGAGAATAAGATTTGCATGGAAATCGGCAATAGTGCGTATGGATACTATAGCATTTTATTTCAATTGTTCTTCTAGCAAAGGGATTCATGAGAAGTTGGCTGTAGACTTTTTTTATAAACATGGCCTTGTGCTGAAAACAGTTTCCATACGCTCCACTGGGCTGATATGCACGTTTTTTGTCGCGTATTGCGTAGCGTTCAGCGTACTATATCGACATGAATACAACTGCACAAACCTTCTGTTTCTCTTTTTGCGAATACTGATGGCTCTCTGTGCAGGTGGCATTAAAAGAATCTAAAAAAAAAACGTCTTGTCCTATTTGGCGCCGTACAATGTAATAAAGAACAGCTCGCTTCAACCCTGAAATGCTCGCTTACCGCTATAGGAAAATGGAGGTCATGAAAAAACGCTCCATTGGCCTCGATGCTACCACTATTATTGTTATAGTTTTGAATCGCAAGATGTGTTGCTTTGCATTTCCAAAGAAAACATTGCAACGGCACGGCGAAATAAACGTAGCTAAGTGCAGCCCAGGTAGCCCTAGTCTATCTATTGAACTTTAAATATTGTGAAAGTGATATATTTTATTCGTGTGTCCAACTTAAGAACTATGAAATCTCTTGCACCATGTTTCGTCTTGCTTTGTCCTGCTAGGGATGTTGCCCTCCAACAAGGAGCCATACACAGATGCTGCCAGTAAGTTGCATTGATATTACAACTTGGCATGATCACTTTCTTCAGGGGAAAATAACTGAAACAGTCCAACAATATACCTCTTTCGCGGTCGAGAAGGTAAGTAGGTACCTTTACACCGCCGGCTGCTTATAAACGCGTTAACGTCATTACATACAGCATAACATGCAGGACACAGTATAAATTTCTAATGATCTCAAGCTTACTGAGAGTATGTAAACATGATTTTTCATGACGCCTGCTTGATTTAAGAGTCTAGATGCGTGCTCTGCTTTGATATCTTTGTTAAGTAATTAGTTTGACTGATAAAGCAGAAGCGCTGCAAAAATAGTGCAATACAAGAAAATACCGACTAAGGTAAAAAATTTAGAAGTTGCTTCGTTGCTTCTTAAGCTTTAACGTGATAGCGTTGAAGAGCTCGCTTCGCTGAAATTCCGGTGTCGGCGTCGTTGGTTGTGAGCGAAAAATCATCTTGTCCGTGACCAAAAAAATCGCGAAAGTGGACATAAAATGTACAATAAAAATCTTAGGTTCGAGTAAAAATCGAACCCAGGCCATATGCGGCGCAAGCAGGTGTTCTACAACAGTGCCACGATATTGCTTGAAACTACTTCGAAAAAAAGAAGAAGCACCACATGAATGTCATCTAGTGCAAGGAGTCTCCTTAAAGGGCCCCTCACCACTCCGCGTTCAAAGGCGAGGGAATAGCTTATTCCTCGCCGTCGCTACCCTTTCTACAGGACATATCTCCCCCTCACCACTTATTTCTTAAAAGCACGTGTACCATGTCAGCACTAAGCATTGACCCTATCGAGATTTACCGATTTTCCGCTGCGCGCTGTTATCTTGGTTTGCGCAGTCGCAAACGTAGACAATGAAGTGAAGTCAGTTGATCGTGAACGATAGCCACGAGAGGCAAGGAAGAACGGCTGCGTGGCAAATCAGAGCAGGAGACAATTCACGTCTGATGTTTCGCGTATATTGACCAATCGAGAGTATGTACTATATAGAAGTCACTAGAATCGCTGTTCTGCATCACGAAATGCGCCAGAAAGACGAGACAGGCGAGGAGAGAATATTGCGCTTGTTTTTTTGCTGTATTTTGAGAGGCTGGTGAGAGGTCCTCTAACGCATGCAATATTGCGTGGCAAAATCGTAGAATCGCCCCAGGCGTCAAAACATGTGAATTGCGCAACGAGTTGGTGTTTTATAACCCCAAACATCACAAAGCGCTCAGACATAATTATTCACCATCGGCTGCGAAGGCATCAACAAAGTGAGAAGCTGCGTAGGTTCGCGTGTTGCCTTAGGGACGCGTAGTCGTCCATCGCTCATTCGCAAGAAGGAAGAATTATGGTGTTGTGGGCACTTAACAACTATACTTGCAGTAGGCATTCTAGGATAGTTTGAAACGCCTAATGTTACGCGCACAGTCAATTGTTTCCTCAGAGCACGGTTGAGGCATGCACCGAGAACCGAAGCCACGCTAGTAATGAGAAGGCGATGCGCACGGGGCCCGATTACGCTATCGCGTTCTACTCTTGAAGGCGAAGCTCAAACGTCCTCCAAGTTTTACTTCTAATTCTAAATTCTAAACTTTACTCTTCGAATACCTCATTATTAGGCCTCCCGCTGTCGCTAAACACACCAGACAGCACTAGCGACTTCTACAAGACGTCGAAAGCAGAGCGCTAGAAGAACGTAAGAACGAGAAGACTTGCTGAATCATTTTTACTGCATGTAGAGTTATTCGGCTTGTATGTCCAGAAATTTTAATCAGTGCTTGCCGCGTGTGTCTTCGCTTCTTCATTTTCATTATAACAAATGGTGAGTGGTGGGGCTTCCCTAATTTCTGTGGAACATTCTTCATCGGTGTTTTCAGGTACATAGGATAAACAAACTTTGCTTTCGTCTAGACACATACACCTTCGCCGTAAAAAATAACGCAGAATAAGCATAGTGTCCTAACTCTGGAACATCGAGCACGAGTATCCTGAAGTGCTTGTAAACATGTGAAAGCGTCCCGTTTGTGCTTCGTAGGAAGCCAAATTCAATTAATGGTCTTCAGACGTCGACGAAAATCTCTTCGACTGATTCTTTGCTGACAGCATAGTACGAACCGACTACGTACGATTCGTCAAGAAGTGAGTTGGTCAAGGAGGGTAGGAGGAGTTGACTGTTTTTTTTTTGTTTTTTTTTTTTGGGGGGGGGGGAGCCACGGTTATAACAAAACTGGCTCAGCCGTAGTAGATGGCCAAGTTGTGAACATCATCATGCTCGTAATCATAGGCGTGCGCAGGGTTCCCCATCAAAAGGTGGGGGGTTCATAACAGCGCTCCCCCCCCCCCCCCTTACTAAGTGAATGTACGTGGTAGAATTTGCGCCCCCCCTCCCGTCTTATGTGACTAGGGGGGTCAATGTATGCGGTAGATTTTGCGCCTCTACCCCTCATGGGTGACTAGGCGGGAGACGCCTTCCCTGACCCCACCCCTGTGCGCACGCCTGTGCTCGTAATTACCGAAACCAAAAACTATGCCCCAAGGAAACATTGAAGCGGCGTATGGAAGGATGACGTACAATCAGTCAGGGTGATTGTACTTAATACATGACATTGCAGTGGCACTTTCCCTTTGTGCGCATATTAGGGGACATTTCATTGTTCTTGAGTTGCGAAAGCAGACGCTCTCGAAATGTTTCGCTGGTAGTCGCCTGGAAGTCGTTCAGGTTCACTGCGCAAGTAATTTCCTATGTATTCAAGGATGCTGCACGGTGCAGCGGCTCATGCGGAACTTTGAAAAAAAAAAAAACACCATCTGTTTGGGCTATGTACGTAAAAGAAGAAAAACGAGAATGGAGCTTCATCTATTTGAGCGTCTATTAGACATCGCCGAACAATGCTTTCCTTCACGATTCCATTGTTTTAACCTAGAGGTTGCAACTTTTATATGTATTTAAATCAATTCATAACTTTGATCAATCACCCCCCAAAATAACTGTGTATCCGAGCTAGAGAGGAATATACTGTGAAATGAGGCCGCGGAACAATGTTTCGCATAAAGTAGAAAAAGCGGGCACTGCTGAAAACAGCAACGAAGTTTTAGGCGGCGGGTAGCTCGGATTGGGTATTGTTTGAACGAGGCATAAAAGCCCTCCCAGTAATCGACAAGGGCCCTCCGAATCAAACCAGTTGGTTTCAATATGGCGAAAATTATGAGCCTTAGTCTACTGGCGCTCTGCGCGTTGCTCCTTCCTACACATGGACAAGCAGAACTCCAAGCGGCGGGCCTAAAAACTGGAGACGCAGGTGCCGGATCTCACGGTTCGGATCTACATTGGCTGCCAAGACCAGGTCTCGGAAGACGTAAGCATGAAACATTTTATAGTATGTACACTTATTTTGACAAAACTTGAGAGCTCTTTCCAAACTTAGATATTGAACTGTGATTGCACGCTACGGTGTATCCGCACAATAGTAAGGAAAATATATCGAGAAAGTTCATTGGACAATTGGTGAAACAATAAATGTTTACAATGTCATCGAAATCACATATTCACGTAATAAATACATACGTTCGCAATCGTCTAACATAAGTCCTGAGCGCGTCAAAGTTGTCCTACACTCTTAAAAAAAAGAGAGTCAAAAGGGAGTCACGTCTGCTTGACTCTCTTTGTGGCAGCCGATGACCACCTTTTTTTCTAAGGGGAGTCACAATGCTCTGGTCGACGCTCCTGAATGAAATAGATGACTCCCTTGCTCCAAGGGAGTCAGTGATGGTTCTGCATATACAGGGTGGGTTTTTTTTAAAAAGAAAGCTTCATTGGCTGCGACCAAGATACAGTTCGCTGCTTTGGCTTGTGGTATACCGAAAAATTTTGGTTGAGAATATATAACATGGATTCGTAAAATGTGGAATTACGCACGTATTGTGTTATGGCTTCAGTTACGATATTGCTGAAACGGCGCTTCGAAAACGTCTACGAGTAAACAGGGTTCTTAAAAAATCTTGCCCCCAAGCGAAACATCCAGAGTTGTGACAACGTTTAACAATGGCAGCGCTGACAAATTTGCGAATCTTCGCACGTTTGCAAGCGAGGTTTGTAGATTCCTACGACAGCATGTATGGCAGAAAACATACATTTATTAGTGAAATGGACGTGCATGGTGTTGAACGCACTGGCGATCGGGAACACATCTAAGTCGACGGCCGTAAAAACATGTGCCGCAAAGCTGGCATGATAACCGCGCAGACCGGTTAACAAGGCGACGCTTTACCGCGTCTCCTAAAGAGCGACAATACTACCAGAATTATAGCTCGCGTGGTCATCATTTCTGCCCGCCACAGCTAAACTATATCTTCACGATAATCCGCGCGGGCCACCAAATCGCTCAGCAAACGTTGAGCACAGCTAGGCACGCACACACGGTCTCACCGCACTCTCCCTAGCCCCTAGAGCAGGGGATGCACGTTCACCTGCGCCCCCTCCCACCGTACAGCCCTTACAGACACACACAGGGCACGCTTCGCCTCCTCCACCCTGATATTATTCAATAGAGCTTTAACTATGCATGGATGTGTGTTCTATAGCACCAAAACAAAACCGAAACCATGTAGGCGTTCGTGGAGGCTACTTTAATCCAAAGCCGAAGCCATCAATACGAGACAGCCAAGACAGCCATTTTGGCGTCGTTAGACGGCATTGTTCGTGATCCGTCTCGTTGTGGTCGTTCTTTAGTCCGCCAGAATAATCTGTGTCGTCAGGCGTGATTGCAAGTGATTCTTTTGCGTGACTTTCTTCGTGCTATGCATTCGTGGCGTAGTATCGTATCGTCGGCTCGCTCTTGCCGTGTCTGGCTGATCGTTTTGCGTGACTTTCCTTCCGTGCTATGCATTCGTGGCGTAGTATCGTGTCGTCGGCACACGCTTGCCGTGACTGGCTGAAGCAGTGTCACTCAGTGTTTGGGAAAAGCAGCCTCCGGACGGAGAAGTCCCTGCAGTAAGCTTCGTTTCGTCGTGAACTTGCCTGAGCAAGATGGCAGCGCATGACGGATCCCAGTGGCACCGACAGACGAAGCCTGTGGACGACGCTCCTACGGTCGTTATAGATTTCAGGTGAGTTCTGCCGGCTTCTGCCTACAACTCTTTTATTCGCTTCACACGTAGCTTTGCCACTTGTCTTTCTGATGTTCCAGTTGCACGGATTTTTCTATCGTGTTTCAATGGCTTGGCAACGACGAAAACCGCACTGGACTATCCAGTAGCGGGTAAAACGGAGTGGTGCGCGCCAATATCGTGTTTCCTTATTCCATACATGCCAGAAAAACATGAAATTGCGAGTTGAAATCTCGGTTGCAAGTCGAGTGTGGTGACACGCAGAGCAATGTTGCACCGATATATATTTGAAGGGTAAGTAAGATCAGCTGATCAAAATCAATCTAATGCACCCGGCCCGAACATGCCTGATATCCAGATCATGATTTTGGCTCGTGAAACTCTAGAATTTAGTGTTTCTTTCCTTTGCTGCCCAGACGTTGAAACACGTTTAATACGTATTTATTCGCTGCATATTCGAACTTCTCGCCGTGTTTGTTTGTGTGTGTGTGTGTGTGTGTGTGTGTGTGTGTGTGTGCGCGTGCGTGCGCGCGCGTCCGTGCGTGCGTGCGTGCGTAACTGCTATAAAACTTTGATGCAATAGCTTTTGTAGCACGGTTTCATTTAATTGAAACAGTGGTGACTTGATCTTATGATGCTAAAAATTATCATGCAACAAAGGTAAATGTGAGTTCACTTCAAAGTTGTAGTTTTTTTTTTTTGTCCACAAACTGCACACGAGCATAACCTCATCCTCCTGTGATACTTGCTTTGTCTAGTGTGGTGTGGTGCTAGTACCTAATAGTAAACACAACACCGGCTAGTAATAATGGCAGTAAACATACTGCTCAAACGCTGTGTTTCGTGGATATTGGATGCCTTTGTTATACCAGCCGTGGTTCAGTTCGTTATTATTTTCAACACAAAGATACAGTCTGCAGTGATGTTGTGGGCAGTGGACAAAAATCCTTTAAAAATGGACTTGGAAGCGTTACGCTGCGAAGCCCAAGGACGCGGGTTCTATTCCTGACCCCGGCAGCTGCATTTAGAAGGGGGCGAGATACAGAAACTCCCATGCCCTCTGATTTGTGCACGTTGAAGAACTCCAGGTAGTTGAAATTAATCCGTGATCTCCCACTATGTAGCACCGCTTAATCGCATTGTGCTTTTCGCGCATAAATCTCTAGCAATTATTGCTTCGTCATTATACCTCGAAACACTCGCTGTATCCTATTTGAATTCTATTCGCCATACTCTGCAATGAATATTTAGCACTTTTTACAGCAGGGTACCTCATTTGACATTCTTTTACAATGCACCTTAATTGTCCCAATTTCGTGCCATAATCAGCTGTTGTTTTTAATATGTATATAAGTCACTTCAGCACTGTTCCTTTTTGTTTGACCGCTTCTCATCACCTCAATTGTTTGAGGTTTGAGGTGATGTTTGTGCTGCACAGTTTGCCCGAGTTTGCTCCCAACCCTCTATACTGGTCAACGCTGGCAGGTGGGTTGTCCTTCCAGACAAACGGAAAAACGAGACCTTTGCCTGTTGATATAGATCTGAAGAAAAAATGGCACATTAGGCCTTTAGAATAGCTGCACCTTCGTGCAGCTGTTCTGAAGCCAGGCACTAGAAGGGCACGCTCACAATGATGCGACAGAAAGAAGGCAGTGAAGGCAAGCCTAGTCTTGTCGTACATTCGCCATATTTCGTGTAGCTGTATACACATTTTGCCATTTTCTTCGTTAAACTAATAATAACATTTGGCGTTTAACATCCCAAAACCACGATATGATTGAGAGACGCCGTAATAGAGGGCTCTGGAAATTTCGACTACCTGGGGTTCTTTAATGTGCAGCTAAATCTAAGTACACGGGCCTCAAACATTTTCGCCTCCAACGAAAATGCAGCCGCCGAGGCCGGGACTCGATCCCGCGACCTACAGGTCTTCGTTAAAATACTGCTAGTCTAGTGGTTATGGTGCTCTACTGCTGACCCGCAGGTTGCGGGATCGAATCCTGGCCGCCGCGGCCGCATTTTCGATGGAGGCGAAAATGGTTTAGACCCGTGTGCTTAGATTTAGGTGCACGTTAAAGAACTCCAGGTGGTCGAAACTTCCGAAGCCCTCCACTACGGCGTCTCTCATAATCTTATCCTGGTTTTGGGACGTCAAACCCCAACAATTATTATTATTATTAAAATACTGCTGCCATGCTATACAGGGTGATTTTTTTTCAGACAGTACATATCTTTTATAAAAAAACTCTATGACAGTCACGCTCCAGTAGTACTCTAGTTCGAGGCGGAAATATTCTGCCGCAACAAAAAATGCGTTGACGGGACTAATTAACAAAAACCCGTTAACTAATTTTTATTTATTGACTTGAGGGCAGTTGTTTATATTAGAAATTTGTAGTGCATGCCGCTTTATGGTATACCCATTTTTCAGAAATCATGAAAGTTTTACGTAACTCGAGATATTTATTGTGAAATTTTAAGGGCTAAATCAAAACTGATCGTGTCCGGCACACAGAAAACGCGGTTTTTCTGTTACGTCAGACCGGAGCTGCCCGCGACAAGGGAGTGACGAAATTTGAATGAAGGCGCGTCGTGGTCGTACCTTTTCGTGAAAACTGGCAAGTCATCTAACTTTCGTCAGCGGATCGCCTTACCTTTGCATGTGGCGTTTGGTGCTCATTTGTTTCTTTCGAGATGCGCGCATCCGAAACGGCAGTAATATCAACCTTTTCTTTCTATGTTTACAGATAAGTACCACACATCGCACCCAAATAATAAGCTGTTTACTTCTGGATTTCTGAATGCTTGCAGATTTTCCTGATCACATTCTGCTTCGGCCCACCTTCATTAAACTATCATCACCTTCTTTTCACGTGTAGCTCCGAGCTTACGTAACAGAGAAGCGACGTTTCCTGCACGTCAGGCGCTATCAGTTTCGATTTCGTCCTTGAAATTCAAGGATGAATATCACGAAGTGTAACTTTCGCGATTAAAAAAAATGTGTATGCCATAAATTGGCACGCGATACAACTTTCTAATATAAACAACTACCTCCAGGTCAGGAATTAAAAGTTAATTAATGAGTTTTTGTTAATTAATCTCTTCATTGCCATTTTAGTTGCAGCAAACTATTTCCTTCTTGACATAGAGTGTGTGTGCGAAAACATCTTGAGCGTGACTATTATACAATTTTGATAAGAAATATGCGTTCTCTAAAAAAACATCCTTCTAATTGTACGGAGGTCATGCAGCGGAAACAGTTGCAGCTGGCTAAGGGAGTAACAGACCCTCAAAGTACAGCAAAGTTAATGAGTATCCCTGGTTTTGTTCATTGCCATGACACTTCATGGAATCTGGTGTGTGAGCGCTGCCCTTGTCAGATTAAAAGGTGATCGATCTGTCTGTCATCGTGTTTATTTTTGTGCACTTGACTATTTCAGGTTGCTTCATGACTGCACATTGAAGCTCTACAGCTGCATTTGACCAGGAAGCCTCCTTGGAAACTTCGTGTCTCGAGGTAGTCAAGACGTGTCCAAGAATTCGGAATAGCCACGCTTAAGGTCTGGCCGTGAGTGGTCTCGAATCAGTGCAACCTGCTGTCCTTTTCGCCAGAATGCCACCTGACCCTGACATGGTCTGGGAACACGACACTGCCAAGCTCATGCACGCAAGCTGTGTCACCTATTGGGGTCCTGTATCTCAGATGACTACATGAGAATCCTGTACTACATGAGAACTACACATGTTGCATGTTTTTGCGCTGTATGCCACATAAAATATGTAATGGATGTCGCAAAGAAGTGCTTGATGGCTGGCCATTGATTCCTATTCATAAAAACTGACTGCTGGCTATGCTAATGTTTATGCCAGGTCTAGTATATTGCCGCATTTGACAGTAATGAACGATGTTAGCGAAACTATTGCTTTTCATATCTCACTCATATCTGACAGTAGTGTGTCTCGCTGTATTTCTGGACGGTGTTTCCTGTATTTCAGTTCTGTACAGAACTCTCCATACCACCGCTAAATATATATATTTATATATATCATACTTATATATATAAGGTACTTGACACACGACGTACGTTTTAGCATTAGCATAGTGCTAAAACGTACGTCGTGTGTCAAAATGCCTTCCTACAGTATCAGGACCTTCGTGATCTTTCTGTAGCTCTTATATTTAAGGGGTATTCCATGCCAAGTGTCCCAGACGTGGCGCTCGCACATCGCAGCTTTGCTGATAAATTTGTGCCTTTTTCCTGTGCCACATGGAGCATTGTGGCAAAACATTCTTCCTCGAAAAAATTTTTGACGGTCCTGGCACCCCCTCGAATTTCGCTTCTATTTATTAAACTGTACCTAATAGAAAAATGTGTATAAATTCTACTTTTGTGTGTTGAGCTTCTAAACTGCGCTTGCGCTATCGCAGAGGTTCTGTTTAGTTGTCCCATTCATTATTTCCGAATTTGTGTTTCACTACCAGCTACGTAGCTTCAAAAACTACAAAAATCTTCAAAGTTCGTAAATTTTTCTTGAGCTATCTGGAACTCACCCTAACCAATATTAATAATAGCCTGATTCCAGGAAAGTGTATTTTAGTACAGAAATGTTTAGGGGTAAATAGACTTCAGATCTTTCCGAAAAAAAATTGTGAAATTAGAGAAAATGTACGATTTGTTGCATGTTTGACCATATTTTTCATACTGATGCGGTCAAAGTAAAAATCCTCGTCATGCGGCGTTTGATAAAAGACTTCATCGTTAAGTAATGAAAAAAGTCTTGTCAAATCATTTTTTTCTTTTAAGGAAGAAAATAATTTTTGAATTTGGCCCTCCGAACGCGCAGTGCATTTCATTTTGTTGCCACTTCACCGCAAAGCACGTGGTAGCCCTTGCAGCTGACACTCGTCACAGGCAACGGCCAGATGCGAGATGTATGTCAGTGGCTCGTGAGTGGTCGAAAGTCTTGTCACGTTGATGTCAGGGCGACGAGTAATGAATTCGCGTTACAATGTGAGCTTGCTTGGTGGGCCCAATGGGAAGTATGGACGCCCGAGAGCAGCCTATGGCGTCGTTGGCACATTGTGCTAGAGGCCGTCTGTACAACATGTATACCCTGAGAAAGAAGTGTGTACAGTGGCATTATTTCTTTCAGTATGTGTATGCTAGTTGTGCAGACGTCCCCTCTAGGACATTGTGCCAACGACTCCACATGCTGCTCTCGGGCGTCCATATTTCCCATTGGGCCCGCCTAGCAAATGCTCATTGTAACTCAAATTCATTACTCGTCGCCCTGACAGCGCGACAAGACTTTCGACCACTCACGAGCCGCTGACATACATCTCGCATCTGGCCGCTGCCTGTGACGAGTGTCAGCTGTAAGGGCGACCACGTGCTTTGCGGCGAAGTGGCAGCAAAATGAAATGCACTGCGCGATCGGAGGGCCAAATTCAAAAATTATTTTCTTCCTTAAAACAAAAAAATGATTTGATTAGACTTTCTTCGTTACTTAACGATGAAGTTTTCTATCAAACGCCACATGACGAGGATTTTTACTTTGACCGCATCAGTATGAAAAATACGGTCAAACATGTGGCAAATCGTACATTTTCTCAAATATCACAATTTTTTCAGAAAGATTTGAAGTCTATTTTACCCCTAAACATTTTTTTGTACTAAAATACGCTTTCCTGGAAATCAGGCTATGATTAATATTGGTTAGGGTGAGTTGCAAATAGCTCAAGAAAAATTCACGAACATTGAAGATTTTTGTAGTTTTTGAAGCTACGTAGCTGGTAGTGATACACAAAAAAAATCTGAAATAATGAATGGGACAACTAAACAGAACCCTCTGTGATAGCGCAAGCGCGGTTTCGTAGCTCAACACACAAAAATAGATTTTATACACATTTTTCTATTAGGTACAGTTTAATAAATAGAAGCGAATTTTCGAGAGTGTGCCATGATTGTCAAAATTTTTTTCGACCAAAAGTGTTTTGCCACAATACTCCATGTGGCACAGGAAAAAGGCACAAATTTTATCAGCAAAATCTGTGGATGTGCGAGCGCCACGTCTGGGACACTTGGCATGGAATGACACACACACACACGACACCACACACACACACACACGCACACACACACACACATATATATTGAGAGAGCGTAGGCATCGGCAAGTTGGTCATTCATGTTTGACTTTTTGAGCGCGCAAAAGAACAGGGATGAAAAACGACACAGACACAGCGCTGACTTCCAACATATGCTTTATTTTCTACAGTGGTACATATATATATAGACAACAAAAAGCAACGCACGCAGGTGCATTGTACAGGAAGGCTTCGTGTAAAACCACAAATAAGTATGCATGATAAGCAATCAAACAACCTGATACCGGATTTTTTTCTTCTTTAAGAGATCAAGCGGTCATTCCTGACTACCACTATCGTCTAGTCACCCTGTGGGCCTTGCTTAGAAAGTCTAGTTCTTTTTGGATAGGTCAATTGAAGGTGCACTAATGCACATGTCTCCCAAACTTGCAATCTTCGCCGCTTCAATTATCTCGCATGTTGTTTGTGCCTGGCTCCTTCCTGTCGCAGTGCACTGCGAATACATGTGATCGCACCCACACTTCCTGCAGTGGAAAGCCACATGTCCCACACCTCCAGTTCGCACGTTATTTGCGTGCTCACGCAGCCTGTCATTGGCACACCGTCCCGTCTGCCCTATGTATTTCTTGCCACAGGACAGCAGTAACTCATAAACGATGTTGTTCTCACATTTAACAAAGCTTCTTTGTGCTTTTTTTGGCACCTGGGTTTTTGAGAACCACTGTAGGAGGCCTTGCACAGATTATAAAGCTTGTTTGGTGCTGAAAGGACGACTCTTACGTTGGCGTTGTTTCCTATCTTTTTCAGCCTATGTGAGACATCGTGAAGGTACGGTATGACGGCGCATTTCTGCTTGACAGGCTCCGTTTCTGGTGAAGCCTGCTCCTCACCCTCGCGAGCATGTTTGACAGTCTTGAGAAGACCCTCCGCCACAGATGTGACGACATACTGAGGAAGCCCCGCCTTTTTCAGGCAGTCAGCTTGCGCCTGGAAACTACACGAACACTTGTGAGGACATGAGCGGCGAAGCGCATTCATTAGGGTTAATTTTGCAATACCCCTTTTAACTAGCTTGGAGTGGCCCGAAGAAAACGGCAGAAGCGGCTTATTGGCCCTAGGCTCGTACGACCAGCAGACCTGGTCTCGCTCGAAGAACATTCGTAAGTCAAGAAAACGCAAGGCGTTGTTTTGCGGCATTTCATGCGTGACTGCGAGCGGTTGCAGGAAACGCGTGAACAGATCAAGTACGTTTGAAGAATCATTGCCAAATTCGCCTGGACTTGATTCTAGAAAGACAACGTAGTCGTCTACATATCTAACACCTTCTTTACATTTGTGCCTGTTAGCTCTGTTTCTAGTTTCTAGTAACAGGCACAAATGTAAAGAAGGTGTTTAGATATGTAGACGACTACGTTGTCTTTCTAGAATCAAGTCCAGGCGAATTTGGCAATGATTCTTCAAACGTACTTGATCTGTTCACACGTTTCCTGCAACCGCTCGCAGTCACGCATGATATGCCGCAAAACAACGCCTTGCGTTTTCTTGACTTACGAATGTTCTTCGAGCGAGACCAGGTCTGCTGGTCGTACGAGCCTAGGGCCAATAGCCGCTTCTGCCGTTTTCTTCGGGCCACTCCAAGCTAGTTTAAAAGGGGTATTGCAAAATTAACCCTAATGAATGCGCTTCGCCGCTCATGTCCTCACAAGTGTTCGTGTAGTTTCCAGGCGCAAGCTGACTGCCTGAAAAAGGCGGGGTTTCCTCAGTATGTCGTCACATCTGTGGCGGAGGGTCTTCTCAAGACTGTCAAACATGCTCGCGAGGGTGAGGAGCAGGCTTCACCAGAAACGGAGCCTGTCAAGCAGAAATGCGCCGTCATACCGTACCTTCACGATGTCTCACATAGGCTGAAAAAGATAGGAAACAAACGCCAACATAAGAGTCGTCCTTTCAGCACCAAACAAGCTTTATAATCTGTGCAAGGCCTCCTACAGTGGTTCTGAAAAACCCATGTGCCAAAAAAAGCACAAAGAAAGCTTTGTTAAATGTGAGAACAACATCGTTTATGAGTTACTGCTGTCCTGTGGCAAGAAATACATAGGGCAGACGGGACGGTGTGCCAATGACAGGCTGCGTGAGCACGCAAATAACGTGCGAACTGGAGGTGTGGGACATGTGGCTTTCCACTGCAGGAAGTGTGGGTGCGATCACATGTATTCGCAGTGCACTGCGACAGGAAGGAGCCAGGCACAAACAACACGCGAGATAATTGAAGCGGCGAAGATTGCAAGTTTGGGAGACATGTGCATTAGTGCACCTTCAATTGACCTATCCAAAAAGAACTAGACTTTCTAAGCAAGGCCCACAGGGTGACTAGACGATAGTGGTAGTCAGGAATGACCGCTTGATCTCTTAAAGAAGAAAAAAATCCGGTATCAGGTTGTTTGATTGCTTATCATGCATACTTATTTGTGGTTTTACATGAAGCCTTCCTGTACAATGCACCTGCGTGCGTTGCTTTCTGTTGTCTATATATATATATGTACCACTGTAGAAAATAAAGCATATGTTGGAAGTCAGCGCTGTGTCCGCGTCGTTTTTCGTCCCTGTTCTTTTGCGCGCTCAAAAATGTCAAACACACACACAGATATATATATATATATATATATATATATATATATATATATATATATATATATATATATATATATATATATATATATAAAAACAATAAAATGCTAACAAAGGACCCGGAAGTAAAAGTTGAAAAAAATCAAGCACGTAGGAAAAAATTGTTCAGTAAAGGACTGACGTTTCGGCCGCGGGACCGGCCTTCGTCGGAGTGATGCGAACATGCGACGGTACCGCAATATAAAATGCGCAGTGACGTATCATAGCGCTGTTATTGGCTGACAAGCGGTTGTTAAAAGCACGTGGGGAAACGGTGCGCGTGATAGGACAAGAAAAACGAGAATACACGCGTACGTACTTGCGCAAGACAAAACGAATAAAAGAGTAAAAAATGATTAACAATGAGTAAAACATGATGAAGCCACATAACGCGTGAGTCACCGGCACAAACATTAATAGCACGTCATAGGTACAACTGCGAGCAAGTTATCGATGAACATAAACGCGGGTGTAACATCTTGTCATGATCCGACAAAGCTCAAACAGGGAACTAATCTATCTGCGTGAAGCATAGCGGCAATAATAGCGGGGGTAGTCAAGAATGTTTAGGAAACTAAATGGGTAAAAATGAAAGTTTGCCAGCGCTTTCATTCATACCACACGTGACGGCTTTAAAACTTATAGATTAAATACGATTCTCGAAGCTCTCTTTCGTGGTGGGAACGGAAACCAGATTGAAGGATTGTAGCTGTAATATTATCAAATGAGTGGCCCGGAATGTGCACGTGTTTTGATAGCGGAAGGTTAGGAATGGTGGCAGCATGACACTTGTGGTTGTTGAACCGATATCTGAAGCGCGTTTCGGTTTGTCCAATGTACTGTAATTTGCAGACGGAACATTCGAGCAAATAGATGCAATTGTAAGTGTCACACGTAAAATTTCCTTTAATTTTATAGAAGAAATCAGAAGCAGTGCTTTTAGCAATGTGTGACGTCGTCATATGCGCGCAAACCTTGCATCGTGGTTTTTTGCAAGGTTGGCAACCGACATTATCGGGAACCCTTGTTTTAGATGAAGTTAGGATGTCATGCAGATTGCGAGACCGTCTGAAGACTACCCGAGGTGGCAATGGAAAGATTACTTTAAGATGGGCACTCTGCGCTAGTATGTTGAAATGTTTTTTGAGTATTGAGGAGACGTTTGGCACCGATGCTGAGTGTGTTAGAACTAAATTACTTTGTGCCTGAACGGATGGTTGCTTTTTAGCGCTGAACAAATCCTTGCGATTCAGCGCATCGGCTCTTCTGACGGCATCCTCAACAATGCGGGGTGGGTATTGCTGCTGAATCAAAGATTCACGGAGTTGTACGCAGTTTGCATAAAAGTCTGACTGCTCAGAGCAAATTCTCTTAAAGCGGAGCGCCTGACTGTACGGTATACTGGTTTTTTGGAAAACCAGTATACCGTACAGTCAGGCGCTCCGCTTTAAGAGAATTTGCTCTGAGCAGTCAGACTTTTATGCAAACTGCGTACAACTCCGTGAATCTTTGATTCAGCAGCAATACCCACCCCGCATTGTTGAGGATGCCGTCAGAAGAGCCGATGCGCTGAATCGCAAGGATTTGTTCAGCGCTAAAAAGCAACCATCCGTTCAGGCACAAAGTAATTTAGTTCTAACACACTCAGCATCGGTGCCAAACGTCTCCTCAATACTCAAAAAACATTTCAACATACTAGCGCAGAGTGCCCATCTTAAAGTAATCTTTCCATTGCCACCTCGGGTAGTCTTCAGACGGTCTCGCAATCTGCATGACATCCTAACTTCATCTAAAACAAGGGTTCCCGATAATGTCGGTTGCCAACCTTGCAAAAAACCACGATGCAAGGTTTGCGCGCATATGACGACGTCACACATTGCTAAAAGCACTGCTTCTGATTTCTTCTATAAAATTAAAGGAAATTTTACGTGTGACACTTACAATTGCATCTATTTGCTCGAATGTTCCGTCTGCAAATTACAGTACATTGGACAAACCGAAACGCGCTTCAGATATCGGTTCAACAACCACAAGTGTCATGCTGCCACCATTCCTAACCTTCCGCTATCAAAACACGTGCACATTCCGGGCCACTCATTTGATAATATTACAGCTACAATCCTTCAATCTGGTTTCCGTTCCCACCACGAAAGAGAGCTTCGAGAATCGTATTTAATCTATAAGTTTAAAGCCGTCACGTGTGGTATGAATGAAAGCGCTGGCAAACTTTCATTTTTACCCATTTAGTTTCCTAAACATTCTTGACTACCCCCGCTATTATTGCCGCTATGCTTTCACGCAGATAGATTAGTTCCCTGTTTGAGCTTTGTCGGATCATGACAAGACGTTACACCCGCGTTTATGTTCATCGATAACTTGCTCGCAGTTGTACCTATGACGTGCTATTAATGTTTGTGCCGGTGACTCACGCGTTATGTGGCTTCATCATGTTTTACTCATTGTTAATCATTTTTTACTCTTTTATTCGTTTTGTCTTGCGCAAGTACGTACGCGTGTATTCTCGTTTTTTCTTGTCCTATCACGCGCACCGTTTCCCCACGTGCTTTTAACAACCGCTTGTCAGCCAATAACAGCGCTATGATACGTCACTGCGCATTTTATATTGCGGTACCGTCGCATGTTCGCATCACTCCGACGAAGGCCGGTCCCGCGGCCGAAACGTCAGTCCTTTACTGAACAATTTTTCCTACGTGCTTGATTTTTTTCAACTATATATATATATATATATATATATATATATATATATATATATATATATATATATATGTAAAATGCTTAACAAATGTGGTGACGTGGCTAAGGACTACGCATTATTCGCAGGATGTTGTGCCTATAGTTTAGGTGCTTACTGATAAAACAGTAGGTTGTCATTACAATGTGAACATGTATGAATGGCATGAAGTGTTTAAAACCAATTCAAAGAATAATTTTACGAATCGCAGAAATTTCAGTTTGTTTATAGGATGAAGGCATGCAGACGTGAAAGAGAAGACACAGACAAACCAAACGCTAGCGTTTGAGCTGTCCGCATCTCTTCTGTTTCCGTGTTGCATGGCTTACTTTCTTCTAGAATCAACATTTTTTGTTGTTTTACGCGAGCGGAAATTGTTCTGAGGCTCATCTATATAAACTTCGAGTAGTATTTTATTTCCCCCAGAGGAATCGAGTGCAGCACTGTAAAGTTGCTACAAAAACTTGTTGCGGCTGTCATGCATCCACCACAGTGTTCCTGTTTGAGTAAACCCGGTGGAAGTGCCTTGTTGAGTAACAAGAGGTAGCGGCACCAACTTTCGTCGATTGTCAGATAAGAACCCTAATGGTGTTCGCTCTGATTTGAAGTTCTTTTGAAATTCTTGATCAATCTCTATAAAACTTGTTTAGTTTATGTGTATTTGTACGCTGATTTTGAAAATGCAAAATTTTTCTACTATTATATGTCGTGTTAAGTATATCAAACATTTCATGTGCCATGTTAGGCCTGCACGAGTTACAAAGTAAGCATATCACAATAATATGAAATGGGAACTGTATGCAACATAACCAGAATGCATGTCCTAAACCCACTTAACAATAGTCATAGTATGCTGAACATTGACCAGTAAGTGTATGTCTAGCTGGTGATTCGCTCACGAGAGTTCAATATTACGTAACTTTTAACTCAAATGGGTTTAAAACGCGAGTTCGTATGTGGGCTAGTGGGTTCATGAACATTATGCCAGAACAGCGCAGTAAACTCCTTTAAAACTATTGCATACAGTTTTTATCCCCTAACTATAGCGATATGTCGATTTACTTTGTAACTCCAAGTTTGGAAAGGCTTGCTCATCAAGACACATGAAATTTTTATGTGTAAAAACTGCGTTTTCTTCCAGATAATTGCATATTTGAAATCGCCACATAAGCAAACCTAAACTCAGCAAGTTTCATCAATATCGACCAAGAAGAAAAATAAACGCATTATTTGTTGCAGAGTGTCTCATTGAGTACCACGAAGTGGTCACACTGACTCTTGCCAGGGGAGTCATGTACACCACTGTCCTTAAGGACAACGGAGTCAAAGGAACGCTCCAGTGGGGGTCAGCGTTACCATGGCAAAGGGGTCACCCTGACTACCTAGAGGTACTAGCGGGAAATAAAAGGTAGTCACGTAGACTCCTGCGTTGGGAGTAACGTAGACTCTCTGCTTGTGAAGAAGGGAGTCGTTGGTCTGAAGAAGTAAGGGAGTCGTTTGACACCCCAAATTGTGAAGAAGGGAGTCGTTGGTCTGAAGAACGAAGGGAGTCGTTTGACACCCCAAAAGGTCATCATATGTGTAGCGAGGCGATTACCACCCAAAGGTAGTCAGTACAGACACCCTTTTTTTTAAGAGTGTAGTGATATTCAGAGGAAGCATTAGTTCACGAGCGCCTATCAGAATCCATTGGAACGGTCATGTATTTTTATCAGCAGACACTACAAAGAATTCGATGACATTTTGACATCGAACTGAAGAAGATACAACGTGTATCGATTGTTGCAAAAATCTTCGTTGTTCAGGTTATGAATATAAAGGAAATGTTATAATTTGAAATAACTACTTCAACTAAGTTATCACGCTTCCAACTTTATAACTCTACCGTATGTGTGATGTTAAAATTTATAACGCGTGCTTTCATTAATCATTTTGTTGCAGACAAAATTTAGGCACTATGCCGCGATATGAAATAGCGAGATAGGTTTTTTTTTGTTTCTCTGAAAGTGCCTTGGGAGGCTACGTAAGTAGATGCAACAGTTCTTAGACAGCAGTTATGAGTGCGCCGGTATGTTATGACTGCGTTAAATGGCAAGTTTGCTTTTTAAGCTAGTTGGTTAAATGTATCAAAATTTATCAAACGGCTAGCAGACGCAGGCGAGAAAAACACCGTGGGCTGAGTGATAACATTCAACTCAATGTTTATCATCAGAAACAACAGTATATGTAGATCCCTGCAAGGAAAAAAAGGCCCAATCAACGCTCATGAAACCCCGCCGAGTCCAGAAAGGCGAATTCATTTGCAGTTAGAAAATGTGTCACCAAACAGAAGAGCTGCTGACACAGCTAATACTGGCCCGCGCTATCAGGGCGCCTTCAACAATTTCTCGCGTATTTTTATCTGTATTCCTATACATAACCGTGTACTCTTCCAACAAAGCTTCGCACATGCACTAAAATGTACAGACACGGGACCATCACGATATCCGCTTAACTTCTGCTTTTGTTTCCTTAGCCTATCACTCAGGCGACTATTTGCTCATATTTATCAAGAAAGCGCATTATTTTGGACAAATAAGCCCACCTCATCATGGTGAAAAAGATTTATTGATGTATGGCGCTTGGTACGCTCACAAAAGCATGCGAAATATATTGCACACTGAGACTCAATTGATGACAAGAACACTATATTCAGGGCAGGCACGTAGCCAAGATTTTTTTTCGGGGGCGGGGGCAAGGCCCGATTGTTCGAAAGAAAGTCTTTCCATGGCAAAAAGAAAAAAAGTTCCTCGCGAATAGGCCGAATTCTGGGGGGCGGGCGTATATATATATATATATATTCTAGATATATATATATATATATATATATATATATATATATATATATATATATATATATATATATATATATATATATATATATATATATATATATATATATATATATATATAGAATGATGGCGCCACCCTGTTTTTTCGCGGTGCCTTCATTGTCATAGCATTGTCGCACTCTTACCTGCCTGGTATAAATGCAACAGGTGGGCTTTACAATTGTGCGAAACACACAGTGTTGTAGTACTGTTATTGAGCGTTCTCTTATTTTGCACTGAGCCGCAGTGGTTACGGTGCTCGGCTGCTGACTCGAAAGTCGAGGGTTCGATCCCGACGGCAGGGGTCACGTTTCGATGGAGGCGAAATACTGGAGGCCTGTGTACTTATCTTGAGGTGCACGTTCAAGAACACCAGGTGGCCAAAATTTCCGGAGCCCTTCAATACAGCGTACCTCATTATCATATCTTACTTGAGGCAGCTAAAGCCCCCCGCCCCCTAATTATTATTATTATTATTATTATTATTATTATTATTATTATTATTATTATTATTATTATTATTATTATTATTATTATTATTATTATTATTATTTCAGGTTGCCCGCGACGTCGTGAAGTCGTCAAGAGATGTGTGAGCAGCACTTGTGGCGAATACAAATGCTCAGATCTATATCGGTTCCGCCAGAGAGTGTGCACAGCTGACTGCCGGACGGGGTGCTTCTGCGCTTGGCCCTTCTTCAGAAACAATGATGGACGTTGCGTGCACTTCTGGCGGTGCTATACTTACAGACGCCCCAGCTGGTCTGCGCTTCGCCCCTCTGGTGCTTCTGATCAAGGTGCTGGAGAATATCCCGCTGGCTCGGGCTCAGCATCTGTGCCTGGTAGCTGGGGCGGTGCTGTGTCTGGAACGCAGCCTGGCTCAAACCAGTGGGCTGGTGCATCGGCTAGTGGATGGCCTTCGGGAGCTGTCTTGGTGCCTGGTGGTGCCTGGGGCAGCGTGAATGGCGCACCGAGCGGAGGCTGGGGCTCTGGAGCTGCGCAGTATCCTGGTTCCTGGGGCGTGTCGACATATCCTCAGTATCCTAATGGCTGGAGCTCCGGAGTCGGCAATGGAGTTTCCGGAGGTAGCAACGGCGGTTTAGTAATTGGCAGTGGAGGTGTCGGAAGTAGCAGCGGTGGTTTCGGAACTGTCAACGGTGGCTTCGGAAGTGGCAGCGGTGCTGGCGGAAGTGGCAGCGGTGGCTTCGGTGTCGGTAGCGGGAGCTTCGGTGTTGCCGGTGGTAGTTTAGGAGGCAGCACTGGGGTTTTGGGAAATGGCCTCGGCGTCGGTGGTAGTGCAAGCAGTGGCTTCGGAAGTGTACCTGGCGGCGGGGCTCTTGGAAGTAGCACTACGGGCGTAACCAACGTCAAAGCTCAAGGCTAAGGAGTAGCAACCCCCATGTGTTCAGTGGTCGTCAGGAGCTATTATATATCTTTCAAGTACATTACCAGCGCTGCGTAAGCGCTGCCTTGCAACGAAACGTGCCGCTGCGAAAAATAAATTGTGTCATTGCAACAAAAATTATTCAAGAAGAGTGCCTTTCTTGCTTTTGGAAAGCGCAGCTTTCGGCAAAAGAAAACCTTGAGAGTCAGGCCCGTTAGCTCACATCATAAGAGAAAGGAAGTGCCGAATAAATGGGAAAGCATATGTTATCGAAGAACCTCGTTGCGAAATAAATAAATAGGTTATGACCAGTGTTAAGAACAAAAAGGCTACGTTGAAATTGTAAGTGCAATTTCTTCAATAATTCAGCTACATAAGAAAGCGTATTATACACTCTCCGTGAAAATCATTCTGAGGCACACTTGAGTACTGCGCAATAGATTCACCAACCGTGGGATTGATATTGCCAAATCACTGTGCCACGCGGTTTTTCCTGCGTGCTGGGTCCGGTAATTTGACCTCATGGGCTATTTCTAGCTGATGGCCAAATGTTAAATGACGCTTACTGTTATTTCCGGCTCCTAAAGGGGCCGACGCATTCTCCTCGCTGAGTGCCTAGCTGAAAAGCTACTATTAAAGACACTAAACTGAGGATCAGGTATCACGCCAATGAACGTTGAGACCAAGAGTGATATGCCGTTGTGACACGCTCTGTAAAAGAAAAAGACTTTAAAAAATCTAGATCTGGGCAACACATGTAGCCCTGTCACAGCGTCAGCTGGATGAATGATCCCCTTGCAACCCCATCGTATACTTTTTGAAGGTGTTTATAATACAAGTGCAGAGCATGGTGGCATCAGCTGGACACATTTATCGAAATGTTGTCTTATGTGCTTAGTGATCCGAAAAGTCGGTTGCGATAAGTACGGGGTTTGACACCACGGGCACTTTGCTGTTGAGATAACAAACTCAAAACAAGAGACGGTAAACGACAGTGGTGAAAGACTGCACATTCCCATCGAGGCTAAACAAAGTGTCGTAATTAACTGGGCCATAGAGGAAGCTGTGGACACAGTGTTCACGGTCACCCAAAGAGCAGCCTTGTGGCGCCGCGTAATTAAAAGCTGCAAACTCACCTTACACTGTTTTTTACTTCATTATATATATCATTCATATGGCTGTGTCTAACAAGAAGCTTGCCATCAAGTTACCTTCATTTCTTTCCTTCCTACGCGACTTACTGCATCGGTTGTGACGGGAATAGCATCGCCACAATAGGAAGAAATATCATTTGAGCTCCCTGTAAGAAAAAAATGAAATATCATTGTAAGGCCTGGCGCTGCGACAAGGGAGTTGACTGTACGTTATGTCGGGCTAGTTGGTGCATCGTTACTTGAAATATGTGGCGCAAGGTTGTAACTGCGAAGAAACCAGAAGAGACAGAAAGAACGCCACGTTCTTTCTGTCGTTCCTTCTCAGTCACAACCTTGCGCCACGTATTTCAAGTTGACGACGTCGTTTTCTCCAGAAAGCGCATCAGGGCAATGTTCCGCGCTCGGTCGGCAGCATCAGCGGCAGGCACCTGAGACCTGTGCGGCGCCTTCGGGGGACGTCCCCTGGGGAAACTGGTTGAGCAGCTGTCTAGCGCGAACCGCTAGTCGAGAGCAGATAATCCTGTGCAGCTGCCATGAGACGGTACGCCGCCATGTGGTGATTGCGATGAGCCTGCTTGCTAACCGGGCGCACAGGTGAACATGACCTGGGGAGCTGGACGGCGCCACTATTGTGCGTGATAGAGTACCTTCCAGAATGTCGTTGGCCGGCCGTTCGCCTCGTCTCTCTGACGCATGTGGATGAAAGACTGGAGAAAGTAGAGAGGGGGTATTGTCGGCAGGAAAAAATTTGCCGGCCCAATCAGCTCACTGAGTGTTCTTTATTTGCCGAGGGGAGAACGGGGAGGAGTAACCAAGCGGTTAAAACGTGGCGCTCTGCTCCCCAAGGGTGTTCTTGTCACAGGAGCAGTGATATGCCCTTTCGGCTCTGCCGAGTTATGCTGCGCAAGTTCAAGTGTAAATAACTGCCTATGTAACCTTGTATACATGTGGCACATAAAGTCAAGTTGTTTTGCTAAGAAAGGACTCCATCTCTGGGAAGTGGCAACAACAACGACGAGACAAGACAGCCACAAAGGATTTTCCACTCTCTTCTACAGCGACAGAGGGTACGCCAGCTCAGAGAACTGTGCTCTGAAGGAAGAGATGTAGTGGGGAGAAAGTTCTATTTACTGTAATATGCCAGGAAAATACCACACTCATTTGCTGAATGCGTAGCGTCCTGTATTGACAGACAGCAGGACGACGCCGCGTGAACCGCTGGGCTTCGGATAGCGATATTAAAGCTAACTCAAGTTAGCATACACCCAAGCGCAATCTCATGGATTAACGGATTCTTTTCACACAGAACGCTGCTCGCAATTATAATTAATTGTCATTTTTCCTATGTGGACGGAACATGAGGTGTCCTTGAGGATGCTGTTGTAGGCCCGTTGCTTCTTGTGGTATTCGCACCGAGCGACCCTAGTGGCACTCGTGTTTCTATTCCAAGCATATCCTGTCGAGCACTTTCAGTTTCACGAATATTCTAAAATGTCGTCTAAACACTACAAATATGTTTTTCTCGTTCATTCTAAGAGTTATATTGAATACGTATGACATCGGAGCTTAACTTTACTTATGGCGAGGTCCAAGAACTGTCAGGATAGTTAATGAGCATGATATGTTAATTTAACTGAATGATTGTCTAAAGACTAGAAGGAAAAGTTAGGCTAGTCGTTGATGAATAATTTCTGATAGTTGACAGTGCTAAAAGGACGAGGGCAAATTACGAAGACAGTACAAATCTGTGGTTCTCTCAAGCGAGTACACAGCGCTTGGTTGACTCTGCTGCACACGCTCAGTCGCTCCTCTGAGGCATGGTTGGTTTTTGTATTGCATTTATTCGTGCCGTTCCTTTCAATAAACTTTAGTTGTGAGTCAGCGCTCGTGTCGTCGCCTTCTTTGTACACTGTCCTCGTCCCTTTAACTCTGTGAATTATCAAACATCTGTAAAGACAAGACTCAAAGACAAGCGCCAATTAGCTGTCAGGACAAATATCCAAGATAATTGATTGATTTCATTGAACGATTGGCAGCCCCTCGGATCGCTGCGACACTTTCCGGAGCAGATTTCAGCCACGCAATTCTTTCTACTGGCCTCCGAGATTCGCTTCGGTAAACTGGTACAAAATCGATGGTTCTAGATCAAGTTAGGGTTATATTAGAAATATATGATAATGGAGCATAACATTTCTTAAGATAAGGGCCAATTACCTGTATGAAGAATTACTGAAAGTTATTTGAGTTCAATGAAGGAGCGAGAGAACGAATGAAATATTTATGTTATCATTCAAATTAGCAGATTGGCGAGTGAGATCTTTAGTCCTGGACCCCAAAGGTCACCAGTTTGATTATCCTAGCTGCTCACACTCCTTCAATGAGAGCCAAGAAGCCCTCACTGAAATACTGTCAGCAACTGAGATATTTTCCCCACCTGGCAGAGGAGATCTCAGAAACTCGCTTCTTTCTGCGTAGCCTCTGAAATCCTCTTCGGCAGCACACGAAAAACGAAGTTAACACCAGGGCACGGTGACACTGACGTGCGTTCTACGCGAGAGACAACTAGTAGTCAGACATTTCAATTCTTCGTTATGCAAGCTAATCGACAGCTGGCTAACGCATGCACTGTCACTACTGCCAACATGCCATGCCTCGGTCATTAGACTCTCCTGTTTATTCAGTCTTATACAACACTACACACTGACTTTTTTCGTGCGTTTACACTCCCGACAATGTAAAGATAAATTGGAAGTGAGGCCCCGGTTAGCGGCGTCCTATGCTCCATTAATCTGGAATTAACACAGCGGCACGTCCGCCCTACGCAGAAGTGACCGCCGCTAAAAGGAACCGCATATACCAAATCTGTACGGATATCAGAAAATTGTTTCATGTGGTTTACGAAACAAATGTCAGTCCACCTTTCGTCTGTTACTACCTTATTATTTCTTTGACGGAGTAAACTATAGTTAGCGAGTAATAGACAAAAGGACTTCATTGCGTAAGTAATATTGAGCGTGTCCAAGGAGCCCTGAAGCGGGCAGCGGCTCGCGTTTGTTACTATATGCGCCATAAAAAAACTACAACGGAGCTTATTTTTTCAGTTTATTTGAGACACCGAACAATACATTCGTTCACAAATTCAGCTTTTTTACCTGAAGCACAGGACGTTTTTTTATTCAAGTCATTTGACAGTTTACATCAATCACCCACAAAAGCAGTACCCTTCCGAGGTCTACAGGAGTAAATTTAGAAGTAGGGCACGGAACAATGTTTCCTGTAATGAAGAAAAGGCGGGCGCTATTGAAAATAGCGACAAATACATTGCCGGAAGGGAGCTCGGGTTCGGTATTGTTTAAACGGTGGATAAAAGCCTTTCGAGTGGTCGAAGGGTTTACAATATGGCGAAAGTTTTCACTGTTAGCCTACTGGCGCTCTGTGCGCTGGTCCTACCTACAAACGGACAACAAGCGGAACCGTTATCGGCGAGCATAAAAACGGGAGGCGCAGGTTCCGGATCTCAAAACCCGGGTCCACAGCGGCTCCCAGGGCCAGGCACTGCTCCAGGTTCCCGAAGACGTAAGAACACACATATATTTTTATCATCTGAGACAGATAACAGTAAAGCAGCTGTAGTTGTACACGAAGCAAGTGATTGCCCCCTTCACATTTGCTGGTTGAGAAAGTGAAGATGGATTCTGCCAGCGCTCGATTGTGTTTGGTTGTCGGCTTTTGTTTGCAATGTAGGTCTGCACCGTTGGAAAAAGAAAAAAACGAAGGCTGTAGTAAATCAAGAATATGAAAGACGCATTAGAAGTGCTGGTCTCTATAGTTGAAGTGACCATTTTTATCGGCGTGTGTACACTGAACTAGGACAAGTTCAGCTACTCAGTTATGATTCATAGTCGTTTATGAAACAAACCGCTAGCAATACATAATATTCATTCGCTCTTTCTGTTCTCACAGCATTTAATTCACGACGTTAAGGTAAATGCTTCTCCCACGCAATGCCTAATATTTTTCTGTACGTATACATCGAACCTCTGGTGAAATGAAGAAGCATAATAATAATAATAATATCTGGGGTTTAACGTCCCGAAACCCCGCTGTGATTATGAGAGACGCCGTAGTGGAGGGCTCCGGAAATTTCGACCACATGGGCTTCTTTAACGTGCACCTAAACCTAAGTACACGGGCCTCAAACATTGTCGCCTCCATCGAAAATGCAGCCGCCGCGGCCGGGATTCGATCCCTCGACCTTTGGATCAGCAGTCGAGCGCCATAACCACTAGACCACCGTGGCGGGGCAAATGAAGAAGCATTAGCTTGGGAGCATCCGTCTAACTCAACAAACAAAAAACTGATGGTGAACAAGTTTGGATTTGGAAAGCATGCTACTGTAACAATTCCTTCGAGTGTACACGAGGCTTTCCCGAAGTTTTTTTTTTTTCAAGATATGTGGTGATGTTCTCTTCGCATTACCTGGTCACATGGGTGTGAGGGTCGTAGTATTTATGTGCACATGTGTTTCCAATAAACCTCTATTTGCAAGTCCAGCGCTGTAGGGGGCTCATTCCATTTCTTGGGTCCATGTCAGTTTTTCCGGCTGATTTTTCAATTGTGTTAGAAGATTTTTTTACAAACTGCCCCAGCTTTTGATCCTTATACAGTGAGAAGCAGTTTGGCAGCAGCATACACGAATACAAAAATGGACTTTTTCCTGTTGGAGTGATTACCCCAAAAGGGATCATGTCCAAATCAAAGTGACTAGTGGAACAATTCAAGTAACAGTATTCGTAAATATCACTCCTATACCCATTTAACATATAGTTAAATTCAAAAAAAGTATGTTCGTCGTTCGGTTTTCTGTATCCTATTTTCAGTGTTCCGCGTGCTCACTTTTACAACGAAGTTTTTGGACAAGCTAATCAAAAAGCCGAGTATTCTTGGAAGCCTTTTATAAAGCCTGACACATAAGTGAAGGAATGGTGTTTTAAATGCTTCACGCTATACTCCACTAAGTCATGATATTAAATTGCAGGTTGCCCACGCGGTCAAGTATACAAGAAGTGCGTGAGCAGCACCTGCGGGGAGTACAAATGTGAGCATCTTTATCGATTTCGTGAGAGGCAATGCACCGCTGACTGCCACTCTGGGTGTTTCTGCGCCTGGCCCTTCTTCAAGAACAATGACGGACGCTGCGTGCCATTCTGGCAGTGCTATACTTACAGATTCGGCGGATGGTTTGGACGACGTCCCTCTGTTGGCATGAACCAAAGGACTGGACAGCCGGGCAGCTCGGGCTCAGCGTCTGGATCTGGTACCTCGGGCGCAATGTCAGGACCACAGCCTGGAGGCTCCAGTAGCGTGGTTAACCAATTGCCTAGTGGGTCCGACCAATTGGCTGGCCAGTGGCCTGGTAGCTCACCTGTCGTACCTGGCAGGCAGCCTCAAGGCGTCTGGGACAGCGCGAATGGCTTAGAGAATGGAGGTTGGGGCTCTGGGCCTAACCAATACCTCAGTAGTGTTTGGGGCGTGCCGATATCCGGATATCCCGATCAGTGGAGCTTCGGGAATGACACTGTAGGTATTGGAAGTATCAGCGGGAATTTCGTAGGTGGAAACAGTGGCCCCGGAATTGGCCACGGCGGCATCGGAAATGGCATTAGCCCCATCGGAAGTGGAAATGGGGGCTTTGGAAGTGTCAGCACGGGGCTCGCCAATGGCAATCCTGGCTTCGGAAGCGGCGCTGGCGGCGTCGGAAGTGGCACTGGCGGCATCGGAAGCGGAGGCTTCGAAAGAGGGAGCACGGGCTTCGCAGGTGGCAGCACTGGTTTCGGAACTGGTGTTACTAGTGCTGGAAGTGACAACGCGGGCTTCTTAGGCAATGACCTCGGAAGTGGCCCGGGTGGTTTCACAAGTAGCAACAGGGTCTTCGGAACTGGCAACATTACCCCTGGCGCTACCAAAGGGCTTGCATAGACTAGCGCTTACGAGGGCCTATTCCATTTCAGCCACCGTGACGACGCCAGATTAGCGCATAACTACCAACAGATGCGGCACTGCATAAAATAAACCCTGCCATTGCTGCAACACGTATTTAACAAATGTGCCTTTTTTCTTTTCTCGGCCTCCGAAAATACAATATCTTAAGATAGAAAGCGGCAAAAGTAGCGCTCTTTCGCTTAAGTTTTAAGCGAACATAGGGAACAATGTTTGAACGGTATAACAGGGGTCATCGAAGAACATGGTGGCCTATTAAGATGATCAATTACCATCCGCTGTGTGAACAGAGGTGTTTTGAATTCTAAGGTGCCCTTCCTTCAATAATTGTATTATACCCTTAGTGCCTGAGTTTTGTGTTGAAGGTTCAGTATAAACGCGTCTGTAGTTAACACTTTATTTAGCTTTGCTATATAATACAGCTCTCAGCTATAATAGTTCTATTATAATGCGGTGTCCTTTGCTTATTACCAAAGGCCAAAGTATATGCACCATTACTTCCTGCATCCGAAGTTGGACCCATTCTTGTAATAAAATTACTGGTAAAAAACCTTCAAACTAAAACACTACAGCCTTCGCAGCAGCCGATTCAACAAGTTCAGGTAAGAACAAACGTCCCACATAAGTATAGAGATCTTACGCTAGAAACAATAAAGATCACAAGGTCCCTTGTGTATTTACCTAAGACGACTCCAAGGCGAAAGCCATCTCTTTCTTCTCAGTAGATGTATTTTAAGCCTACATGAATGGCCGGTGTAAAGGGTGATGTCGGACTGATCGTCACGCTTGTTGTGCGTGCCGTGCGAAGAGAAAATGGACGCGGGGACGACGTGATAAACCACGCACGACGTTTATGACAGAACAACGGACAACTATCACAAAGCGTTAAGGAAAAGGAGGAACACAGAGACGGTCTAGTCAAGACAAGTAAAACAATGAACGCGAGTTCAAAAAAACAAAGTTCGGGGATCTCACGGTGCGATGGTCGGCACGGCGGACGCTGATGTGCAGAGGCAGGAGGCGGGCGACAGTTGACGAGTACCGGGGTGCGTCTCGATGTGCGACGCTGTGGCGACGATGAAGCTTGACGGCGTGGGTCCGACTACGAGAGCAGTCAACCCGGATCGGAGACGCGATGCTCCATGCAGGGATGGTCAGCCTGCTCAGAGGACAGCTTGCGCTCGAGTCGCGATGCTCGGCGCACCCGTGACCATTCGCCAGGCCACGCTCAATGCTGGGCTGAACAGCTGACCGTGGAGACGCCTCGCCGAGATCCGCGATGCTCTCGGCAAGGAACAGAACAGCAGGCCAGACCACGCTCCGAGATGCAGTACTCGCGCTGGCAACGCCGCCTCAAGTGGTGGTTGGCGGGCACCAGCACGGACGGCCGCGTTCCCTGGCTGGAACCTGGATCGCCGGCGTCCGACGCTTCGGCCCGCTGTCTTGCGTCTCCCGCTGCTTCGGCTCGTCCCCAGCCACCAAGCACTTAGCCACGTATCCTTCACAAGTGGCCCAATCGTGGAACACCACCTCTATGGACCCCCACAGGTCATCAGCTGATTGGCTGGCCTCAAGCACAGAGCTGGCTCCAAATTGCACGCGTCCGGCGCCGCACCTTCGTCGTCGTCGACACATGTTTGTTCCATTCATCACAGCCGGTCATGAAGGCTCCCTAGATGCATTTATCTTGTCCCGCCACCCTCCGAAAGCTTTGTGCACCTAGCGTGGTTTCGCGCTGCCTCCACGATCTGAGGCTCCCCACCTGGTTTTGCACTGCCTCCGTGATCAGCCCACCTGTGACCAAACTATGATTTCATGTGATGACGGTGTAAGTTGATGCCACAGGAGCGAAGGAACGATACTGCTGAACGACATTCGGCGCCAGCAGGGAACACGAGCCATGACTTCACGTGCCACTGCGAAGCGCCGTCTTTTTTAGGGGCGAAGCTCCTTAAGGCGGCACCCGTTCGTCCCTCGTAGTCGTCGTGGTCGTAGTAGTGAGTAACAAGTCTTACGCTTTGACCTCCAAGGTGGTGCCGGTGGGAGATTTCTCCTGTGCGTTGTTGAACAATAAAAAATTCGCAGCGTGCGCGTTAACTAAAAGCCGAATTCTTCTGTCTCTCATTCTCCATTAGCAGCCATTGGCATGTTCCAGTAGGAAACGTTAGTAGAAGTAGAAGTGTAAGTGTTAGCTAAAAGCCGACTTCTTCTGTCTCTCATTGCCATTAGCAGCCATTGTTTACCTCCAAGGTAGTGCCTGGTGAGATTTCTCCTGTGCGTGATTAAACAATAAAAATTTTGTTCAAAACGCCGTTGATTCATGAAATAAACCAACGAAAGACGCCAGATGTTTTGTAAAAGCAGAACGAAAGAACGCCAGATGTTTTTCTTAAAGTGTAGTAGTAGTAGTTATATGTAGCCACCTCGCCCGATCGTCAACGGGCGAGGTGGACCGGCAACGGCGCGAGGACCCTGCCGTACGAGAGTTAAATCACACTAAAAGACATACTTTGCGGGCGATACACTCTAGTGAGCTTTCAACTTTTCGTCTTAATGTACATGATAAAGAAATTATTTCTACGAAAAACGCAAGGCACACCTTGAGCAATATGTTTGGTTTTGGGACGCTAAATGGAACCATGAGGCGATGCGAAGCCGGAGCACTTGCACGATCGCGTTCCGTTGGCTTTCGTTGGGCATGCTACCGACCTCGCGTCGTGGAACGCGCGTCCTGTCTTCCCTCTAGCCTTGCCTTTAATTCGCACAGGGCGAGCGCGGAATGCGGTCGCTCTTGGCGCTCTTTCGCTCGGGAGCGGACTTCTTCCTTGCATTTCACCGATCACAAGTGATAATGAAGGGACCACGTTAACCAACAGTACAATAAAAGTTTGATGTTTAATATATACACGATGTTTCACACTCTTCATATTATGTACTGGGCGCATTTCACGGAAGAGTTTCACGGTTTACAGATGATTCCCTCCGTAGCTTCGCCCCACTCATCATCATTCACCCCGTGGATATGCTGTGATTTTTTTTTCTTCTGTTGGGCTGGTGCGCTCTCCAGTTTCGTTCACCGTCCTAAGGAGGACGTTGAACGAAACTGGAGATATTTTGAGGTCTGTGACGTCATGACAACGTCATATGGCGACGTTAAATTTCATGTTTAGTGAGGCATATAAGGTTTTAGCCTTAAAAAAGCCTTTCTAAAGCAAGCAATAATTTGTAATTTTGTGAGTGAAGCTTGTGGAGCAGCGTAGCCGTTTCAGACGAGCACTCTATAGGCTCAGCTGCGTGTAAATAAAAGGTCTTCGTTGTGAGAAAGGGCACAACTCCCCATAGATCTTCAATGCTTTCGGTGAAAAAAATGCATTGCTCCATCAGGGAAGCACAGATTCGCATCATCGACTTCGCAAAACAGCAAAATAAATAAAGTACATGGAATGCTCTCACCCTATACGGTTCTATTTCAAGGATGAATAAGTACGAGTTTTGTAAGTAAAATCAGCGCAGTATGAAATTTCCAAGTGATCATGAGTGATGTCTGCTAAGAGTAGCGCGTAGCTGAAACTTTCCTGTGTGCCCCTTTGCTTTTAATTCATGGCCAGCATATTCGTGTCGGCCTCCTTGTCCTGTATGAATTAGCGAAGAAAGCCCCCATGCTTTCTAAGCAGTCAAAGTTGAGAATTTACAAAAACATCACACGGTTTGCAGCCATGAGCTGTCTCTACAGAACTATCCAGAGCTACTCGCTAAGTCGCAGAGGCATAGCTACAGCTGTGCCATAGAGGTAACAAACACTGAAAGATGCGAATCGTATAACAAGATGGCTTATAAGGCCTTACGTTTATACGCCATACAAATCAAATTGGGCACCTTAATTATCTCATTGTTATTCATCTTTTCTTGTTTAACCCTTTCGGCCCTCGCGGTGTCAATTGACACCATCACCCAAAATTCCCCCTAGCACTTCGGAAATGAAACCAAAACTGCCCATTCTTGGGGGAATACTTCTTCAATGATCCCCACTGCCATTGACACCAAAATGGTGACATGCTCGCGGTGCTGGGAGCCGCAAAGAAGAAGAAGCTTCACCGAAGTCATGGGTGACGCCGAGGCAGGTCAGCTGAGGCGGGTGAGCGCCATTTTCGGGACGACGTACCGAAGCTGTTTCGATGAGTATCACGCTGAAAAATGAGACGTGGTTCACATTTTGTGTACTCTAGTGAATAGACGGAAAAAAGATGCTATTTTTCTCATTTCACAACCGCTGAGCGCTGATGACCTAATTTGATGTCATGTCTGTAAATCCATTATTACTTGCACCACTGGCTCAATTTTTCGTTTGTGGTCTTCTGAGGTCATAACTATTAGGAAAACAGGCAGAAAAAAAGTCCCCGACCAAAATAAAAATCCAGGGCTGAAAGGGTTAATGCATAGCGCAAGCATTTATTCCTATTTACATCGCTTCGATAAATGACACTGTTGTTATGATCTATTTCTCGTGTCTAAAGAAACAAGAACGTAGATAAGCACTTATTTCGTTCCAGTTTTCGAGTCGACGTAACATAGGAAAGAGAACAAATGAAGACTACCGAAAACTTGGAATGGTCACATTTGTAGAACCCTGCCGAACTCATGTAGCCAATGGCTTGATTTCGATTACCAAGGTTGCACCTTTTGTAGTCGTGAGCTTGCACGATGATTTAGGTGGCTATGTAGTTGCGCTACTACGCACAAAATCGCGGAACGAAATTTCTGATGTCCTTCTTCTTCTAATGAGGTCAGACTATAAGATCATCAGCTTGGGGTACCAGAGCCAGGTGGTCAAGAACAATCCATACTACACATCGACGGCGTCGTCGCTATCACTTGATTTTTGCATGCAAAAGCACACAATTTAGGTTTCTTACATCGCCGGTGAAATAAAATTAAGGCGAAAGCCTTAGGTGCCTGACAAAACGCGAAGATTGATCGTGAGCGTCGACCGCCATCCTGCGGCATCGGCGTCAACACGAGCGATGGAAAAAAAATTATCGCTTGGTGACCTCACCATATGACGTCATCATGACGTCACAGATCGCCAAATGTGTGACGTCAGCATGAAGTCACTACGACTTAACATAATGTGACGTCACATGATGACGCCACCACATGACATCACTGCTTGGGCAGAGATGGGCGGTTAACGAAGACTTTGAAAACCCGGGTATGGTGCAAAAGCTAGCAATGCCTCCGATCCTGGAGGTATTGCACCTTCAAGATCGGAGGCAGTAAAAAACCACCTTAGGTACCGAAAGCTTTCGGAGGGGGCGGGGAAGGATCATTACATCGACTGAGAAGCAAAAGAAGATAGCTTTCACCTTCGAGTCGTCTGGCACCGGTGTCAGACGGGCACTTTCGATCGCAATCAGGGCCGATCCGGATCGGACTTCTTGATCGCGATAACAAGTTCGTCGCTGCTGCATGGTACAGTATCCTGATCCTGATCGTGAATGGTACGGAGCCTGATCCGGATCGAGTATTGCGCAGACGTCATCTAAACTGCGATTTCTGAGCCCGATAGCGATGTGCAGATTGCGATCGTCTTGATCCCGACCGGGCCGGATCGCGGTTAAAGATGACACTGTAGCTACGAGTGATACGGATCGAGTCTAATCTTAGTCGGCCCTAATTGCGATCAAAATATGAATGATATCTGGGGTTTTACGTCCCGAAACCACGATGTGATTATAAGAGACGCCGTACTAGAGGGCTCTGGAAATTTCGACCACCTGGTGTTCTTTTACGTGCATGGGCATCGCAAAGTACACGGGCCGCTACTATTTCGCCTCCACCGAAATGAAACCACCGCGGTCGGGATGGAACCCATGACGTTATGGTCAGCAGCCGAGACCGTAACCAATGATCCACCGAGATGGACTCCCAATCAAAACTGCCAGTGTGACTGCCCGCGCATTAGGCAATTGTATGAGGTACCCTGTGAGTTTTTTTTTAATTATTATTGCGATAGCAATTATATGGACAGTCTCGGCTGAATTTTGCCGTCGCCGTCGCCGTCATGCACCGTATATGTATAATATGTATATATATAAAAAAGCCGCAACGAAAAATATGCTTCCGAAGCGCGGAATCGAACCGAGCGTACGAAAGTCACTCGAGCTGAAGGGACGCCGGTAAACGAACAAACAGACGATGAGCGCGAACTATCAAGTGTCACAGCTCGACACTTGAAGCACGCTAGTTTCCTTCGCTGCTTCGGCCGCCTTTGCAACAGGAGCGCTGTTCAAACTGAGAGTATCCATTGGCGAGCCTCACTTAGTATAGCATTAGTTTCTTGCTATCGCATTCATTGCTTCGCCCTTGCGGCGAAGCTGTGACTTTTTTATTGATTCCTACAAACATATTCCAAGTACAGTCCACGTGCTTTCCAGCTCCTCACAGGTCGCTTTTACGCAGTTCTTATACGGACGTAAGCGGCGTCCTGCAAGCTAGTGTGCGTATAGATTGTGATGACAATGACACAATATTCGCAGCTGCGACTTTCCTTCCGAGCAGAACAAAGAAAATGCTTACGTATTTTCATCGTCACAATGCCGCTGTTCCTTAGCCTGCAATAAGCATTTCATGTTTCGCGCGCGTGCGACATTATCGGAGGTATTGGAGCAGAAGTATATGAACAAGCTAGGGCCGAAAAATTCCTATTTTCTTACGTTGACTCAGCCAGTTTAAATACGTTGGCTAGTCTTCACCAAGATTGAAACATGAAGCTGGCAGAGTTCGCAGGTTAACACCACTGGCGTAGCAACACAAAACACAAAGTAAAGAGGGTTAGGGAAAACAAACTCGAAGGGTGACTCGTAAACGTACACTTCATTGTACTGGAGAAACTCGTAACCAGTCCTTGACCAGTCTACAAGGGCACGCATTGGATTGCGCATCAGAACAGCGTGGCGCGCACGACTACATGTTTTATTTTACTAAGGGTGATAGCCGTTCGCGAACCCATGCGGCAGACCTTTGGGATTTAATACGCTTCAATTATCTCGTAGTTTACTTGCTTTTTATTACGACATAGAAATGAAGTCTCACTAAAAAAAACGCGGTGGCATAGCTCTTCGTGCGCGACCTGACTCGAACTTGTGGGATCTTTAACAGTATCGTAGTATCTTAGGTGAATTATGAGACAGCGGGATCTGTGGCCACGGCACTCTTTTTCACATACCAATGATTTCGTTTGTTACTTTCGTAGAACAAGAGACTGCTTACTTAATATACATCACGTGCTTTTGTAGTTTGTATGCAAGTTATGAGCAGTGTAATTTAGGACTTTAGTTGTGAATCCACGCTGGTGTTGTCGAAACACCTGTCCTGTTTCCTCTGGAGTGTTATTGCAATTACCTCAACAGGCGTTCAAATAACAGAGAGAACGATAACGTAAGAGATGCTTTACGTAAATCGCAAAACCATAATTTCTCAGTACACCATAAACTTTGAGATAAATTTCGTGGTTCCTGGCGGGCGCGTCACCAGCTTCGCGAACAACGCACAGTCGCAAGATCATGCCTGTATCCCTTAAGCTTAAGCTTCGCCCCCGCTAAATATAAGTTGAAGATAGACTACCTAAGCAACAATTTTTGTCTAGTGATGCAATCGCATGAGCAATCATTTATTTCGTACCCCCGTTTTGCCTTTCAGAAGACTCAACTGGAAAATTTGGTTGTACACTGAAGTACGTGCAACGCTGTGTAAAGAGCGTGTTGCCGAAAAGATAATAGCAATATTATCTGGGGATTTACGTCCCAAAACAAGGATATGATTATGAGGCACGCCGCTGTGGAGGGCTCTGGAAATTTTGAACATCTGGTGTTCTTTAATGTGCACTGACATCGCACAGCACACGGATCTATAACACTTAGTTCCCATCTAAAGCCGACCGCGGCGGCCGGGATCGATCCCGCGACCTTCGAGTCGGCAGCCGAGCACCGTAACAACTCTACCATTATGGCGGGCGAACATCAAAGATATTTTCATATTGGGTAATTATTTGAGGAGGCTAGAAACATTTTCACTGCAATGTTCAGTAATGTCGAAAGTTGGGCGAGTTGGTGGTAGTTCATGATTGTTCCTTTTGTGCCTGTCGTCGTGCGCTGCTTCATATGTAATCACTGCAATGTACTTGTCAACGCTTGCAGAACCAAACCATTCACGCTACGCGTCCTATTTGGTTTTCATTACTGCCACTTAGAGAAAATCGTTTAACCCAATCGTATTACTCAAATCGTAAGCAAATGCCAGCCGGTGCCTCTAGAAATAAGAACAACGCAAAGGACAGAGGACCAGTAAAAGAAGTGCACAGGCTACAGAGCTGTTGTCTGTGTCCTTGTTTCTCTGGCATTCTGTCTTTTGAGCTGTTTTTATTTCTGATATGTCGTACCAGATCGACTAGGCATACACTTCAGTGCCTCTAAATAACTTTACGCTGATTGTTATTATGTTGTTTGTGGTTAGGTTCCAATTTCGTAACATTTTCATAGCTCTGCGATATGGCCACATAGGTGGTGCGTCACGTACTTCAATACAAAGTCATGTGCTTCATGTGTCGTGTGCGTCATGTGCTTTAAATAAAAAGCTTTCAACTGAGAAAAAAAAGCAGTCGAACAACGTGTGCAATTATATGCGCTGTCTTGTTCACGAAAGAGAGTGCGAAAGCACGCGAAAACCTGCTTTTATTGTGGTACACTCTTTTGCTTTCCATAGCACTTGCGTAAAGGACTGTTCTCTTACCTTGGTAAGAAAACAGTCTGTAGCTGCGTCATGGCACAGCTACGGCGTGAGCTATTGTTTCTCGGGAATCATTTTACCTTCGGCAACAGTACATTGGAAAGCACGTGAACGAAGTTAAAAGTGGAAAAGGGTACAACTTCGAGGCTGTAAAGGATGACCTGCCAGCAGGAGGATAATGCGAATTTTGTCATAGAAAGCAGCTGCAGGTGAAGTGCTGCCGAAAAGAAAGGTATTTTGTGGAAGCTGCCTTGCTTTTTGACGATGTCATTTTTCAGCGCATTCAGGCTGAGCCGTGGAAAGTGACCGCCAAAGGAGCACCGCACGGCAACTTCAATATGAGCACAGTGGCGGTTTCAAATCTTTTACTTCTAGTTCTCACAAATGCGATTGCGCTGACCGTTAGAGCGGCAGAAATCCCTGCACCTAACTTGCCAGGGACAAGCGGTGGTGAGCCAAGTAGTGCTCGGGGGAGCAATGCGGTGCTGCTAGGCCTTCCAAAACCCGGTATGACCGGTAATGAGCTGCCGCCAGGAGGTGGTTTACCAAGTTCTGCTCGGAATGGTAAGGCATTGCATGGCACGTATTTGGTTTTATGACAATTCTGCGAATGCATTCTTATTTTCTGAGTTTCATTTTTGTCACTTATGATGTTACTTTACAGAAAAAAAATAATTTTATTTAGCGTTGAGCTGCATGTGGATATGTTGTTTTCAGAATTGCAGGAAGTTGAACTAGTTGGTAAAGATTCATGGTACAAAGAGGTAGGCGTTCAAGCACGGACAGAACAGCAAAGATTCACGACAACACAAACCCCGACTATCAACTGTCAACTGCTGATGAACTGAATTGATAGTCGGCGTTTTTGTTGCCTTGATCTCATGTGTCCGTGCTTGCCACCCCCTTTTTGTAACGATCTCCATGCCATGCCATCCTGGTGAGATGATACGCAAAAGCGCTGAGTCTCATGCTAACAGCAGTACATGTGAACATATCTGTATTACACGCGGGTATTCGAGTCCAATATTAAAAA